>NC_135544.1:61573877-62294706 GCF_045843805.1 Urocitellus parryii | reverse complement strand
TGATTTGCTTTGCAAATCTTTCCTTCCTTAATTCATACATTTATCATTAAATATTTAGAAATTCTTCCCCCATTTGTGGCAACCAAAAAAGCCTCCAGGCTTGGTGGAAAGCCCATTGGTGTGTGTGTGTGTGTGTGTGCGTGTGTGTGTGTGTGTGTGTGAGAGAGAGAGAGAGAGAGAGAGAGAGAGAGAGAGAAAGAGAGAAAGAGAGAGAGAGCACGTTTGGAATCACAGCTTCAGGGGGCTGTGTGTTCACTCACACGGTTGAACTAGATTTCTGTGGCAATTACTTATAATGCATAAGTTTGCAATTAGCTTCAGCAACTCCTGTTGAACACTTATTGTATTACCTGAGCATTTGTTTTGATTAAACTTTAGGCCTCTAAATGTGAAGACATTTCTTTTGAACTGAAAGCGTATTAAATGAAAGAAGTTAAATTTCTGGTCTCTTGATATGTCGTGGCAAAGAATTAGTGCGGGCATCTTTTCTGTACTGCTTTTATTCCAGATGTAACATCTCCTATAAAGCAAAGCTACATTTTCCAAATTCTTTTTGGTAGATTATAGATCTCCAAAATATGAAAAGTGCATTATATAAGCGATTTGTCTTTTCAGTGACCCTGGGATCTCTCTTTTACTTCTAGGTACTTTTGCTAGATTAACTTAAATGGAGCTTGTAGAACAACTTTTGAATTCAAAAATTTAACATTAACTCACCATTTGATGATAGGATTAGTGTATTGTAATCATGTAGACTATCAAATATAATTTTAAAAGTGATGCTCAGGGGAATTTCTACTTAGCTTTCCAACTATGCCAGAAGGACTGTGCCTTGTGCATATGGGAGAAAAGGAGTAGAATCAATCTCTTACCGTGAATAACAGGAAGACTGCATGAAATTCAGGGAGCAGCTAATTCAGATGCTGGATGACATGCACAGGGAAGCTGTGAGCCCCGGAGCGGGGAAGAACATGAGGCGGTATGCAGCTCACACAAGCTTTCCCCCCCGCAGGCAGGTTCTGGTATGTCACAGGACCAAGGACTCCAAGGAGAAATCAGGAGCCTCATTGAGTGCGGCTGGGCTCCAGGGAATCTGGGGGATTTGATTCAGCACTCGTGTCTGGAGAAGAAAGCCTCTTGGAGGGGAGAACAGGCTCCAGAAGTCTGCACGGGTAGCTGGGTAGTTGCCTTGGGTTCAGATGAACATCTCATGGGAGGCAAAATAAGTTTACATCGTCAAAAAAACTGAAAATACACCAAAGAATGAAGATTTCATACACATGGGATATTGGCCAATTTTTAAATTTCTTTTGAAAAGAACTAACTATTTATAGAACAAGTGATAACTGTGTTTGTGGCCCCACTGCCACCCAGAAACAAGACTCTGCCAATGACAGCACGAAGCTTCTGGGTGCACCTGGTCATGCAAAAAGGGTGCGATGTCATTGGAGGGTGGGCTGTGGAGAGGTGAGAATGCATTCCAGAACCCCAGGCACCCCTGAAAGACTGAACAAAGATGCACACTTAGTAAACCAAGTAGAATGGAGACAGAACCATAAAATAATACTGAGTTCAAAGGAAGCGAATAAAACAGCAGAATGCAGTTCAGACAGCAGAGACTGAAACGGAAACAGGACCCATTTAAACACAGCCACATGGACAACACAAGCAAACAGCAGAGACACTCCTAGTATAAGGTAGGCTTGCACACTTGACAAAAGAAACCTCCCTGAATTTAAAATACAGGTACATGAATCATTACAGGGTGGCAGAAATGAAGACCTTGTAAGCAGTATGGGAGAACATTGGGTGCCTGTTTAACATCAGGCAGAATAGACTTCAGAGGTGGGAAGATATGCTCTTTGCAAATACGACCCCTGATGAAGAATCAGCCAGTTCCTAAGAAAGGCATAGCAACCAAACACATCCCAAAAGGAACAAGAATAATCATTCCAACTGAGATAAACCACACAAATAGGTGTGCACTGTGCAATTTCATTCACACAGTAACAGAAAATGCAGACCAATCCCTGGTGAAAGTAAAGGGATCATCACAGTTGACATAGGGTGGTTGTGAAAATATGGGGTAGGGGTGTTCCACTGAGCCAGGGAAATTTGAGGTGTGATGGAAACATTTGTCGTTTCAGTTGTGATGGTGGTTTTTCAAGGACATGCAGCTATCAAAATTCATAATGCCATGTAAGTGCATTAGTCAAGATTCTCTAGAGGAGCAGAGTCAACAGGATGGATAGATGGATGGATGGATAGATAGCTAGATAGATAGATAGATAGGTTATAAAAGATTATTTATCAGATTGGCTTATACAACCAGAAGCTGGATAGTCCACAATGGCCGTCCACAGCTGGAGAGCTGGAGGAACCAGTAGTTGCTAATTCTGAGAGCCGGAGGATCAGGGCAAGAGGGATCCACCATGTGCACAGAGCAGGACTGAAGACCTGGAGAGAGAAGGAGCTGGGGTCTGATGACCTCAGGTGAGTGCACCTAATCCAGATCCTACCCAGGAAGGATCAAGATCCCTCTGTTGCTGCTTCTTGTTCTCCCAACTCTGTACTCCCTCCAGGCCCCAACCTCATGGGAAATGCTGCCCACATTGAGAGTGGGTCTCTGCCTCAGCTTGCTGTCCCATATGCCCATCATTCCTAGAAACACCCTCAGCAGGACACCCAGAAGCCTCTTAATCCAATGCAGTTGAAATTCAGATTAACCATACCAAGTCCACCCCTTGTCCACCTGACAACAAATATGACTCCTTACATCAGGTCTCATCTCTGAATAAACAACAACAAGGTCATAATTCCACCCAACATGATGTAACTGTCCATACAAGCAAAAACATACTAGTTCCTTCTCCAGAATAGGAGGGAAAAATCATGTCTTTGAGTGCTTTTTCTTCTGACATTCTGCAACTCAAATACTTTAATGTAGATTTAACATCACTTTAAACACCAATGATATGTCAATCAGCATTGTACTGCATGATGAGTACCTAACAGGAGGGTAATAAACATGTCCCCTCGATGCATGTGTAAACATGTACAAACAAATTCTTAACAGAATAGAGAAGAAATATCAATAGAAACTACAGCCCCCTTTTCTGTAACTGGCCACGTGGCTGTAGCTGGTATTTGTAACCACCTTCTTCTACTACCCACTCAGTAGTCCCTCTGCCTTCCACAAGCATCTCAGCAGTCTTGACTCTTTACCTGGGGTGATCCACACCTGCATCCCTGCAGGATCTGAGACATTTGTCGTCCTGCCTGGACTCGGTTGCCATAGGTTTCCATTGATCTTAAAAACAGAACATGGTAACTACAAGGGACACCCTAAGGGACCTCCCACACTCCAGGACATCAACTGTGGAGTAACCGCCCGATCTCCCCTTGGTGATCCGCACCAATCACCCCACAGCTCCATATCTCCCATCTTAGCCTGTCAACTCAGGCACGAGGAGCCCAAAGTGGCTGGAGAAAGTCTCAACTTCCAGCTTAAAGAAATAATTGCTAAACCTCCTGGGGGAAGCATTTCTCCCTCTGGAACTAAGACTTCTAGTCCCCAGAGCATAAGGCTGCAGGGCCGGGAGCAAGCACTTCACCAGGGGGTCACTAGGGGCAATGTGAGGGGTGCCATTCCCCTTAACTTATAAGAAAGGCCCAGCCAAGACCGTCTCCTAGTCCCCTCTCCCCTGCAGAGAGGTGACCTACGTATTTATAAATAGACGTGTGTATGAATGGCTCTAGCATTTGATGTATGAAACCAAATTGGAATCAACCACAAGTCCCATCGGCAGGGGAGTGAATAAACCCTGTGTGCCAGGTTGATACAATGCAATGCTCTTCACCAATGAGAATGGATGAAAATGAATCCTTGGTGAATGTAGTGAATGGATATAAAGATATCATGCTGAGAACAAGGGACAGGCACAGAGGAGTCCATAAAATGTGAATATGTCAGTATGCAACCTGAACAAGACAGATCTCACCCGGACTCACCAGAGGAGACTGGTGTGGAGAGAGTCCTCCATCTAATGGAATTTTGTTTATGGACTCTTTTATACACAGACTAAGTCAACTTTAGCTATGATGTTGAGAAGGATTTTCTTTGATGGATTCCCCTGCCCACAAGCATCTAACCCTGAATGAAGATTTGACTTGGGGAATCTACTTCCACTATTTCCACTTCTTCCCACGACACTCTTGGTTTGCAGGCACCTTTTCCCCAACTGCAGAAATGCTGCACCCCCGCCCCTGAAATGCAATCTACAGTTTCCTGCGGGTCTCTAATCCAGAGCCTCCTCATACTCTTTGTGGTCACCAGGGACCCCAAGGCCAGTCTTTCACATCTTCTTGCAACTGGCTGAAGTAAAATTTGGATGTGAGGACAGCACTTTCATCTGACAGACAGCCACGGCTGTTGATGTGGCCTCAGACTGAGAGTGCTCTAAAAGGAACACCCTTGTGGGTCTCAGAAGATAAATCCACAAGCAGAGAAACAAAGGAGGTGTTTGTGCAAAGCCTAGAGTTCTGGTGACTGCAGTCAGGGTCAGGGGAGGTGACCCCATTCCCAGTCCTGTGCCAATTGCTCTGCTGCATACATTCACCTGCAGAAAGGAGACGCCTCCTCTTACAGATGGTGGACGCGTGCCTTGCTCAGGGTTACCAAGGTGGGGACTGGCAGAAGGCCATTCTCTAGCCTAATTTGACATCCGTGAACTTCTCCATGGCAGAAGCTTGGGCTCATTTATCTCTGTCCCCATTTCACCTAGTGTCTGATAAATGATGACTATTAGAAGAAACTGGGATAAATGAATAGTTTCTAAACAAAGGAATGGATGGTAGCAGGGCAGCTCAGACATCCCCATTCTTTCCTGGCAAGTCAAAGGGCTCCAAGGTTGGACAGGACAGCAGGCTCAGGTTAGGAGGAGCAGTGACAGTCTGTGGGAGGGAGGGAAGAGCGGCTGCAGAGGCCACAGCACCCCGCCAAATTAGAGTGCCACCTGGATCTCTATCACATTTCCTTAAAATCCCTGTCTCTCTGGGCCATTTAGTCATCAAGGCATAGTGGTCCCCGCAGCTCTTCCTCTCTTTCTTCCTCAGTCTGATAAGAATAGTGCAAACCCCAAAAGTGAGTGGGCTGGAGCCACCTGCAGCTGACTAGAGGAAAACCCGACTCATGAGCCAGGGATGCTCTTTCCCACTTCTTGGCATAATTGCCTCTGGAGAAATCCTGACTCTGGGCACCTCATCTGTGGTCACTCCAGTTGTGTCCTGAGTGGATATGGAAGAGGTTTACTGTTGCTAAGCTGGGAGCAGGGTCGGAGGCTGGAGGTGGGGTCCCCCAGAGATGGCCAACACCTAGGAATCCCTGCAAGCCAGATCCACTCCACAGAAACAGCCTCTACTCCACAAAGTTAAAGAAAGTTCACCTTTTGGGAAAAAAGTAAGTTTATATTATTGGTCACTTTACTGCTTTAGGAAGAAAATTCCTTATTGTGTCCATTGAAAACATTCACAGATCTCAAAATCTGAAGTCTCCTTGTGCTCCGTTGTGAAGTGTTATGAATTCCCTCGGTCCTGTCACCTTCTTTCCTACTGTCCCCAGCTGTTCTGATAGGGTTACACTAGTTACATGTTTTCCAAACCCTGAGATACACTCCTACCTTAGTGCTGATCATCTGCCCAGAAAGCCCTTCCCCAGGGCCTGTCCCCTGGTCACAGTGACTTGTCCTAAAGTGGGCTTCAGGGCCACTATACTTAGTTGGATTGCATTTGTGACATTTGTACTCCTAGTCAGGGGCCTTCCCTTCCTTCATTTTTATCAGCTTCCTTCATATTTATCCGTAACATTGACTCTGCATGGCGTAGTTATTTTCAGACAATAACGCATGCTGTGAAGCATGCCTTGTCAGCCTCACGGTGCAGCGTGGACAGACGAGGGTGCTTGCATTCCCTCAGGACATGAACGCCCAGTGACTAGGAGCTTTGTTTGGTTCCTGAAAAGATATTATGATATAAAACGTGTTTTTTCAAGTAGCATAGTGAATGCCTCACTTAATACACATTTTGAACATGGTTTTCCCTGTATTTCCCAAACTCTTCTCATTATTAATTCTCCAAGTTGGAGTTTCTCTTCACATAAGAAAAAGCAATGCTTATCATAAAACCAAGATTCATTGTGAAGTTTTTTTTTCTATATCATCATTGATTAAAATAGTTATGATGTTAATTACAATTTGGATTGTATCTAAACTCTAATGATCACCTAGAATAAATTCTACACTGGACTTAAAAGATCACTGTTTTCTTACTGATGTTTTTTAAATGTTAGTGTGCCCCAAGTGTCTCGACTTGTCACTCATCTATATATTTATAGAAACTTATCCTTTTTTTTTTTCTTTCATGTCTTTAACCTCTATACACCTAAATCTCCCTTGCTCACTCGCCTGAATTCTCTCATGGATTCCAGATTCCAGTACGAATGGCCTCCTCTTACAAAACGGCTCCTCTGGATCCACATTCAGGCATCATGGTTTCCGTGTCCCTTGCACATTGTCTATGTAGTCCTCAAGTCGAGCTCAGAAGGAGCCTTAACATGCTCAGTTCTTTCTGATTGGGTCCTCAGAATCCCAGTCTCAGTATACCCATTTTTCTTCTTCTGAGGTGTGGCCATAAATCCATCTCACCCTCACTGTCACTTCCACAGTGTTGATGGTGGACTTGGCTGCTGCAGGGCACCCCGCTTGACCCCCACTGACCAGCGTCCTCCTGGCCACTCCCGTGCCTTCCCACAGGTTGGCCATGGCACACAGATCTTTGAGACCCTGGTCCCATTCTCTAGCCTAATTTGACATCCGTGAACTTCTCCATGGCAGAAGCGTGGGCTCATTTATCTCTGTCCCCATTTCACCTAGTGTCTGATAAATGATGACTATCAGAAGAAAGTGGGATAAATGAATAGTACGTAAACAAAGGAATGGACGGTAGCAGGGCAGCTCGGACATCCCCGATTCCTTCCTGACAAGACGTTACTGGAAGCTTCCTGGGGAAGAAGCAGCAGCCATAGGCCAACAAGCGATAAGCTCCCCTGAGCCACCTTTTAGTAACAACTTACTGTATAAGTAGATTATCATAGGTGACTCTGCAACAATAGAGTCTGATAAAATTAGTACATTTGCTGTAATAGGAAAATGTTCTCAAGAGGTTATGAACCTAAGAAAGTGTATGAATTTAACAGTTCAGCCACATGGTAAATCCCTCTACTCATGGTCACCTTGGAATATAGATGTCTGAAATGCCCCTCGCTTAACCTCAGGGCTTTCATGCCCCAGAGGTGATGAAAGTAAAAGTTCCTTTCCTTGTTCTCTGTCTCAGCTCTCCTGAAATCCACTTGATTGGAGAATCAGGGGCGTGTAATATGTTCAACTTTCTGTGCCAACACAGATGTGAATTCCATCCCTTAGTCCATCAAATTCAGTGAGTGCTTAAGAGATTTGGAGGAATGATGGGATCTGGGGATTTAGGGCTGGGTCAGAAACAAGGGTCTGGTTAAACACTCAGCCTCCCAGAAAGATCTGAGCCTTGCTGAATCCTGCTGACACAAGGTGACCCTGGTCAAGGGTGGACAAGGGTGGGACAGGAACATCGTGTGCCACAGGGTCTTCAGAAGGTCACTGCTCTAACTGGACATTGAAGTTCCAAGAAGATGTAATGTTAAGAGACCAGTTCGTCTTATTGTAATCCACTCCTTTTAATATTTATTTACTGATAGAAGCTTTTCTGCAAATTTCAGAAACTCTTTATATCTTAAAGAGCGAGTGCTCTACAATAGCCAGGGGATGCCACTCCTTTAATGGCAAGATTGCACACTTCAAGTCACTCCCTAAGAATAATAAAACTTTATGGATATGTTGGTGGCAAGTAAGAATTGTGCTGTATCAAAAGTAACTTATTCCATCTCCAATCAAGCAGGGATATGCAGTTTTCCATAAATAAGGTCAGTATTTAAAAAAAAAAACCTAAAAAGATCAATATGTGACTATGTATTTTATCAGAACTGAGCAAAAATCCTACCCTGTTTCTTCTGAGTGGTTCTTTGATCAGCTTCTCCCTCTTAGATTTATTTTAGATTCTAATGGAGCTGGCGCTGGGCTAGCAGGGAGCCTGTGTCAGGGATGTGGCACGGAAAGGGCCAGGGATGTCTTTGGCACCGAAGCCGGACCCCTGATGTCTGTACCACCTTCTAAATATCATTAAAAGCAGAATGATAACCGGTGTTTCTTTTATGTTCTCAGTGTGTGCCTTCCATAGCTTATATTGTTTTTTCTGTTCATTTGGAAAAGAAGCAATTGTGTGAATATCATCTATCTACATTTTCAAAGGCAGGATACTCATGAGATACGTAGGTCACACTAACTTCTATATTGAATGCTGATTTCCAGAAGAATGTTTTCTTTTCAGTTGCTTAGAAATTTCTGAAAAATTACCCATTTTCAAGTTAGAAAATCTGTCTTGGTTTCAATATATTCATTTTTAAAAAGCAATTTAAGATGTTTATAACGTGTCTAATTCAATGCCAATAGAAAGTTTCAACTTTCAATCCTTGGAAGATATCATTCATATTTCATTATGTACTATGAAAATCATGTTTGATTGATTGATTAATTTTTCTTTTTTTATTTATATATGATAGCAGAATGCATTACAATTCTTATTACATATATAGAGCACAACTTTTCATATCTCTGGTTGTATACATAGTAGATTCACACCAATTCATGTCTTCATACATGGACTTTGGATAATAATGATCATCACATTCCACCATCATTAGTAACCCCACGCCCCCTCCCTTCCCCCCAAAAGCCTCTGCCCTATCTAGAGTTCATGTATTCCTCCCATGCTCCCTCTCCCTATCCCACTATGAATCAGTCTCCATATATCAAAGAAAACATTTGGCATTAGTTTTTTGAGATTGGCTAACTTAACATTATCTTCTCTAACTCCATCCATTTACCTGCAAATGCCATGATTTTATTCTCTTTTATTGCTGAGTAATATTCCATTGTGTATATATGCCACATTTTTTAATCCATTCATCTATTGAAGGGCATCTAGGTTGGTTCCACAGTTTTGCTATTGTAAATTATGCTGCTATAGACATTGATGTTACTGTGTCCCTGTAGTATGCTGTTTTTAAGTCCTTTGGGTATAGACCAAGGACAGGGATAGCTGGGTCAAATGGAGTTCCATTCCCAATTTTCCAAGGAATCTCCATACTGCTTTCCATATTGGCTGCACCAATTTGCAGACCTACCAACAGTGTATGAGGGTACCTTTTTCCCCACATCCTTGCCAACACTTATTGTTGTTTGTATGCATAATAGCTGCCATTCTAACTGGAGTGAGATGAAATCTTAGAGTAGTTTTGATTTGCATTTCTCTAATTGCTAGAGATGATGAGCATTTTTCACGTATTTGTTGATTGATTGTACATCATCTTCTGAGAAGTGTCTCTTCAGGTCCTTGGCCTATTTATTGATTGGGTTATTTGCTTTCTTGGTGTTTAGCTTTTTGAGTTCTTTATATACCCTAGAGATTAGTGCTCTATCTGATGTGTGAGGGGTAAAGATTTGCTCCCAGGATGTAGGCTCTCTCTATTCACCTGACAGATTGTTTCTTTTTCTGAGAAGAAACTTTTTTAGTTTGAGTCCATCCCATTTATTGATTCTTAATTTTAGTTCTTGTGCCACAGGAGTTGAATATTGTGTTTTATTCAGATATACTAATGCTCAATAGTATATACGACCTTTAAAAAGAGATATGACATCCTCATCTAATGATCTAATGTAGGCATATCCATTTTTTATGGACTCCCTATGTCTTTAAAAACATCTTTGAGATATGTTTCCCCTAACCTGTTGTGTAAGTTTGAACTAAACTGTAGTTCAGGATACCTAAATATGAGCATTTCATTCTTCCTATTTTTTTTGAATTTTACATAAAACATTATTTTAAAAGTTCTCCAGTCACGCTTATTACAATAACTGATAGTCTTGTAATGCTAACATGTTTTTCTCTATTTTGTATTGAATGAAAAACTAAATAGTTCTTTAAAAAAGAAAATTTGGAAACACAGAGATTAGAAAACACAACCCCAGGAGCCTCTCCCATTACGTATGGCACAGCCCTCCTTCCTGGTCGCTCTGCTGTTTGGAAACTCTGTGCAATCACCAGTGTGGAGCTGTGCTTTGAATGTGGTTGGCTGCCTCTGCAGCTCCTATTGGAGCTTGGTGCCCTCAGGGCAGTGCAGGGCTGGGGCTAGGAGGAGTCAGGTCACTAGGAGGGACGGGGTGAGTGACCCTGAGAGCAGCGTGGGGTGAGGGGAGGCTGCGCCTTGGTTTGTCTCTTTTCCAGGCCTGGCTTGCTCTTCGCTCTCCACCCTGAGCTGAAGCTGCAGGAAGCTCACCGGAAGCGCAGCTGATGCTGGTCCCCATCTCTGCTATGTGACAGAAAATGGAGTCAGACAGTATATAAGAGCCAGATAACCTAAAAAAGAGAGATGGCGCTGTTTTCAGCATTTTCTCTTAGGCGGAGGGTGTCATTCCTTGAGCTGCTTGCTGGCACCGCATGCCACTGGGTGGAGGAAGGCACCAGTGGGTCTCCACGTCTCCTTTGTCTTCACTCTCCCTTCTTCCTCTCCCCTTTCTCCTTTCTCTCTCACTCTCACCTCCCTGTCTTAGTCATTCCAATGATGAACAAAAGAGGCTTCGTAGCAGAAAGAAATTAGAACACTGAAATCCCACATAGCCTGGTGACCCTGGAGTAAAACGTGTTAAGGTGTGTGCCAGCCTTCCTTTCCAAGGTGCACCCACACTGTTCACGCAGACTCCTCTCCCCATCACCCCCGGAGGACACACTGCCCATGTGGAGTATATTCAGAGCAAATCTGAGGCCCAGGGTGAGAGAGGCGTGAGGGTTGAGACCTGGGGGGGCTTGTACGGCCACCCCTTGGTGGCCAGCTGCCTGCCTCCCTCCCCACAGCTGCCTTTCTCAGCTGCTCCAAATAGCAGAAAAATAGTGGATAAAATCGAAGTTTCCCCAAGAAAATAAACAGCTTTTAAGTCAAGGTAATATTTTACTTCAAGCATTAAAAGCTTAAAAAAAAGTCCTGGAATCTGTAGAGGGGATTTGCTGTGTCTTTGATCTTCCTCCATCTGAATGTTTCTATATAGATGATCTATAGATCATATGCATATTGCATATAAACATGTGTGTTTTCATTTAGTGGTAGGACTTTACTGGGTCAGTATCTCCATCTTTCAGAGGCCAGCGGTTTCTATTCAGAATGAAGTGGACCACAGTAACAGACAAACGCCTATTGGCAGGCTGAACAAGGCACTACAGCTTGCGGTGAAAACAAAAGGGTCCAAGCGCTGGGTTTCCACGTGCGAATTCACTGGGCTTGCAGGAAGGCTTTCTGTGGCATTTGTTTCTCGAAGCAGGCTGCTTCCCGTCTTGTTTGAAGTCTTGAAGTCACTGTTATGAGTGGTGCCACTTTGCAGGAGTGGCTGGCCTGGTGTGCTCAGAATGTCCAAGGAAGATGCTTTTATTCATTTATTTATTTTTTGGTACCTGGGATTGAACTCAGGGCCACATCCCTAGCCCTAAAGTGTTTGTATTTTATTTAGAGACAGGGTCTCACTGAGTTGCTTAGCATCTCACTTTTGCTGAGGCTGGCTTTGAACGCATGATCCTCCTGCCTCAGCCTCCCAAGCCACTGGGATTACAGGTGTGCACCACCACACCTGGCATATTCAATCCATTTTTTAAAATTGAAACTTTCTTTTCTAAAAGTCCTGCTAATTCTTGAAGCATTTTGCTTCTCTGACAGCCTTCGAAAAATCATCAGGAAGATTTTCAAGGGAAACATCACCTTTGAAATGTCAGTCTTTGAGTTTCAACATGGCTGCGCGGGTTCCTCTCCCGCCGTGCGGAGCACTCCCTCCACTTTATCACGGGCGATTCTGTTATCATCATGGACATCAAGGAACTGTTGGCAGAAACGCAGGTCCTACTGAGGCACTTAGGGCTTTTTGCCTGTGCATTAAGTGATTCCAGACCCCAGGGTTCCCCCGCTTTGTTGGGTAATTTACCTGTCTCCTCCTTCCAGCTGGTTGGCTACTGCTTGCTGTTATCTCAGCCTCCTGGCTGCTCATCTGCTTGGAGCTGGGAAATGAAGTCAGCAAGATATTTCCATTGCATAAAATAAGAATAAATAGGTATAAAGTGAGAGAATGTGGGTCTCACCATAAGTAGTATTCATGGAATATATTACATAGTGTGATATCAAGAAAGCCATGTGGTGCAATTATAGTGTAACTTTGGTGCTAAAACTTTAAATGTTTTTTTTTTTTTTTTCAGATTCCATAATGCAAACTGATAGTACCTTTGAGAAGAACTTTGACCCACTTTTGAAGTAGTCTGATGTTTATTTAAGAATTCAAAACTGCAAAAACATTTGGTTTGGGCATGGGTAAGTCACATATTAAAATATAAAATTATGAATGTGGAGAAACATAGCACCCACCTGACCATGGCCATCCCTAGGCAGGAAAAGGGGTATCTTCCCATTTATCTGTATGAATTTGTTCCATAAAAGCAAAACAAATAATAATAAAAATGAAATATAATAATAATACAAAGAAGCATCAGCAACAATAAATAATAATCATCTAAAAAATAAGGACTTCCCAATTCTGAAAGGTACTATATATTTTTTTTAGGAAGTTCTTACATTCATATTTTGTTCCTTAAGTGTTTGTTTTCCATCAAACATATACACATATGTATGTAGTTGTTAGAGGCAAATTCTTATAAGATCATATGATATTCATGTTATGTATATATTTGTACATATATATAAATTTGATATATATATCCATATACATATATTCATATCTATATCTCCTCCAGTCCTTCCCATTCCTAATTTCTTTTTTTAATATTTTTTTAGTTGTAGATGGACACAATACTTTTATTTTATTTGTTTTTATTTTTATGTGGTGCCAGGGATTGAACTCAGTGTCTCATGCATGCTAGGCCTGTGCTCTCCCACTGAGCCACAACCCTAGTGCCCCATTCCTAATTTCAAAGGCACTTCCTTTCAACTGGTAGTTGATACCACCATGCATGTATATTATCTCTATCTGTGTTCCTAGAACATGTTTAGATTGCATGTGTTGATTTTTCAGTTTTGCATGTCCATGGACTTCCTGCAGCAGAGGAGCTGAGGTCTGCTCCCCATGCCTTCTGAAAGAGCACGCCATTCATGTAAACAAGCTCACAGTTTGTTTCCATTTAATCCCATTCTTTTAATATTTATCATAAATTTTCTTTGAAAGCAGTTCAGGGTTTTTCTGCTTACTTACAACTGTACTGTGACATGCTGTGACTTTTTCCATTTATTTCACAGATTCTTTCCTTGAATCATGCATAAGTCTTCCCTTTCTCACAGGCATTTCTGTTTATCTTGAGCTTAACTACAGAAGTGGTCTTGCTGGACCATAGGCAGCTGATGCAATATCAGCCTGTGCTTCAGGGAGACTGTACTGTGTCACCTCCGTGGCCGTGGGTGAGATTGGTGAAGTCTCCACATGTTTGTCAACCCTGGGGGTTACCTGCTTTTGACTCTTGCCATACTCGCCATGCAAATCCAGGGCTGCCTCTCTGTGGTATCCAGATGTGCATTTCCTGATGGCTAGTTTGGCGTGCGTCTTTTCATGTGCTGATTGGCAACTTGCTCAGCTTTTAAAGTAATGTCTATTGAGAAATCTTGCTCATTTTTAAATGCTTATTTGTCTTTTTATTACCGAGGTACATGTTTTCTTTATATATTCTAGGTGCAAGTTCTTTTTATATTTATACAGTACACTGCAGATGTCTCCTCCTCTTCTGAAGGTGTCAGTCCCCTTCTTCCATGAGCACTTGAAAGCACGATGATGTTTAGTTCTGATGATGTTCAATGGATTCTTTTTTCCTTTTGCTGCTGGACCTGTTTGGTGTCCTACCCCAGAATCTGAAGAGTTTAATTTAAACATCCACAATGGTTTCTGTGAAATGACTCAAACAATTTAGTGTATATTAACTTTTAAAATTTATATACTATTCTTCAAAGTCTATCTTGTCAGGATTCACAATTCTCTGAGAAATAATAATACTTAATGGATATGTGGTGGTGTTTATGTGAAGAAATCCTTTGTAATAGAAGTCCCCAGGATTAACTATGAGAATTGCTTGGATGGGACGGGTAGATCTGGCACAGCCTAATTACCTTCAAAGCACATTTAACGTGGCAATTTTGTATTCGTGTATATGCTATTTAGGCAATATTTTTTCAATATACAGGAGTCACAAAATGTTTTTTATTTCCCATTTGGAGCACAACATTTGTTCTTTCAACATATGTCTTCTATGTTTTTAAAACACTTCATCATCTTCCTATGGTTAATAAATATTAAAAGCAGATAAATCTCTGCGCTTATATTCCATTTTCAAGGTATTTCTGCCTGCCTTTCATTTTCCTTGAGCTCAGCCACGTCCACCTGTCCTTATTTATTACCCATCAGGTGATCTTTATCTTGGTCTCTGGTGACGTTATTACTGAACTTGGCCTGAGAGCCATTATTCAATCATGTTGCAATAAATGAAGTTGAACATGCCTTTGAAGGACAGATGCTGCAATCAGAAGCCAGAAGATGAACGGTGGTGAGACTCAGGGTGTAGCTCTTACAGAACACAGGTAGGAAAAACCATGGTTTGGGGGTTTTCAAAGGAAGAGGAGAGAAGCCGAGCCACAGTGGAGATCTGGCCTTCCCACCCAGGCAGACTGTGACGTCAGCATCAAAGGTGGAAACACAGGAAGGTGCAGATGAGAGCTCAGCCCAGGCTGGAGGAACACAAGGCCAGGAGAGGGGGAGGGAGGAGAGTCCTGGGGTGGTCACCAGGGTGTTACCAGAAAGGAAGTCACACAAAGTTACCCATTTGCTCATAGTGTTTGTTTTCTCAGCACAGTGGTGCAATTCTGTTGTCCCTACAGACAGGAAAAAGACACAGCACAAGTAACAATGGATGCCAAGGAAAAACTGGATTGGTAACCCAGAGGAAAGACAAGAGTGTGCTGGGAAAATGGGTCTGAGGAAGGGACGAAATGTGCAGGGTCCTGAAAGAAGGCCTGGATTCGCACCCAGCATCAGAAGTCACACCTCATTAATGCCGATTTCACAGTATAGATAGGGCCTATGGCTGTGTGACATGTGGCCATTAGGAGAAGCCAGGTGAAGGTTTTTATAAATTAATGTACTTATCTATAAAATAGCATGACTTCAAGATTTAAATATGATATTGCCCAATACTTAGAATCCAGAATCTCCCAATGTAATTTGGTTGATTTGGACAAAAAAAGCTTTTGTAGACATTACTCTAGAATATAGGTATTTGTTTTCCACATTAGCTATGAGCATTGATTTCACTTATTTACCTATTTATTTGCAGTGCTGGGAATGGAACCCAAGACCTCACCCAGCAAGTGCTCTACCACTGAGCTACTTTCTCAGCATTGTCGATATACTTTTTAACCATTCTTTTCTTTTTGGAATTCAGTATCTTAGAGATTCTCATATGTACAGTTCAAAACATTCTCACATAAGATACTAGGCATTTTATTATTATTTCATGCTTACTATGAATTCTAGTTTCAAAAATATTTTTATTGAAGTACAAAAATACATTTTATGAAGTAGATATTTTATTCATGAAATCAATGTGCTTTCAGAATCCTTTTCTTACATTGCTAGATAGCAAATGAATTCATTAATGATTAATAAAATCACTCATTAATGATTAATAAAATTATTAATGATTAACAAAAGAAAAAAATCTCCTCCCCCCCAATCCAAAATGGAACAGAAACTCTACAGTAATTTTTCACAACAATTATAGAAATACTTGCTGTTTAAACTGCCCACCTCAGTCCCAGGTAATGACTGCTGCGTTTTCTGTCTTTCTATCTAGATTGGCACTTTCAGGGCATCTTCTGTATATGAGCATATGATATGTAGACCCTCATGCCTGGATTTTTGCGCTTAGCCTAAGGCCTTTGTGGTTCCTGGTGATGTGCACGCTTGGTGCTTTGTTCCTCTCTTTATGAAGAGTGGTCCACAGCACGACTGTTCCGGTTCATTGATCCCTTGAGTTCCTGTTGTTGGTGGTTGTGAATGGGGCCGCCATGTGTCTCTGTGCAGATAGACATTGTTCTCTTCCTGAGTAAGAACGTTCCACTAATCTTTCTTAATTTAGCAAATACCTGCATGTAGATTTTGCATTTTTTAGTTCCTTTCTTGTTTATTATTTTTGAATACTTGGCTTATATTTCCCGATCTAAATTTGGCCATCAACTTCAAAACCATTGGCATTTCAAGACCAGTATTAAGAAAATTTCTTTCCTGAATTAAATCACACACTAATATTTAAGATTTTCATGTCTTCCAATTGATTTTTAATGAGAATTTCTACTTTTAGTAAAAAAAAAAAATTCTGAGAAACAAGCAATATTGTCAGAAAGATTACAGTAAATAATCCCAGGTATAAAGTTTTAAAATAGTTTAATTATCTGTAAGTAGTTATAAATAGAGTTGTTTTCTAAAACACTAGAGATAGTTTGTCTGCTTTATTTTTAATGATATAGAAACAAAACCATCATCTTCTATTTATAAGTTATGACAAACTTGTATTCTTTAAAAATAAATAATCAGAGATAGAGTGTGTGCATATCAACTGAGTTGTAGGATTTCATACTGAAAAGTCCGTGGGGTAATCCCCTCCGTATTGCTTACAAGGTAAGCACCATATTTTCATGTATGTAATTTGTATTTGCCAAGTATGGTGGTTTCAAAACCTTAATCACAGAGTCTGCTTTCTCTTCAGAGTCAGATCTGCCATGCCACTTGGCTAGCAATGCTAATAATTGTGAAAACACCTATTGTGATGTATCAAAGCCTCAATAAATGGTTGTCCTGATAACCACTTAGCAAGTGGCTCCTCTTTCTTACTCTGTATCATTATTTTCCTGCTTGTCTGTCTCAGTGCCATCATGCCTGGGTTCTTCCCAGATCCAGGAACAACTTGCCCTCCACTGGTCCTGTTTTGTGAAGTTCTTCTGCTATTTTTAGATGTTCTGTATTTTAAATTCTTTTTCATCAAAGGTAGAAAGAAGACTAATTTCACTAATCACCCTCCATGTCTTTGGAATATCACAACAATGCTTCAAGTTATATACAGATGTTTTGCTCTGTTGGGCTGCCATAAACAATACCCCAGACAGGGCTGCTCATACATACACACAGTGAGCTTTACTTGTGTGGAGGCTGGAAGCCCACCAGGCAGGAGCCTGCAGATTTGCTGCAGGGAGGCCACTTCCTGGTTCCCAGGTGGTGTCCCCTAGCTGCTGAACTCACTCATGAGGACCTCATCGTGGTTCTTCAGCATCTCAGGAAGGCTCCACCTCCAAACACCATCTCCCTGGGGTCAGGTTTCAGCATATGGATTTGGAGGAACATAAGCATTCAGTCTGCAACAACATGCAAATAAGAAAATCCTGGTTCAAAAAAATGAAATTAAACACTGAAGGACACATAGGTATAGGAAGGGCAGAAGTGTACAGTTCTGTCTAACTCATGATTAGGCTATATTCATATAGTCACTTGTACTAAATTTTTTTAAAAAATGGCATTTTTGAAATTAGAACTCATATGGTTTATATATTTTATAAAAATAGAAGAAAACAAAATTTCATTTTATGTGAAAATATGACATTTATAGCTATATAAGATATTCACTTAAATACAGAAAAAAATAATCCCAGAATAGATTTCAATTATAATTATTTTACAGTCTGGATTTCAAGAAGTTAGATGTGTTCACAACAATTAGCCTAGAAAACATCACAGGCTACGGTTATTTTTCTTAAGTGTTACTTTCATTCAATGCTTATTTTATGTTAGGTCTGATAGGTGTGTATACATAGAAAGAAATTTCCAGTGTTGATGTGTTTTACACAGCAAGTAAGATCTCGTTTGGGAGAAACCTGGCCCCAGCATTATTTGTGTGACCTAAAGCATGGTATTTGATAAACTCCTGAGTTTCCTATTCTGCAAGGGTAGGGTGATCGTCTTTGTCTGATGGGTCTTAAAGAGAATCAGCTACAAGAAATGACTCCAAGTCTCCAGGTCTCCACTGCAGGAAGCCGAAAACTTCTCTTCTGCTTTCATTGTCTCCTCTGGCTTTTGACTTTTTTCCACTACAGAAGCAAAATTTCATCTGTTTTATGCACACACGTCTGTGTGTGTGTGTGTGTGTGTGTGTGTGTGTGTTGTTGCTGCTGCTGTTCTTCTTATTATTATTTTTGTTTATTCACAAGTCCCAGAGCATTCTAGCCATATTTTCTTTAATTTCCAAAGAAATTATTTCACCTCCCAAATATACCTAACTTAAATGATTATAGTAATACATTAATCTTCTCATTAGACTGAAAAATGACTTCAGATGTGTTAGAGAATGGGTGAGAGCTCCTTGGTTATTACAGACAGACAGTGGCCTAGAGGAGCAGACAGACACAGCATGTTAGTGACCAGGGTGACTACCATTACTGTCTTCCTCTTCACAGTCCCCCTGGTCCTGACCTTCCAACATATAACACATCAGAGTTCTGTGTTTGGCACCGCACCACCATCTGATCTGCCAACAACTCTGGAGTTGAGCAAGGGAGCTGTCATTGTCCTTATTTCAGGGATTGATGGCTGCAGAGCCCTTACTATCCCTTATAGCTACTGTATGGAGTATACATACATCACCCTGTAGGTAATGGAAATTTAGTATGCCCGGGTTTTAACTTCAAACCGAAGACTCGGTTTCAATCAAAAACAGTTTCTAGGGGTGAGATGGAGTTACAACCTCTAGATTTACAAACAAAACATGGACACAAAATATGAAATTGCTCTTTTCAACCACTAGATGTCAAATCATATGGGACAGCGGTCACCAAAAGACCAGAAAAGAAAAGATGAGCCCTACAGCTTCCTCAGTTGGCCTGTCTGTCTGCACCTGGAGTGCAGGGAGGGAGCAGGGCGAGTCTGGCACAGGCTCTGAGTTGGGCAGCTGTGGCTGAGGGTGCAGGAAGCGAAGGTGGGTAGAATTAACAAGGAGGGAATCACAAAGGGAGAGTGACAGAGGCACAAGTTCCAGACGTGACAGAAGGTCCCCTGGTGCACTCAGCAGAGCCTGGCCCAGGCTTCAGGTGTGGAAACTGCCCCAAGAAGCAGGAGCCCCACCAAATCACTGTCTCCCCTTCTTTTCAGCATAGTATTAGAAGACCAGAACAATAAGGCAAGAAAGAAAATAAAGTCATCCATGTAGGGAAGGGAGAAATGAATACCTCTGCTTATTACACTGCTTTATATGTTAATTATATATGTATATATAAATTCACTGCAAAATACTGTTAAGCTAAAACAGTAAAGTTTTAAGTTATGAAATCAACATGCAAAAATCAGTAGTGTTATTAGACACTAAAAACAACCTGCGATGAAATAAATTTTAAAAAATCCCATTTACAATTGCATAAGAAGTAAAATAAAATGAAATACTTAGGAGTGGATTTAACCAAGGAGGTGAAAAATCTCTACACTGAAAACTACAAGAATGAAATAAACTGAAGAAGAGATACATAAATGGAAATATATCCCATGTGCATGAATTGAAAAATTAAGATTGTTAGAATGTCCGTACAAATAAAGTAATCTGCAAATCCAGTGCAATTCTGGTTCAAAGTTTCAATGTTCTTTTACACAGAAATAGAAAAACAATCCTAAAATTTGTATGAACCCAGAAAAGACACTGAATGGACAAAATAAACTTGAGAAAAATAAATAAAACTTAGGGCATCTTACTCCATGATTCCAAAATATATTAATTATAGTATGAAACAATTATAACCAAAACAACACAGTACTGGCATAAAGACACAATCAATGGAAAGTCCTGAAAGAAATCCAAGTCATTATGGTCAATGGGGTGTTGACATGGGTGTCAGGAGTGCAGGGGGCGAAAGGGCAGAGGCAGGAGGCCTGGGGAACTGTGCACATAACTTGCTCCACAGGAAAAATAAACTCCAAATGGATAGAACACTTAAACCAAGACCCAAAACAGTGTTACTGTGGAGCAGAACAGAGGAGAAGCTCTGTGACATGGGACTTGGTGGTGATTTCTCAGACAGGACCTCCAAAGCACAGGCCAGAAAAGCAAAAATATGGGATGGCTTCAAAGTAAGAGCTTCTGCAGAGCAGAGGAGAAAACTCGGAAACTGAAGAGAGAGTATTGGCAAATCATAGCTCTGCTTTGTGACTAAAACCCAGAATATCTAAGAACTTAGACATTTTAAGAGCTGGAAGACAAATACCCCAATTAAACAATGGTAAAGGATGTGAACAGGCAGCGGATGTATAAAATACCCTCAGCTCTAGCCACCAGGCAAATGGAAGGTAAGACCACAGGGAGGTGGCACTGCCCCTGGGTGGAAATGCTATTATAAAACAGATGAAGGAAGCAAGTGCTGAGGAAGATGGGAGGAAAGGGAGCCCTAGTACAGGCTGAGGGGAATGTTACTTAGTAACATAAATATTAACATGTTACTTAGTAATATAAATATGTTATTTAGTAACATAATGGTTAGTAACATAAATAGTAAGGCAGTTCCTCAAAACCCCAGAAATAGAACCATGTGATTCAGCATTCCAACCTGTGTACATGGGCAAAAGAGTTGAAATTAGTGTACCAAAGATATACGAGCACTCCCATGTTCCCTGAGCATTATTCATAATAGCCTAGAGGGTTGGATAAACAAGGAAAATGTGTCATATATACACAGTCCAATACTATACAGCCTTTAAAAAGAGAGACATTCTGTTGCAACAACAGAGAGATCTGGAGGATGTCTTGTCATTTGAAATAAGCCAGGCACAGAAATAAAAACACTGCATCATCTTATTTATATGTGGAACTTCAGAAAGTTAATTAGTCTCATAAGGTATTACCAAATGCGGAGGGATAGGGAAAGAGCAGGGGCTCATCAGAGGGTACGAGGCTTCAGCCAGACTGGAGAAATAAGTCTCAATGATACACGGCACTGCATGGTGCTCTGAGTTGGTTAATAATATATTGTATAATTCAAATTTGTTAGGATAGAGTTTTAAAGTTCTCACTGCAGAGGAATGATAACTTGAAGAGCTGATGCGTATGCTCATGAGCTTGCCTGATGGTCCACAATGTGTATAGACATCACATTTCACCATATATATATATATATATATATATATATATATATATATATATATATATAAAATTATCACTTGACAATTAAAATGAAATAAAAAACATATAAAAAGATGATTATCATCACTAGCCAATATAAAAAATGCAATTAAAGCCAAATGAATTATCATCACAGATATTTTAGAACAGCTAACAATAAATAAAACAGGCAAAGTAGGCAGTGGCAAGGATGTGGAGGGACTGGTTCACCCAATTTCACTGGCAGGAATGTGAGTGATACGAGGACTTTGGAAATGAGGCTGGCAGAGGTAAACGCGCCTACCCTGAGATCCAGCCAGTGCTTCCTAGTTATTTCAGAGAAAAAGTAAATATATTTCCATGCAAGATCCATGTATGCATGCATTAATATTTACAGCAGGCTTATTTTAAGGACCCCAACTGACATAGTCCAAGTGTTCACCAGCAAGTGATACATAAACAAATTATGGTATGTGGACATGTCACATGGTACTACTCAGCAATGTGTGGGGTGAATAAGTGCACGCTATCTGGAGTTTCACAATATTGGATAAAAATCAAGGAAGGGAGCAATCAAAGAGGAAGAAGGCACATAGTACATTTGTTAAAATGACATGATTTTGTAACGTGTTTGAAAGCTGCATCATGCATGTCACTTAGGAAAGACCATTTCAGTTGAATGAGACAGTCAACATTTACCTGAGCTCATTGATCCTGTGAATTTTGCCAGCCTTCTCAATCAGGCCCAGCTATTGCTCATTAATAAGATGCTGGAAATGAAATCAGACTTACTTCCACCCTGGATTCTGCCGTAACAAGACCCAAGTGTCTAGGCTCAGGTTCTGCAATGTAAGGGTTCGACCTTGGAGCACTAGTTTAAGAACACTGCACAACAATGTGTTTCAGTGAGGGCGTGAGAAATGCTTTATTTTTATATGTGAATAAAATCTTTAAAAATCATCTCTGGTTTAGTATTCCCTTACGAAGTTTTGGAACTAGGCAGAAGTCATGGAAATGTACAACAATAACAAGGTTTGTTATTCACATTCTGTTGTTGTCTAGAAATGCATCTTGGGTTCTTTTCCAAAAGATTTTTCTTAAGGACTTTTCAATCAGTGTAGTAATTTTCCCAGCAATACCAAGAGACCACTTTTTAAAATGTATCTTATGATTTTCCAAAGTTGAATAATATTGTGATGTAACTATCCAGTTATTCTTCTCAGGGGATATTCTACTAGGTAAATCACTCAAACTCTCATGCTGCATGAAAATCAGAGGAAACTAGTCATAGAGAATACAAAGTTATTTGCTGAGATTATTTTGACATTTCTCAAAAAGCAAATTATTTAGACTAGTTTTTTTAACATTATTATGTACTATACAAATACATTTGGTGGGAATTGCCAGTTTTGTATTGGACAAGCAAGAGTTATGGAAAGTAGATTGTTTTTGTAAGAATATAGTGTAGCCATCTCTGTCCCATGATGTGTCCTAAATTGCACACTTAAAACTATGACCAGCATATGTTGAGGCCTCCAGACATATTTGGTGATGGAAATCCTTTGATGTGACCTTGGTTGTTAGAGTTGAATGGTTATTCTCCTAGGCAATATACTTCCAACACAGAGGCCATATCACGATTTGCTGTTTACATCTATATATTGTATTACATATATTATATATCGATTACCACCAAGTTGACATTTATAAAGACATGCTTTCAATTACAAAATTAAATCAACCACACTGGGGGCATAAAGAGCAATGAAACAGAAAATGCCAGGAGGGGGCCCGTGTCTAGTGAAGCAGACAAGTTTCAGAATCCCAGAGTCTCCCAGCCAGGAGGGATCGATACGCTTGACAGGACTTCAAACACCAAAGTCTTGTTTTTCTAACATTTTGCCTTCTCTTTTTCTTCCAATTACCTAATTCTAAATTTCCTAAAAATAAAATCATGTCTCCTACCATCACATCCAAGTGAACATTAAGTCCACAATATTTTCACAAGTCTATACACTCCATATAGAACATTTTCAAGGCCCTTCAAATTTGTTTTCTAAAATTTTAAATAAAACTCTATAATTTATAATGCAACAAAATTTCATGCATGGTCATGGAAGTTTGATATTCTGCTAAGATACCTTTTAAGATTTCAAGATGGATTCCTCCAGGTACCAGAAATATTCCCAGCCAAGGGCCCTGAGAACTGCTTAGGTTGACCAGGACACCCCTCAGAGAACTGCATACAGGTCTCCACTTCAGGGACACTTCCCTGGGCACAGCCTAGACCCGTCTCCCATTGGATTTGTGGCTCTGGGGTGTAGTGCTATTTTCAGTTTCCTCACCCTTCCTCCTGATCTTTCTGGTCAGTTGACGAAATGTCTGCCTGTGGATTTGACCTCAGGAGTAGGTTCCCGTAAACATCCCAGCCAAGTGCTCACATATTTGAACCTGAGCCCTTCCTTCTGTCAGGAGGTGCGCAACACCACACTGCCCCAGGCCTGGGGAGGCCACGCCCATCAGCCCACTACTTCAGGTCTTTCCTCTTCAAGTGTGTGCTATGTCCTGAAGGTCTGTCCCACCAAAACCTACCTGGAAGCCTAGCTTCAGGGGACTGTACTAGGACATGGGGCCTCTGTGGAATTAATTAAGGTGCAATTAGGTCATGAGATGAGTCTGATGGGACCAGATTATTGTCCTGATAACTGGCTCCTTCTGTATTGTGTGACCACCCATAATCCAGGGAGAGAGTCTCCCCAGAGCTGATCACTCTGCTCCTTAGATCCTGGATGCCCAGCCTCTCGAGGAACAGGCAATCCAGTCCCGCCATTTAAGCCACCCAGGCCGTATCATTTGCTACATGAGCAACAGTACTTTGGAAATGGGCAGACTCACTAGTTCCCAGCAATGGTTCCCCCAATATTACTATACAACCAGGATCCTTGCCTACAGTCGATTCTACATGGGGAGATCAAAAACATTGTCTTTTCTGATACACAGGTTTCCCCAGGTAGAGACTCTTGTTCTTCTGTGTGTTTGAACTTCTCTTTGTTCTCTGCCATGATTATTCTCTCTCTCTCCACCTTTGTTTTCCCTCTCTCAATATTACCGGGTCCTTATTGATTCCTTTGCTCCTGCGATTTGTGATTCCCTTAAACAAAATCCTGCTGCTGCCTCAGGTGGCATGGCATGGCTCCAGGTGTGAGAACCAAAGCCTGTTCTCACCTCCTCTGGCATGGCCAACTCCTCTGGTTCTGAGTATTTCGACGGGAATGAGTTCTTTTATAAGGAAACAGTGCCTCATTCCACGGTGCTGTTTTAGTTTAATAATAAGACTCTACTGTCCTTAGTCTTTTTAGTGGCTATTACTAGAATTTAGATTTTTCTTTCTTTCTTTTCCTTCCCTTCCCTTCCCTTCCCTTCCCTTCCCTTCCCTTCCCTTCCCTTCCCTTCCCTTCCCTTCCCTTCCCTTCCCTTCCCTTCCCTTCCCTTCCCTTCCCTTCCCTTCCCTTCCCTTCCCTTCCCTTCCCTTCCCTTCCCTTCCCTTCCCTTCCCTTCCCTTCCCTTCCCTTCCCTTCCCTTCCCTTCCCTTCCCTTCCCTTCCCTTCCCTTTCCTTTCCTTTCCTTTCTTTTTTCTTTTCTTTTCGTACCAGCAGTTGAAACCAAGGGCACTCAACTCCATCACAGAATTCTCTTTAATGTAAAACACTTCAAAAATCCCCTGATTTTCTGTACCCGGTAAGTTTACCTAAGTTTGAAAATATACTGATGAAGACATGTGGAAAAGTCTTAGTTTTTAAATTCAAACTATTTAGTACTTACAGGCCATTAAGATTTTCCATTACTTCCTTCATATGGAACTTCCACGGTTTCCAAGAAAAAAATACTTTTATCCAACTGTTCACATGCACTTGTGTTTCAGTTGTAATCCAATTATCCTTTCCTGTTTACAGTATGTAAAATCATGAATCATTTTCATTGATTTTTTCTTTTTTTCTGAAATTTTGCTTTAGTCTCCATCAGTCTTTCCAGGATCTTGCAGGTTTTCTTTGTTTAGTCAAAGAGCGGTGCTCTTCACAGTACTGAATATAGTTTTTATCTCTTTAGTGTCTGTTCTAATTTTCTTTATATTTTGTCTTAATTTTCTGCTATCTTCCTAAGATTTTCAAATGAATATTTAGAAAGAAAATGCTGAAAAATCAGTGATTGTTGTGTTGTGTGCATGTACAAATACGTAACCATAAATGCTACCATTAAGTGCAACTTTAATGCACCAATTTAAAAAACAAAAAAGAAAAGAAAAATCAGCAATTAAATGACTTTGTTAGTCTTTCCTTGACCAGCTAAGCACAAAGCTGTCTGTGCCACAAAAATGGCCTTGCTGTGTTTACATTTAAAATTTTATTTTGATTATTCATTTGTATTAAAGTTAAATAAATATTTGCTTATGTTAAAGGTTCTCTAATTCATCTTCTGATTTCTAATTGACTCAGGCCTGTTTTACAACTATATCACTTAATTTCAAAACTGCAGCTCCCTAATACATTTTCACTCCAGAGTTCTGGCTCAAGTACATTGTATTCAAAACACTGATTAGAGATTTTTTCAAACTACTAAATTCATTAAGACTTGCTTGCTCAGCATATACTAAATTCTAGCAAGTGTTCATTGTGTTTGAAAAAATGTGTACCCTGTACTTTCCTGAATGTAGCAAGACATCTAAGTCCTTCAGGTGAAGTCTTTCTTGTGTTTAAATCTGCCTGACAATGTTGGCATCTGTTTAATCGTTCATTATTGATTGGGGTGCATTGAAATTCTCTGACAGTGAATTTGTCTATCTCTCCCTTAAATCTGTCAATTTTTACTTTATATGTTTGGAAGTTAGGTCATTAGTACATACCTGACTGAAATTGTGTTTCTTCATATTGAATTTTCCTGTTGATGTAAAATGTTCTTCCTCTTTGTGTCTGATAGGCATTCTTTCCTGAAGTCCTCTTTAGGTTTGAATAGTTTCCTTTTACATCTTCTTATCTGCAAGATCTTTGTGTCCTTATATTTAATATGTATGTCTGTATCTTATATTTAATATGATACATATTAAATATAAACACAAGAAAAATTTCACCTGCTTTTTAAATCTATTCTGCCCACCTTTGTATTTAATTTGGATATTGTACTTATTTACATTGAGTGTGCTTTGTAAACATAAGTGAGTTTGCCACTATTCATTTTCTTAAGTGTTCTATTTGTGGCTTGTTTATGGTTTTGTTTCATTTTAAATGCACTTAAGCAGGTCTGCTTTGATTGATTGATTGATTGATTGAATGGTTGGTACTGGCTATTGAACCGCTTTACAACTGGTCTACAACCCCAGTTCTTTTCATTTCCCATCTTGAGATAGGATTTTGTTAAATTGCCAAGGCTGGCTTCAGAGTAGTGATTATACTGCCTCAGCCTCCCAAGTTGCTGAGATTACAGGCCTGAGTGACCAGTTTTGGCCAAAAATTTTACCATTATTCAATTTTTTCTATGTAGTAGTTTGAAAGCTGGTATTATTATATAGCCAGCTTTATTATATAGAAAAGTCTTAGTGGCTAGTACTGTTTGATAGGTGAATTACATATATCATTTTATATATTACAAATAAATGTTATAAATCTATATGTGTCATTAATTAGTACATATTATTGTATGTTTATATATGTTTTGATTGCTAATATTATCAGCTTGCTTTATTACATCTATATATTTTAAAAGTTAAATACTTTTGTTATCTGTGTTTTATACATACTTGTATGCCATTTTCACATATTAAAGATCATAATGCATGTTATTAGTCACTACATATCCTTACACGTCTGTACCAGGTTCTGACAGCTGACATCCTCCAGCTGGCTCACATTGTAAAGGCAGATCTCACCACCTTGGCAGTGACTCCCCCTACAGTGTCTTCACGTATTTCTTAAGCTAATGCTTCATAATCTTGCCTTGGTAATTGTGCTGAGCACCACAGACATGGTTCTATTATTGCCTTTCCCGCAGTTGGTTCTGCTGTTCTCAGATCTGCCCTGTCTGGCATTGGCCCTTCCTGTTTAGATCCCCACGACAGGCGCATCTTAAATGCCCTTGGTGTCTCATCTACTTTTGCTTCTGATAAGTTCCCTGCTTGTTTTTTCTTGCTTGCTTTTCCTGACATTGTCTTTACCTAGCATTAATTTTCGAAGTGTTTTCCCCGTGTACAGAGCTCGATGACGGCAGTGTTTTCCTGGGCACTCAGCAGTCATAGGCTCTTCTTTCCAAACATCTTCTGGTTTTCACTGATTCTGCTGCAAAGCCAGCTGCTTTGGTGCGCAGAGCCTCTTCTTTCCATCCGCCATCTTTATTACAGAAGAAACATGGTACCGAGTTTTAAAATGCATGTGAGAGGAGCGCGAAAGCAGTGGAGAAAGAATGCAAAAGAATCAATCTCAGAAGGGATAAGGCTTAATATTATTCCAACTTTGGAAACACAGATCCAAGAAGTCCTGCAGGAACACAGGGGATTGGGGAAAGGCAGTCCGAGTGGAATCCTGGGTGGCGCCCGTCAGACTCCACCAGACAGCAGTGCTCCAGTGCCGTGGTTGAGTTCTCCCCACCTGACTGTTCAGCTCCTCCACCTCAAGGGGGTGATCTCGTGATACTCCTGTTGTAAAGCCATTCTCTCAACCAATAGCCCAGGATCCCGAAACCCTGCTGCTTTTATTACTCAACATCTAAAACTGGTTTTCATAAGAATTGCCAATAACTTTGTCCATCGTCTCCTTCTTAATCTCACCACATAGAACATGCTTTCCATTCTGTTCCTCATTGTAGCTGAGGCAACCTTATTAAATATAAATGAGATCGTTTAGGGCAGCATTGACTAGGTTGGTTTTTCACCCCAGTGACAAGAGGTAGACACTGAAATGCTTTAATTATCCATGATGCTTTGGTTATGGGTGTCTCTGATGCCCTAATTAAAACAGAAGTTTAATGAAGGTGGAGCGCTTCCCCCTGCCTGTCAGCCACATTCTTGATGCATAGCAATTTATCCTGGGAAGAGAAATGCTCAATAATATTTCATGGCTGGATAAATGAGTGAACCATAGATAGAGGCTATCATTAAGAATCTTCCCATACAGCTTTGTAATATTTTCCTTTTTCCTTTCTTGTTGATTTTCAGTTTTCAGGAGAAAACTGGCTTATGAAAGCTCTGTGTTTTGTGCTGTTCTCAGCATTATATTGACACCTGCTGTGATCAGCACAAGACACCTTTTCTTCTAGCCACAGGACTACCTGGGGGCGAGATATACCTCTCTCCCAGCTCACCCCAAGCAGCACATTACACACACACCCTGCACACTTTTATGATGCTTTATTTTCACAAAAGTTTTATGACTTCAAATGATTCTTTATTGTAGGACTGTTGGTGTCACAATGGGACCAATTACTCTTTTGCAAATATTCACCAGTGAAACAACTATTTTAAGTCACTTCCTTAATTCGAAATGTATTCTACAGGTAAGTTCTTACTACCTCTAAACTTGAAGTCACTTTTGGCAAACTTAGGTTCAGGTGTTTGGGGGATGCCACCCCTTTTCATGTAGGGCTGGTCATTGATGATGAGCTTGTTGAACTCAGAAATTTAAGGAAGATATTTTGCCCTGTAAACTGGATTTGGTTTTCTCAACTTAAGTGTTTATAATCAATTCTGAAATTATTTAAATTTAAAATTGCCTGACAAACTACATCAACTTAGAACCGCCATCTAGCATCATGGAAGTCAGATCATGTTACCATTACTGTCTTTTCCAACACCAAAGCTCTGTGAATCTAAATTATGAATCTCATGGTGACTACAATTTCTTCCCATGAATAAAAATGCTGGGTCCTATATACGTGGCCCTCAGAATTTTTGTCACATATCAACTGTTACAAATCTGTCAGAGGCTGTGTATGGACTAGATATTTGGAGGTTTTTGACTTCTGAAAAAATGAAATTCAGCATTAACAATGCTGGGTAATGCTTTATAATCTTAATACAGTAAGAAAAATTATTGTAACTTCTACCTAATGACAAATTTTGGCAAATTAGCTAGAAATATTCTTGGGTGTAGATTCTTTAAAGATTTTGTAAAGACAAATTATTTGCGGAGAGATTACA
Source organism: Urocitellus parryii (assembly GCF_045843805.1). Taxonomy (NCBI): domain Eukaryota; kingdom Metazoa; phylum Chordata; class Mammalia; order Rodentia; family Sciuridae; genus Urocitellus; species Urocitellus parryii. Next base: position 62,265,107 of record NC_135544.1, on the reverse strand, counting down.
CTACAAAAAGTATTATTTTAACAAATTACATATTTATTTAAGGAATATGCTAATTTATCCTTTGGTAATTGTTTTTTTAGAAGGCAAGTTGAAAATGTGAGTTATGTGGAATCGAATTAATTGGAATGTAAGGAAAATTGTGAGTTACATATAATAGTATTAATCTAAGACAAAGCAACAATAATGCTTAGTTTAAAATTAATTAATTCACCTTAAAATTGTTCAGATTTTCTTTATGTACCATGAACACACTGTGCAACTTTGCATGAAGTCTCAGATAGGAATTCTCTTCCTTCCTTTGTTCCTCTCTGCAGGCTCTCTATTCCCCTGGGCTGGTTTAATCCACCATGGAGGGTGATGGCCCTGAGTTCTTGGGCTTTCTGCCTGGCAACTGCTCTCCAGGGAGGAAGTAAACTCGGACAGACACCCTGAAGGCCTGGGCTTGGCTTCCCAGAGCACTGACTGGTCGGATCAAGCCATGAGGCAGCTCCTGCACATCCGGGGCAAAGGAGTCCCCTGAAGGTGGGGACAGGCACACTGCTGAAGTGAGGCATGAGTTTTGGTTGTTGTTTCAGAGACTACTGCAAGGTGAAAAATGGGGATGTGAAGATGAAAAAATATAGATATTTACTGAGCAGGGAAAGGGATTTGTGAATAAAGAATATCTGGTCACAGAGTGCGATTTATTAAGCACGACTCATGAATGCAATACTTAACACTCAGGTTTTTCAAGTGAGACATCCATGTGTGCTGAAGGACAGGTGAGGACACAGGGTGCATGTGGCACTGCTGGCAGAAAGCCTTTGGCAGCTAGTTCCCCGAGGAAAATGCCTCAGCTGGAGAGAGATGTCTCAGACAAGGTCGTGCTCCTCCCCAGGGGAGCCCGTGATGCAGCGCGTCAGTGTGGGTGCAGGACTTGGCCTTTGCTCTAAAGGAGGACAGTGCTGAAGGGTTGTCTCTCTCAGACTTCCTCTTCCGGGCAGCAGGAGCCTGCCTATCCACCCCGCAGCTCCACTCCTCTTCCCAGTCCTGCTACCCCAGAGAGTGATCCTAAAAACAGCTCTGATCTTTTCTCTGTTCCTTCATTGTAGACTCTGGGTTTGCTGCCTGGGGACCTCAGACCGCTACACTTAGTCCTAAAAATGGTAAAGGAAAGTGCTTACTTGATAAGATTTTGGCGCCAGCTTACCTGCTGATCACCTCCCACCTGCCTGGTTGGAGGAGCCCATAGCCCACGGTAGGTGGGTACTGAGAGCTCACTAGAGGTTAATCAGGGTGGTTTCTCTGTGGACTGTGCTACTTGGTGTGAGGCATCAAACTTTGGAAACTATGGAGGCCATACTAAAGGCAGCAACATAGTCAGCATTTGGCACAAATTCACATTAGACATTTGGTTGTGCAGAAGCTGAAATGAAGGCTTTCGAAGCCAAGAGAGAAAATGTCCCAACTACAGCTAGATGGGAGGAACAAGTTCAAGAGATGCCCTGCTCAGCACAGTCACTATAGCTAATGATACAGTGTATTAATGAAAAAGGCAGAAAGAGCTGATATTGTGTGCTCCACCACAAAAATCATAGCTCGGTGAGGTTTCATGTTACGTAACTCCATGGAACCAGTTAGAAAGAATCATCCCACAATGCGCATAAGCTTCCTCATATTATGCAGTGCACAGAAATTAAAGACCAGGTCATCTGCTGGTTTGAAAAGTGGAGTCACTTTCTGGAGGGAATGGAGATACTCGTGCCAGCCTTAGAGACCTAGAGGACTTGAGGCCCTCATCCCCATCCTGTCTCCAGTTGCGAAGACAAAGTCTGAGTTTGGGGATAAGAGGAGACTGCTGAAAACGCAGTGTTCCTGAAGCTGGCTTCTTGTGCAGTTTGGTCACTGGAGCAGATGACACAAACTGCTGGCCGAGAAACGCAGCCAGCCATCCGAACAAGAGCTCTTTTCCACTCCTGAGAAATGAGCAGGTTAGAAGAATCCCTTAGACGGCACCTCCCCTGGTACGGAACACCGCTGCCTCTCTCCCGAGGCTGTGGGCAGTCCTCCCCAAGGCTGCTTCTGCCTTTGGCTCTTCTCTGGGCCCCATCTGCCCCCTTTCCCTTCAGCCCTGTCTAGGGAGCCCTGCTCTTCTCCTGAGGTTTCTGACTGTGCTTGCAGGGCTTTCCGAGGAACCCCACCTGCAGCAGAAGCTGGGAAGGGTGACGAGGTGCACAATGGGTGTGCATGTTTGCTCCTCTCCACTCGGATACGTTACTTCAGTGATATTTTAATTTTTCTAACAGAATATCTAAAAATAGAACTACTGAATTATAAAAAGCATGAATTTTTAAGGCCAAGGATATAGCATGTCAAACTATGTGCATGAGGCCCTAGCTACATCTGGCCTCATCAGCACCATGAGTGTGCACACACCCACACACCCACACACATACGCACACACTCAACCAACTATTGTTAACTTAGTTTCCACCTCAATCTATTTGAAGTGGTTTATCCATCAGTTTGCCAAACTTTGACAAGTATTATTCCTGTTTTCTAATTAAGAAAGAGCATAGCAATATTTACCAAAGTAAAAACTTGTCAAAGTATAATTCTGCATCTAACTTTTAAAGCTCCATGTCCAACTCAATCCATTTACCTTCAAATGCCATGATTTTATTCTCTTTTATTGCTGAGTAGTATTCCATTGGGTATATAGACCACAGTTTCTTTATCCATTCATCTACTGAAGGACATCTAGGTTGGCTCCACAGTTTAGCTATTGTGAATTGTGCTGCAATAAACATTGATGTGGCTGTGTCCCTGTAGTATGCTGTTTTTAGGTCCTTTGGGTATAGACTGAGGAGAGGATTAGATGGGTCAAAAGGTGGTTCCATTCCCAGTTTTCCAAGGAATTTCCATACTTCTTTCCATATTGACTTGTAACATTTTGCAGTTCCACCAGCAATGTATGAGTGTGCCTTTTTCCCCACATCCTCGCCAACACTTACTGTTATTTGTATTCTTAATAACTGCCATCAAATATAATGCTAAGTGAAGTTGGCCAATCCCCCAAAACAAATGCCAAATGTTTTCTCTGATATAAGGAGGCTGATTCATAGTGGGGTTGGGAGCGGGAGCATGGGAGGATTAGACAAACTCTAGCTAGGGCAGAGGGGTGGGAGGGAAGGGAGGGGACATGGGGGTAGAAATGAGGGTGGAATGAGATGGACATCATTACCCTGAGTACATGTATGAAGACACGAATGTGTGAATATACTGTGTACAACCAGAGATATGAAAAGTTGTGCTCTATATGTGTAATATGAATTGTAATGCATTCCACTGTCATATATAACACATTAGAATAAAAAAAAAAAAGCTCCATGTTGATTTGATGTGCTCTTTCCTGCATTTTCTTTAGGCAATAACCCCTGCCCAAATTTGCTTTTTGTGACACGTATTTATCCTTTCGGGGGCACACATCCTCCAAATGTTCCATTTAGGTCTTAGACCTGAAATGGCACGGCTTTCGTCCCTCCTCAGTGTTACCTTCTGATTGCCCCTAGACAAGGCACTTGTCGAAATGTATATGGTTCTTTACTGAAAAATAGGAAGTACAGAACAAGTGGCTTGCCCAAACACCAGTGTCCACACAAGTATTGTCTTGTTTGTAAGGCAATTAAAAGCTGTAAGAGCAGTATCCTATCTCAGCTTTCAGATTCCAACACCTTTCTATCCTCTCTGTATTGAGACCAGGTTTTTTGTGTCAACTTACATACATGTTGGTCTGAGAGGTATCATGGCTGTGCAATAAATGAAATTGTTGAAATAAATCCATATCCTTCATTGATCCCAGAAAAATGTTCTAGTCATGTGATACTTTGATTATTGATCTGGAGCAAAGCATGATTGTTATAACCATCCATGGGACAACTCCAGGATGCATGTCACTGGGAAGGGGTGCAAAGGAAGTCCCCTGAAAGGGAGGTGGACCTCAACTCAGACTGTTAGGGTCCATGGCTGCAGAAAGGAATTTAAGGATGGACCAAAGTGAGGCATGGGTTGATTTTATTGAGAGCAAGGGCAACTCTGAGAGTCAGAGTAGAGGGTCGTGATTAGAGAGAAACACCGGCGAGCTCTTAGCCAGGCATATTTAAGACTACAGTGCAAAGATGGGATCTAAGAGAGTGTTTTTAGTTTGGTTTTGTGTTGGTAACTGAGTATGCTGACCATTAGCAGGACAGGGGACCGGGGTGATTTTCCTACTTCTTTGTTTTTGATGTGTTGTGCTTTGTGAATTTCAATAGCCCGACACTGGCAGAGCCAAAGAGAAGGTCTTATGATGGATTTAATGGTGCTTTTTGTGACCTGGCAGTCTGGACTTTTCATCCGTGTGAAACGGGGCATGGATCTGGACTTGAAAGCACAGCCACTCTTGTTTGCTCTGCCAGACTCCTTTCTGCCCATCCTTATATCTTCTGTCCTATCTCAGATATAGATCTGCTTTGTTTCTTGGAATATGCATCCAAAAGCAGACAGACACATCCACATGGCCTGTTATTTTCCTTGATTAGAAACAAATGATCAAGCACGCCTCTGCAAGCAAGAAGCTGATGCACCTGCCTGATGAGCATGCTCGAGAGCTCATCCTTCTGTGAGCTGGTCGGGCTCCCAGATGTCAGCGTGAGCATCCGTGCTGAAACCTGGGCGTGGCTGCATTTGGGTGCTATCTGCACACAGATGGAGTAACTGAAGTCGTAAAAGCCAGAGAGGACCTTCTGAGTCCTCCGTTGAGATGAGCATGGAGACAGATCAGAATTTTATGAGATAAAAATAGAAGGAAGAAGAGCCCACGAATGAGGCTGACAATGAAATGAGATGGAAGAGGGAAAACAGAAGTGTAAGAGGTGCCAAAAGCAGAGGGTTGCCCAGCAAGACCGTCAGCACCAACGTGGGTGGTAAGACGTCACTCACAGTGAGGACCAGAGAGCGTTCTCCAGCTTTACCGCGGGGGAGTTGGTAGACTTCAGTTCTTTCAGTTTCAGCAGGAATTAGTGGTATAATGAAACTGGTCGGAGAGTCAGCAGGGGATGAATTACAGAGAGCCACCATAGGACTTCAAGTGTGGCCAGGGGTAGGGCTCGGAGCTACTTAGGTAAGCACCTACTCAGAGCATTTCACTGAGGGCGTGTGGAGACAGAACAGCCCCTTTAGGTGAAAGAAATCGGAGCATCTTCACATGTGATGTCAATGGGCAACAAAGGAAGACGCTGAAATTTAGTGGAGAGATGGGAAGATCATTCATGTGAAGTCCTGAAGGGACGATGGAAGGGCCACGGTGCAGCTTCTCCTGGTGACAGGGAGCTTTGAGAGGAAGGGAAGCCCTGCTTTTCTCCTAGCAGTCCAAAAGGAGTTCTTCAATAGGGGAAGCTTTGACAGTGTCCATCGGGTGATGTGTGTGTGTGTGTGTGTGTGTGTGTGTGTGTGTGCGTGTGTGCATAAGGGCAATAATGTCACCTGCTGAAGGTCAGAGGAATAGCCCTTCAGTTGGAAGGTGTGTGAAGAGGGAAACAGGGTTGGAATGACTATTCCAGACAAAGGAGTGGGTCCAGAGGCACAGGAGGAGATAATGTCCACATAAGGAACGTGTTCTTCATGAGCTTTACGTCTCTTCCCTATTAAAACAAAGCCTCCGTCTGTCCCTTGGGAAATCACTTCATTCCTTGCTTTCAGGTTTTGTTTCCCTGTGAAGATGCTGCAGGACAAGAGTAGGTAGGTGTCCGTCTGGACACTCCAGGATTCTGCTGGACGTAGGAAGGCAGCTCTGAGATTAGGGCGTTGATCCTGCACAGAGACGTCGACAGGCCTTCCCGTGAAAGGCTCATGGAGGTTCAAAGAAAGCAGTGCAAGCCCAGGAGCAGACATGTGGGCAGAGGTGGAAGGGCCCAGGGACCGCACGCATTGTCCTCCAGCCACAGTCCATGGGACCTTGCCCTTCATGGTCACCTGTTAGGGAAATAAAGCTTTTACACTGCTGACATATTTATCTTCATAGGACATAAATATGAAACTAGAAGTGAAAATATGAAACTAGAACTAAGCCTCCTTATAAATCATCATGGTCCATATAAAGCATCGGAGGAGAAGCTTTATTGACTGATTATGAAACTCACTGGATCAACCCGTGTTGACCATTTCTTCCGTAATGGTGTGGATAAACAAGGCCACACAGCCACGAGGTGGCAGGAAGCAGGTGTATTGGCTGCAGCCAGGTTCAGAGGGAAAAAGCTTTCGCCTCCATCAATCAATTCCCCGGAACGCCGAGTTCAGGAAGTTTTAGAACTTTATGCCTCGTGTATAATGGGGAGGGCTCAGAGGTTTACAAGTGTGGCCGGGGTAAGGCTACACTTGCAGAGGTTCACATAACAGGAGGTTTTTGTTTTTGCTTTGGGCAACAATTCAGGTCAAGGACACTGTGAAAATCAGTGCCTGGGAAAGGGAGAGATTTCCCCTTCTCCCACCAGCTGGCTTCCAAGGACCTCCCTCTGAAAGGTACCTCTGCGAAGACCTTGGTTAGTTCTCCGTATCACACTCTGCTTCTGCAGGCATGTGTTTTTGCCTGGAAATTCTTTTGCAGAAAGTTTGCTGAGAGTCTAAGAACAATTATGGGGAGGGTCTCTGGAGAAGCTTAATGAAGATTTTCTGTGGAGGAGGGGGGTGCCACTACAGTAAAGCTTCAACGTGAGGCTCCCACACCCCCATGCTCCTGCCCAGCACCCACCCTCTAATCCATCAGGTGAAACCAAGTATTCAAGAGGCAGCTATTCTGAAGGCTTGTCTCAGTTTTCCCTGTTAATTGAAATCTGGTAATTTAAATGAGCATTGTTATCAATACTAGTGAAGTATCACTGCTAAGAGTTGTTTTCTCAGGTATCAAGTTAAAATTTGAAGCCTAAGCACATCAAAAGCACTGGGGTGTTTTTGCACACACACACACACACACACACACACACACACACACACACACCAGCTCATTTGCACAGTAGGAGGATCCAGCTTTAGAAACTCACTCCCAGTTGCGTGTGCCTCCCCAGTCCCCTGAACTGCCCTCCTGAAGTTCACTTATGGACAGGAGCCATTAGTGGTAAACATATCTGTCTATGTCTATCTATTACTGGGTAACTTCCCCCAAAGAACACTGCACTTAACCTGGGAGGAAGCACACTGTCTGGGCACTTGAGATTCTCGGAGATGGTTTTGTGTTTGGCTCAGGGCCTCTTTTGAAGAGAGACATCAAGTCACCCTTGACAAATCATTGCAATGCAACTCACCCTTGACAAATCACACCATCTAGAGCACTGTTTGTCAGTCTGTAAAGGGAGACAAAAATTCAAGCTCCTCAAATTTTATGGTAATGAAATAAGTGTACAAAAATTGGTAGGAGTAGCAAAGTGTTCACTCGGCCATTTCATAAGTGAGTGGTGGAGGGAAGGTGAGGGACCTTGAAAAGACCAACTCTGTACTGGGTTTTGACCACATGCTAGAAACAAATGGTCATTTTCCTTGTATCTTCTTTTGGGAAAGTTTGGCTTTAAAGATACTGGAAGGAGGAATAAGTACATTCTCACTGAAGCAAATACTACAGAAAAGTAAAACTGCTTAAAAATTCAGAGGGGGAAATGACCACTGTCCTCTTTTCCCCAGAGTTCCTCATCTTGGTGATCAAGGGAAGCCAGACTCTCCTGAATTTGTGTGTCGCCAGACTGAGGAAGACCTTGGGTGGAAGACAACTCCATGCTCTCCTAGGTCCGTCACCGAGTGATAATGAGGTGTGAACGTGTTCCTCAGAAAGCACACATGTGCCAAAAGGGCAATTTAACACCCTTCAGAAGAGAGATGAGGAGTGAATTATTCATAATGAGCTCAAGCCAGACTCTGTGCCAGCCTAGTTCAGAAAGCTGACTGGAGGGACCTGAAGCATCGTTTTTAGAATCTGGGTGTCTCCTCCCAGGCAAAGGGCACAATCTGTATTTAACATTTGGTAGCAGGGGTGCTACAAGAGCACCGTCCTTCTCCCTCTCGCAATTTTATGATTATCATATTTATTTATTTATTTTTGTTGTTGTTGTTTGTTTATCCTGTGTGCATGTGTGTGTATCACATGCCACATGGGTCTCATCTGGACATAGACTACACTTGATTCCAAAAATTAGCAAACAGTTGCTATGTGTCTTTAACTCTTTGGTAGGCCTCTTGAAAGCCCCTGAGTTGTGACTTCTCTACTAGAAGATGATGCTACTGAGCTGGAACCCAACTCCTCAGTTACACACATGTCCAGGGGTTCCAGGACTCATCCCCAGGTCCAGGGAAGAGTCACAGTGATTTCCTTAGGAATGGGAAATACGTTTGAATCCACTGACTTGGAAAGAATTGGAAAGAATCATGACCCGGACCTAGCTGTTCTGAATCAGTGTTTGTCAAACAATTTTATGAAGCTCCAAGGGTCCTATGTGAACTTAAGTTCCTGAGGTTGTTTCACAAATGAAGATCAGTTTAGATAATTACGTGAGATTATTTATTTGCTTCATCTATGACTTTGTGAAAGATCACTGTACGAGTTAAGTTCTATTCCCTTATGCCTCTAATCTTACTGAAGTCCTTTACTCAGGAGCATTTCCTCTGAGAAGTTCACAAGTAGGTAGAAGGTTCACTGAAACCTGTCAACACCAGCAGGAGGAAGAGTCGTGACATTTCTCCTACTGGGATCCGGCTTCTACAAAGCAAGGCATTCTGGAATGTGCATTGAACAAAGCATTGTCTTTTATAACATCAAATCAAAGTACAATTCTCCTCATCCATACCCTGTTATTATTTTAATGTTGTTATATTCTACCAAATGTAAGCTTAAAACATGCTCAGCAGTTACACGGTTGTTAGTGGATAGAAACAGGTATGGGAGCAAGGGTCCTAAGGTGAGCTCCCGAGGCTCCCCAGGGGCTGCTGAGCCCTGGCCAGGGCCACCTCCGCACCAGGGTGTCTTTGTTTTCTTACTCCCCATGTCCTAATCAGCTTCCTCGCCGGAAATCATTATTCCATTCGTAGCCCAAGTAATTTTCTTCCTTGTGATTAATCTATAGGCTTAAACTCTATTACTTCCTGTGTTTTTCATATATAGTACTGTTATATATATTATTGTTTGTGTATTTTTTTCATAGTCATATTAAAATAGCCACTTAAAAAAACACCATCAATTTTGAGGAACACCACATTTGCCTAGTAGACTAGGGAGGGAAAAATACAATTCTACCAATTAACTATGCACACCCAATGGCAAGATTTCCGAAGGAGGATTCTTCAGTGGGACAAATAAGCATCTTCAAATTTAGGTTATAGAGATATTATATTAGATGTTTGATTATTTTACTGACCTCCTATTTGAAAAGAGTCGAGTCTGTAATAAATGTTCACTTATTTTCTTTTCAAATGTGTGGAGATACTAGTTACTCAATCAGCTTTTCTGGGCTTGTTTCGTTTGCCTGTGTTGTTACATGGGGAACTCTAGTCAATTAGTTTGCACTTGGTTTTATTTAATAAGAAAGCAGGTAAAGATAAATACTTGTTTCTCAATAAAATATTCTTTGGGTTTCAAAAGATTTGAACAAAGTGTCCCTATTGCTTTTTTATGAAATATTTTCAAAACTTTATTAGAAATCCGTCACATATTCCACAGGACAGGGCCTCTGGCAGGTGTTTGGAGTAGAGTGAGGGGCAAGAGCACATCATGGAGGGTTGGCAGAAGCTCACGGTCAGGTACAATCACAGGGAAGGTGGGCTGGGGGAAGCAACCCGAGATCAGGAAGGAAACAGCTGAAGTCCTTGTAGGTCCTCCACGGAGGCCACCTGGTGACTGACGCCCTTCCCTGAGCTGGTTTCTGTGGTGTAATTTTTATTTGCATCATGACTTGGCTGGACTAGTGCCTGCCAAGTTCTACCCCCCCCCCCACCCACTGAAGTCCTTCCTCAGAGACAGTACCTGGGCATGTGCCTCAAGCTGAGGGGTGGCTGTGGCCTCCCTAGGGTTACTGCCACGTCTGTTTTAAACAATGCCCTCAACACAAGGCACCCCCTGGTTATAACTAGAGAACACCAGGCCCCTTGCAGAAGTGGTCTTTGATGCCAGTCTTTGAGGTAGCCGGAGAACAGGAAGGCTCTGTTGAAGGGGCCTGCCTCTTGTCCTCTGGGTTGAACTTGGAGGGGTCCACTCTTCCCCTTCTTGCCTCACAGGAAGAAGATACAGGCTTCCTCTGAATTACCACCAAGATTCATATTCACCCATGTTAACTTTGACCTCAGCTCTGTTTCCCAGTCAGGCCCAGGTGAGGATGAGCAGAGCTCTGTTCTCATGGACGGTCCCTTCGGGCAGCAGTGCTCTGAGCCCTTCCCCGGGCTGGGTGGGGTCATGAGCTCACTTCTCAGGGGGACGCTGGGTGGGAATGGAGCCCCGCTGCTGTTAGTGGGTGCTCTCAGACAAACGCCACGTGCCGGAGGCGATCCAGAGACACTGAACAGCTGAACGTTTTTGAATGATTTTCACAGGGGAGGAGTGTTCTACTAGGAGCCAGTCTCCAGAGCCTCTCACACCACTGTGTCAGAAGTGCATCCTCCCTTTTATTTTCTTCCTTCGTACCCTTTGGATCTGTAATTACCACCCCTTTCCATGCCCCGTGAGAACTCACGGCATGTGCATTTCTGGTCATGGGTGAAACTCAAGATTCAATAGTCTCCCTCAGTAGTATTGTGTAGTATGTCGTCTCCTCTGTAGAAAACATGTGTCAGCATGTTTTCAATTTTTATATGAATTCTGTTATCATGCACACACTTACACGTAAAAATGCACATTTTTAAGTCAACTGTATATGCTTAAAATTTCTTTATGTTTGTCTCTAAACTTCAGCTTACTGCTTCTAATAACTGGAAACATTCCACAGTACTAATAAAAATTTTACTATGTAAATGACATTGAAGAATGCCTGGAACACAATAAACTATATTTTATTTATGAATTTTCTTAGTGATGAAAATCTAATGCGTGCAATTCTGCATAACCATGGACAGTAGCACAGTGGACGTTGCTGATAAACTGTGCCGGGGGTTTCCCAAGGATCATATTTATAAATGATAGTTCTGGGTCACTGGGAGCCTTTGGGTGTATGTTCTGCAGCATGCACTCAAGGGCCCAGGGAAGGAGCTGGTAGAATTCCTTCTCATCTAAAGGACACGGATGAAAATGGGAGGCCAGAAAAGTAGAGGAAAGGGACCAGGGGACGGAGAAGGAGAAGGATGGGGGTATCCTGGGGAACGATATGAACCAAACTGTATTGTTATACCATGTGCTCACATGCACACGGAACAATGAATCCCACTATTATGTGTAATTATAATGCAGCAATAAAAACGTAGGGAAAATAAAGTACGTGAGATTTGTTTTCAATACTTGCTGGCAGATGGCAATGTCTAATTTTAGAATGTGGTAATATTTGAGGGACAAAAACGTTGTTTTAGCTTTTAATTATCTCAGTAATAGAGTGATCATCAGTTTATGAAATTATTGATGGTTTATGTGAATATAAACCACCTATGTGTACTTTTGCTCACATTTTACAATTTTCATACCGTTTCTAGTTAATGTATAGTCTAGAAATCTTTGTAACATGCTTTTTTTTTGAAATTATTAGGTTTTTCTGAAATTTTCAAATAATTAAATGATAGTTTTAATTTTATGTAGTCAGTTACTTGTCTTATGATCTATGCATATAAGATCTTATTTCAGACATTCTTCATCTGCCAAAGTGGAAAAAATATTGTCCAACTTTTTGTTATTATATTTATATCAAAATTTCACATAAAGATATTTCATATATGAGGAGCTTGTCTTTGCCTATTATGTATGTGAAGCATGCACTTGTACTTACAACTTAGACCTTTTATCCCTAGGTCTTCAATGAGATATTTTAGATGTGTGTACACATGCCGATACATGTCTGTATTTGGAAATAGAGTCCTGTGCCCAATTTGTACACACACGCAGCCCTAACATTGCATAGTCTGTTCCATTTCCTCTCATGGACCCTTTCTCAGGTCATGGCAATAGTGCTTATTGCTGTACCCTTCAGGTGTGGCTTGCTCTCTGAGACGACAAGTTTATTCTCACTGTTCTTGGTTTTCAAGATGACTACAGCTACTTGTGAATAGTAAACCTTTTAAATATTTGGGAAAACACTTAAATCCTCAAAAAGTAGTGTGGAAATCTGGATTGAAATGGGACTGCGGTAACAGATAAACATGGACAGGACTGCAATTGGTGTCTTCTGCTGCTGGGTTTCCCACCCACAGCTGTGTCTCTCTCTGTTTAAATAGTCCCCTTCTCCTTTAACAGGATTTTAATTTTAACATAATAGTCTTCTATTTTCACACCTCTCAGATAGTTCCTAATACTATATTTTTACCACTACCACTTTCCTTCAGTGTCTCTTCAATATAAGCAGAAACTCTGGGTTTTGCAAGCTGACCGTGGAATCCTCAGGTTTGCTCAACTCCTGCATTGGTTTGTAGAGATCACTTCTTGATTCTTTTACATTTTTTTTTTCTGGAGATGATGCCATCATGCTCAAGTGGAACTGTTCTCCCTTTCACACCTCTTGCATTTATTATGTTGTGCTGCCAGGGCCTTCCGTTCCATATGAAAATATAGCAGTGACAGTAAATATGCTTGATCTAGCATCCAAAAGATGAGCTGTTCTGTGTTTGTATGAGGTTTTAATCCTTAAAACTCGGTAGCTGAACTTTATCCAGTGAGTTTCCTTCCATTCATATTACCTGGGCTTTAATAATAAAATAAATTGGATTTTATCAGGTGTTCTGTGACAATTGAGATGATCCTATGACTTATTAATTCATTGATATTTAAAATTTTATTGACAGATTTCCTAATATTAAATTACTCTTACAGTCCCAAGTTTACTTCACCATCTATTTCACCTTGCACTGTGAGGTAAGCACATTCAAAATAGAATATCAGCAATTTAAATTAGAATTCAACACTGAAATGAGCCTATGGCTTTTGCCTTTATTCTTCTAAGACTGCATTTGATACTAAGGTATAAATAAATAGGGAAATATACAAATAATTGTTTCATTATTGTAATAAGTTATACTTGACAGGGTTAATTTTTCTTTGTAAAATCGAAAGCAATAAACTCTGTTTATTTTTGTAAAATAAAAATATTTAGCTTATGAATTGGTTGGGAATTTTTTCTGTTAACGTGTGTCCAATATATTGATAAATAATTAGTTTTTATATTTTTATTCTCTTAGTGCCTTTTTTTTTCCTTGGCACCAGGGATTGAACCCAGGGACACTTAACAACTGAGGCCCACCCTCAGCCCTTTACTTATTTACTTTGTATTTTGAGACAGGGCCTCAGGACGTTGCTGAGGCTGGCCTTGAGCCTGGGATCATCCTGATGGTCTCTCTCCTACTACCAGGCTTTGCGTTCCTTCTGTCTTTCTGCTCTGGCAGTGCTGGCATTGAACCTGGGCCTTGCGCTTGGCCAGGCCCACCCACCGCCACACTGCTTTTAGAATCCCTGGATTTGCATTAATCTTGTCACCATGTTGCCACTTGTGACCACCACTCGTCCCTTTTCTGTCCCCGCTTTCCCTCATTTTCAGTGTATCTTTGCTTCCTTCTCTGGGCTGGCGGCTGGCTCCTCCCGGTGTCACTGAGACGTGTTGGCGTGGTCACACTGGTCACACTGGTCACACTGGTCACACGTTCTGTTCCGTGTTTCAGATGACGGTCTGTAGTCTGTTGTCTAGAAATTCGGCTTCCCAGAGCCTTCCTTTATATCCTACCTGACCATGATTCTTTAGAACTAGAGAACTGTTTTTCCTGTCCCTACATCATCCTACTCATCACTGTTCATATGCAGCCAAAAATAATAGTATTCTCTATTGAATTTAAAATCTCTCTGTGTGTATACATGCACACCCTCCTATGTGTATGTATACGAATGGACATATATTTACATACATATGTAGTAGGTATATAAAATAAGCTATATTCATTTTATTACTTAAATCTTGTTATACTTTTTTTAATGGTTTGGTTGATTAGTCAATTTCTTGGAGAGTATTTTTTAAATCTTCATGATCATTACCAATTTGTCCATGGTTCCTTCCTCCTGAAAACCTAGTGACTTTCCTGCTCAGTCCCCAGTCCCTCCTCCTGCCTGGTGGGATGGGGCACTGGCTGCCCTGTGGGCTCTGGGGGGCAGCTGTGAGGTGGCCACACCCACAGTCACTCACCTCACCTGCTGCTGGGAAACAGAACCTCCCCCACTGAGTTCTCCTGATTTTTTTCTAAAGACTTTTCCCGACCTTAATATTACTGCCAATCATTTTATACATAACTTTAATATTTTGATCTTTGGGTTTTATTTTTATGAAATTAAAGATTGATTGTTGATTTATATGAATAACAAGAATACATTTTCTGAGTACTTACCTAATGTTCCCATTGCCTTACGCAACACCAACTTAAACACGTGCATACACACACACACACACTTGGCACCTTTTCCCATTTTCTTTCATCATATCCATTAAAATCTTCCTTAATCCAGGTGTGGTGGTGCACACCTATAATCCTGGAGGTTCGGGAGGCTGAGGCAGGAAGATGGTGAGTTCAAGGCCAGCCTTGCCGCAGTCCGGCTGCAGCAGAATAACCGGGGGGTGACGAATAACTTGTGCTCCTTGATACAGCAGGAATAGGAGCCGTTTATTGTAGGACAGCAGAGCTATTTATACATTTTGCACAGCTTATCTTAATTAGCATAAACTAGATACATCAGTCAACCAATAAGGAATCTCCACACTTAATGGCTCACTTTTGTTACTTCTCGTACCACTCCCTCTGGCATTTTGCCAGGCACCATCCAAACTTGTTTACGAACTCTAACATTTCTCTGGCAAAATACCAGGTGTTATTTTGACTTGTCTACAGACCTTAACACAGCCTCAGCAAAAGTGAGGTGCTAAACAATTCAGTGAGACCCTGTCTCTAAATAAAATACAAAATAGGGCTGGGATGTGGCTCAGTGGTCAAGTGCCCCTGAGTTCAATCTCTGGTACCATTCCCCATCCCTCAAAAAAGTCTTCCTTAAGAACTTTCATTTGTTTCTGATTTTTATTGTTACAGAAAAAGTCGCCATCATCTGCTTTAGTGTTTTGGGGTAGCTCCCGGGTTTTGACTTCATATTTTAAATTTATTTCTGTTTTGTTTTGTATCAGATGTTATTCCTGTACCTGATTTATTCACTTATTTTCTTAATTTACTTTTTACCCCTTTTGTGGTTCCAGCTGATCCCAAGACTGATTCTTCCTTCACAGTAACAAGGTGAAGCGTTGTCCCCAACTCAATGACAGTTCACTCCAGGTGACATTCCTCAGTCAACAGATTGTTGTGGCTTGATGTGTGTCCACCAGGACAGGACTGTCTTCCTGTCAGCCCCCAGCCTCTGGCCTGCAGGCCTTGCTGGTTTGCTCTGGGAATTTCTGGTTCTTTCCATTCCTGTCCTCATCTCGTGGTCTGCTGTTGGGTATGGAGGCTCTTCCTACTGCAGTGCTCTGGCACACACAGGAGAAGCTGCAGGGAATGTGTCACACAGTTCAAAAACCAGCAGGTGTGCCAAGGGGGAGTGAACAAGGAGCTTCTTCCTGGTAGAGAGAAGGGATCTTCGCAGTAGGGCGCATGTTGCCTGGAGGGAGGAGATGGCGGCTTCTCTTTCCTGAGTTAAAGCACCTACTCCACTTCTCTCTTGGTTTCCGTACCAGGAGGAGATATTCCTTGGGAACTTTGCAAGAGTTTGTCCATTTTGTGTATGCCATGTTGCTCTGTCATGGAGTACATGTGCGGCTAGTGGATATGTGGGAGGCACTGACATTTTCAACCCTGAGATACGAAAATATAAATTGAAATTATAAAGTCGTATGTACAATTTGAAGGAGAATCACACTCTGAAGTTCACATCTCCTTTGAAAACATGTGACTTAAGATCAATAATATCTGTGTGTTAACCTCTTCTGGACACATAAGGAAATGACAAACGCGAGACTCCATTTTCAGCCAGAGTAAGGAGAACATAGTCTGAGCCTTTACAGGTGCTGCTGACTACTTGGAAACTCATGGGTACTGACCTTGGCGCTGTGATCCTAACGCCATTCTCTCCTTGGCTCTAATGGAAATAGGCAGAGATCACCTTAATGAAACGGCTGAAGCTATTTATTCACATTTTGTATATAAGATGCTCAGTCATTTTAAGGGCCTGTCAGGTCGACTTATTATCTCTATTTTAAATGCCAAAGAAACTGAGGCATAGAGGAATTAAACTTTCTTAACATGATAAGTATGAATAAAAGATGTAAGAGCTGGAATTTGAAATAAATTTCAACTGACTCAAAAAAAAAAAAAGAAAAAAAAAAAACATGTGAGTCCAGATAATTTAAGCAGACTTGTATTTTCTCATGGAAGGCCAGCCACAATTCATGGCCCATTTTTAGTGGCAGAAGCACGTTGGAGAGCAGGCTCCACGGCAGCATGGTGGAGAGGCTGGGAGGCGGAGCACGTCTTCTCCAACCGAGGAATCTACAGCGCTCGCCGAGGCCACCTCCTGAGACCTCCTGTCCATTATTAACTGCTGAGCACTGCTCCTCCAGGCCTGCTCCACTCCAGTCCTGACGGGAGGTCAACAGTGTCCTTGGAACTTCCCATCCGACCCCATGGGTCCTGTCTGGGTTTCTCCAGCTTCCCACTTTTCTGTCCTTAAAATGATGCCGTACTTTGAAGTATAGTTTGAAATTTAAAAAAGCAACAAAGACATGATAATAAAGACTCAACCAAGGACCTAAGCAAAAAAGAAAGTCCCAGTGAATGGGGTGGTTTACCTGTGCAGGAAACACCAGTTCTGCAGGCATCAGCCCATTCTGCTGAGGATAGTCACCTTCAGGAGAGAGACAGTGAGGCATCTTCATTGCAAAGGTGGAGGTGAGTCTCCCTCCAGAGCAATGCCTGCCTTACGAGGTGATGTTCTAACAGCAAGGAACGCTGTAGGGGGGTCACACTCTTCATTTCAGTATCAGAGGGCAGTGCCCTGGGACGAGGAAGAAAGTATTTGATGCCACAGTAAATTTTAGTAAATCTCAAAAAAAAAAAAAAAAAAAAAAAACCACCCAGGTTCCATCTCAGGGAACCACCTGAAGCTCCCCCAGGGAAACCCCAGAAAAATCTCACGAGGCTGGACGTGTCCTGGAATCCTGGGACTTACCCCAAAACACACTGGAAAGCAACAAGTGGACAGGGTGGTGAGGGAGAGCAGAGAGCGGCGGGGCCTAACATGGGGGAAGCACCACCCAGGCCCCTAGTCAACTTCTAAATAAGAATCACTTTAGAATTTCCTGTTTAATTTTTAACTTAAGACTCCACAAAAGCTTTATTTAAAACCCAAATCTCTGCTGAGATCGGTTTTTGACAGATAGTGTACCTTTTTGAAAAGTTACAGCAGGATTCACTGTGGTTTTTCACTGTAGCTCCAATACACTGAGGACTCATTATTCTAAATAATTATGCAGCCATAATAAATGAACGAACATAGTGTATGCTTTTAGGGAGAAAGCGATGGGTGGCAGGAAAGGAATTCAGAGGAATGTGGCAATTTTTTCATTTATTTTCTTTTACTTCAGATTTTGCCAGGAAAAAAAATGTCAATATTCTTTTGCTGTTTGGGTTGTTTTTCCTTGTTTTTAAAATGGGACTGGCAAGACTGTAGATTGAAAATGTGAAGTTTACGGCTGCCAGGAAGAACAGGAATTAAGATGGTTTTGTGTGTAAATACGCTGAACCAACACTCTGCCTGGAGTTCTGTGGGAAAGCCAGGGTATTTTTGAGCCAGTTCAGCATCGCCACTCGGCTTGGTGGTCCCCGTTTCTCTCCAGCACTCCCTGTGTCTCCAGACATCTATTTGATTCCCTCTTTCAGATCCATAAAAAATTAAAATGAGGTACCTGGGTTAAAGGGGCATTGAGCTGACACTATCTAGTATTTCTCATTTCTTGGTTTTAAAGGAGAACAAGTGCTCAGGAGAGCGTGTGCATTTTAGAGCACGTTTTCCTAAGCTGACATACAACCGACCACATTGTGACTTAATGGGTGTTATGCTCATAAAATGTGAATAAAACAACAAATACCTTGAGAAGAGCTGCTGTTCTGCCCCCAGTGGAGGCCTGGGCCGTGCGGTCCCACCCACTGCCATGAGCCATCTCACACAGGTTCAGCTCCAGGTTCAGCTCAAGGTCTTCACAAATGTTCCACAGGCAGAAGAGGAAAATGAGGTTGGGGATGGAAACCCTGGGAGCAATCAGGAGAGCAGATGCATCTCTAGAGAGCTTAGTGGGGTCAGCAATGGGACCTGATATTCTCCCCTAGGAAACATGGGAATCAAATCAGATGCTTCTGAGCTCCCTTCTCACTCCATATTTCTGAACTTCTGTTTCACATTTGCTGACCCAGAGCTATTCAATACAGAGCAGGCGTAGCTGCATACCAGAGACACTGAAGTTCTGCTCACAGCACAGAGTACAACACAAGATGCGTTTATGGACATAAAGGAGAGAGCAAGTGGGGTGGGGAGGCTGGCCTGCAGCCAAGGTTAGATTTAAAGTGCACCCAGGCTGTGCTCCAATAAATGTGTTAGTTTGACTTTTTATTACTTTTCTACATCTGTAGCAACTGAACTTCAAATGGTATTAGTATTAGTTCAGCTGCATGTCATATTTTGTTACCATGAAATTTAAAGAGCTCAATAGAGAAGAATGAGGAAAACTGTGGTTATCATTTCTAATAAGAGTGAAGGACCCAGAATGGTAGAAGCAGGTTACTCTAGACAAGAGAGTGAGTAAGTAGGACAGCCTCCCAAGGGTTATTGCAAAGCAATAACTTAGAGAAGAGACTGATCTAAGTCTCAAAATATACAATACAGTCAGGATCTTATGTCAGCTAGTGAAGGTCTTGCAAGCCAAGGCTGGTGATAATGACTCCAAGTAGGAACTTATTACAACAATCCATGACAATGAGAGGAATGGAGGCGGAACCATAAGAGAGAGGGGGGGGGATTACTGAGCCAGCTGGGCCAGGCACATTTGTGTGTACTCTGCATGTGGTAGTTGATTCAAGTCTCTCAAATTGTGATTCGCTTCTCTAACCTCTGCTGCAAAATAAGGATTCCGAGTCTGACACCTGGTCCTACACCCTGACCATCATCTTATTCTGCCCTTCCATCTTCCCGGTCAAGAGGGGACACAGCGGACAAATGATCAGGAGCTGGAGGCGATAAGCATGCCTGGTGACATTTGGGGTCACGTTTTATGTCATGCAGAGGGAGACTGAACAAGATAGGGATCTGTTGAACAACCTTTTGATGAGCGCACACACACACACACACACACACACACACGTGCGCACAAATTGTACATTGTTGTACCTCATCAGCCTTGGTGTGACTTCATTAGCAACCCACTGAAACTTCAAACCTTCTCATTAGATTTTCTATAGATGAGTTTCATCAGAACTCAAGTGCCTGGGACAGAAGGTCAACCACCCTAGAGTCAAGCAGATTCAGATATTTGCTTTGCGGTCACACGTCCACATTTTTTTCCAGGGCATTATATTTTAAGAAAAAAAAATCAGAAAGACGAGGAATCTGCTGGCACTGGCTGTATTCACTCTTTCTTTTGCTAATAACAATGGGTCAGTGACTTTTCTGGATTTTTTTTCTGAAGTTCCTAGTTCCCACCCATATGGATGCCAGTCTGACTTAGGATTTGATCTAATGACTCCACTGATTTTCATGAACCTTGATTGTTATTTGCTAATCACTCACGATGGGCATTTAAACACCACCCTGGAGGGCTATGGAACTTTGGGCAGTGTACTTTGTTATGTGGCTATTGTGAAAATGGATCTGTACCTGCTACAACTGAAAGTGGATAGTACTCCCCAGAGTTCTTCAGGCAAAATGGAATTCAGAGTTAAGGAGTTTGATTGATGCTCTTTGTTTGCTTCAGAAAGAATAGGATGGAACAGTCTCAATCAATCCATTAAACTTGAATAACTTGTTCAGGGTCCTGTCATATGGGTAAGTGGAAAAAATCCAAAAGAAAGTAAATAAAGAGATGGTATAAATGCATTAAAATTGTTTTATGTATGAGAAAGAACAATTTGAGTCAGTCATCATAGATAAGTATACTTTTAGCACTTATATTCAAAACCCATAGACTCACTAAATAATTTAAGCTGGATTTTTTCTATTCGTGCATTTTTCTTCTATGCAACAATCAAGTATTTCTTGGGATAATTAGTTAGAAATAAAAATTGAAGCTTAGCTTTTTCAGGACTTTGATTTTTGTCCATAAAAAATAAATAGTTCCTTGAGTCTCTTGGGGCCTCAGCTGAGTTCACGAGATCTGGGAATGGACAGGTGCATTCAAGTCTCAGGGGTGTGCAGAACACAGCGTGGTGTTACCCCTCATGGCCTCAAAGGGCAAGTTTTGTTAGGACACATGCTTAGACCCAAGGAAGAGATGGTGGGGTCAGAACAATCAAGACTTAAAGGCAATTTTGGATTGTTTAGCATGATAGAAATATTCTACAACTCTACATGATTTTCCTTAGCCAAATTATGGTAAATGGAGGTAGCTTTGACATAAGACATCAGTGAAAACTTGAGTAGAGTAGCTGTCAGGAGAAAAGCCAAACTGGGGGAATGTAAGATCCACAGGACGGTGTTCATATCCGTACTTGCCTGACTCGCTGAAGTGGAGACTGAATTGTAACATGGACGTGTGCTTCACGTCAACCACTCGCCTGGGTTCTTGGCCATCCTAGACCCTTCCTTTATGGGGGGTGATTAACAGATTCGAAATGTAGAGCTACAGGTCATCTCTCATTCTTCCCATGAGACTGCCATTGAGGGGCACCATGCAACGTCAAGAGAGCATTGAGTCCTCTCATGTTCACCCAAGACTCTCACGCTTTATTTTACTCCATTGTTGATATGGGAAAATGAGAAACAGAAAATATAGAGCTAGTATTTCTGAATTGTATTTCTTAGGTTTCCAGTTCACTAATAATGTTAAAGCATTATTTTGATGGGAATTGGATTTTTACTATATATTTACAACATAGGATTTCTAAAACTTTTTTTTCTTTTTTGGAAAAAAAATAATATCTTTAACATAGCCATGAGCAAATTCTCAGAAGAGGTTACCAACAAACTTTGGGTGAATAAATGAATGATTAATATATGGATAAACATTAGATAACCTGTTTTTCAACATGTAATTGGCCAACATAGGAATAAGAATGTCATAGGCTTTTTTTTTTTCAGCAAGATATTTCCAGAACTATGTACATGAGAGTTATCTTGTGTATTTTGCAGTATTAATTTTGTCTGAAATCAGCACTCCAGTGTTCCTTATAAGACCTATCCCTTAGCTTCCTACCCTGCCCCATGGTGATGGCCCACTCTATCCCCTGATTGACTAGACAAGTTGGGGAATAGGAGGCAGGAGATTCTGAAATAGGAAAGATCACAGTGGTGAACTACAGTTCAGAAGAATCTCTTGTTCAGTTGCTCTCATGTCTCTCTTCTGTTTTGGTCTTTCTCCTATAGCTTTCTCTCTTTTTTTCAGGAATTCAGAGACTGAAAGGTAGATTTCACCATCACGTGGGCAAGCAGAGCCTTATTTTCTCCTTTCTCTGAATTATCCTGTGGTCATTCTTGCCAGTGCCACACCTTTTCTCCTAATACCCCCAATTTTTTCACTAATCAATTCACATTGGAATTCAGAAAGACTATTATAGCATTCACCAAAATAAGATTTTAGGGAATCCATAAGGTTTACTTAAATAATAGTCAACTTATCAGATATTTCATAAAGCAGAATGAGCAGTGGCAGTTTCAGATGCTCAGTGTGTGTAGAAAACCTTATCAAGGGCCGTTCTTTTCATCAAAGAAAAAGCATCCAAGTGCTTTGGAGGGACCCATCGTGGTGGTAACCACCGTTTTGTCTACCGAATGACCCAGCAGGCCTTCCGGAACTGAGAGGATAAACAAAGATGTCAAGACTGTCTGGCCAGCTTGTGCTTGTGCCAGCTGCTGACATCTGGACCGTTCCTTGCCTGATGGATTGACATTTGAACGGTCTTGGGGAAAGTGCAGGTACATTCTTTGTCTAGCTGAGCACATAGACTGCTTCCTCCTGCGGTGGTGTGAGGGACCTGCCAGGCCCGCTGTGACCAAGATGTGCTTTCTTCTGCCAGCGCTAGTAAACTGCAGTCTGTGAAGTCCTGCGCTTGTCTGTCTCTTTCTTCAATCTCTTGGCACTGCCCACCTTTGGTGATCAAACTGGGTTTTCCTGAATATGACCATACACCTTCCCATTGGAGTTGTTATCCTGCCCCACTGTGTGATAGAGGAAGTGGGTCCCTCCAGATGCAAGAAGGATGCTCCTGGTCCTCTAAGTGAACATGTGCAGGGAGACGGTAATATGGGATGGATTCTGAGGTCTGTCCAAGACTGAAGACTGCACGTGAGAGTCTTTACGGTCCATAGAACTAACCATTTACCCTGCGTGGGAAGGTCAAGGCTACAGAAGTGCCGGAATGTGTTCTGGATACCTGACGCTTACAGGTCTCCAAAGAGCCCAGGGACAGTCAGCCGAGGACTGGACAGAGAAGATGGATGAAATCTTTCATTAGTAAACAGAGTACTGTATTGTGCAAGCCAAAGAGAAAATGGTTCCAGGAAAGAGGAGCATAGACTGTGGGAGGGAAGCTCACGAGGTTACCAGGAAGGGGTGTGACATCCACTAGCTGTGGCCACGCGGGGACTGGGAAGACCTGGACCAGGTGGTGAGGAAAGAAGGTCTACCAACAGTAAGTTCAAGAGAGGGTTGTGGTGGGGTGGAAATGAAAACCAGGGGCATGGGCAATGTTCTAGAATTTTCCATGTTTTGGAATGGAGAGCAGAGAAATGGCACAATGAATGAAGGGAGATGAGGAAAAGAAGGTCAGCTCTTATGATTCAATTCTAGATTTGCAAGAGAGGGGACATGTTGGTCTGCTGATGGGAATGGCCTGCTAAAGAGGGGGCAATGGCAATGCAAGAGATAAGAAGAGAAAATTGCTGGAATAAATTACCCTCGTATGCAAGAAAGGATCTTATCCAGAATATAGATGGAAGTATTGACCTTAGCTATAACATACAGTGTGGTGTGCCTGAGCTGGGGACGGAGATGCTTAACCTCAGTGATTTTCTCCAGGAGTGAGGGCCACCTCTGTGACTCACCGTGATTACTTACAAGATTAGGCAGTCAAATCTTGCTAAAAGTGACCACGTCTCCTATCATCTATTTTATTTTTGTTCTTAAATGATTCAGGATCCCTAATATGAGTGTAATGTTCTGGGTATTATAGAAAAGTAGACTGAGAGGCTATTTTCTCTTCAGCTTATCATTGCAATAATCTTAGCCCTTGTTTTATCCTCGTGGATACAAGAGATTTTCACATTGTAGGAGATGCATTGATCAGGATCGTTGGGAATAAAAGGTACAGAGTAGTTTGAGCAGGCAAGGTTTAAGTAAAGAATTTCCCACTATTCACATACAGGGGATTAGATACTAAAAAGAGATGGGACAGAACCCTAGAGAATGCTCTGGGACTGAAAGGAATATACCCAAGTAGGAAAAAACTAGGAAGGTGTCACCCTGCTGGGATTTGCACCTCATTGGGTGGGGGTGACAGTCTAGTGGGTGGCAGGACACTCTTTTGGGTACCCTAGGATGCTCCACACAGCCCTTATTGATCTCCCCTTACTTGGCGTGAGCTGTCTGGCAGGACTGGGGAGCGGGATGCCTTCTCCAGAGTGCAGAGGGGCTGAGGCTGGTTAGCTGGACAATGGGCTGGGCTGGACAACCAGGAATCCTCTGTGGAGACACAGGCAGGACCAGACTGGCAACGAGGCAGCCAAAGGCAAGAAACTCACATCACCAGAGGAAGTCTAAAGTGTGTGCAAGGAATGGCCACCAGAGGATGGGGGCCACTGTGTACTGTCCACAGCAGAAGAAGCAGGTGGCTTCTTCCACCTGCAGAGCCCCCTCCCCAGGGCCCTGCTGCTGACCACAGAAGAAAGGTGATTTCATCCACCTCCAGTTTCACACGCAGGTCACTGAAGTGTAGACACAGAGCCAAGAGATAGTCAGGGATGGTACCAGCAATGAACTGTGACCTTGAACACAGTTATCGTGTTCATTACAGACACCCAGGGGCCCGAAGGGCTCTCTCATCTTTTAGCTGTTAACCAGTCTAGAGACATGGCTTCAAATTGAGAATGAGAATCACCGCATTGGGCTACATATTAACCTTTTTTTTTTTTCAAGCATCAATGATTTCCTCAGCTTCCACAATCAACTAGGATGGAATCTGAAAATGTAGGTGACATGAGACTTGCTGTCATAAAACTGAGGTATCAGAAGACAAGAGAGCCATCATCAGATCATCATCATCATCACAACAACCACAGGAAAATAAAACCCCCACGATGCTGACTGGCACAAAGGAGGGTACTTAAATGTATTTTAGGGTGTGTGTGAGGGTGGTACAGGGAGTGCTGACTGGCAGCCTGGAGGCTTCTGTAGAGCGCTTACGGTTGTTAAGGTTTCTACCTAACCAGTTCTTGTGTGGCCTGCGTTTAGAACTGAGGAAGCCCACCCCTGCTCAGGCGCCTTGAGGGAGAGATTCAGGGTCAAGGCAGGGATGTGCAGGAGGTGGGGACAAGCTCAGGAGCACCTCGTGAGCAACAGCAGGAGTGCATTCAGGGACACAAGGGTAGGAGGCTGGGACTGCTACAGGAAAGAAGTGATGATGTTCGTGGCTGGGAAGAATCAAAGATGTCAGTGTGAGACGTCACTAGACTCAGTGCAAGCTGTTGTGAGATACCCAGTGGAAATGTGAAGATGGCTGGTGGATATGGGCCTGCAGGTAAGCAGAGGAATTTCAGATGTTAGGTGGGGGCTAGGACCACCTTCCATTTGCTTTTCTGACATCTACAACATTGTCTGTCGCACATTAAGCACTCAGTGGGTGATCCATGAATTAGTAAATGAACACTCCGGGAAGGTTTGGCATCTAGCTGATAATTGCAGCCAAGGGTACTGATGTATTTGCCAGGAGGGAGATTATAGACTGCAATTAGAAGTGGAGTTTGGATAGAGCTGTGAAGGGCCCCATTATTTAATGACTGATGGAAGAGGGTCGATGTCAAGAGTCAGAAGGATTGGTTAGAGCACCGGCTGGTTCACAGTGGGGACGTCTACAGGGAGCCAGGCAATGTCAAACCTGGACGGTGCACTCAGGAGCCTCCTGGATGAGCAAGAGTGTACCCCTAAGACAGCAAGCGCAGAGCCAGGAGGAGCACGGGCAGAGAGGAGGTGTGGAGATGCACAGGAGTGCTGACTATTCTCCATGAGAGGGGAGAGGACGGGCCGGGAGAGCAGGGGCAGGTGAGAGCCAGGTGGAGACCCTGAGCAGAGTCAAAAGCTCACAGGATGGAACCGAGCCCAAGGGCAATATTTGAGGGGGGGGAAAGACGTCTGATAGGGTAATATTTCAAACCAAGTAGGAGAGAACCCTTTTATTGCTACTCAGAAATGTGTTGTTAGGTACACTGTGAATATTCAGCAGGCTGAAGACACGTTTCTGCATCTGCATTTGCTACATGACTTTTGAATACCGTGTGAGGCCCTGTGTTTGTGAGAGAGAGTGTGCGGAGTATGCACATTCCCGCGGATGCCTTGAGACAGTGGGAGGATTCCACACTGGCAGAGGGACTCCAGCCTTGTTCCCATTTAATTTTTATTTTTCCTGCTGTTTTCTTCCATATGTTCTTTGTTGCTTAAAATGCCTCGGGAAATACACATTGTCTTTCTAAACAGCATCAGCATCATGAATACATTAATACATTCACGTTTCTTTATTTTTGGCTCTGACATACCTGTGTTAAGTGTGCCAAGCTCTGTGGTGCTGTAAGCCCACAAGTCCTCTGCCTTCCCTGGGGCTTCTCAGGACTCTTCTGTAATTACTTCTGGACACCAAGGGACCAATAAACTCAAAGAAATAGCTGTTTATTCAAGGCATTGTTTGGGCTTTTTGACATTCTCTGTGGTGATAAAAATATTCTCCTTCCCTTTTGCAGAGAAAAATAGCCTGGCTGACACAAGAAGCTAGTCATAATGATCTTCCTGAGAATTTGTGGAGTTCTACCACGTATGAATACAACTAAGTGGGACGACGGGATGTGGTGCTGCCTGAGTTTCAATCCCCCCGTCAATCCCACACTCCACTAACCAGTGTGAGGAACTGGATTAGGGGATGCACGGTTTTACCCCCCATGGCGAAACAGATAGATAGATTTTTCTTGGTGAAAAAGAAGACACTAATAACTGAAGTGTGTGATGTTGTAAGTTAAAATTCCCATTTAATTGCAAAAGTGGGAAGGTGCGTACTGAGATCTACCGTAAGATGGGATTCATCTTACAGAAGAGTTTCGATGCTGATGCTTCTTTTGGAAATGAGATTTATTTCCAGGTGTGATGGTCTACTCCTGTCATTTCAGCAACTTGGAGGTTGAGGCAGGAGGATCGCACGTTCCAGCTTGCCTGAGCAATTAAGCTAGACCCCGTCACAGGATAAAATAAAAGGGCTGGGATGCAGCTCAGTGGTAGCATGCCCTTGGGTTCAATTCCCTCAAATTAATTAAGGACTGCCAGAACAAAAATAATTTTTATGAAACAAAAAATAAAATGTTATCATTGGAATATCTTTCAAACAAGAACTGACCTGGTTTATTTAGAACACACATTTATCATTAACTCTAATTTTAGCTTCTCTTTTCAAATAAGTTTAAACTGAGAGGAAATCATTGGAAGTACAGCAGAGGTCACGGATACCCTGGCCTTGCTCGCACTGACAGGCTTCTGAAATAGCCACAGGACCCCACGGCAAACCACACAGGCCCACTGTCGACATTCCCACGGGTCTCTCCCACTTTTCCACTAACCCGCTTTTTCAGTCCCGGGATCCACGTCGGGATCCCACACTGTCGCATGCCCTCCTCTGTCTTCATGGCCCACCTCCCTTCCTTCTTTCTTTTTCCCCTCATGGGTGTCCGGGCTTGGGAGATGGGTCTTTCCTGGTCCCTACCTTGTTACCAGTACTGGTGAGCTGCGCCTAGCATGCACAGGGCTTCACTGACCTTCCGTGTTTGCCAGTGGCTCTGTCGGGTGGTGACCAGACCCACGCAGCAGCTTCCTGCTGTGAGATCTTCAGGTGACAATTTGAGCATGACTTGTGATTGGGAAGCAAAGTGGACCCTTGGCTAAGGTGATCTGGTTCCTGGGTTTCTCTGCTGTGAAGTTACTGTTTTTTTCTTTTACAACTGATACGTGTCTTGGAGAAAGCACCTGGAGATCCTGCAAGCAAGTTGCTGTTTCCCTGACTTTTGCCTCCCCACATCAGCAACCACCAGTGGCTCTTTCTTGCAACAACTCTCTGGGTGCTATTCCAGCAGTATTTTCTGTTTACTTAATTCTAAAGAATGCATTCTTTGAAATGTCTAAATCACTTACCTGTCTCCAGGATGTGTGGCTAACTTCATTTTGTGAACTAGAATCGGTATTTTGGCATTTAATTTGTGGCTCACACTCTTCCGTTGTTGCTATTTGAAGCTGTTTCCAGGAGTTTCCTTCATTCCTTCCACCCTGCTGGCACCGCTTCAAGAGCAGTCCCGACTTTATCATGCCTCAAGGTATCCCAGATATCCCACACCCGTCGCTTGCTATGATTGACCCATCAGAAATTCAGGCTGCGTGTTTTCTGTGAGTAGACTCAATGTTTTTCTACAAATATTGTGAATACAGATTTTAATATAAAGTGTGACGTAACAGTTAAATTGCTTTTAAATGTTTTTCCTCTCTAAACTTTGTAGTAATTAGAGTATTGGAAACTCATTTTGTCTTGACAATAACTTTAAGACTGCTAATAAAGTTACTGCAGACTATAAATGGATGAGGCAGATAAACCAAGGGATGATGCTTCCTATGACACCCAATGAGGAGTAAACAAAAGGAAGTTCCTAACTTTCCCAGGTGCAGGGTACAAGAAAATGCCAGGCAGAGAAGTTCAAATCAACCTCCACCCATTTATTCACACTCCTGATTGACACCTTGAATAGAGGGCTCAGAAAAGCAGTTTCTGATTTTAGGAAGAGTCAGGTCTAAATGCAGAAACATATCAATTGAGCTTTCAGAAAACATAATTACCAACTCCAAGGGCTAGCAATTACAATCAGAAATGGAAATTCAAAAGCAGTATCACTTAGAATACCATTAAAAACTTATATTTTAAGATGAAGTATTAGGAGTTGATGGTGGTGGCCAGAGACTAGAAGAAGGGAGTGGGAGCTACATGTATTTATTGGCCCAGAGCCTCAGGGCCACAGGATGGAAGATCATTACATTTCACACCCCGGAACTGTACCCTTAAAAGTAACCTGGTGGTCAATTTTTTGTTGTGTATATTTTCCCCAAATAGTGAAAACTGGGAAAAGATATCATGAATAAAAGTATTTCAAAAGATTTTTTTTTTTCACTGAAAACCATAAAATAATGCTTGGGAAAATTCAGAAGACTGAATAAAATTACAGAATGAGTTTTTCCAAACCTGATCTAAATTAATGTAATTCCAAACAAAACTGTCAGTTCATGTGAAAATTGACTCACTGCTTCTAAGAATCCCATGGAGATGCTGAAGAGCTAGAACAGTCAGAGAGCTTTGACAAGGCAGAAGGTCTGACATGACCTGGTCTCAAGACCTACTCTGATGTTACCTTACATCCATGTGGTGGGCATGTGGACACAAAGTGGGCCAGAGGAACAGGAGAGAAAGTCTAGAAATAGAACAGAAAGTACAATTTGACAAGGTTACAAAGCAGGGTAGTGGATAAGAGATGCTGGCTTTCTACCACAAGAGCTGAACATCCATATAAAAATGAACTTCAGTACTCTGTACCACATAAAAATCTTCATTCAAGTAGATTATTCCTGAAAATGTATAACTTAGCACTATAAATATCCCAGAGGAAAACACAGGAGAAAACAGTTGAAACTTTGACATTGGCCACTTTATCTTAGAGATGGCACCCAAACCAGGATCCTGTGCTCTTCCAACAACACTGTGAAGAGAATAAAAGGGAAAAACCCCAGGCAAAAACATCTACTTGTAATTCTTAACATTTGGAGGCAGACTTATACAGAATATGTAAAAGTCTCCAAAATCAATAATAAGAAAACAAATGGCCTGACTTAAAAAACAGACAAATAATTTTAAAAGACATTTCATCAAAGAGTTTTTGAGTGGCATAATATTTTCAGGAAAAGAAAGGTATCAATTTCACCTTAAATCACACTTGAAAACCTATTAAAAGCCTCGTAGCTTCTGCTCTAGCAGGTAAAGGACATGAGTCACCAGCTGTATTCTCACAACAAGGAAAACACCCAATGAACTCAACAGGAACTCTTCTGGGATTCCTGAGAGAACGGGGGTCTGCCCACCTCCCTAAGCTGGACAGACAGACACAGACCACAGAAGGAAAGCAGGGAGCGGACTCCAAAGCTGCAGCCTGCAACCGGCAGGGGCACCTGTGTCAGAGCCCCTGCCGGCTGTGGGGCGACAGCTGAGATGGACACTCCCGCCACCCGCGGAGGGACCCAGAGTCTCCAGGCCTACCCCCGGGAGCTGCTCGAGGCCTGAGGAGCAGGGAGACGCCCCACTTCACCCCACCTGCCCTGCCTGGTGCTCCTAAGGCAGTAGGCCAATTTGAAAGGTGTCACATAACAGAGAGTCGCGTAACTAGAAATCAGGAGTGGACACAGTGATTGGTTAGGAGAAGACTTTCTTCAATAAAAGATAGACACTGAATGGTGTATATACAAGGTCAGAGAAGACAAAGGAAGGTCAATAGCAAAACCACATAAACAAAACACCTGCATATGTTGTTTTCAATGTCCAGGAGAGGTGTGATCTTCAAAGCACCCAGGAAAAGAAGAATATCTTGCAGAAGAAGAAGAGGAAGAGTTACAGAAGACTTAGACGCCATGCAGAAGAGAGGTGGCCTGCATGCTGGTGCTTTGGTCAAGGATGGATGAGACAGTGGTTCTATGGATCCCATCACCTCAGTGGTGGCCGGCCACCACTAGTGTGTACACCACGTACAATGTTCACACAGTGGCAAAGAGCCCCCAAGGACACATTTGTCAGAACATGGCCCTGTCATTAAGCAATGCATAATTGTTTTTAAACTTTTGGAAGGAAAGCAGTTCAAACAAAAATTCTGTATCTTCAAAAGTGAGGAGAACTAAAAGCTTTTTAAAACCAAAGTTGAGGTCATTTACCACTTACGAAGATTGCTAGAATAATTTTTTTCAGAGAAGGAAAATCACAACAATTTCAGACTTGTATTTGTCTGCATAAGGAAACAAGAGCTTTAGAAAATGGAAACATTCAGGTGAAATATTATATGTACTTTTCTTGTCCTTATCTCATCTATCAAGTAACAGGCCCATTTCCCAAATTAATGTCCACTGTGCATGGTGAGTACAATGTGCGGTCCAGGGAGAGGAAGGAGGGTGATTTCACAGGGAATGGGAAGGAGTGATCCACTCGCTGTGTGATGTTAGGTGGGGCTGCACTCACAATGAAGCACTCGGTGTTAGTTCTTTAGTTTTGTACTTTTTTGGTCTTTAATAAGTGTCGTACTTTATAAAGTTAATAAAGTTTGTACTTTATTAAGTTTTGTACCTAGAGAAGGGTAAAGAAAAACTGAGCAAGTGACACTAAATGAAGAACTCGTCACCTGAAGAAGAGAAAAGGAAAGGCCCAAGGCCAAACTTGGGACTTAATTAAAAAAAAAAAAAATCAAAGTGGCAATCTTTAAAGGCAGATACTCCCATGCGTGTGTCAGGGGCCAAGGTTTTCCCGGTCAGTGCCCTCACTTTAGCTGAACAGACTTGCCTTAGCTGGTCACTCCCCTGGCCTGGATAGTAAATCAAAACCAACTGCATCTCGGAGATGGTGAGGATGATCTCAAGGACGTCGAGGATGCGAAGGTGGTCCCACCACATCTCCTTGTAACTCGTCAACCTGGTCCCTGCTGAAGCCAGGTAGACCTGAAGAACAGGCGCCGACGCCTGCCAGCTGAATCGCAGCAGCTCTCACGGTGGCTGACGTGTCTGCGTGGCATCTTCTCAGGGAGGGCTCAGGGCCTTGACTTGGTGAAGGTGAACTTTTCCATCCTGATCACTAAAGATGAGGAGACGGATGCACTGGGTTCCACCTTAGGGCTTAGGAAGTGGTTCTGTTCTCCTGGGAGACTTGAGTCTTCTGGACGTCCTGCAGAGTGCTGCATGGCTCCATCCCAGGGATGGCATCAGGCTGAGCAGGCAGGATTAAGAGGAGGCAGAGAGCTCACTGTGACATTGGTACTTTGCTTTTACCCCATGATGACTCAGGGGCTTGCCATTTCAGTAAAGGTTTTAGGAGTCTGGTGATCAGGATGTGCCAGGACATGCCCTCCTTCTGCCTAAGGAAATAAGAGCTTTAGAAAATGGATACGTTCAGGTGAAGTGTGATAGGTAACTTTTGTAAAATTAGATTGCCCTTTATTACACCCTCTTCCACAAAGAAGGAAGTGGAGCCTCCTAGGCCTCCTGGAGGTCCAGCAGGGACCAAGTCCATCAGGAGGGAAAGTGCTGCAGTCCCATCCCCAGTGACCCTAGGGGCCAGCTCTGCAGTCTGCCTTCTTGACCATCAGAGCGTCACCCAGCTTTCTCTCACTTTGAAACCCAATGTTCAGGTGGTTGATTTTTCAAGTCATTTTATAGTCCTTAGGACAGAGTGATTAAAACACACTATGGAGTATTGTTAAAAATTCCCCCAGAGCAAACTAAAAACATACATCACTTAAAAAGTCACAGTCTACAGTAAATACATTAAAATGCTGACAATTTTTAAATAAAATCATTTTAAACAATAAATACATGAAAATATTTCTCAGATACAGGTTACATATATTCCTATTTCTAAAACCATCATCAACAAATGGTTTTACAAATATAAAATCTTTACATCCTGCTTATAAAAGCATTTTACCTACTTTTACAAAATTATCAAAAGTTAACAAATTCTAGATATGTTTCCATTTTCGCCCATTTTTAAAGCAACTATAGCATAACATCATTCCTCTTTTTAAAAAGCTGAACTAGAGCATAGCGCTCATTTCACTTGGCCTAAAAATGGAAACCTGGAAGACTTTCTAGGTGCTGGGAAAGGCTGGGCAGCCAACTGAGTCCCAGCAGCCAAGGCTGCCTTCCACCAGCACCGAGAGCTGTCTTTGCTCTCAGACAAGGAGACTTCTTCCTGGTCTACCCCGGGAAGGAGTCTATGCCTACTGTTTCCCAATTTCCAGGAGATATTTGCTGAAAGAATTCTGATATTTAGATCCCGTGGCCATCAAAACGATTCCAAAGACGGACGCACTTTGTGTTTGGATAAATGCAAAAAAGCAATGAGCCCGATTCTAAACGAAAAGAGGACAGACCCCGCCTTTGTTTACTTTATTTTATGAGCCTGTTGGGGCAGAAGGCTTTTCTGCTTTCTCTGAAAACCACACCACTCATACAAATGGGGCCTACACTAGAAAGGGTTCTTCTAGAGCCTCTTCGGCATTCTCCCAGCTAAGGAAACGCTCTCTGTGCCCCTCAGTTGTTTTCTGTCCTCCATCATTCCAGGGCACGTAGGTGTCCATCCTAATCCCTGAAACTGACCTGACTTCCAAGGGCATCTCATCATTGAAGGTCTATCATCAATATCATCAACCCAGTTTTCCATTTCAGTCTCTGAATTGATCTATTCAATGAGTTGTATTAGTGCTATGGCAAATTGGACAACTGACATTTCAAAATTGTTTCCAGTGTTATAAATTTTATCTAGTTTTCCTTTTTTTAGAAATTTATTTAGTTTTTTAGAATTTATTTTAAATAAGCAACACATGACAGTAGAATGCATTTTGACACATCATGCATAAATGGAGTATAACTTCTCATTCTTCTGTTTGTACATGATGTCCAGTTACACGGGTTGTGTAATCATACATGCAGTAATCATACATCCAGTTGTGTAATCATACATCCAGTTCATTCTACTATTCTTCTTACCCCCCTCCTCTTCCTTCATTTCCCTCTGTCTAATCCAAAGTACCTCTATTCTTCCCTAGCCCTCCCTCTTATTTTTTATTAGCATAAACATATCAGAGAAACATTTGACCTTCATTTCTTTGGAATTGGCTTATTTTGCTTAACATGATATTCTCCAGCTGCATCCATTTACTGGCAAGTGTCATAATTTTATCCTTTTTTAAAGCTTAGTGATAGTCCATGTGTATATGTACAACATTTTCTTTATCCATTCAACTGTTGAAGGGCCCCTAGGTTGGTAGCATAACTTAACTATTATGAATTGAACTGCTATAAACATTGATGTGGCTTAGTCCTTTGGGAGTAAACCGAGGAGTTCGATAACAGGATCAAATGGTGGTTCCATTCCAAGTCTTCTGAGGACTCTCCATACTGCTTTCCATGTTGGTTGTACCAATTTTCAGTCCCACCATCAATGTATGAGTGTACCTTTTTTCACCTATCTGCACCAACACTTATTATTGCTTGTATTTTTGATAATTGCCATTCTGAATGGAGTGAGATGAAATCTCAGTGTAGTTTTGATTTGCATTTTGCTAATAGCTAGAGATATTCAACATTCTTTTATATATTTTTTTATCTATTGTATTTCTTCTTCTGTGAAGTGTCTGTTCAGTTCCTTAGCCCATTTATCGATTGGGTTATTTGTTTTTTCGGTGGTAAGTTTTTTGAGTTCTTTATATATCCTGGAGGTTAATGCTGTCTGAGGTGGTAACGATTTTTTCCCATTCTTTAGGCTCTCTCTTTATGTTATTGATTGTTTCTTTTGCTCTGAGGAAGCTTTTTAGTTTGATTCAATCCTATTTATAGATTCTTGATTATACTTCTTGCATTTTAGGAATTTGGTTAAGGAAGTCAGTTCCTAAGCCTACATGATGAAGATTTGGGCCTCCTTTTTCTTCTGTTAGGCACAGGGTCTCAGTTCTAGTGCCTGAGTCTTTGATCCACATTGAGTTGAATTTTGTGCAGGATGAGAGATAGGGATTGAATTTCATTTTGCTAAATTTGGATTTTCAGTTTTCCTAGCACCATTTGTTAAAGAGGCTATCTTATCTCCAATGTATGTTTATGGCCTCTTTGCCTATTGTGAGATAACTGTAGTTATGTGGGTTTGTCTCTTTGTCTTCTATTCTGTACACTGACCTGCATGTCTGTTTTGGTGCCAATACCATGACATTTTTGTTACTCTGTAGTATAATTTAACGTCTAGTATTATGATGTTTCCTGCTTCACTTTTCTTGTTAAGATTGCTTTTTATCTATTCTGGGGCTCTTATTTTTCCAAGTGAATTTCATGATTGCTTTTTTCTAGTTCTATGAAGAATGTCAATGGAATTTTAAATAGGAATTTGCATTAAATCTGTATTTTGCTTTTGGTAGTATGGCCATTTTGACAATGTTAATTCTGCCTATCCAAGAGCATGAGAGAGCTTTTCATGTTCTAAGGTCTTCTTCTATTTATTTCTTCAGTGTTTTGAAGTTTCTGTTGTAGAGGTCTATTACCTCTACAGATTGATTCCCAATATTTTATTTTTTTCTTTTGAGGCTATTGTGAATTGGGTAGTTTTCCTAATTTCTCTTTCAGTAGATTCACCATTAATGTATAGAGATGCATTTGATTTGTGGGTGTTTATTTTATATCCTGCTACTTTGCTAAATCAATTTAGTAGTTCTAGAATTTTCTGGTGAAATTTTTTGTATCTTCCAAATATAGAATCATGTTGTCAGTAAATAATGATAGTCTGAATTCTTCTTTTCCTATTTGTATCCCTTCAATTTCTTTCTTCTGTCTAATTGTTCAGGTTAGAGTTTCAAGAACTATGTTAAATAAAAATGGTGAAATAGGGCATCTTTGTCTTGTTCCAATTTTGGAGAGAAAGCATTCACTTTTTTCCATTTATGATGTTAGCATTGGGTTTAATATATGTAGCTTCTACAATGTTAAGTATTTTCCTACTATTCCTAGTTTTTCTAGTGTTTTGAAGATGAAGGAGTGCTATATTTTGTCAAATACTTTTTCTGCATCTATTGAGATAATAATATGATTCTTGTCTATAAGTCTATCCATATGATGAATTAAGTTCATTGATTTCCATATATTGAAACCAAACTTGCATCCCTAGGATGAACCCCACTTGATCATAGTGCACTGTCTTTTTAATATGTTTTCTTATGCAATTTGCCAGAATTTTATTGAGAAATTTTGCATCTATGTTCATCAGGGATATTGGTCTGGAGTTTTCTTTCCTTGATGTGTCTCTGTGTGGTTTTGGTATCAGGGTGATACTAGCTTCATAGAATGTAAAATGCTCAGAAAATATTTACTGAATATAAATATAAATTCAACTTCATCAATAATCACTATAAATATGAACAGTCTATATAATCCAACTAAAAGGCAGAGACTATCAGAGTGAATTAAATACAGTAGCAGTAGTTAGAAGAATGAACTCCACACTGTCCACAACAAACCCACTTTATATGAAGACAAACAGAATTAAAGAATTGAAATATATATGTGTGGAGATATATATATATATATATATATATATATATATATATGAATGAAACATTTATCAAAGAAAGTAGAGGTAGCAATATTGATGTCATACAAGCAATCTTCAGAACAAAATAATTTGTCAGGAATCAAGAGGAACATTACATAATAAAAAGGTCAATATTTCCAGAATATAGAACAGTTCATAGTGTGTGTGCTCCAAAAGTAGAGCATCATAGTACACAGGCAAACTCAGATAAAGCCACGAGGAGAAACCCACACATCTAGAGCTATACTTGGAGACTTTGTACCCTGGAATTACAACAGAGATGCAAGCAGGAAATTAGCAAAGATGCAGTTGAACTCAGGGCTGTATCAGTCAATGGGATGGCATCGACATCCAACCATGGCACAGCGTGTGTTCTCCTGAAGCACATGGAACAGCCATGCAAAGAGAGCACATCATGGACCACGAAACACATTCTTCTATTGTACAGGGGGATTAAACCATGAAGAAGTAACAGGAAGATAGCAGAAACATTGAGGACTATTAGGGACTAAATGTACACCAACCAACATCATCACTAAATGGAATGTGTTCTAGCTATGTATGCTGGTTCAACATTAAGAAACAAGGGCTGCAGTCCATGTCAATAATCTAAAGAAGAAAAATGCAATGTCATGGATCAGAAGCAGAAAAGGCATCTGACAAAATTCAATAGGGAAGTTTTTCCTCTAACCCTAATTTTCTGCAAACCTTTACTGTGAACATGCTTCTGGGATGGTGGACCATGTGGAAATGGAAATCAGGAAAGAATACACACTGCCATTCCCATGAGAATTGGAGGAGCAGATTGAGGAGGAAACTGCACAGAAGCACTTCTATGAAAATAATGCTTTGACTTGAGTAAAGACTCCCAATGTGCACACAGAAAGCAAGTTCCTGCCCTCTTAGTACAGAAATGCATTAAAGACAAAAATATCCCTCAGTGGCATGCTCAACAATGTTTTAGAACAATTTAGTATTACAGTTGCATTTTTGAGGAAAATCTATAGTGCTATTGTCAGATATTTTTCTAGCATTACTATAAAGAAGTTTATTCTATCTCTGAATATGAGGACTTTACACAGAATATGTAGTTTAGATGGTGGATAAGCTAATTATGGGCTGTGGATCCGACCACTGCTTCTGTACATAAAAATTCACTAGAACACAATCACGTCCACCAGCCTAAGCACTGTCTACACCTGTCCAATCATCACACATCACAGGTGAGTGGCAATGAAGAGCATCCAGTCCCTGGGGCCAGAACCTTTGTCACCTGGCTCTTCCCAGAGGCTTGCTGATCTTCATCATGATGCATTCTTCAGGACCGAGCACAACCCGGAGTCCAGGAAGCATCCTGCATGGAGATGGACAGCAGATGGGTGGTCGCCAGGGTACAGGGTAGGGGAAGGATGCATGGTGTAGGGTAGCATAGGGACTCCAGGGGACATGGAATTGTGTCCTCATGATTATGGGGGTGACAAAATCTTACATGTGTTAAAAATCTGGAGAGCTGTATGCAAAAATGTATCAATTTAACTAGGATTTTAAAATTAAAATTAATAGAATTATTATTTTTGTGTACTATTTGGAGAATGAAAGCCTCATTGAGAACATTAAGACCAATATTTGAGTGTGATCTACATCCCAATTATCTCATAAATTGTTCATTTCCCAGCTACATAGGAGCAATAAACATTAGCATACTATGAGATTGAGTCAAATTCTAATCACTGCAAGTACTGCTATCAATACAGGCAGATTATTTGAAAAACACTTTTAACAGTTTCTACTGCTGCTGCCATGAGCAGCTGTGGCTGAAGCAACACCTGTGTATTAGCTGCCCCTTCTACAGAGCAGAAGTCCTGGTGGACTAGCTGGGACCCATGCTGGGTCTGGCTGGGCTTCCACTGGGGCCTTGGGACACCCTGCGTGTGGGCTCTGGGGGTGGACTCCACTTCCACATTCTTTCAGTTTCTGGACAGATTTCAGTCCCTTGAGGTTCTTAAATGCAGTCCGCTTTTCCTCAAGACCCTTGTATAAAATGGCATAATATTCACACACATGGAGCCCATCTTTCTGTGTGTTTTGAGCCATCTCTAGATGACTATAACACCCAGCACAATTTAAGTGATGCTTATCACAATTTAAATGATGCAGTTGTCAAACTGTCTTCTGGAGAACAGCTGGAAGAAATAGAGTCTACACGTGGTCAACACAGACACTTCTTTTCCCCCAATGTTCCATTGATTGACTGCACTGATGAAGAGGAAGACGGTAGTGGGCACCTTTCAGAACTCACATGTTGCTGACTTCTGGTTTGTCCCCCCAAAGCTTATGTGACTAGAAAAGGAGGCCACCCCCATCTTCTCCTTTTTTTTTTCAATATTAAGGAAAACAATCACGGGGATAATAACAGGGCAAAGTCATGGGACCTGCTGGTCAGCTTTCATCACTGTGATGAGAACTCTTGACATGAGCAACTCAGGGGAGCAAAATCTTATTTGGAGCTCATAGTTTCAAGGGTTTCAGTTGGAGGTTGGGTAATTCCAATGCTCTGGGCCTGAGGCCGAGCATCATAGCTGAAGGGCCTGGTGCAGACAAGCAGTGCAGGACATGGCAGCCGGAAACCAAGAGAAAGAGAGGGCAAGGAGCAGGGAGGAGAGGGAGTCTCCAAAGACACATCCCCAGGGCCTACTTCCTCCAGCTATGCCCACTCGCCTACAGTTGCTACTCATCAGTCCACTCAAATTACTAATCCATCAGGTGGATCAATCCACTGATGAGGTTATAGCTGTGATCACTGCCTAAAAGACCAACTCGGAACCTTGATACACTGGAGATTGTGTTGTCAAAACATGAGCTTTGGGGGAATATTTCAGATCCAAGCCTTAGCAGGACTATCTAAGCAAAGGAAGCTTGTGATTCTGTGACCTTTGTGGGTGGGGCCACTTCCTAGGACACTGAAATACCAACAGCTGCTAACACTAATGTGTAAATGAGCAGTGATGGCTGCATGAGCTTGGAAGGACTTTTCTGATGCTTCACTGAACTTCTCTGATGCACATGTTGATTTAAAAAGCCATCCTCAGCACTCAGCTCTGGGGAGACGTGAGCAGGGAGGAAGGGAGCATCTGAGGGGCGTGGCTGGGCTGTTTGAGGCCTACTGCACTAGCATGTAGAAGGAGGGTGCTGGAGGAAACTTCCAGAGCACTGACAGAAATGGCATGCATGATGTTTGCCACAGAGCATTGCAGGGAGCACTGGCTGGCCCAGGATGGAGTTAAAGCTCAGGTAGAAGGCACAGCAAAGGTGCCTGTCAGAGGAGCATGTGCCCAGGGACAGAGTCTGTGATGAGGGAGGGCTAGGAGCCAAGACCAGGCAGCAGACGGCCTAGGGACCACAGTGGTCGGTGCTGGGAGAATCAGTAGGGAATGAAAACAGGAGAGGAAATGACAGTGCTGAGAATCTGAACCCAGTGCCACCTCTGCATTTCTACACGTTGGCCAAATCCAGGGGTGACATATCTGTGCCATGTCTTTCACATGAGAGAAAAATATGGCAGAAACTCTAGGAAGATCTCAATATAACATGCATGGTCTAGCCATGAAATAGAAGGCTCCTCTCTTGCTGGATGCAGTAACGCTACTCAACTGTTTCTCTGCAAGTCTGAGGATGTGATTGAATAGATGTGTTATATGACAAATCCAGATCCCATGTGGCTCTCTGGAGTAGTTGAGTGGGAACATTGCTCAGGGAGCTGACATTGAGGTACGGTAATAGGCTCCAGGAAGCAGCAGCAGAAATCAGCACAATGAGTGTAGTTAATTAATCCTATAAGCATTAATTAACTACTTGAAACAAGCAGTACTGTATAAATGTTATACTTATGAAAGTAACAAAGAAGGAACAATGAAAATCCTTTTAAAAGATGTATTAAAGTTATTTTGAGAAATGGAACCAATAAGATCTATATTGTGTAGGTGGCCTCTGTATCTGGGGATCCTATGCATGGATTCAACCAAAAGCAGATGCAGGGGCTGGGGGTTGTAGCTCAGCAGTAAAGCACTCACCTAGCATCAATCCTCAGCACCACATAAAAATAAACAAACAAAATTAAGTTATTGTGTCCAGCTATGTCTAATATATATATATATATATATATATATATATATATATATATATATAACCGATGGAAAGTATTTTTTTAATTACATCTTTACTAAACACATACAGACTTTTTATGTCATTATTTACTCAACAAGACAGTTTTCAACTATTTACATAGGATTTGTATTTCATTTAGCATTAGAAGTAATTCAGGGGAGGATGTGCTTAGGCAATGTGGAAAGACTATACCACTGTACAGGGGGACTCTTGAGAATCCACAGATTTTAGTATTCATGAAGGGTTGTATCTGTATACCTGACTATAGATCTAAGTATCTAGGTATCCATTTATCTATCAGCTATCTATCGGGTAGATGAGGAGAGAGAGAGATTTTCAAAGAATGAACCCAGGCCTGGAGCTGCCAAGTCTGCCAAGTTCAAGACAGCAGGGAAGAGTTACTGCAGTCTTGAGTTAGGCAGGATCTTTGTGGTGCTAATTGTGGAAGAATGTTTTCTTCCTGGGGAAACCTCAGCTGGTACTCTTAAGAATGTCAATTGAAGGGATGAGGATTACCACATTCTATAGGATAATCTGAATTACTCCAAATCAAGTGACTAAGGGTGTTAATCCCATGAATAAATACCTTCACTCAAGGCATAATCTAACATGTGCTCCAACACCCTGGCACCACAGGCTGGCCAAGTTGATGGAGGAATCTAACCTCCCCCGATACAGTCTACATTGTAGAACTTATCAAATTTCCTAGCTAATCAGTTCTTGGTAAAGACAAAACGAAACAAAATCAGGGTGAGCAAGGCTGCCACAAATGTCACTTCATTGAGATCTTCCCTCATAACCCAAGCAGCAGCAAGGCCTGCTCCTCCCAGAGAACTCACAGAGACGTCACAGCTCTAGCAGTGGCAATAATATCAATACTATCAGAGTAGCACTCATTTTAGAATTTTAACCCTTAAGAAGTGTCTTATCCTGGAGACAGTTGCTCTTCCACACATGTGTTTGTGTGATGCTCTGTTATCATGTTTTTATATGTACCAACATACAGCAGAATAAGGATTCATTTGATTGGTATAAGCTCCTATTTATTCAAAATTTTGGCAACCAATGAGAGAATAATTAAGTATGATTTATAAATTAATTGATGCTTTTTCAAAAGACATTTGATGTGTACTGTTATCAGTTCATCACCCACTATGGTGGGTGGGTGAAGGCTATGAAATTGACAAATCCCCAAGACAGTGTGTGACCTGGAAGGAGGGAGGGAGAGAGAAGCCAAAACATTGATCCTTCCAATCAATCATCTCTCAGTGATAGAACAAGCCCTGGAAGGGAGATAACCATCAATCCCAGAGAGCAGTCCTTGGGAAGAGGGATCCTTTCCCAACTAAATTCTCTTCCAGTGACAATGAAATTACACATCAATCTTGTCCCCAGCTCAATACAATGACCCTAGTAGGTCAGATGATGAGCACTAGACTCTGAACCCTGAACCCTCCATCCCTGCCCTGTAGAAACTGCTTAATTAAAAACCATGCCCAGGGAAAACCAGCTCCAGATGTTCTCAACCTCTTGCCCAGGTCCTGTTAAAGTGTTCAAGGACTAAGACACCCCCCCCCCCATGTAACTGTATAAACCCATACCTCCCCTGTAAGCAGTGCCATTTCCTACTCAGAAAGTGAGCCCTCCAGTGCCCGACTCCACCGCTGAGTAGAAGACAGAGCTGATCCATGAAGTCTGCTCCATCCTGGTTATTTGTACTTTAATTATGGTGCCGAAACAGTTTTGGTTATTTTTGCTTACAGTGAGTATGTGTGTTTTGGACACGAGATTTTTATGAGAATGGCTTCCCATTCGTGATGGAGATTTGAGCTCTTTTATTATTTAAGGGGTAAGAGATGGAGTTGGGCATTAGACTTACTAGAGTTGCATGTGATCCAGGTGCTGAAGCCCTTTTGATGATGACATTTCATACCATGATATATTATGATATATATTTTATGTCTGACTCTTCAGGTAATAAATCAGAATAACTTAATTAGGAACAGAAACAATGTGCCTATTATAAAGCGTGGTCCAAACGTATGTAGTATCCTTTTTATCCTTCCTCTGGTCTCATTAAGTTTCTTACCTTTTCACCTTGAAGGATAACCAGGCTTCTTCCAAATGCTGCTGGAGAATCTGTGGTCCTGTTGTTAATGTCAAATCACAAGGTGAATCGTATCCATCCTCAGTTGCAGAAGCAGGAGTCCTGATATCATGCACCTCGGAATGCGACTGTCGGTGAGGTAGGGCCTTTAAAGATGTGATTAAGTTAAAGTGATGCCATCAGGATGGGCCCTGGTTCAACCTGACCGGTGTCCTGAGGATGCAGGGAGAAGATGACACCGGCAAGCTGAAGGCAGCCTGGGAGGACCAAGCCTGCCCGCACCTTAATCTCGTCTTCCACATCCCAGGACTATGGGGAAATGACCTTTGTGTTATATTTTGCTGTTTTACTTATGGTACTGTGTTATGCAGTCCTAGAATATGAATGAAGTCTAATATCTGGAAATGTCTGTAAATAAGCTTGGATTTATCTTCCTAAGGATTTTAATTTTCTGGTGTTCAATGTGTCCACAATATGATTCTCCAACACTTAGCAGTTACATTTCCAACTACGTGGAGAAGATGGATAGACCAAGGCAAAGCCACCAAAGATGTGTTCCTCTCTTCGTGCAGAACACAGGGACTGAAGAGGCCATGAAATCCTGATTTCCTCAGAAGTGGAGAGGTCAGCCAGGCATGGCACCTCCTGCAGCATGGGCCCTTCTCCCACACACCGACATCCAAGAGGTCACCGATGCAGGGAAAGGCATTAAAACATGCTCAGGTTAGATTGTCTGAGAAATAGCAATATTTTAGACTTTTGCAATGCTTCTTGGGAAGAACATTCTTTTAGGTAATAATAACTTGTGCCATTTTAGAATTTTGGAACTACAAATTTTTTCAGACCCCTGAATTACATACACTGGCAAAAAGAGGTGAAGTTACTTCTGCCAGGACATAGCTAGTGGGTGATGCACACAGGCAGGGACTGGCTCTCTGCAGGGAGCTGGGCCCCAGGGGTGCTCCTGGGCTGTCTTGCTTCCAGGCTGGCAGGTCTCCTCCCCTTGCTAGATGCTCTCAAATATCCTCAGATGCCAGAAGCACTGACCAATGCAATGACTTGGGGCTCTTTCCCCAGAGGGTCTCTAACTAGGTTGGAGCCTGACTAGTTGCGTATTTCGCAAGTTCCCTGATGCAGATAAGGCTGCTGATCCCAGGACACACTGGGAACCACTGTCCTGTGCTATTGCACTTTTCCCTGTGCACCACTGTTTTTCTTCTCCACCAAGTCCCTCCATCATCAAGATTCTTTCCTGCTGACCTCATGGCCATTCTCATTTATGTTGGTAAACTGACAGGCCTGGCTCGGAGGGAGCAGGAGGGTGCTCTCAGTAAGGGCCCACTGCCCTGGTTTCCACCAGTTG
The DNA here is from genome assembly GCF_045843805.1 of Urocitellus parryii. Taxonomy (NCBI): domain Eukaryota; kingdom Metazoa; phylum Chordata; class Mammalia; order Rodentia; family Sciuridae; genus Urocitellus; species Urocitellus parryii. Next base: position 62,221,464 of record NC_135544.1, on the reverse strand, counting down.
TCCTTCCAGGTCTCAGTCTGGTGAAGCGTGCTCAGCTCTTCCTCCATCTGTTGAACCACAAACTAGTCAATTCCTATCTAGCCATCTGCTGGGAGGGACACAGATGCAAACAAACAACACAAGAAGACAATTGCCACAGGAAGATGTGGACTGGGTACTATAAGCAGGGAGGTCAAGGTCAAGACCTTGTGAGATTCAAAGGCCAGGCAGCATTTGTGATTAGCCTCTGAGGATGGGGAAGGGATAGGCTCCCTGGGTTGACAGGTTGGGAAAAACAGAAAATAAATGTCAAAATTAAACACAGGACCTCAGTTCACTCATTCACCATTTATTTATTCATTCAACAGGTATCAATTAATCCTATGACCTTAGAGAAGAAACCATAAGTTGTTAGATATGAAAATAAGTGAATGCATACTCCGCTCTCCGTGAACGTGTGGTGTGTTGGTTAGACAAAGAGGTAAACAGAGAACAAAACATTGTTTGTGCTTCCTTTGCTGGGTTTGAGCAGATTTCTTGCAACACACTATAGAAGAGAGGCTGGCTCATCCTGAGGAAGAGGCAAATTTTCCCACAAGATGAAAATCAGGTTGAGAAAAACATACTATCTTAGTTTTCAAATTATTAGTTTTACTTAGAATCAGAGTATAGTAGCTAAGATATGTCAATAGTTTGCAAAAAACTGATGCATACTTCCATAAGCCTCAACAACAAGCTTGTGCTCTTCTTGGTAGAAGGCTATCCTTCAGAGTGACTGTGGATCCAGCCCTCTTCCCAGCATGGCTCTAACAATATTGAAGGCCTGCATACCACTGTGTCCAGTGGTAGAATGAGAGATGACAACATGGAGTGGTGTGGTAGGTTCATATGGGCTGTCTAGACCTCCAGCTCACATTACGCAGCATTCAGTCATGCCCTGCATGGAACTTAAGAGGAAGGAATGCAGTGTGTCCAAGAAGGAGAAGAAATGGATTTTGCTAAACAGCTAGATGTTTCAGCCATGAGCAATTTAAAGGGCCTTAAAGTTGACCCATGGAGAGTGTTCTCTGAGCGGTGGGGAGGGAGGGACAAGGGCATTTGGTCTAGCAGTAGGTATGAATGCATGGACTTAGAAGGAGGAATCCAAAACAACAATGTTCTTAATTACAAAGCAGCAGTTCATTGGGCAAGCTGTGCAACAATTAAATCACCAAGAATTAGAGCTGCAGATAAGCAAGGTATTTAGATTGCATGTTTCAGATTAGCTCAAGGAGTAAAGAATAATCAATCATAACACTGTAGGCTAATAAGTTATTGTTGGTCACACTGAAAATCTCCTGAATGGAGTAGCATTTTATGACCAATTATTGGATACTTGTCATCATTTCACAAAGCAGAAACCCTGGCCCAGACCTTGCAGGTATCAACTCTGTGTACTTCTGTGCACTTGAGGGCACACCAGGAACAAAACATGTCTCATGGCCTGGGAGTGGCAGGCCTGAGGTTTACAGCAGATCCTTCGCACAGTCATCTTTTTCCTTCTACCAGGTTAGACGTTGTAGAAGAATAGAATTTACAGACCCCAAAAGACAAAAGCAGAGAAGAGAAGCTCTGCCTTTTCCCACAGGAAATTGATATTTTGTTCCAGAGCTTTGTCAAGAATCACTGGTGTCTGATATTTGTAAGTTTTCTTAAACAAGAAAGCATAGACTTATTGAAATTCCTCCAGAAAAAAAAAAACATTGAAAACCATATGTGAGGAAGAAACTGATGGAAAATAATTTTCTCAATATAGTGGGATTCTACCTTCGACAATATCACTGGCAGCTGTATGCTGGCTCCTGCTCCTGTCCAGCAGTAGCTGACTACTTCAGTGAAATTTTGATTTCTTAGCCAATTACATAAAATTTGTTCATTCAATTGTTGTGCTAATATGTATAAAATGCATGTTAAATGCATTAAATTGCTATATAGTCATACACAGAAATGATTGCACGTGTCAATCTCTGTACACATATGAGCTGTGTATGAATTCATACTGACCCCAGAAACTTTCCCCTGACCTCTTGCATCATTGGACAATTCTCCCACTACTTTCCTAAAACAAAACTCCCATCTCCATGGATTTACATAATTGTTCAATGTTGGTGCTCCTATACAGACGGTCTCTAACTTATCATGATTGACTTTGGGTTTTCTGACTTTATCAGTCTTGTGAAAGTGATAACCCTGCTGTGATTTTGAATTGTGATCTTTCTTCGGGCAGATATGCAGCAGGATGTCTCTGGTCAGGCTGGACAGTGGCAGTGAGCCAGACCCCATCAACCTTGCAGTTGAAAGACCCCCGAAGACCCTGGCCGAGACCCCGGCCGCTCAGTCAGAAAGCACGCTGGTCGTTTATCCAGCACAGGGACAGCAGGGGCCAGGCGTCAGCAGCAGCAGCAGCAGTGTGGTTTGGGGGGCTTATTTCACCCCCACGGGAAGTGTGCGTGGTTATGATTGCTGTGTCTATTGTCAGTCCTAGTGGACGCCGCTGAACCGGTGATGCCCCTTTGGCGGGCCTCTTTCTTAGGCAGGAAGAAGAACCCAGAAGTCTAGAGCCTAAAGCCCTAGGGGTGGTCACCATTGTGGGGCGGTGGCCCAGCCCTGTTCTGGGTCTGTGCCCACCAGCAGTCACCTGGGAGACAGCAAGCAACCTACAGTGGGCTGTGATGCTCAGCTAGGATGCCCAGTGGGGTAGGTTATTCAACACAGTTTCTATTTACTACATTTTCAATTTGTGAAGATAGTATGGGGGGCAATCCTGCTGTAAATCAAAGAAATTCTTGGAGTGTTTAGGACTTTCCTCTATGCCCCCACTGGAGAAAATGACTTTAAAATTTCTGAATATACTAAAGTCTATTCTTTATAGTGTACAGTTCTTTGCACTTTGCATAGTGTTATTGCTTTGAGAGTATCATACAGGGTAATGTCATTGTTCTGAAAATTCCCCTGCTCATTGGGTCAGCCCTCACTCACACAGAACTGGCCACCATTGCCCCTTGGACTGTACCTGTAGTATGGAAATAGGGATACCAGCTTTTCCAGCACCATTTATTGAACAGACTTTCCTTTCTATGGTGAATTGCCTTTGCACTTTTTTTCATAGATCAGTTGACTAGGTTTGTCTATTTTTGGATTACCTTTTGTGTTCCATTGATGGGTGTATCTATTCTTACACCAGTACCATGCTGTCTGATTAATGCAGCTGTAGAGTGAGTCCTGAAATCTCGTGGTCAGTCAGTCCTTCAACTTCGTTCTTCCTCAGTGCCCTGCTTGTTATTCTGGAGTTCTGCTTCTCTGTGAAAACTGTTAGTATCAGCAAAACAGCATGCAGGGATTTTGATGTTGGGATGGCCAGCTTTCCATTAATTTAGATATTCTTTGATTTCTTTCATTATGGTTTTGCATTGTTTATTTTTCAAATGACAATCCTTAATAATCAGCAAAATTGTAAGTAGTTCTCACATGTTTTCCTGAAATAGATAAAGTGATATTCAGGTTACTTTTGAAATAATCACACTGATGGTCCACTTACTGGTGGAGGCCTTAATTTTAAATCTTCGACTGTCATCCTAATAGTGGATTATTGCATATTTTCCTGTGGAAAGCAGAGCTGGAATCAGAGACGGCTACCAAGTCACGGAGTAAGATCAAAAGGGGAAGCCCACTGAGGCAAAAGTACCCAGGTGAATTTGCTCCAGTTCTGACCAGGTGCTGCTCAAACCAGCCTGGAGGAGTCTCAGCCAGTGCTAAGGATGCGTGCTCAAGACCACAGGAAGGAGGGTCAGAGGCCGGCGCCTTGGAGGAGGGGGATGCCTGCCATCTGCTCAGGCTGCAGATTCAACCATCAGGGGTTTTGCTTCACTCAAGGTGAGTGATGGAGGAAATTCACTGAAATTCAGCCCTGGACAGTAAAATAATCATAGAGACCCAGACATTCAAGAGCTTTGAAGAGGGAGCAAGAATACTACATCTGAGATGGGCCAGCTTTGCTGGCGATGGTGGCCTCCCAACTCACTGCAGCGAGGAGCACAAGAGGCAGAAGGGGAGAAGGGCACTGCGTTGGCATTGGAGGACGTGGAACAGAGTGGGAGGCCGCTCTCACCCGATGCCGAGAAGGTGGGTCGAAAGTGAGCTCGGGGAATCTCTGCAGCCAGAGGAGAAGGACTGCAGGGAGCTATCTCTAAGTGGTCCTGGGGCAGCGTCCTGCGTCCTGCTGCCAGAGCTCCAGTTTGTGAAAAGCCCTCCAGTCTGTGCCAGCAGATACCTGCCCAGCCGGCCCAGCGCTGTTGACAGGGGCCCAGGGAGGCGTGTGCCCAGGAAGATCCGGGCTGGGAGCAAGGACCTGGCTCGCTGTCCCTTGGTTCCTGGCATCTCACATGACCAGCTGGGGAGAGGTCAGGAAATGGCCAGGCACTCCAGTTCTGATCCTGGGGAGTCCAGGTCCATGGCAGGGGAGCATGTGAGACTGGTGGGGTAATCCCCCATCCTGGGGATGGAAACTGCAAAGGTCCTTCAGACCAGGACCTGCAGCAGAGCTGGGCATCGGCCAGCAACAGAGGGTCAGGATCTGGAGTAAATCCACCGGAGGAAGTCCCCAAGGACAGGACAGTTCCAATCCTGCTACTGGAACTTCCCTTTTAGACCTTGAGTTAGCCCTGCACAGGGAGCTCATGGGCCAGTCTGTCCAGGCAAAGCTGCACGGGTCAGCCCTCCCCGGTCCCTGTCCCCAGCACTGCCAGGAGGGAAGCCGAGAGCTGTCACACCCTGCTCAGGTCCAGGCCACACCGGGTGACACTGAAGAGAGAAACAGTGAGGTCAGACACACAACCTGAGACTTGGTCTGAGGGGCCACAGCCCTAGGTGAAGCAGCATGGCTGGAGCAGCACTGGGGGGTCAGTCTGCAGCTCTGTGGGTGGCCTCGACCACCTCAGAGAAGACAAACCCTGCCCTCTTCATTAAGAAGTTTTCCTGATGTTTTATTTCCTTTTCCAGGGTGTGTGTGTGTGTGTGTGTGTGTGTGTGTGTGTGCATGCGAGCCAGTTGACTGTTTCTTTCACTCATTTTTCATCTTACTTTGACTTTGGAGGTTTGACTTTGTGGGGTTTGGGTTTTATTTGTCTTTACCTTCATTTTTGCTATTCTTATTCCTCCTTCTTCCCTGTCTTCCCTCAATAATAGTCAATTTTTCTTGTTCCCTCTTCTGCATCCCCTTTATTTATTTTCTTAATTTTAAGTATTTTTTTTACTCCTCCTCCTTTACAGCATCACCTCTACCTCCTCCACGGCTTCCCCTCTGTTTGCTTTCTTTTGCCCACCTACCTCCCTTTCTTTCACTTGAGGAATTGTAATATTCCTACTTTTAGAACTATGTAGATTGTGTAATTCCTACCCCACATTCATGTTAAGGTTGTTAATATGGTAGACTGTGTGGTTGACACCTGCTGTGTCACCCCGATAGAGTCCATGTCTGCTTGATGTTGAAGCTGGTGTTAGTACTGAGTCTTCCATTACTTTTTGTGGAAATTAGTGTTATAGATGTCATGATGGTCACCAGTCTTATTTTAAGGCTTATTTTAAGATGCATTCAGAAAGAATAAAGAAAGACTATTAGAAGCCACAAGAGAAAACATCAGGTCACATTTAGATTTAAATCAATAAGGCTTACTTCTGACTTCTAAATTCAGACTTTAAAAGAAATGAAAGATTATAATGAGATATTGTAAGCTGTGAAAGAAAATTGATAGTCAATATTTCTATATCAAGCAAAGTTGCCTTTAAGAATTTAAACAGAAATAATTTTTTTCATTGTAAGAATAAATTAAAATAATTCATTACTACTAAGTCAGCATTACAAAAAAAAAACCTAAAAATTTACAGGACACAGAACAACTCAAAAACAAATAACAGAGCTGCTAAAGTGGATGAAGCAATCTAGAAGAACAATTAACAAAACAGAAAGACCAAATTAAATATAGGAAACAAAACAAAATGGCAGGAAATATTAAATGTCTATCAACAATGAATATAAGTGGTCTCACCACTTTAATTAAAATGAATACATTGGCAAAATGGTTTAGAATTCAAGAACCAACCATGTGCTGTTTGCAAGAGACTCATATCATTAGTAAAGACATCTACAGACAGAAAGTGAAAATATATATATTCTATGCAAATGGAGTCTGAAAACAAGCAGGAGTAGCTCCTCTCAAAACTGACAAAGAAGATTTGAAACAAAAATTAATTTGAAGAATCCAAAAAGTTACTACATACTGGTAAATGAAATAATTCAATAAGAAGTTATGACATAATAAATATCATTGCATCTAATTACACAAAACAAACACTTCTTGACATTAAATTTCAGAGAAGCCCAATACAACATTCTGATTGATTTCCACACAGCCCTTTCATAATAGATAGGTCATGAAGGTATAAAACTAATAAAGATGTTTATGACTTAAAAAACACAATAAAACAAATGGTTCTAACATCTATAGAATATATCATCCAAAAGCTGATGAATTCACTTTCTTTTCAGCAGTTCATGGGACTTTTTCCAAAACAAGCCATATTGTAGGCCCCAATTTAAGTCTTAGCAAATATTTTAAAAATCAATACAATCTACTGTATCTTATCAAATCAAAAAGGAATAAAAGTGGAAATGAATATTAAGGAAAATTATACCAATCATATAAAACAAAAAGATTGAATCATACTCTTCGAATGAATCATAGAAGAAAAGAGAGGAAAACTATTAAAATTCCTAGAAGCATAAAGGAAAAATCATGCAACATATCAAAATCTCTGGGACACTATAAAGGCAGTACTAAGAGGAAAATTTATAGTATTAAATAAAAAACAACAACAAAGAAAACAAAGAAAGATCCCAATTAAATAATCTAATGATACATCTCAATGCCATAGAAAAGCAGAAACAAAGTAATTCCAAAAAACCACTAAAAGGCATGAAATAATTATTAATGAAATTAAAAATGAAAATAATACAATGAATCAATGCAACTAAGAGATGGTCCTTTGAAAAGATAATTAAGAATAATAAATCCTTAGCCAAACTAGTCAAAAGAAAGAGAAAAAAGATCTAAATCAACAAAATTAGAGATGAAAAAGTAGATATCACAGACATCACTGAAATCCAGATCATAAGGTAATATTTTAAAAATTTATAATCTAATAAATTGGAACATCTAGATGATATGGACAAATTTATAGGAACTTATGAACTAACCAATTTAATCCAAGAGGATGTAGGAAACCTAAAGAGACCAATATCAAGCATTAAGATTAAAGCATTAATAAAAAGCCTTCCTATTTTGGTGTTGGGGACTGAATCTAGGGCCCCATACATGCCAGGCAAGCACTCTGCAACTAAGCCACATTTTCAGCCCAATAATCTTTTAACAAAGAAAAGCCCAGGACCAGATGGATTTTCAACTGAGTTCTACTATGCCTTTGAAGAAGAACTGATGGAACTCCTTTTTTAAATTATTTCATAAATTAGGAAGGGAGGGGACACTCCCATACTAATTCTATGAAGTCAGTCCCATTCTGATACCAAAACCAGATATAGACACATCAAAGAAAGAAATTTACAGACCAATATCTTTGATGAACATGATGCAAAAATCCTTAATAAATTATTAGCAAACTGCATCCAAAAACACATTAAGAAGATTATACTTCATAACCAAGTGATTTCATCCCAGTGATGTAAGGTTTGTCCAATATACAAAAATTAATAAATGTAATTCATCACATAAATAGAAGCAGGGACAAAAATCACATGAACATTTCAATTGATGCAGAAAAATCCTTCAACAAAATCTAGCATCCATCCTTATTAAAAACTCTGAAAAAAAAAACTAGGTATAAAAAGAACATACTTGATATATTCATATGTCAAAAACACACATGAATAACCTCACACCGAATGGAGAAAAAGCAAAGGCATTTTCTCTAAAATCAGGAATCAAAAAGAATGTCCACTTTTACAGCTCCTATTCAATACAGTTCTGGAAAATTTAACCAAAACAATATGGCAGGAAAAGGAAATTAAAGGGATAGAAGCTGGAACAGAAAAATTCAAACTACTTATGCTTGCTGATGATATAATTCTATTTTTAGAGAACCCCAGAAAGTCCTCCAGAATACTTGTAGATCTCATAAACAAATTCAGAGAAGTTTCAGGATACAAGATCAACACACAAATATTAATAGTTGTTCTATACTTCAATGATTAACCCAGTAAGAAAGTAATCACTAAAATTATTCCTTCACAACAGCCCACATACATAAAATTCTTGGAAATTCATCTAACCAAAAAGGTGAAAAACCTCTACAATTAAAAATATAAGATAGTCAAGAAAGAAATTGAAGAATATCTTAGAAGATGGGAAGACCTACCATGTTTATGCATGGGTAAAAATAATATCAAAAGATCCCTATTACCAAAAGCAGCATACAGGTTCAATGCAATCTCCATCAAAATACCAATAACATTCTTCAAAGAACTAGGAAAAGGTGGTCCTAAAATTTATATGCAAGAATAAAATACCTGGAATAGCTAAATCAATCCTGGACAACAAGAGCAAAGCTGGAGGCATCACAGCACCTGATCTCAAATTACATTACAAAGCAATCATCACCAAAAGCATCATGCTACGAAGACCAATGGAGTAAAGCAGAGGACACAGAGACAAATGCACAGATGGACAGTCATCTGACCCTTAACAAACTTGCCCAAAGCCTAAGTTGGAGAAAAGATACTCCTTTAACAAATGGTGCTGGGGAAATGGATATCTGTATAGAGAAGAGTGAAAGTAGATCCCTACCTTTCAAATGCCCAAAATCCACTCTAAGTCAATTGCAGTGAAACTGCTTTAGCACAACACAGAGGAACACTCCAACATGTGGCTGTGGGCACTGACTTTCTTAACAAGATTCTAAATCTCAAGAAATAAAACTAATAGTAAATAAGCAGGATGACATTAAGTTAAAAAGCTCCTGAAGAGCAAAGGAAACAGTGTGAAGGAGGGTCCTATAGAATGGGAAATGTCTTTGCTAGGTACTCTTCTAAGTGGGGATTGATAACTGAATATATTAAGGGACTCAAAAAGTTAACACTGAAAAAAATTAATGACCCACTCAATAAATGGGTAAAAGATTTAAAGAGACACTTCTCAAAAGAAGAAATACAATTGGCCAACAAATACATGAAAAAAGTTTTCAACACCCTTACTAAACAGAGATGTGCAAATCAAACTACACTGAGATTTAATCTTGTCCCAGTTAGAATGTCAATCATTAAGAATACAAATAATGATGCCGGGTGCGGTGGCACACACCTGTAATCCCAGTGGCTTGGGAGGCTGAGACAGGAGGATTGTGAGTTCAAAGCCAGCCTCAGCAATGGTGAGGCACTAAGCAATTCAGTGAGACCCTGTCTCTAAATAAAATACAAAATAGATCTGGGGATGTGGCTCAGTGGTCAAGTGCCCCTGATTTCAATCCCTGGTACCCAAAATAAAAAAAAATACATTACTGGGATAATGATAATTACTGGGAAAGATGTGGGAGAAAAGATCACTTATACATTATTGATGGGACTAAAAATCAGTAGAATGGATTTAGAAAGCAAAAAAGAGATTTAACAAAAGACTCAGAATGGAACCGCCATAAGACCCACTGCCCCACTCCTTGGTATTTATCCAAAAACTAAAATCAGCACACTGCAGTGATACCAGCACACCAGTGTTATAGCAGTACAGTTCACAATAGCTACGTTCTGGAACCAGCCCAGATGCATGTCGACAAGTGAGTGAATACAGGAAATGTGGTACCTAGACACACACAGAACTTTGCTGAGCCATAAAGAAGGAAAGCTTGACATCTGCTGACAAGTGGGTGGAACTTGAGGACATCATGCTAAGTGAAATGAACCCCAGACTCAGGAGAGGGAAGGGTGGAGCGCTCTCCCATGTGGAAACTTGAGAGAAACTTAAGGGAACCACATGAAAATAGAAGATAAAGGGTAGAGTGGAATCAAGGGACCAGGGGTGACGCCGAGGGGAGGGAAAGAGGAAGAAGGGGTCGTAAGGTTGACCAAATCATTCCGTGTGTGCGACTATGTCATAATGCACTCCAGTTTCATACAGAACTACAACGTACCAGTTAAAAACAAGAAATAAATAGAAGGAAGACCAAGGTGGTGGAGGAGGGGAATTTGGGTAAAAGAAGAGGTAGTGCTGGGGGCTGAAACGGAGGAAGCCATGTGATATGCATGCAGGAGGAGGTCCAAAGAAATCTCACTATTATGGGGAAAAACAAAAAACCCAGTCTGGGCCTACCTGGGAGCCTGGCTCCACATCCCCTAAGGCCAGACACTAGAAGCCACTCCTGAGAAGACAGGGAACTGTGAAAGCCACTGGAAACCCTGTCCCATTCCCCCGTGATTTCCTCCCTGGCCCACAAGTGCCCCCTTTGTTCTCCCCGCCACCCACGGAGTCAAGCCCCTGAGGCTGGGCCTTGAAATGCCTGTCCCCATGGCCACAGACTGTGGGCTCCTCATGATACTCCTTTCAAGCGTGTGGTACATGATTTTTCTCACTTTTCCGCTATGTAGAAACTTTCCTTTTAAAATTAGTGTTAGGTCAAATAAGCAGAGAAGATCTGAATCTTATCAGAAGGTTAATAGGTAAAATGACGGTTTCAACTGCCACAGCCTCTCCTTTCCAAAGTGGGCAGTGTGTCCTGAAGGTGCTGCGGGTCTTCTGCAGCATGGGAAGCAGCCAGCTGTGTGTCCCACTCAATAGACAAGCCGAACTGCATCCTGGGGAGGAAGTGGAACTGCAGGAGCAAGTGGAGGCAGGAAGGCCGCCAAGTGGTGAGGCTGGCGGAGGACCTGACTGTGGGCCTCGGCCTGGCCAGGCTGATGGGAAGCCACCACCTCTCCCATTTCCCCCCCTTCCTTGATGTTTTTAAATTCTGAAACTTTCATTTTGTACGTGGACACTCAAGAGCCATTTTGTGTGGAATAAAACACAAGAAGAGAGAACTATGGGGAATTTAAATCATGCTAGTTGGTTCATGCTTGGTGAGCAGAATCAGGTTCTTGTGATTCTCGAAAGAGCATTGTCGTGGGCGGGTACCGTGCAGTTTTTGCAGGAAAGTTGTTCATATCAATTCAACTGAAAAGGACCGCGTTTCTATTGTCTCTCTAAAACTGCTATTTTTGTGTCTACTCTTACTTTCCTGAATACATGAAATAGAGCTTACGCAACAATTCTGTACCATTTGTGCAATCCACAAAATTAAATAATTAACAATAATTTTATCTTAAAAATAGAAAGTTATTTTATCATTTTCAATGTATTACCAATTGAAGAAGTTTATTGTGTTTTATGAAGTACGCTGTGAATTCAGTTGGGAAATAATGTGATTTCATTATTCAGATGAAGAAGCTCATATTTAAAGATACTGAGAGAATAGCTGGGTAAGGGTAGTAATGAAGCAAAAATCCTGATCTAAAGATACCAATTCCAAAATATGTTGGGATTTCTACATAATGAGAACATGACTTAAAATTACTGCTATTATTTTCCTTTCATTGTTATTTAAATTAAATTAATTATGTAATTCACTTTTATATTTTTTCATTATGTAAAATAAGTGGAAGGAAAAAATATTTTAATAATTTTAAGGGTACAATATTATGGCATTGATTTTTACATTCAAACTGCTGCACAATCACCAACAATATCTAATTCTAAAAGTTTTCCATCACCCAAATTGAAATTCTGTCTATTAAACAATAGCTCCTTGTTCTGGTCTGGCCACTGTGCTTGGTAATCTTAACTTTCTTTCTGATTGGCACATCTGCCTCTTCTGTGTATGACATCTAAGTATAACCATACACATTTTTCTTATGGTTTCTGGCTTATTTCACTCAGCATACTGTTTTAAGGATCACGTATTGCAGCATTTGTCATAACTTCCTTCTTTTTTTTAATTGGTTCTTTGTAGTTACACATGACAGTAGAATCCATTTTGATGTATATCATACATATCTCTTATTCTGATTAGGACCCCCATCTTGTGGACGTGCACAATGGTGAGATTCACTGTGATGAATTCATACGTATACATATGAAAATCACAGCTTTATTCTTTTCCACAATTAGATACTATTTCACTTTATGTACATATCACACTCTTGTCTCTAATCCTCTGTTGGTAGATCTAGTTTGATTTGCTATCAGCTCAACTTCAATAGCATACAAAAATTCTGCACCTGTATGAAACTTTCTCTCCATTGCTGCTGTTGTCACAAGTGTGACACAAAGGTATTGCTTTAAACCTTCAAACCTTTACCAATATCATAATTCATAAATACCTTTAAAATATTTGTCCTTTGAATTTTGTTGGAGATAAAAATTGCACTCACACATTAAAAATATACAATGGTTTTGCATTTTCTACATAGCTTATTTTAAAACAGAGATCTAGGTTAATGGCTACTGTTCTTTCATTTAAACCTGAAGGATTCACTTTAGCAATTATAGAGTTGGTTTAGTGGCAGCAAATTCCTTAGGTTTTTGTTTACCTAGAAGCATCTTAATTTCTCCCTCACTTTTGAAGGGTCATTTTGTTTGATATATAATTAATGGTTTACTTTTATTTTGATTTTTTATAACCTTCAGTATGACAACTCAGTGCCCTCTGACCTTTAAGGATTCTGATGATAAATCAGCCATTAATTATATTGATGATCTCTAATCTATGAGAAGCCATTTCTATCTTGTTGTTCTCATCATGGTCTTTGACTGATAATAGTTCGATTACAATGTGTCTCAAGGTGGACCACTCTGAACTGATTCAACTTTGTGGGGCTTTTGTTTTGTTAGTTTCTTGAATGTTTGGATTCATGTACTTTTGAGAAGTTATTGACATCACTATGAGTTTGGAAGATTCTGAACATTATTTCTTCTAATTCTCTCTCTCTCTCTCTCTCTCTCTCTCTCTGTTTCTCTCTCTCTCTGTTTTTCTCTCTCTGTTTCTCTCTCTCTCTGTCTCTCTCTCTCTGTCTCTCTCTCTCTCTCTTTCTCTCTCCCTCTCTCCCCCCAACCCCTGTGAGTCTCTAACACCTGGGACAGCACACCTGATCATGCCCCCGTGTTTGCTTACACTTCATTCCTTTTCTTTGATTCTTTTTTCCCCTAGCATTGATTCACCTCATATGATTTTAAATGCTTTATCTTCGATTTCACTATTTATGTTTTCTGCCTCCCCAAATCTATTTTTGATCTATTCTAGTGAAGTTTTCATTTCAGTTATTGAAATTCTCAGTTCCATAATTGTTTGGTTTCTTCAATAATTTCCATCTCAATTTTTTTTCATATGCATTTCCTGATTTTCTTTTAGTCCTTGGTATCTCTTATGGCACGGATATGAGGTGTCCCACAAAAGCTCTTGTTATCACAGGAATAGTCATAGGTCAAATGATTAGATCATTGTGGCTGCACCTAATCAGTCCCTCCCAGTTTGAATGGCTGACAAGGTTGTTACTGTGGGCGGGTGGGGTTGGAGGGAGGAGATGGGTCACCTGTGGCATGCCCTGGAAGGGTGCATCTGCTCTGGGGCCCCTTCCTTCCCCTCTGTCTCTTTGCTTGCTGACCCTGAGATGAGTTGAGCAGCTGTCCTTTAGAATGCTGTCCCTCCACGATGTCCTGCCTCACCTGGGGCCCAGGGCAATGAAGTCAGTTATGGACTGACCTCTGGTGCCATGAGCCAAAATAAACTTTGGTTTCTAAGTTGTTCTTGTCATGGATCTTGGTCACAGAAATACAGAGCTGTCTAAAGCAATATCCTTTGGCTTTTTAAGTGTACTTAAGGTCACTGTTTTAAAGTCTCTGTCTAGTAAGTTCAATGTCTAATGCCTAGTAGTCTTTTTCAAATATGGTGTCCATGAATCTAATTTTTTCTTTTGCATCAGGCTTGCTCTCTTATTCCTTCAGAGGCCTTTTTATGTATTTGGTGGATAATGAAACAGTTGGATATAATAACGTAGAACTCTGGAAACCACATGACTCCCTTCCTCAGGGTTCACTTTTATATATATATATATATATATATATATATATATATATATATATATTCTTAAAGCCTATATTTTGCTGGTCTGTCAACTTTCCCAAAGTTGTGTGGTCAGAGTGCTGTTTCTCACCGTGAGTCCACTCATGGTGCCACGAATTCCAGAAGACAAGCAATCTCACACAGTTTTGCAGATGGGCTCTGGACGGGGCTCTTCAAGAATGATGCTGAGCCCAGGGACACCAGTCTGAGGGCAGCTCTGGCTTTCCTCAGGGCACGCACCTTTCCCTGGACATGAACGTGGCTTCTTCAATCCGCCCTCAGTACACTTTGCCTCGGAATTCCCTGATTTTTCAAAGGAGCTGCTCCAAGTTCTTCCTCCCAGGCCCAGGGGGACATCCTGAGGAGGATACCGAGGAACCAGGAGCCTCGCACGCTGCTGGTGGGAGTGTAAAATGGGGCAGAAGTTTCGATCAGTCTTGCTGTTCCCGAAGTTCGACATAGGATTGCCATGTCCAGGAATCCCACAGGTAAGTGGAGGAGAGCCACAGGGTCTGTAGCTGGCTGTGCTTTTGGCATCAGTTTCCATGGATGCCCCTGCTTTCCCGACCTGGTGAGACCTTGGGCCCACAGAGAACAGAAGCTGGGCCCCGGAGGACAGGGCAAGGGTGAGGGACCCTTCCGCCACTGGCTTTCAGAGCCCCTTGTGTGCTGGCTGCTGGAATCTCTGACGGCTCCCTGGCTTCTCCAGGATGTTGTAAGGAGCTGGAGCCCTCTGTCCCACCACTGGCTGGTATCACTCCTCACTTAAAATTCACGTTCAATTCTGTCCACTTTAGGGAGAAGTAAAAACTCTTACACAGTGAAAACAAAGGACTATTAAGAAAAAAAAATCTGATTTTTCTCCAAAACTGGGGAAATTAAACTTGAATGACTTAGAGCTGTATGTTAGTGTGTGCACACTTCCACTGTTAGTTTTTGAGGTTTTTGTTTTTTTATTGATTTCTCACAGGTCCCTTTGTGATATTTCAGATAAAGGTTTTAATTTAATATTGTAGAATCTTATTTTAAATTTTTAATTTTATAAATAGGTGTTTTAAAACAATTTTATTATTCATATTCTCTTAACATCAGTAAATTTCAAGGTGTTTTGCATGTAGCATTTTAAATCACCTTCACTGATCAAAAGCTATTAACAGATATGAAAATTCCCAGCTTATGGAAATGTCCTCGACATGCTCATTTCATGTTAAGAATGTGATAAGCCTCCGACAGCTTGGTTCATTTGGTCATCACAAGATGCTGATGTTGAATTAAACTTTCCAAACTACGAAAAAGTACAAAATGAACACCGTGCTTCAGCATGAAGGATTGAAAACAGAGAGCACTTTCCCTTCTCCTCCCAGGTCCCCAGGAGGCCTGAGAAGCCCTGGGTGGGACCCCAGGCCTGGTCCTGTGCAGAGGGAAGGCCAGGGAGGGGTCTTCTCCCCAGCATGGAGCGGGGAGGGCCGGGGTGGCTCTCAGACTCCACCTGGCCTCCTTCTAGGAAATCAGCATCTCTGAGCTCCCAGGACCCTGCTGCTGAGGAAAGCAGAGCAGACAGGAGTTCACACTGGGCGCAGCGGCAGGAAAGTGAGGGCGAAATATGTCACCAAGCAGAGCAAGGAGGAGGCCCTCCAGCCAGAGCTGCCTGCCCTTCCCCACCGTGTCTGTGTCTCATCCACTTGTTTGTGTTTTAGCAAATATGTCGTTCTAGAAACACCAAATAAGAAACGAAAAAAAAAATCAAATGGAAAAGCAGCCCCAGATCCTAACAAAGACGGCGACAGCAGAGGGAGGCCACGGGGAGGCCGGCGGCCAAGAGCCCGCGGCTGGCAGCTCCTCCCAGGGAAGGGACACAGGGCTCTAGATACATTGCTGGGAATTAAGGGCATAAAAACTTAATGAAGCCATCACTTCTATAAAATAAGAGAAAGAGCAGCAGCGCTCCAGCATCGGGAGGACAGAAGGACAGAAGGAACCTGAGCCAACAGGGCTCAGGGGAGGGGGGACCAAGAGTCACTGAAAGGAAGGTCACATGGGGAGCACAGCCCACAAGTGACACGGAGAACACAGCAGAGGGACGCGGGAAACAGCACAGCCAGAAAACAAGGCAACATGTAGTTGACAAATGTGATGAATAAATCACTCCTGCTGGTGGGGGCTCAGGGAAGCTCTGCGGGTCCCTGTCTGGTGTCCACCGGATGGAGAACTAAAGTCAGAGCCAAGACCTCACAATTATCACGTGAGGATTATTTTCTAAAAAATACAAGGCTGTTTCACATCTTACATTGAAAATCCACACAGTGTCCCTTTCACAAACAAGGCAAAGATATTCTAGCAATGTGGCTTCGTGCTGGCGTTAAAAGAATTCACTGGGTGTCAAGGCAAAAGGAATACTTAACCTGTGAAGAGAGGATGCTAGGTTGGCTTCACGTTTCTTGGCAGCAATCTTCAATGCTTGAGGATTAGTGACGCTTCCAATAAAACCAAGAGAGTGGCCCTCAGTAGTTTACATCCAACCAAAATGCCATTCACATATAAAGACCTACCCAAAACAATAAATAAATTACAGAAATATAATGATAAGAAGCCCTATTACAGGGACTCCAAGGTGGAAAGTCTTGCTCACAAATAAACACTGTGGATATGATTTATTGGGGGGGCATTAAAATATTTAAATGTTCAGTTTACATTAATAGAAATAAGCATTCATAGTTACTGTACAGAATATAAATGTTAAAAATTCTGAAAACATTTAAAAGAATAGGTAACAAAAATGAGAGTGGAAGAATGAAAAAAAATTGATAATGCAGATGTAGGGTTTTCTTTTTTCTTTTAAAGCAAAGCACTGAAAAAGAAAAAAAATCTAAGCAATCTAAGGAGGGCAGGGAGAAAGAAAATGAAATATGAGTTTGCTCCCACTACTCATAAAGTGAATAAACAGACACTAGGCAAGAAAATGGTTAGTATAACGATGCAAAATTACCATTGTAGAAATAAATCCTGTAACAAAATAAATTCTCTGTAATTAGAACAATAGAACAGAAACAAAACTAATGGGAAGGCAGAACTAACAAATCCATAGAGCAGTGAAAACCCTTAAAATAAAAACAGAAAGGCAGACAAGTAGCCTAAAAGTAAAGGCAACTCTTTGTGTCCACTCGGGAGAATTACAGTAAATTTAAGTAAAAGCATCCATCCATTTGATGGAACATATACATCTGAAAATTGGTGTGTGAGTGGAGAAAATTGA
Source organism: Urocitellus parryii (assembly GCF_045843805.1). NCBI lineage: Eukaryota > Metazoa > Chordata > Mammalia > Rodentia > Sciuridae > Urocitellus > Urocitellus parryii. The sequence goes on along the minus strand of NC_135544.1, from coordinate 62,204,039 downwards.
CAAGAAGAACACAGACCCAGGAAATAAAAACAAAACCAGAGTCACACTCTTAACGCCACAGAAGGCTGAACCCAGGAGAAAAGGGACCAGAGAGGGCCAAGAGGACCTGCCATTCTATCTGAAGTTGAAACTTATCATTTTTTGATAGCAGTACCAAACCAGCTCAGAATTCGTCTTCATAAAACAATAAAGAGAAGCCCTAGGCTAGGACATGGAGAGTGTTAGACTCTCCCAGGACGGACAAGCTGCTGGCCTCTGCCCTGTGGCCTTGATGTCCAGCCAAGCCTCCAGCCGACATGTGCACTCTGCCCGTGGCCCTTCTGTGGGGGTGAGGGCAGAGCCGAGCCCTCGCTCCAGGAGGCTGCAGAGCCCACAAAGCTATGATGCTCACCTTCTGCTCCTGGAGAGAACAGTCTATCCCAGTCAGCTTGGAGACAGTCCATCCAGGCGGTGCAGGAATTAAACCACCAAAAGCTGCTCAACACAAAGCTAGATAATGAAGTCCAGATTGTAAGTTCTCCTTCTATTGATTACATTTATACACATAAGCATACCAACACCAGAAAATGTCCTGCCCTTCAGAGTTTGGATGAGCTTTTCACAAAAATGAACTGTATGTAAATCTACAAATTAAATGTATTCCAACGGGTAGGAAAAGACTTGGGAAAATTCTATGATCACAATTCAATAAGCTGAAAATATTAGCATAATCATAAAAGAAAACAATGCTACTACCTGGGAATTTAAATTATTTTTTCTTAAACAGCATTTGGGTATAATGAAAAATGTAAATTGATGTCACTGCGCATCTAGAATCTAACAAAAATGGAAACACTATGGATTAGAAATTGTGGGACATGGCTAGAGAATCACTGAGAGGGAAATATTTGTCCTATACACTTAGGCTCTAAGAGAGGAGGACTAAAAGTCACAGTATACAGGCTTAGTGTATAGAAATTAAAGGGTAAACAACATTGAGAATTAATAACTGGGCACAGCAGCATATATCCCAGCTACTGGGGAGACTGAAGCAGGAGGATCCCAAGACAAGGTCAGCCTCAGAAATTTAGTGAGGCCCTATCTCAATTAAAATAAAAACACCAAGGACGTAGCTTAGTGGTAAATGAGTTCAAATTCCCAGTATCCACCCCCTAAAAAGAATGATATAAAATAGTCTTAGTCCTCTTTTTGAACATTTGTTCCTGGTTGATGATCTGGAACATACTGGAATAAATGAAAAACATTCAGATGAGCTTTACATTTTCTATAAGATTTGGTCATGAATTGTAGATATGATTACAAAAGCAACAAGGGAACGAGAAATATAGAGCCTTATAAAAATTTAAAACATCATGTTCAAAATATACTAACAAGAAAATTGAAAGAACGCAGAATGGGAGAAAATGTTTGCATACCCTGCATCTAATGAGGACTTCTACCTAGCACTCCTAAAACTTACATGAATAGCTCTTGTATCTTAGGAGTAAAAAAGAATATAAACAATCCAATTAAAACTGGCCAAATGGTATGAACAGATATTCCTCAAGAAAAGACAGAAGACCAAAAAAGTCACATGAAAAGATGCCCAGCCTCATTAGTCACTGCAGAATGAAGTCAAAGCTCAGTAGCAGACACTTCACATCCAGGATGGTTGGAATAAAGAAGTCAAACAATAAAGGGGAACATCCTGAGGAGGATAAAAAGGAACCAGGAGCCTCACACGCTGATGTAAAATGGGGCAGAAGTTTTGATCAGTCTTGTTGTTCCCGAAGTTCAACATAGAATTGCCATGTCCATGAATCCAACAGGTAAGTGGAAGAGAGCCACGTGTTCACACAACATCTTACATTAAACAGTTCATTGCTAATTACTCCTAAGAAGGTAGAAACACACCAAATGTCCACTCTTTGTGTCCACTCTGGAGAATTGCACTAAATTTAGGTAAAAGCATCCATCCATTTGATGGAACATACACAGAATGTGGTATGAAAACATATGGATTATTATTTTTTCCTAAAAAATAAAGGAAGGGCTGGGTCAGGCTCAGTATGGACAAATTGAAAGCCACATGTAAGCAAAACAGCCAGACACCACAGCCACAGGTTGTAAGGTTCCATCTCTGTGAAACACCCAGGGGAGGCCACTCTGCAAAAGCTGGAAGGGCAGAGGTGGCTGCCCAGGGCTGAGGGCAGCAGGGATTGTGGGCAGGACTGGAGAGCCTGGTTTCTCTGTGGGGGAGGGTGGAGGACAGTGTGGTAGACCTGACTCTGGGGCTGATGGCACAGCTCTGTGACTGGACTAAACAACATTGATTGGTGCACTTCAAATGGGTGAACACTATGATAAGTGAGTTCTACTTTAATAAAGGTATAAGTAACGCAGAATGTGGACGTGTCTACAGGAGATGATATCTAAAATGTGCTTCAAGGTATTCCAGAAAAATCAACTAGGGCTTCCTTATGCTATGTACTCTAATTGGACGCATATTGAAGGATTTCATAATATGAGTTACAAAAAAATAAGAAGAGGATGCTAGCAGTCAACTTCAGAAAATTTTGTATTATTTGCTAAAAATAACAATTCCCCAAAAGTCCTCTGCTTTTCCAGCCACTTCAGCAGTGCTTCTGCAGCACCCAGTAGGAGCTCACTTTTAAATGAGGGAAGCAGCTCAGTTGGGTAGGCTCTTGTCCAGTTCATCTGGTGGACGGGCCTGTCCATGGCCTGTGGCTCCCGTGTTGCTCAGCCTTCCTCCCTCTCTGTGGGGACCCATTCAAGCCCAGCCTCTGCTCCTCTGTGCCTGCAGGTCCGGGTGATGGTGACGCCAAGTCCTCAGCTCAGTTCCACTGATGCCAGCTGTGGTCACGCAGAGGGCTTTTTTTATACCTAGTGCAGCACTCCGCTGTGCAAAAGTGTCACCTTCTTAAATGCATCTTGGTTAAGCAGGGGGATGGGTGAGCTTTCTTGTGGGCAAGCAGTCAGCTATGGCTGAACAGAGGGGTGTGCTATATAATACAATACTCTCCCCCTGACACCAGAGAGTTAGAAAGTAAAAAGTAGAGGCGGGGATTCTGAACAAAGTGAGTATCCAGAAAATAAACTAAAGGAACCTAAAAATGACTAAATTGGCCATGGACTGGCAAGATGGCTTTCTGCTACCAAGAGGAGATCATGATCCAAAATTTAAACTAACTAAAATAACTCAGTTATGGAGAAAAACATGGGAGATATTTCTGTATACTCAAATCTGACTTAAAATTTATTTCTTCTCTATGAATCTGACATATTTAAAACGTCTGCTTTGTGCCAAGTTCTATTTTAAAATGATATAGGTAGTAAAGGAAATTGAAAGTAAGTTTTACAACTCAGAAATATGGTGTGAAGAATAGAGATCTTCAATCAGATCCTAATCTGTTTTCTGGAGAAACAGTTATAAAATACCAATTGCCCTCCTACCAGTGCTGCTTTCACTGGCCTGCCACCCTCCACACTGTTATGGTTTGGATGTGAGGCGTCCCCCCAAAGTGCATGTGTGAGACAAGGCAAGAAAGTTCAGAAGTGAAATGACGGGGTTGGGAGAGCCTTCACCCAGTCAGAGAATCAGTCCCTGGAGAGGGGTTAACCGAGAGGTGACTGGAGGCAGCTGGGGTGTGGCTGGAGGAGGTGGGTCCTGGAGGCAAGACTTTGGGGTGTATAGTTTATCCCTGGAAAGTGGAGCTTCTCCCTCTGCTTCCTGGTGCCCTGTTCCCAGCTGTTTTCCTACACCAGACTCTTCCGCCATGATGTTCTGACTTACGGCCCAGAGATACGGAGTCAGCTGTCTCTGGACTAAGACCTCTGGAACTGTGAGCCCCCAAATCAGCCTTTCCACTTCTAAAATTGTTCTTCTGAGGTCTTTTTGTCTCATCTGAGTAAAAAGTGACTAAAACACACACCACTGTCCTCATGGCCGCCAACACTGGCCCTGCCTCCTGCTTCCGCCTCCCCCATTTATCTGCCATAGTGGTGACATTTGTTCAGTCTCTGATTCTACCACCCATTTGGTTGACAGCACTTTTTCTTAGACACATCGACTCTGCCCTGGACGTGGTGACTCCTGCCCTTACTGTCCATCACCAACACATTTCAGGGACAATGACATGGTTAAATACTGTTCTGCAGTTCTCTACTTAACATCTGAGGACCCGAGTTCCTTCTGTCTCTCTCCCCCTCACCTCTCTGACACACACGCACGCACGCGTGCGCGCGATGCTGAAAAACCAACCTCATAGGGAATTAGGTCCTAGAAGTTTTATTAAATTAAGAAAATGAGTTGTCAATGAGCAAAGAGACTAGGCCTGAATCTAGGCCTTTTCTGTTGCTTTATTTTATTTGGGTTTTGATTCTGTTAATCTCAGTGCAAGTTGATCTGTCTTCAGTGTCCTCTGGAGTTCTCACCCATAATTGGCCTTGTTTCCCTGATAATGAGATCACATGAGCCAGCCGCCTATGACAAATGCAGGCTCAGGATGGATATTCCCTGGGAAACTTATCACCACCACTCAGAAAATCATCGTCATTGCAGAAATAAGCATGAAATCCTAAATTAGCAGAGTGTCTCTGCTGCCAGGCGACTGCTTTTTGAATACACAATAATTCATCCAAGTGCCTTACGTTTAGTATCTGAAATATTGATTTGTGCTGTGAGCAAAACGCTCTGTATTTGCAGGTAAAGAATAGCTCGGCCCGATTTTCTGAAAAGAGAAGAAATGGTTCATGTGAGTCTCAGCGCTGGTGGCTGCAGGTTCCTGGGCACTGGACCGTGTCATTGGCACTGCCCTCAGCTGGACAGCCGGGAGAGCTATGGCTGGTGGGTCATGGATTCGTCCTGGCCACTCTCCTGACCCTCTTGCGCAGGTCGCTGCGCTCGTTCTGTGAACCCCCTTCTGATGGCGTCAGCCTGCTTCTTGCTGAGGACCACCGCGCTGGGCGGCCGCGCCCTTGGCTGCGCCCACTCCAACCCCCTCCCTGCGCTGCAGCAGCATCCAGACCCTCGCCAGAACCACGCGTTGCTCCCTCCGCCCGAGCATCCCGTCCTCCACTCCTCCCAGATGGCTCCCTCCACCCCGCCATTTGGACCAGGCATCGCTTCCTCACTGAATCCCTTTACTCCAGACGCAGAGCGAATGTCACCTCTCAGGTGCGTCCCATCCGTCGTCCAGAGCACGGGACTCTTGCTGTGTAGACTGGCTTGCTTTGTGCACATCTGAGTTAACTGGATTAATGAACGGACTCACCAGACTGCAAACGTTCTGGAGACAAGACCGGTGTTTTCATTTGCCAAATCTGTCCCCCAAAATTTTATGGAATAAAGTAGGAGTTCAGTGGCATTTTGAATCCACTAGTGAAACATTTTAAAGCTACTTGGGGCAGAATATGTCTCTGTGGGTTCTTTGATTTGAAGAGGAAAATGTCTACCATCTTGGGACAGTTGACATCCTTTTGCTAAAGGTGAACACTGAAGATCCCTCCATCTGGCTCGGCTTTCTGTGGTCGCATCTCCTTGTGTACTGCTTCTGTCAACCCTGAGCCTGGCACAGAGACAGGCTCTCCGACACAGTTTGTCCAGGAATGCCCTGGGTGGCCATCTGGGAAAACAGTTGTGGCCGATCTGGGCGGGTCCAGGGAGGCAAAGGAAGTGAAGGGTTGTGTTTGGTTGTTTGTTTAAGGAATAATGGAGATGGTTTGTACATTGTTTTGAAATAGTGATTCTTGGCCACAGGATTGATAACAGAGAAGGACTCAGTTTAGGGCTGATCACTTGGTTACCAGGCAGACTTCTTCACAGAGGGGCTCTTGCTGGGTGCTGTGATTTTTACTCAGGCTGCATAAATTCAGGCGCTTGTCCTGGACAGGGGGTCTGGACAAAGGACAAGTGAGGAAGGCACTTCCTCTGATTTTGGGAACCAGACTTAAAGTAGAAAATGTTCTGATTTTAATGGTGACCACATCGGATGGCTATTTGACCAAGAGTGTATAAAGCAACCTCTTATTTATCTGGAAATGTGAAGGCAATGAAATTTGTATGCATTTTTAAGATGTAAAACTGTATAAATTGCATTCACATCCTGAGTATATGAACTTAATTCATATTTGGTGAGCACTGTGGCTCCATGGGTCCTCTGGTTTGAAGACCTGTGTCAACAGTAGATGACTTACCTGAAGAAGATTGGTCAAACTATTCAGACTCTGTATTATGTATTAATTTTATGTACCATGCTTTGGAATAAAACCTTACTTGCATTGTGTGTGTACAAATTTTACCTGTAAGGAGCACAACTTTGTTTTTGAAAAATATAGTAGATTGTCATATATTATGTGCATAAAGTAAAATATTACATTAGAATTGCAAATCACTTGCTACCAAAATGTAATGAATAAATCTAAAAATGGCCCAGACAACCATGAATGGTTCTTATACAAGAGCACCATATTGCTTGATGGGTGAAGAAAATTTTGCCAGTGGAAGAACAACTGAGAACTCTGGCTTACACACAGGAAAGAAACAGATTCTGCTGGGAGTAATTATCAATGTGAAAGTGAACTGTTCACAAGTGCAGAGTCTCTCAAGACAAAGCAGAGACATCAGTCACACCGCTAATGGTAGCTCAGTCATGTGTGAAGAAGAAAATAAACAAGTTCCTAACATTTCTAAGAAGCCTCAAGAAATTAACTGTTCAGTTCTCCTTCTGCCTATTAAAAGCACAAACCCACATATTCTGAGGGTCACATCACACCCACATAATAAATAGAGTCATTTAGCCTGGTCTCAGGATCTGCTGGAAGCATCTGGGTGAGTGCTCTTTCCTAGGGTACAGGGGGAGGCAACGAACTGAACCTGCAGGGGTGGTTACCATCTCCTCCAAACAAGTAGAAATGCTTTTGATAAAATAGAAAACACCTGAGTTCCAAAGGAAAGAAAATTTCTTTCCAGCGTGTTTCTCAAGTGTATTCAAAGATAAAAACAAAAACAAACAAACAAAAAAAAAAACATAAGTATTTGCTGAAGGAGGTTCAGGACTCAGGCAAGAATGAAGGGAAGGGACATTCGCACCTATGTGGGAGCCCCAGATGACACCGAAGTTGTGTGGAGCAGGGAGTTGAGGCTGGTGTGATGGCGACAGCATGGAACCTCTTAGACTGCACTGTCTAGGAAGCTGGGGACAGCGGAAGGTGACCATGGTCCTAAGCAAGGGGCAAGGGCAACAGCTGGCAAGAGCCTCAGCTAGAACTGGAGTCAGGGTGAGAAATGAGAACTAACTAACCGCCTTTTAGGAGAAGCATCAGAATGAGTCTGTGACTGGCCAATCCCTACGGTTAATAGAAGCAACTGAAAAATACATCTATAGAGTATTTCCACAGTGAGGGTCCATAGGAAGAAAGCTCTGCTGATGATGAGGCGAGAGAGAGAGAGAGAGAGAGAGAGAGAGAGAGAGAGAGAGAGAGAGAGAAGGAAGAGAGGAGTTATGGTTCAGGAAAAACAGAGTCGCTATAGGAAAAATTGGAATTTTAGAATGAGATCACACAGGTTGTTCATTTTGCAGACGTTAGAGACTAAAATCTCAGATGGAAAGAATATACTGAACTATGGAAGAGAGAAATAAAAACAAATTCATATCTAAAATTAGGAAACAAACTGAAACCTTAAAGTCCAAGAGACAATTTAGCAGTCAGCAGGAAGAGAGGGCGTTCTGCTCTCCCTGCCTCTCTCCCCCTCCCTGCTCAGGAGGCTGACCCCCCTCTGGGTCGGCTCTTTGTGTTTGTTGCTCCTGGGTGTCTGGTGGTGTCCAGGAAATCCTTCAGAAACCCAGTCAGCCTGCCCTGTTACCAAGACCAAGGCCGATTTCAGCAGGTTACACAAAAAGAGGAGAATATTAGACTCTGTCTGTCTCATTAGAGATAAGAAACCCCAAATTAATGGACTCCGGGGAAAAGACCTCAAATTAGAACTTTATTTCTAGCTGAAATATTGTTCATGAGTAAGCAAAAGTAAAGACGACTTACTAAGAAATCCACAAAGATTTTACCAACCGTTCTCAATAATTTTTAATAGACTAATAAAAGATGCACTTCTGTTAACAGGAAAGATAGTAGAATCCAAGACACAAAAATAAACAAAAAGGTAGAAAATATGTAATCTTCATACTTCTTGACATAAGCCCATAGTACTGGATATAGTAAAAAACAAAACTTCATTCAAAAATTGCACATCAATAATGTGAGAGATCAGAGTCCAGTGTAAGTTTCTTGCTCGACTGGTAGAGATTGTGAAACCAAGTAAATGCATTAATGTTTTACACTATACCATTGGGTATTAAAACAGAATTAATACATTCCAAACCAATAAAAGGGTCTGGGTAATAATACTTTTTAAGCCCAGAAAGGATTCAGAATAAAACATTTAAGAAATACTGCAAATACAAATAGGAAAAGAAGAACTCAGACTATCATTATTTGCTGACAACATGATTCTATACTTAGAGGACCAAAAAAGCTCCACCAGGAAACTTCTAGAATTAATAAATGAATTCAGCAAAGTAGCAGGATATAAATTCGATACCCCTAAATTAAATGATTTTCTATATATCAGTGATGAATCCCATGAAAGATAAATTAGAAAAAACTACCCCATTCATGATAGCCTCAAAAAAAATATTTTGGGAATCAACTTAACAAAAGAGGTAAAAGACCTCTACAACAAAAATTTCAGGACACTAAAGAAAGAAATTAAAGAAGACCTTAAAACTTGGAAAGATCTTCTATGCTCTTGGATAGGCAGAATTAATATTGTCAAAATGGCCATACTACCCAAAGCATTATATAGATTCAATGCAATTCCAATTAAAATCACAATGTCATTCCTTATAGAAATAGAGACAGCGATAATAAAATTCACTTGGAAAAATAAGAGCCCCAGAATAGATAAAGCAATACTTAGCAAGAAGAGTAAACAGGAGGCATCTCAATACCAGACCTTAAACTATACTACAAAGCTAATGAAACAAAAATGACATGGCATTAGCACCAAAATAGACTTGCAGATCAATGGTACAGATTAGAAGACACAGACACAAACCTACAAAAATAGATTTATCTCATACTAGACAAAGGAGCTAAAAACATACTTTGGAGAACAGATAGCCCCTTTAACAAATGGTGCTGGAAATTCATATGCAGCCAAATGAAAATAAACCCCTAACTCACCATGCACAAAACTCAAGTCAAAGTGGATCAAGGACCTAGGAATTAGTCCAGAGACCTTGCACCTACTAGAGGAAAAATTAGGCCCAAATCGTTATCATGTCAAATTGGGCCTAGACTTCCTTAGCAAGGCTCCTAAAGCACAAGAAATAAAATCAAGAATTAATAAATGGGACGGATTCAAGCTAAAGAGCTTCTTCTCAGGAAAAGAAATAACCAATGAGGTGAAGATAGAGCCAACATTTGGAGAGCAAACTTTTGCCACACACTCGGCAGATAGAGCACAAGTCTCCAGGATATATAAGAAACTCAAGAGAGGAGGCAAGCAATTAGCAAGGATGGTGGAATGTGATGGACATCATTATCCAAAGTACATGCATGAAGACACAAATTGGGTGTCAACCTACTTTATATACAAACAGAGATATGAAAAATTGTGGTATATATGTGTAATAAGAATTGAAATGCAAAAAAAAACCAAGTACATGTATAAAGACATGAATTGACGTGAACATACTTTATACAAAGATCTGAAAAATCATGCTCTATATGTGTAATAAGAATTGTAATGCATTCTGCTCTTGTGTATTTAAAAAATAATCAGTTAAAAAAACAACAACAAAGGAACTCAAAAAACTTAACACCAAAAAACAAACAGGAGCTGAACAGACACTTCTCAGAAGATGATTTACAATCAACCAACAAATATATGAAAAAATGTCCAACATCTCTAGTAATTAGAGAAATGCAAAGCAAAACTACTCTAAGGTTTCATCTCATGCCAGTCAGAATGGCAGTTATCAAGAATAAAAACAACAATAAGTGTTGGCGAGCAAGAATGTGGGGGAAAAGGCACACTCACACATGCTGGTGGGACTGCAAATTGATGCAAACATTCTAGAAAGCAGTATGGAGATTCCTTAGAAAACTGGGAATGGAACCACCATTTGACCCAGATAGCCCACTCCTCAGTCTATACCCAAAGGACTTAAACAGCATACAACAATGACGCAGCCACATCAGTGTTTACAGCAGCTCAATCCATAATAGCTAAACTGTGGAACCAACCTAGATGCCCTTCAGTAGATGAATGGATAAAGAAACTGTGGTATATATACACCATGGAATATTACTCAGCATTAAAAGATAATAAAAGTATGGCATTTGCAGATAAATGGATGGAGTTGGGGAATAGCATGCTAAGCGAAGCAAGCTAATCCCAAGAAACCAAAGGCTGAATGTTCTCCCTGATAAGTTCATGCTGTGCCATAATGTGGGGGGAGAGAGACATGGGCAAAAGCAGAGCGAGGAGGGGAAGGCAAATGGGGGCTGGAGAGATGGTGGAATGAGATGGACATCATTACCCTAGGTACATGTATGACGGTATGACTGCACATATGGTGTGATGCTACATCACGTACCATCAGAGAAGTGAAAAGTTGTGCTGCAGGAATCAAAATGTACAAGGAATCAAAATGCATTCTGCTGTCATATATATCTAATTAAAATAAATAAATAAATTTAAAAAAAGAAGTACTGCAATAAAAATTTACACAAGCACAGTATTCATCCCCAAGTGACAAGAACCAGAAAGATTTTTAGTATTGCTTTTATTTTTTTTGTCTCATTTTCCCACTGATTTATCCTCTTATTTCACCTTGCTGATCCTGCCCTCATCTGTCTGTCGTCAGTTTTCTCAGAAGCTTGCCACTGAGGACAGGCAAATACTGGTACCCAGATGTGGGGTGGAAAAGTCAGCAGGAGCTGAGAAATAAGCCCAGGTCTCAGCCTCCATTCAAGATAATCTCAGTGTTATTGCATGATATGGACCATATTTAGAGTAGAACAGTTGGCACATAAAGAAATTTTAAAAAAACAATGGTTTATGGGCTCTAGATCTTGTGACGTAAATGGAACATAATCAATGTCCAGGAACATATGGGAAACTGCAAGAACACTTCATTTTTTTAAATAATTGTTTTAAGTTCTGGAACTTATCCTGAAAATCTACAAAGTCTTTATGATTTCCACTTTCTAAATTTTGTGTTTGTCATTTGTATACACACCATTGAAAAGCACCTGGCTTTCCCATGTTATACAAACCAATTACATTACCCTAAAGAGAAAAATGTTAGATAAATAAGCAAGACTGGCTGTCTAATTTGCATCTCTAAGAAAATGTGATCAACTGATTTCTTACTTTGCAAAAACATCACAAATTATTTTCTCATTCAAGCTTTCTTTACAAAATGTTCTCCCTCAAGAACCTTTGAGATTATTCTTTCTTATTCTGTGAAAACAAAATTTGACCTTAAAACATTGGTTCTTCCATGTTAGATATGAGGATTGTTGAGAATAAACTTTTGAGAAACATATTTGAATTATGGAACAAACTTATAAAAGTAATCTTTTCCTAGTTGTTAGACATGATGCATTCATTCAGCTGAGCTTTCTTCACCCCTTAGGGAGACTTTTTTCAAAGTATGCTGATTTCCATTTGGCCCAGGATTCTGATACGGGTAACTGCTCCACCAGAGCATGTTCTAAAAGAGACTTCAAATGCCTGGATGGCAGCATGATTCTGTGCAGTTTTATACAGTTCAGGGTTGGAACTGCTTTATGCAGCTAAAGAATGCTCTCACTTTCTACAGGACTCAGATCCCATCCCATAGATGCTAATATGGACATTTTGTATTTGTAATGTTGAAATAATAATAATAATAATAATCTTTTAAATTTGTTGATGTTGGGCTGGGGTTGTGGCTCAGCGGAAGAGCACTTGCCTAGCATGTGCAAGACCCTGGGTTCAATCCTCAGCACCACATAAAAATAAATAAAAAAAATAAAGGTATTGTGTCCAACTGCAACTTAAATAAATAAATAAATAAATAAATAAATAAATAAATAAATGTCTTTTTGTTGTTGTTGTTTTAATGTATTTCTCCATTACTACCCAGAACCTGAACAAGTCCAGTTATGGAGTCATGACCAAAAAGCTCTTAAGCCACTGAATCTTTTTCAGATTCCTCTACTTTTACAGACATCCTTCAGGTGGGACTTATAGGAACCTTGAAAGCACCAATGTAAAAATATAGAATCTTTGCTTATGTCAATATTTTTAATGAATATTTTAGTTTTTAATGAATGCTTTTGGTTTTTAACTTATTCTTATATTCTTAAATGTAATTTGTGGTTTCATTGATTCATTACCTAATGGATCTTCAAAATAACAGGATAATTTTAGCATATATTATCAATTATATTCACAAACACTGAGCTTACTAAATGTCACTGATTATAAATCTGAGTAAACTAGAACATAGATTTCTACAGATGCACTTCTATAATGCAATTTGATTTATGACTGTTATTCATTTAGAAAACAGTGTCTTCACTTGACAAACCTCCAGTGAAGCTTGATACACTATCTGTATATTAGAATTGAAAAAGAAGAATTATTTTATTTACTGTGATTCAATAATGATAGTTAGATATAAATTGAACAGAACTGTGCAATTAAATTTGAAAATGATAGTAAAAACAAGTTAGAGGATAAATAAATAGTTACTCCCGGATTTTATATCTCCTTAGATTTTAATGAATGAATTCACCTTAAAATAGCTCATATTTTTATCCAATATAATTGAACATGACTGGTACCCAGATATCGCCGTGTGCCTCACCAATGGGCTTTGATGACTTCTGAATTCATGTATCTATTGAGCCATGAGACAGGTTGATGATTTGTGGTTTTAAATGATGCAGTGATTTCAAGTTGCTATAAAATGTTTGAGTGCCCTTCTGAGTGTCTGTCCTTACTTCTTGGTGGACCACCTAATCTACAGTTCCTAGAGGAGGAAGGAGCCTGGGAGAGGAACTGCCCTGGGCAGTAACTCAGGGAGATCTGCCTCACAGGGTGTGGAATCTCCTTAAGGAAGAGGGTGGCATCATCAGCCTTACCAAGACCTGGAGGACTAAAGTATTTCAGGTGGTGTGAAGAATGAAGGACAAGTGGCAAGGAAATGTAACCAATGCACAGACTGAGCTAGGGTACTGATCTAGAATCTGGGGAGGAACAGGAAACCTGAGGTAGCAGAGATAAAAAGGGAAATCAAGATTAAGACAGTCTTAACTCAGATGTTTCTGTTACCACTTTTGAAATTTCTGATAATATATCATACTTATCAGGTCTCAAGTTTGTGCTTCAATGGTTAAAAATTTATTCTATAAAGTATTCAAAATTAAACAAACATAGTGATATCTATCTCTTCCAGAAAATTAAAGAGTATGCAGGCAAAAGTTGTTAAAAAAATTAACATCTCAAGAACTTTAAAAATTGACCAAGGTCAGAAAGAATCCTGAGCACATTCATTAAAATGCTGCCCGCCCACCCTCTAACTTTCTGTCTCATAAGAACCATGTTCTGTAAGAACCGTGCGCTCTGTGCCACTTGAATTGCCCTGTGCTCTTCTTTCCTGCCTTCCCCAGCATAGGAGTAGGATTCAAGCCAACAGCTTCAGCCACGTGAGGCAAGTCAGAGGTGCAGCAGCCCCAGGATTGGGAACCAGCTCCACAGCTTTTCAGAGCCCTCTCTACAGAGAATTGTCGTTATCTGACATTTTGGTAGCATCCTGGAAATCCTCCATCTGCAGAAATTTTATTTACTGAAACGGACTCTGCTCTTACCCAGTGCAAACATCTTTTTCCTAGGAACATTTGCTAAAAACTATATCTGTAATTATTGTTGAATATTATAGTTATCTGAGACTAAACAAACAAAAAGCTGAACGTAAAAAGAAAAGCTAGAATGAGGTGAGAAGGTATGTGTACAAAGAGGGCTTTGAAGAATCTCTGACATATCTCAGGAAACTCAGAAGTTCATACTCATGTGGACGTCTGTGTAATGTGGAGGAAAGACCTCAGTGGGCCTCCCGCCTTGGCCTGAACTTAAAGCTCTGTGCAAACAGGAAGTGAAGGTTTAAAATAGAGTACAAACTCTCAGACTGAAAGAGTTGTAAAGAGTTGTATTCCAGAATGTACTCAGAGTTGATAAGCAATCCTTATAAGATTGCCACTTTTACAGATTTACAGAATCATGAGCTGATGACCAAGCTAACTGAACAGAGAGTCTTAAGGACCACACATGACAAAGATTACACACTTCAAGGAATCAGACCCCAACCCCCAACCCCACAAAATTAAGCAAACAAAGAGCAAAAAAAATGAAACTAAGAGGCTGGAGGATCTGATTTCCAGAGTTTCCATTTTATGTAATTTAAAAATGAAGTTTTCAACAAAAATTAGGAGATTAAGAAATGTAAATAAAGCCAAATATTGGTCCATAAAAAGGAACAGGATCAATAGAAACTGTCTCTGAGGAAGATCAGATGTTGGATTTATTTGATAAAGACTTCACATACTCATATTCTTTAAAAAACAAAAAGTGAAATGCCAAAAAAACTCAAAAGAAAATATATTGACATCTAATCAAATAGAGACTATCAGCATAGAGGTGGAAATCTTTACAAAAAGAATCTTGGTACTTATGAAGTTTAAAAGTACAATAACTAAAATGAAACATTTCCTAGTATAGTTCAGGAGAAAATTTGAGCTGGTGAAGAAAGAATCAGCAGATTTAAAGATGAATCCATTGAAATTTACCTTTATGAGTAAACATCATCAACAACAAAATAATGAAGAAGAGAGAAAGTATGCCTGAGACATTTGTAGCTTGATAAGTGAAGCAACATACACATAGTGGGAGTTTCACAAGAAGAGGAGAGAGAAGAATGGGCAGAAAGAACACTTACAAGGCTGAGGATGTAGCTTCGTGGTAGAATGCTTTCCCAGCAAGCACAAGGCCCGGAGATTGACCCCAGCTCCCCACAGTCCAAATTTTATGAAAGATATGAATATACATATTAATTAAGAACAAATACAGAAACTATGATACATGTCATATTCAAACTATCAAATGGCAAAGATGAAGAATATTGAAGCAACTCATCACTGTGAGGTATCCTCAACAAGATTAACAGCTGCTTTCAGAAAACAGGAGGTACCATTGCCAAAATTTTGAAGGAAAAAAAAAAACAAAACTCAAGGTCTTTTTTTTTTTCTAACTTAGTTCAAAAATGTGTTTGGTTTCAGGATTTGCTGCAGGTGCTCTACACAGACCAAAACGTACAGAGTGCTATGCTCCTGTGTTGTAGCATTTTGAAGCATGTTGTTGTCTCTTAAGGAAAACATGCCAGTCCCTTCATGTTGTTTTTACTTTCATTGTACACACTTTGCTTTATAACAATAGTTCTTATCTCTATGTATGTGTAATTTATATTGCTCTGTTTTGTACATTGTATCCAGAAAAACATACACACACACACACACACACACACACACACACACATACACACACACACCAAAAACAAAACAAAACAAAACAAAACCCAGGAGTACTTAAAGTAATCTCCATGTTAGATCCTATTTAGGTGAAAAGACAAGTTACAACAAGTCAAAACTTGAAATCATAGTATGTATCTTCTCTGATCAAAATGGAATAAACCAGAAATCAACAAGAAGAACTTCAGAATTCTACAAATACTTGTAAATTGAATAACATGTTCTTAAATAATTAATAGGGCTTTTGATAGGTCAATAAAGCAATAAAAGAAAATTATAAGGTTTTTTGAAACAAATGGTAATAGAAATAGAGCATATCAAAATCTTTGACCTAGGGTAAAAGCAGTAGCAAGGCATTTTACAGCAAGAGGCACCAATGTTAAAAACAAATAAAGAAACAAAAATTCAAGTAAAAAAATATGAAAAGGAAATTTGAAGAACTAGAAAAGTAAGAACAAGTCAAATCAAATTCAAAATTTATAAAGTGAAAAAATGACAAATATCAGAACAAAAATAAAATAAATGGAAACAAATTTAAAAGATCAACAAAAATCAAATCTTAAATTTTTAAAAAAAGATACACAAAATTAATGAACCGTTAGTTTGCTAATGTGTTTAGTTTTTAGACTAACCAAGATAAAAAAAGAGAAGATACAACCAGTAAAACCATAGAGGACACCCAGAAACCCAAAGGGTCCTCATGGAGACCATCATGAGTACTCGCCTGTCGGTGACGTAGGGGCCTGAGGAAGCGGACACATTTCTGAGCACATATGACTTGCCAAAATGGAACCAGGCTGTCACAGACCAACGATGAGTAATGAAATTGAATCAGTCATTTAAATATTTAGAAAAACTTTGAAAAACTTCAAGTCAAATAAAGTAATAGATATCACATTAAAAATTTATCAAAAGCTAAAAAATATGAGCTTATACTATAAAACAGAAAAAAATGATAGGCATAAATTTATATGACCTTGAGTTTGACAATGATTTGAAGGTACAAGCAATAAAATTATATATGTATATATATATATATATATATATATATATATATATATATATATATATATATTGGATTTCATCAAATTATAAAACTTTTTGCTTTGAAGAACATTCTTAAAAAAATGAAAAAACAACACAGAGAATGAAGACAATATTTCAAATAATATCTCAGAGAAGGAGCTAATGTATGTACAATCCTTACCATTCAATAATTAAGGACAAACAACAGAGAACAGATTTGAGAGACATTTCTATGAAGAAGGCATTCAAGCCAGGCGTGGTGGCTCATGCCTGTAATCCCAGCAGCTTG
Source organism: Urocitellus parryii (assembly GCF_045843805.1). NCBI lineage: Eukaryota > Metazoa > Chordata > Mammalia > Rodentia > Sciuridae > Urocitellus > Urocitellus parryii. Next base: position 62,187,088 of record NC_135544.1, on the reverse strand, counting down.
GGAGGCTGAAGCAGGAGGATCTGAAGTTCAATATCAGCATCATATTGAGGCCCTAAGCAACTCAGTGAGACCCTGTCTATACATAAAATATACAAAACAGAGGCTCATTGGCTAAGTGTCCCAGGGTGCAAACCACACTACTAAAACAAAACAAAACAAAACAAAACAAAAGAGTCAAGCAACCAAAGGGTCCATGAAAAGGTGCTGCAGCCACACTCCAGAGGGGCTGAGATTATGAGGGCCTTTCTCTGCCACACCCAGAAACACATCTGCAGGGACAAAGGGGACTGTGGCAGCTTCCCAGGCCCAGGCAGGTTTGTCAGTGGGGAGAACAGGGACTGCTGGTAGAAGCAGGTTCCTTCTAGGGTGATAGAAATATTCTGGAATGAGACAGTGATGTTGCTTGAACAGTTCTGCAAATGCAGATTTGGTTGAATACTTAGTGAGAATCGACTGTATAAATTGTATCTTAAATAAATAGAGGGGCATAGTAAGTACGTAGGTATGGCAGATTTAGTGTCCCCTTTGGAAGAAGATAACACAAAACTCCAAATATTTCAGCAATAAAAATTCAATATTTTTATTTTATTTAGGAAACCCCTTATTATATGTGAATATTTATTTCTTTATTTTTTAATAATTTTATTTATAAATCAAATTATAGAAATAGATGATGACCCTTGTTAAAAAACATACTGTTTTTCAAGTAATGTTCTTCTGATTAAGTCCATTGGTCATCATACAATATTGGAATGCTTTGATTTTGAGTGGACATCTAAATAGATATGCATATACATAAACATGAGCACATCACCAGTCTTTTCAATATTAATGTAAACACTGAGAAAAATAGAGTCAGAATACTTCACAAGTAAGGCAATATTGAAAATACCAACATTTTAAAATTATGAAACAATATTCCTTCTTTATTTGGAATTAAATTTGTTCTACCATAACTTTATTTGAAATTAAATTTGTTCTATCATCATTCAAGGTTAATGATCCTAATAGATATTAATATAGCCTCAAATAATTAGCATAATTCTCAAAAGTTTATTTTATGTTTTAGCATATTCTTGCAATTAACCTTTAACTTCCTTAATAAAGCCACAAAATTCATTTTCATTTACAACAAGGCATGATCTGCATGTCACTGTGTGTAGCATAATTAAACAAAACCAACAGCTAGAGTCTAAAGAACTCTAGATTTTTACCCTGGCAGACTTAGCCCTGACATCTTGGAAGAGCCTGTCCATATTTAAAGGCAGAAGTAGAGCATTTAAAGTCTCTTGACTCTGTTGCAAGCTCAACGTAAACAAAGAAGAAAAACATGCCAAACGTAAACACAAGCAGACCAGGGACACATGGAAAGGAGAAGCCACTTCTGTGAAAAGCAAATACAACACATGATTTTGCTAACAGAATTGAAGACACCAACCCTATCACGCCAACACTCTGGGCACAACCTTCTGAGATGCTTATTAGTGAAAACCTCCGTGGAAACTGCATGAGAATATCATTAAAGGACTCAGTGAGTGAAGTGACCCAGGGGAGGCGGGGGGGTGGGGAGCACCAGGTAACTCTGGGGAGATGATGAGCCGAGTTTGTGGAGACCAAAGGGAGAGCCTCAAGCCAAGAGCATCAATGATCATTTCACAGCTGAGCGAAGCCGGAGATCCCTAGTGAGGAGACACCAACTCACCAGCATCTGACCTCCGTGGAGAATGGTGATTATCACCCGACTTCCAGAGTTCAGCTCTGTGATCTACTGAATAGCAGCCCATTTCAGAGTCAGAGAGCTCAGCCATTTTCCATCATCTGTCTTTCCCGTTTTTTCCCCATAAACTTAAGGTTGACAACCTTCTCTGAGTAAACCAGGCATTTTTAAATTTCAGACTTATCCGAAGCAGACATTTCTCTGGGTCCAAGGTGAGCAGCTCACAATGGAGTGAATGGATGATATGCATCCTTTGCAATCTATTGATTGACTAATGAGGCCTCTGATCAGTGTGTTGCCCTCAATTTCCAAAGTAGTTGCTCTAGGTTACCTGCAAGCATTCTGTTTTGGATACATTCATTCAAAGCACTCTATGGATGCTTACAACATGACCACTTAGGTTCATATGATTCCTTAAATAAAATTGTGTTGCTAGGAAGAGGTAAACAGTCCTTCGTATCTGTGTCTAAATGACTAAGAGCTTCAGTACCTCGTTACTGGAGAGTGTTTTCACTCACACAGAAGAGCATAGTGCCTGCCTCTCAGCCTTGCAAGAGACTGGATTGGAAGTAAATGCTTTTCTTAATATATGAGCAATTAATCTCTGCTTCCAATTCAAAAGACAATTTTCTCTACAGAACATTAAAAGTCAGAATGACCTATGGTGATGTGGAAATGGGAAAATGAATAGCAAATTCTCTCTGATAAAAACAAACACTAATATTGGGGATACACACTTTTATGCTTTAAATTATAACCATGCCTGTGCAGTTGGCTTTAGAGAAGACAGGTGGATATAGAGTTGCTAGATAAATGGATGTATAGATAGATGAATAGACTGATGGGTAGACTAGAGACAGAAAGATACAAGACAGACAGATGATAGATGTAGATGATAGATGTGGGTAGACACGTAGATAGATAGAGATGATAGATAAATGGATGTATACAGAGATGGATAGACTAATAATAGGTAGATTAGAGAGAGGTTAGCAGATGGTAGGCATAGATGTGGATAGGTAGATATATGTAGATGTAGATAGATAATAGGAAGGTAAATAGACTGATAGATGATAGATGAAAAAGATTGATACATGGATATATTATATAGATTATGGATAATAGCTAGATAAATGGACAACATAGATGATAGGTTGATTGATTGATTGATTGATTGACAGACAATGATTTAAAGCCATAGATGGAGGGAGGATTGGTTGATTTGTATTTTTTTTCAATGTACTAGCAAGTTTGGAAAAAAAAATTAAAAAGACCTTAACCCTTATTACAAAAATTGTCATCTTAATTGTAAAATATTTGGAAAATATAAGCATTGAATGGAAAATATTAAATAAGATCACCATGAATTTAAGCACTCTGAGATGTTCACTTTAGTTTTTGAGGTATTTTTCATATCTTTATTTCTTTTTATATTCATTTTAAAATTATTATATAACTGTAAGTCATAAGAGAAAATTACAGACTAATACAACCAGTTATTCCTCTGGCCAGACAGCAAAATTGACCTCCTTCTTCTGCATTTGTTTTAAATAATGTTTGACCAAATGCATTTTAAAATACAAACTGAAATGCCTCTTGCCCTCCGCTCACCTACACCAGGGCTCTCCCCCATGAGAACGAGTGTCTTTCCCTGCCTGCCTTTCTTCTCTGACTACACCTGTGCTCTTAAACAATGTGTGGATTATTGCTCTCTGCGATTTTGCCATCCACAATAAATGACAACACTTTAGTGCTATCTTCTCTGTCCTTTTGATTTTCGCTGAATTAACATATAGGAAGCATATCATTGCTACAGTTAGCTCTAATTAGTTATCTACTGCTTCTCTGTTCATTCATGCATTTCATATGTCTTCTAATTTGTTTAGTTGTGTCAAAAGCATTTTAAGTTCCAATGTATATAATTCATCTCTGTTTTACATAATTTTTTGTATTTTTTTCTGTTTTAAGCCATTTGCCATATTCTGAGTTTGTTTGTATACTGTGCCATATTGCTTCCTATTATTTTTAGCTATTTTTTGTTTGAAGATAGTTTACTAAGACCAAAGCTTTCTATTGTCCTCCCCTGTCCAAATAAATAAATAAATAAATAACAATCTGTATCTTCAGGACTATTTTAACAACATAGTTGCATAAATCTGAGTTTATAGTTTGTCAATTCTACATGATTACAGATTTAGATAAAGTCTATCACTATTCAATACAAAAAAATTAGCCTTAAAGATACTAAGAATTTCCATATTGATCTGTAAAACCACAGTGAAAATTTCTATTTAAATTGCACCTTTTTATTTTTTTAACTAATCTGTCAATCATGGGGCTATAGAGTTTCCTTCTTGGTTCTGAATTTTAATACACCCACTTGAAAATGTATTATTTTAAAAAGCTTTAGATGAATCTCTGTTTCTTTCCACCAGGAATGCCTTCACTGAGTGGTGTGATAAAAGCATCTTTTACATGGCAGGACCACTAACCCCGTCTAAGCAGCTCCGTCCATCCCCACTGATTGGTCTCCACCTTCTCTGTTCTACCAGCTCCATCTTGAGAGGGTCTGTTGGACTCTCCAGTGTGGCCACAGCTCTGCAGCAGCTTTGATGTCTGGTGATGAGCTTCTCCTTCTTTATTCTTCTAGATAAATTTAGGCTGCTTGGGAAGGACTCTGAGGGGAGGGACGGGAGCGGGGCAGGATGCTTCAGCACAGGCAGCAGGTGTCAGCAGTGCTGTGCTCACGCAGAGCGGAGACAAGAATCCAATTATAACTAGCAGGTGTGCAAGTGCCCTGTAGGACAGACTGCCATGCTTGGAGTCACAAGCGGCTGCCGTTCGACTTTATAATCATAGCTTGTCAAAAGCAGGCCTGGACGAGGCCAAATTTCATTACAGGGAAAGGAGTTTTTCTAGGCCATAAGTTACTGGTGTGTGGAACAGCATTCCCTTCTCTTGAGCCATGAAGCAGCTAATTTCTGGTGATGTGCACAGTGCTGACAGGGTGCTCGGCCAGGCTCTGAAGAGCCAGTGTCAAGTCAATGGGCTCCAATGCCCCTGGCCACTGAGTTCAGTGGGTGGTTACGGAGGCTAATCTCGACCCCTTGTAGCATGTGCTCAGCATTTAGGACAGTGGGTCTCAACATCCAAGGTCTGTCACAACCACTTGGGGAGCCTCTAAAAATATCAGCAGCCAGGCTGCCCCTGTCTAATTAACTCAGAACTTCCCAGGGTTGAGTCTGGGCATCAGCTGTATTTTAAAATGCCCGGTGGTTCCTAGGTACCGACAACCTGGGAAACTGTCCAGTGTCAGCAAGAAGACCATGCAGGCACAGGCTACTTTGCATCTTTCATTCTGTAGGAAGAAACCATTCCAAGCCATTCAGAAGCCTGAGCACACCTTGGCCGTCACCGCCCAGCATGGGACAGGGGACAGCAGGCCACCCGATAGTGGCACAGCATGTTCTTAGGCATAGCTGGCTTTTGATGTAGCACTGAAGAGCAGGGAACTTGGGCAAGATGAGCGGGGCTGAGCCGGCAGCTGTGGAAACTCAGGAAAGATGGCTTGTTTTGCTGCTCCTTACCTGAGCTCAGCACACTGGGCACACAGGGCAGCTCCAGGCTGTCGGTGCTGAGATGCTGCCCACTTCTACAGTGTGTTCTGCTGGTGTTGAGATACTGTGTGACCTGAGATAGCCCCCTCCTCTAGACTCTGGCCAGCAGGGAGCAGGGAGGGGAGGCCAATGTCTTCCTTGAATATGATAAACTGCACCTTCTGCTCCTGTCCTGCCGGAGAGCAACCAGCCTCCGGTTCCCACCCACTTACAAGAGAGTCCAAGAAGCATTCAGGATGGCCATGGTGTAGCTAATAGCAAGAGTCCAGAAAGGTATCAGGAATCATCCATCAGCCTCTTGCCACAAGGACCCAGGAAAATGGAAGTTGATAGATTTCAAACACACATTTGAATGAGGCTTGATACGGTGGCTGCAAGTTTCTAACATGGCACCAAGGGAACAACATCTCACATGCCACTCTGGTAAGAAACTGTGTTATTAAGTTGGCCTTTCCCTTGGACATTGTCAATACATAAGCCCAAATGTGCATTTCACTGGGTAATATTTCTCATATAAGTTTCTCCTTAGAGAAATGGCTTATTGAAAGACCAAAGCAGGAAATACATAAGGATAGCCCAGAACATCTTGTAGTTCCCAAAGGGAAGTGCTAAAACACATGCACACACATACACACTTTATTGAAATATTGATGCAGGGGACACCCAAAGGCAGCTGATCTGGCGGTTTCAGAAGTGAGTGCTAAAGCACATTCAGACACACATGGGCACACAGATGATGGCGCACCCCACACTGAGGGTGTCTAGGGCAGGGACACCTTTATGTGACACTGTAAGGGTGAATCCTTGCCATTTTGCAGCCATCCAAACACAGAACATACAACCCCATGAGTGAGACTAAAGCAAACCCTGGATACTGGGTGGTGCTCAGGTGTGTGGTGGCTCACGGATGGCCACCATGGGAGGCTGTGCACGGGAGCTGGCTGAAAGTTGGCTGATGGTTGAAGCTGAGACAATTAGAGCAATAAAATAGATAAAGTAGTGACAAACAGCAGCCCAGAGAAGAAATAAATATTGTTGACTTCATATTGATATAACTAAGTGAATAAATATTGAATGAGGAAGAAAAGACAAATCTCATATACAGGAGAGTTCAAAATAATTAATGTAGGTGTGTTGTCGTAAGAGGGGTGGACTGTGGTTCTCGACTCTTTAACTTCAGGGTGCACACAGGATGGAAAAGCAGTGTGGCTTCCTGGTGGAGAAACCCAACAGCACTCTCTAGCCAGTGGTCAGACTAGCCATGGAGCACAAATTAAACTGGTAGTGACACAGCGAGTGACCCTTGAGTTGGCATGGTTCCCATTAGACGATTCAACTACAGGAATTCTAAGTGAGCTCTCTCAGATTGATATCTTGATACACTGTGATGAAAACAGCATTTAATCTCTGGGTCATCTTCCCCTAAACCCCAAATGGGAAAAAAAAACACAAACAAAACAAACAAAAAACAGACCCACCCCAGTCAGACAGAAAAGTCCAGCTTGTTCTAAAGTTCTCAACAATAAATGACCAATTCTCCTAAAAACTGTCATAGTCAATTAAACTAGAAGAAACTGTCAGCAGATGTGAGGAGGCCAAGGGACCATGATAACTACCAGAGATGTATGCAGCTGAGAAGGACATTAGCTGGAAATTAGGGAAATCTGAACACAGTATTTTCATAATAAAATTAATAAAAAATCTACTAGAAAGATCCATGATCCTAAGCTAATAGGAATAAAACTAAAAAGAAAGAAAAGAAATTTTGAGTTTTTTGGAGTTATAACTACTTAGCAAGAATAAGACAAATTGTCCTCTCATTTTAGCACTTTTTAATCTTCCAACATTTCATATACAAGATTATATACTCATTGGAATTATGAAAATGGAATTTAAAGATCTTAGAAATCTTTATCTTGCAAAGGAGAAGTACATATTTTTGGAAATTTGTATCATCCCTTATCAGCAACTTTTCTCTCTCTTGTCTTCTTTTTTAAAACTCCACAGGGTGTTTCTACAAAAGTAAGCTTGCTTTTCGTGTTTGAAGAATATCAATGGAGATCATCAAGCCCAGGAGGATAGAGGCTGTTTCCAAAGGAAAGTCTCCGGTGCCTGGGGTCCCCCTGCCTTCCCCAGGAGGAGCAGGGGCAGCTGGCTCTGCTTCTCCAAGGAGACCAAGGAGCACTTCCTCTTCCACAGCTGACTTAATGAAGGCATTGATCAAAATGTTAATGTATGTTGATTTATCGAGACATGATGATTGTAGTGATAAGCCTTCATGATTGGTACTTCCAAAGTAAATGTACTGAAATGATAAATGTGTGTTTCCCTCGCCACAGAAATGGATCTTGCTCTGCAGTTAATGTTTCATACAACGCAACTTCATTAGGCAGAACTCAGCTAACGACGTTGTGAATTTGTTTCATTTTATCAAATTGCATTAATTAGGGAAATGTGCTAAATGTTGATTGTGAAGAAACATGCTCTTTTTCCTTGGAATAACGGAAGAAAAAACAAGGTAATTGGATTAATTTGCCCCTTTTTTTTTTTAACCTTCATTAACTAGGAATGTGAAGATCCTTTCTCAACATGAAAGCATAAGCAAGTTTGTGTTAACATAATTCTTATTAACCAATTTGCTTGCAGGAACTTTAAGTGAGAGTGCTCCTGGACTAGCGCCAGACTCTGGCAACTACACTAAATACTGCGTCTCCAGGGTCTGAGACAGTGAATAATAAACGTTGGATGTTTCCTGCAATAGTTTAAAGGAAAAAATCAAAAACAAAACAAAAACAAAACCCACAAAAAGCAAGTTCTTTCTCAGGTTGTGTATACTATTTATGTTTGGTGTGTTTATCGTGTTTATCACCCCACTTCCAGAACTCTGAATAATATGATTTGTGACCTGGAAGTTTTGTTTGTGATAATGGTGTACAACAGGGTGCCCGTGATTCTTGGCGATCAGAATGAGTTGTTTAAAATATTGTTGTTCTGCCCTTAATTATAGGAATAGGTGAGCCCAACATTTGGAAACCACATCATTTGCATGTAATTATGGGTGCTCTCTAAACAGAAGGGCAATAGGTAACTTTCCTTAACGAGGAAGCGTGGACTTTTTTCCCCTTTCTCCCCAAAGAGTTGCCTTCCCGTTCATGCTGGAAAACAACAGTTGCTCTGCCCTCACTCCCTGTGGCCTGAAGCAAATCACACCCTGGAAGGCAGTCCCTGCTGGGACCAGAGCTGAGGTCTCTCCACATTTAAACTCCTGGGAAACAAGATGGAGATTTCATTCAAAATTTGGGACTGGTAATTGCTTCATGCACAAATGCCAAATTTGAGCTAAGATACGCCTATAAATAAGTGTTGTTATACAAAACTATTCAGAAGTGTCTATACGCATGATGAAGAGTCAAAGAAGGATGGCTCATTAGTCTTTTTCTTCTTTTTTCTTTTTTTTCTTTTTTTGCAATTTGTAGAATAGAGTTTAAGAGGCCTATTATGGAATGTATCTTAAAGAAAAATTAATTTTCTTTAAGATACAATTTTCTCTGAGATGTGCCTAATTTTCAATTTAAATTCTGATATTGTATTAGATGTCTAAATATTTCTGGAGCTCACTTGATGAATTCACAGTCTCCTCTCCTTCTGGGCCTCAGTCTGCTCATCTCTGAACTAGCTCCTTCCCACCTGGATATTCTACACCTTAAAACAATGACATCACTGCCCACCCTTTAGGTCATCTTGGGTCAGCCGTACCACCATGTTCTACTATGTCAGTACCAAGGAAATGTTTTTGTAAGACAATATACTATCAGTGCTTTCTTAATTTCTTTAAGAACAAGTTGAAATAACTAGTGTGACAGTGCTGTCCAAGTACGAGCTGAATGGGTTCCAGAGATGAGCGGGGTCAAGGACACGCTGCTCAAGCAGGCAGAGGAAGCCCCCCCTGGGTGCGCGGCTCCTGCTCTTACCAAAGTCCTTCCTTGTGCTTTCGTTGTACTTGCATTTTCTGTCTCACCAGTGTGTCCCCTTAAGCAGGGAGCTAGGTTTGTGTGTCCTGGAATGATAAAGGGGAACAGAACAGGGTCACCTGTGTGCGGTCTGTCTTCACAACCACGGTGGGAGGCTCATATTCACTCTGGGAGGCACCAAACACATGATGGAGCATACACGGGGTTAATTTGAGTCATTTCCCAAATGCTCCTTTTTCCCACCTTTGTCATGTAAACAGTTTCGTATTATGCTATTATGGTTTTCCTTTGAGCCAGATTGCAGTACAGGAGGTGGAATTCTAGTTTGCTACCATGTGCCTTCAAATAGCTGGAAGCAGTTGGTAAGGCAGGTACCTTCTGTGTCCACCGCTGCAGAGAGGTTATGCAACTGGTAGAGAAAGGCCTGCCAGGGCCACTGTGCTCCTGCAGATAGCTACCCAGAGATAGCCCTGAGGCGGAGATCTGCTCCCTGGTCAGTCTCCCCCTAAAGGCTCAAACAGGAAGCATCTGCATCTCCATGAATGTCTACCCTTTAGGAAAAAACGCAGCTTTTGCTTTTTCAGGAGCCATCCACTGTGCGAATTTATTTTAAAACTAAACACGCAGACAGTGCCCCAATTTAAAATGACTCAACCTAGGATTTCTCAGGTTTATGATGCTGTGAAAGTGATACATGCACATGAAAAACAGTTCAATTTTTAAAATTTGGGGCTCTTTCTGGACTAGAGATATGCACTCTGATGCTCTCTCTCTCAGGATGCTGGGCAGCAGGGTGGAGCCTCAGCTCCTGTGGACGGCCAACCCAGGGAAGACAGCAGCACTCGTTATGTAGCCAATGTGTGATGTTCTCCAAGTGTGAAAGGAGATAGTGCATTCTAAATAGAGGAAGCGAATCTGCTTTGGTCTTAGGAAACAGATAAGAATGCAGCCAAAGTTGAAGATACAGATAGGAAGGGGGGGAGAGAGGAAAACAGTTCTGATGAGATGAGCAAAGACCTTTGGCTTCAATACTTGAAATATAGTAGCAGAAAAGGCCATCCATGGGGAATGACCAGAGAGGTAACCCAAGGTTTCTCAAGAGAGAACGTGTAGTTTGCAATAATGGAAGGGGAAGCAGATGATGAGAGACCAGTGACTCCCTAGACCTGGGTGTCTGTGGGAGTCCAGCACATATATTTTGCTGAGCTTCACTGAGGTGGAGGCTTCACTTCACTGACAAAATGCTCACAATTCCTTTCTCTTCATGGAGGACAACAGGATTTAGTGGAACGAGCTCTAAAATCCTTTGCATTTCTAAAATTATTTTCCAGATTTTTCTCTTAACTAAAGGAAATACAAGCCTCAGAGTGACTCTCCCGATTCATCAAATAAAATCCATTTTCACTCCATGTCAGCTTTGAAGACCTTCCCCAGGCAGGTCCACATACAATGGAGTTAGAGGACTCACCTGAGGGCTAGTGTGTCCTCTCCCACACTGTCCTCAGCTCATGCTGGCCCACGTGTTGGGCAGGAGCTGCAGCAGTCCTTGGTGAGGAGACCCTGTGGGCATGTGAGGGCTACGGGCAGGCTGGAGCTAGCTCATGCTTGCTGTCTCCACCTGCCCAGAGCACTGGAAGCCAAATATAAAACTTCAACATATGTCCACGTCCCCAGAACATCAACTCTGGACCTTGAGTGGAGATGAGTGGACGTTCACGCAACTTGTGTTTGGCTGTGCACACTTGCTAGCCACTAGCTTCTTGTTTACATTCTGCATATTTTCTCTACCTGCTGCTGACTGGTTGTCTGTGCTCCCTTCTCCCTTGTCCTTGAAATCTGTTTTACAATAATCTACTCATTTTTAATTGAGAGGGTTATTGGAAGATAGGCTTGTGCCCCTCAGCCCTCTGTTCCGAGGTTAACTAGTTAGTATAAATAACTCTCTACAACTGTTCACTAGTGACAACCAACCATGTCATACCACCATGAATAGCTGATGCAGTGAGGGGCTGGCAGTCCTCAGTCTTAAGTCACTGCCCTGAGGGACAGTATTTAACCCAATGCATCTTCACCAAATGATGAGGGGACTGTTGACTCTGTGGGAAGGGACTTAGTCAATGGGGAAGTTTGTCCTGTTTCAGAACAATTTATCATCTCCCTTAAAAATGCCTCTCCTTAGGAGGCACTATCACTAAAACTTGTGTACTGGTGATGCATGAACTGTGAGATGGACGTCCGCTCCAGCCCAGGAGAGAGGAGTCCAGTGCTCTTCAACTGTCCATAGACCTGGGCAGTTGTGGGCATCTCAGTCAATCTATTTGAGACATCAAAGTGCTACTCAAAATAGCCTGGCCCAGAAGGGAGCATTCTGGGATGGGAGACACCCTGTGAGCGCCTCACTAATCCCAAAGGAGCACATAGTTGTTCTGGAGTATAAAGACAGAATGCAGTGGCCATGTTTCCCAGCTCTAAATCTCAGACCAATCTTTGCAGCACTTTAGCTCCTAAACTGGAAGATGTGCTGCTGCTTTTGTAGCTTTCAGCCATTGTAAGTTCCAATAGTGAGAATGCTGGGCTAATCAGTGCTTACCACACGAGCCACACCACAGGTCTTGGAACCGGCAGTGCCTAGGCATGTATTCTCTGCCGCCTGCTCCATCCCCCCAGCAATGGCCAGCTGTCAGACTTACCGGGGCAGCTGCTCTGGTCAGTGCAGACCTCCGTGAAACAGCACTTGTCCATGGCACAGGGGTGTGACTCCCGCAGGCTGGCAGTCAGATTCAAGGTTACCAAAGGAGCGGTCTGGTCCTGTCTTTTCAGTGATGAAGAACCTTGGCCCAGTGTTGGGGAATCCCTTCCAACATTTTGGAGTCTTGTGAATTTAATACTTACCATTCTGTGAAGCTTGGGTGAGACTCATTTTCTTTTTATGTGGAGAAAATAATATACAAAGGTAAAATGAATCACACCAACTCCTAATGTGTGGGAATAAATCAGTTTCAGTAGTAGGATGGATTGCCAGCAGCCGTGATGAATGGCGGTACAATGGGCTGCAAGTCCTGGCTTCATGGCAGCCAGCAGACCTCATCAAGGGCTCAGCAAGACTTCCTCAGAACTTGGTCCCTGAAGAACTTTAGCCAAGACTCAGGCATAGCTGACAGAGTTTACAGATATTAAGATAATTATCAACGTTGGTATCAAAATATATTCTGCTTGGGGAATCAAGACCCAGGGATTGCACTGGAGAGGCTGGTATGGATGGACTTCATGACCTTGGCAAATGCATTTTCATTTTACAGAAACTAAATGAGCTGCCCCTTAAAACAAGAGCAGGGCCTCCTGGGTGCAGTGGGACACTCCTGTAATCCCAGCGGCTGGGAGGCGGAGGAAAGAGGATTGAGAGTTCAAATCCAGCCTCAGCAATTTCATGAACACTAAGCAACTCACTGAGATCCTGTCTCTTATAGAATACAAAATAGGGCTAGGGATGTGGCTCAGTGGTCCAGTGCCCCTGAGTTCAATCCCCAGTACCTACCCAAACAAACAAACAAACAAGCGAGCAGGGCATTCACTGGAGGGGTGGCCTTTTTGTATGTATTTTCTCTAACTCTAGCTTATCAATCTAAAACATATGATTCTGCATTTTTCAAAAAGTAGGTTAACCTACATTTTCTTGTGAGAATATTTGGATGGATTAAGCTACATGAATTTGAAAGATGGAGTGAGCTAAACTTGCAACTTTATTAAGTCACTGGGTTAGTTTTTCATTGTTGTGACAAAACACCCAGGAAAATAAACTCAGAGGACGAAAGATTTATTTTGTCTCAAAATTGCATAGGTTTCAGTTCACGGTCAGCTGGCTCCACTGTTTCCAGGCCCGTAATGAGGTAGGGCATGATGGGGGGAGCACACGGTAGAGAAAAGTTGCTCGACTCCTAGTGGGCAGAGAGCAAAAAAGAGGAAGGAAGGGGCCCAGGATGATCTATTTCCCCAGGACACCCGTCCAAGGACCAGTTCCCATCCAGGGGGTCCCATCCCCTTGTTTCCAGCACTTCCCCAGTAAATGCCAGCAAATTGTGAATCCATTAATGATTAATCCACTGATGAAGCTAGAGACCTCATGATCCCTTTGGGTCACTTCCCAAGGCTTCACTTCTGAATGTCACTGCATTGGGGACCAAGCCTTCAACACAGGTGCCTTTGGGGAAAATTCCAGGTCCAAACCATAACAGACCCAACCCTAAAGCTTCATGTGTGGCAATAGTCTGTCTGTTTTCATGAGTGACACCTTTTCTCATATAGAAGTTCAAAATATATTTACTAAGGAACCACATTAATATTAATAAAAAGAAATACGTTTTATAGTCTTAAATAAGATGAGTGTTTTTATAGGTCTTATACAAACTTACTATTTAAGGTAACTGTATAATATGGATCTATTACTATATCTATTGTACTTAGTCAAGAGTACTAGGACCTAGAAAAAATACATGTTTACACATCTTATAAAGCTAATAAGTAAATTAAAAACAAATCTAAAGATTCACCCCCAACATCTGTTTAGTGATACCTAGAGTCTATATCTTTTAGAATCTTGGTAGAGCTACATAAATGGGCAAGATGGAAACCTATATTTTATAAAACAGAATACATTGTGCATATATGAAAATGTGATGTGAGTTTAATAACTTTATAAATTCACAGCTTAGGGGGAAAAAACACCCTGAACTTTAGTTTGAGTAACAGGAGCACCTTTAAAGTCCATGTTATACACTGCATAAAATCAAGTACAAAGTGACGATTTTCATAGGAGACACCAAATCCAGCTGTAAGACAGGCAAGTAAGTGGACTTTGCAAGATCTTTTCAGATGGAAAGGGAAATGAATTGAGACCTGAAGAAGTCTTGACTGGGGCAGCGTGTCCTAGTGGTGGGGCAGAGAGACACAACAGTAAGAGACATCACAGAGGAGGCCCAGCAGCAATGGGTGTGTTGGACAGGGAAATGAGGACTAGCCTGGCTCTTGGAGTGATCAGCAGACAGCGGGGGTTGCGGGTGGAGCGGGTGTTGGGAGGGGGACTGGGGTTGGGGGGGATAGGAAGCAGCTGCAGAGCTCTCCCAGGTGCTAATAGTGGCACCCTTGCGAAGGGCCAGCAGAGCAGGTGCACCCTGGGGTAGGATTCCTGGTGCTCTCTTAATGCTTATGTTCTACTCAAATGCCTCCACAGCGCTTGCTCCAAGATGCACCAATACTAAAAACACCTCTCCCTAAACAACAAGTTCATCCTAAAGTTTGCTGTTCCTTTGTTACTATCCCAGTGGCTTTTTAGGTCCTCTTAAATAGGTGCATCCGTTTTTTAAAAGTACAAATAATTTGATCTACAGAGCTCCTCTGTTTAGTATATCTTCATAGGGTTCAGAGAGGCCCAATGGGAAAAGGACGTGAATCCTGAGAAAGAGTTCGAGCCAATTGTGTAATTACAAAATGTATAAATCACTATAATTTCTTCAAGGTTTACTTTAACAAGAGTATCTTACATGCTTGCATTTCAAAGTGGCATCTATATATAACAAGCAAGTCCTGGAAAGCAAAGGAGTTTCAAAAAGAGCATAGATTTAACCAGAGTCCAGAGTTCCCCTTACCATTGACTGAGCATGGCTATGGTGGAAGTATTGCATTTTATGGTAATTATTTTAAATTCAAATTTTTACAGAAACAAAGTTAGCATAATAGGGTTGTTGCAAAAATTCAATATTTGAATAATAAAAATGAAGATGTAGCATCTAGTTGCTATTCTGAAAAACTTGGTAACATTTTGTCTTCTCCTGTGTCAATCCATTGTTTGCAGAGTTGCCTAGGTTGATATATTTTTTTTTTAATAGAGAGAAATGGTTTATTCAGCTCTCAGTTTCTCAGGATCAAGATCTGGGCAGCCCTATTGGTTTAGGCCTTTGTGGCGGGTGGGGGGGGGATGCTGGATCACAGTGACAGCAGTGCAGGCTGGAATGAGTAATCCCATCGCAAGCCAGGAAGAAGGAGTAGAAAGAGAGAGAAAGGCAGGGGGAGGGATGGGTGGGGTCTCCTATGGCTTTTTTTTTCTCTTGGTGTTCTAATTAATTCTATATGACAGTAGAATGCTCTTTGACATCATATTTTGGTTGAGAATTAATATGATCGACTTAAACTACTGCAAATGGAATTTCATTTTCAAAATAATATTTGTTGGTACAAGATGATAAAACTCAAAGGAATGGTGTAATTTTCCCATAAGGTAAGTCTGAGGGTCCTGGTCTTGATTAGAGAATTGCAATGATGATTATTTAAATTCTTGTGGACTTTATTTAAATGTGAATGCCAGTAAGAAGATGTCATCCCACAAATACTGGATGCCTACTTTATTTACTGAGAAGGTTCCAGCACTGCTCCAGTGCTTAAGGAGCAATGTCTTATTGAGACTGCAGGTAGATGTCATACTCTGTGCAAACTGGAACCAAGTCCTTGAGTTCCATGACAGCTTATGCATGAAATGAGCAACAGATGATGGAGTTTGAGCAGGTGAAAGATGTGAATATCTTGAGGATTTCTTTACACTTAATGCTTTTTATTTGCTAAGTCACTTTCCACTTAGTTCACTGTTAGTATATTTAACAAATCTATTTGTTTCTTAAGATGGGCATGACCAGAAATAATAATTTTCAAAAAAGAAAAATTGATTTTCTGAATACACATTTGACATTCAGTAAGTTAGTGTGGTCTCTCCTTTCAAACAAAGCATTACTGATAAATTATTTCTTTACTTCAGGAAATGCCAGAGACCTATAAAATGCATAATATTCCATGATTCATCATTAATGGCTCGATTTCACTCTTGGAAACTCTGTTCACTTATTATGTATGAACTGGGGCAAATGATGTGATTTTTCTGATCATTATGTTTAAGTAAATAATAATATTACCTAAGTATAGCACAATTATAATAAAACTCTGTATAAATGGGTAATATACAAAACGTGTCCAACAAATCATAAAGCAACAAAATAGAACACATTTCAGCACTCTTTATGTGTTTATATCCTCCAGTATTTTTTATCACATTCAAGGTGAACTGCATGCTATTATAGGGATGTAAGACAACAAACATAAAGTCACTTTTTTTTTTTTGCTAAAGCATGTATTTGTGCAAAATTGTAAATATTGTTCTAAGCTGCAATAGAAAAGTATGTGTCATGAGCATTTGTTGGAGGAACAATCACAGTGGAGCTCTGGGATCCAGGAGGAGCTCTTTAATCAGCCCCAGGAGGGTGGTAGGTCATTGAAATGCATGCAGGATCCTACCTCAGGCAAAATAATGACACAGACTAAGATAGCTGGAGGAGTTGTTTGGGCAGAATGGCTGGAGAATGGGGTGCAGTAGACAGGCAGAAGAAAAAGCAGGGTGTTGGGCTGAGAAGGCTCCTCTGCCTCCTGAGGGTGGGCGGTACAGTTGAAGTCCAGCAGGTGCCCAGCCTGTTCCTCTGGGAGCCTCTGGCGCTGTACCTCCCCTCAGTGTCCTTCCCTCCCTCTGCATACACCTGCAGGCCACGGCCCTGGACCTCGGAGGCTTTCAAGCCATTTCTTCCATGAAACTTTCCATGACATCTCCTGCCCCAAACCTCCATCCACTCAGGCCATTTTATGTTGGAGGAGAGGGCACATGTGTGCCCAGATCAGGACACTGTAAGGCCAAAAATGGGTTGTATGTTACAAAGAAGGCTTTGAGCTGTTTGGAGTGTCAGCACCAAACCCTGCCTAGTAAAAGTAACACGAAGTGACACTCAGGAAACATCCAAGGCCATGGTTGATGCTCCCACGGGTCAAGCCACACAGACACAGAGGAAAAATGCCTGTCCTAAGAATCTGTAACCATGACCAACCAACCCCCAGGGTAGGAAAAATGCAGAGAGTGAAGACATATATATAATAGTAGTCAAATACTAAGAATGGAAGTGAATGTAGCTAAATTAATATCATAACTAACATTCAGGAAAGAACTCGTGACAGTTAAAGACAGTCAATACCCTGGAAATATTCAATTGCCAGAAGTATAACACGATTATAGAACTTCATGAACCTCCTAATGTAGCCCCAAATTTTACAAAGAAAAAAAGAAAATTGACAGAATTATGAAGCAAAATTGACAAACCCAACTTTTAATTAAAAATTTTTGAAATACTTCTCCCATAAAGGTTATATTAAGCACAGTGAAAATCAATAAGGATATATAATGCAGAAAAATAATTGAGGGATTTGAATTAATGGATGTGAGGTAAACAGTGCATCCAATATTTGAAGGAAACATATTTCTTTTCTGAACACATAATAACAATTTGCAAGACCTGTGTTCACAGTTAAAATCTCAAAATTGTTTCAGCGTATTTGTTAATGATCTTATTTTCTTACAATAATATAGATGTACTGGGGATTGAACCCAGCGGTGCTTAATTACTGAACCGCTGAGTTGCTGCAGCTGGCTTTGAACTTGTGATCCTCCTGCCTCAGCCTCCAGAGCCACTCGGATTACAGGCATGCACCAACGAGCCAGGCTAAAAATATATTTCAAAATCATAAAAAAGAGCATTTGTTTACTAATTTAGCAACAAGAGTCTAATTAATAAACGTGTCCGAAAAGATTTCACTTTTCTTCACCTCTAACCCCCCGCAGGAAAGTCTTTTTTCAAAGGACCCTAAGTGCCCTATGTATGTACCGTATGTATGGTGGACAGCCAGTGCGGTTCCGAGTCATGTAAACACCGCCAGAACTTTAAGAAAAAGTTGAGACCGTTGACACTCGCTCCTGAAGACGTCATCCAGAAGAAATGGAGATGACACCCCTCCAACCCGTGACAGGGTGTGGTGCGGCTGGGGGCTGGGCTGAGTTGACAGCATCAAACTCACTTCCTCGGGAGGGGCTCGTCCCTGTCTGGAACCAGGGCTCCTGTGGATGGCATGGAGAAGGAGGGTCGTTCTGGATGGGGCCGTCTCCAGGTCGAATCCCAGGGGCCTTGAGCACAGCGAGACAGACATGAAGAAGGACCGACCAACCTGGAGGAAGGTGCGCAGACAGGCTGCTCCGGGGGCCTTGTCCTGCAGAGCCCGGTGGATCTCCTGCGGGGCTCTTGGTACAGCAGCCGGGAAGCAAACGTGGACGATGGCGCCTCCTCATCCCGACCTAGGGCCGGTGACGTCCACTTCATCCCCACAGCGTGGTGGCTCTGGGACCTCCGCATACGGATTCTGAAATGTTCCCGGTGCTCAACGCAGAGGGTGAGTAAGACCCTTGGGAGTGAGACCCTGCTGCCCAGACTCGCCTTACCACAAGTGGTACGTAGTTTTTTCTTTTTTCTTTTCTTTTTTTCTTTTCCGTGTGGTTTTGGAAGGGCATGCACGTGCCTGTAATCTCAGTGGCTTGGGAGGCTGAGGCAGGAGGATTGTGAGTTCAAAGCCAGCCTCAGCAAAAGGGAGGCCCTAAACAATTCACTGAGATCCTGTCTCTAAATAAAATATAAAATAGGGCTGGGGATGGGGCTCGTGGTTAAGTGCCCTTTAAAAAAAATGTGGATTTAATACAGGAACAGAAAACCAGACCCAAGAAGCATATAGGTAGCTAATTGCAGTAGATATTCTCACATGACATTGTGGATGGACAAGGTGTGTGTTTCCCAGCACTGAAGAAAGAAGGGCCCACGGAAGGCCATCCCATGACAGGTAGTGACCCACCTGAGCTGAGTGGCAACTTCAAGGATGTTAAAATTAAGAACTTCTTTTCAGGAAAATCTTAGAGAAAGCGAATAGTGAAGACTCAGACTGAGAAATTATTAATCAAACATGCCATTTAGGGCTGAATTCAGAGTCAGGATACACACACACACACGCACACGCACACTCACACACACACAAATCCTATAAAGTAAGTAGTTAACAAAACCGTAGAAACAAAGGACCAGAGGGCTGAAGGCCCAGCACGTGAAGAGAATGGCAAGCGACTGCGCAAGAGGGTCCCGAGGTGGGCGGTGGAGGCGTCATGGCGATGCTGCGCTGCAGAAGGGGAGATGCGCTGGGGGCAAGAGCACGGAGGGATCTGCAACCCATCAATCCACTGAAAAAAGTTGGGCTTTAGAGCACGTCCAGTCTGAACTCGTCCATGCGATAGTAAGACTTAAGTACCCAAGCCCTGGAGATGTCAACCTGCTCACTAACTAGGAGGAGGAAGGAGCAGCGCCTCCCTCCCAAACAAGCACGTGTGCCCAGCATCCTGGCAGAGGGGCTTTCCCAGAAAACAGAGAGTGCTTTCCAACAGGACCGCAGACGGTAGACTTCTGAAGGGACTATTTAATTGGTGAAGGCAGAGAGACAGCAGAGGACACCATGCTGGTGCCACCTGCAGTCGCCAAGCTCTTGCTGAAGAGCCAGGACCGGGAACAGAGCAGATGCCCGATCTGGAAGGAGCCAGAGAGGGCTAGTGAGGTCCAGGGAGGTGCGTCGGAGGAACAGCAGAGTGAGCAAGGCGCACTGCATTTCTTCTCCCGCTAACCTTTCGGTGGGACCCAGCTTTCCCAGGGCAGAAAGTGGACGAGGGTAGAGATGCCTGGAGCAGTTTTAAGTATCCTTTCGCACAAATGCAGAGTGCAATATGCCTTCTAAAGTGACTTCACGGTGTACAGGAGTGGGGAAGAGAGGTTGGGCGAGCGCCAGGGACTGAGGAGGTGAGCCAGGCCGGATCAGAGCTTGGAGAGAGGACCGCAAGCTGGGTGTTATCTGAAGAGCTGTCTGCGCTCATGGGCTCCACCTTGCCGTGGGTTCTCACTGTTTAGGAACTCAAATTTTTTTCCTAATTTTCATTTCCAACCATTTTCCTGAACGGATTTAGTTGTTCTGAAAAAATGTGACTCCTAGATTTTGACTTGTCATTTTGGATCATGTTGTTTTATGCAGAACTTCAGAAACTAGATTAATAGTATGCTTCTACAAAGCAGCAATTCATGGTAACTACTCTGAACCATCTTGAGTGAAGCATTTTCATGGGCATCTCCCAGGTCTTCTAGGGTCATTCTCTGATGTGCTAGGAGATATCCGTGAAGCTGGAAGGACACGTGTAGAATGTACACTTCAGGGTTTACAGTTCCGCCTGCATTAAAATGTTGTTTCTTATTTGGTGAGAAGAGAACCAAGAAGTATTTTTCTTCATTTCTTCAAATAGAGTTTTTCGGGGGGGGGGGGGGGGGGGAGGTACCAGGGATTGAACCCACAGTCCTTTACCACTAAACCATATTCCCAGCCCTTTCTATTTATTTTTTTTATTTTGAAACAGGTTTTTGCTAAATTGCTACATGGCTTTGAACATGTGATCCACCTGCCTCTGCCTCCTGAGTTGCTAGGATTACATATGGCCACCTCTGTGCCTAGCAAGTCCTCAAATAGACTCTTTGAGGACAGTTTTTGCTTCATTGCAAAATTTAAAATGAAAGTACAGAGACTGGCCATATACCACAGGCCCCACCCGGTTTCTTCCATTACCAGTGTTCCCTAACAGAGGGTGAGCTTGTAAGGACCCAGGAACCTACTGTGGTACCACATCTCCACCCAGTAGGGCTGGGATCCACCCAGTTCCTTTCTCCTTCCCCTGTAACCCTAGAAACCTCCTTTCATTTTACTCTGTCTAGTTTGGCTGTTTCTGGAATGTCATACAGTTTAGATCTTATAGCAGGTAGACTTTTCACACTGGTTTATTTCACTTAGGAATCTGCATTCAACATTTTTTCATATGTTCCTATGACTTGAAATTTAATTTCTTCTTAGCCCTGGGTAATATTCCACTTCCCCCATTGTTTATCCATTGACCTTAGGAAGGGCACCTTGATTGCTTCCAGGCTTTAGTAATTATGAACTAAACTTCTATGAACATGTATGTGCAGATTTTTTGTGACACAAAGTTTCGATTCTTTGTCCATGCCAGTGAGCCTGGTTGCTGGATCACATGTTAAGAATGCATTTAGTTTTGTGAGAAGCCACCAGATCACTTTGCACAGTAGCTGCAGCACCTTGCATTCCCACTGGCAGCACCCAAGAGCCCTTGCTGCTCCACAGCCTCACCAGCATTGGGTGCTGTTGGCATTCTGGAATATGGTGAGTCTGATAGGCGAGGAGCAGTATTTCACTGCTATTTTAATTTTCATTTACCCGAGGATGCATTAACATAGAGCCTTTAAACATGCTTATATACCACCTGCACATCTTCTTAGGTGATGTGCCTATTAAGATTTTTGTATCATTTTTTATTTGCTGGTTTATTTATTGCTGAATTTTAAGAGTTCCTTAGAAATTTTGGATAACAGTCCTCTTTCAGTTGTATCTTGCAGATATTTTCTCTCAGTATGTGGCTTGATTTCTCATTTCTTGACACCTTTACAGTGAAAGAGTGTTTGTTTCTAATGAAGTCCAACATTTCAATTATTCTTCCATGAACTGTGACTTAGTATTGATTCTTAAAATGTCATGGCCATGAAAAGGATCTTTTAGGTTTATCCTATGTTATGCTGTAGGAATTTTACAGTTCCTATTTTGCATTTAGTTCTATTAAAAATAAAGAAAAATTCCAGTGAGTTATTTTATATATATCAGTAAAGTCATTCTAAAGTTTATATGTATCAGCAAAAGACCCAAAATAGCCACCATGATATGGCAGCAATGTTGGAGACTAGCACTACTCCACTTCAATTTAGTGTAAAGCTACAATAACCAAAACAGTGTAATATTTACTGCCCCTGAATAGAAAACTAGATCTGAAAGAATACATAAACAGATCAATGGAACCAAATCATGATACCAGATATAGACACATATAGACTCATATAAGTATAGTCAATTGATCTTTGAAAAATGAGAAAATATAATCTTATCAATAACAGGATAGCAGAAAATAAAAATACATAAAAACTAGTCTTATAAAAGTGGGATCCAGGGCTGAGGTTGTGGCTCAGTGGTGGAACACATTGCCACAAGGCACTGGGTTCCATCCTTAGGACCACATAAAAAGAAATAAACAAAATAAAGATATGTGTCCAACTATAACTAAAAAATATTTTTAACAAACGTGGGATTCAGACAAATTCTACAGCTCTTGTTCAATGTTAATTACACATTTATTTTAGTTCAAGGATCATTTTATGCAACAGTGTTACTGAGATTGTCCTAGCTACTGAATATTCACAAAAAGTGTACAAGTTCCTATAGTTGTAGAAACTGCAGTAAAGACTGCAAGAATCCTAATTAAAATTGATATTTTACCAGGAAGAAAATAGGAGAGAAATATAGAAATGCAGATACTGATAAAGAAAATTGATGTTAATTAATAGTCAACCAATTATTTATTTTCACCTTGATATTCATATCTTTCGAAAGAGGCCACTTAGAATTATTTATCATTTAGTTTTAGTTTTGTTTTATTTTTTAATTGACGCATACCAATTGAACAAACTAATGTGTAAAATGCGATGCTTCATTGCAGGTACATGTTGTGCAATGATCGGTATAAACTCCACCCCAGCACCTCAAATACGCACCAATTCTTGGTAGTAAGACATTCAAAGTCCTCCTTCTAGCTATTTTGAAATAGGCAATATTTTACTGCAAGCCGTGCTCACCTACTGCGCAGTAGAACCTCAGGATTACTTCTCCTATCTAGTTGTAACTGTGCTCTTCAACCAAATAGTCAGCCTCTCTTTACCTCATTCTGCCAGCCTGGGGCACCCATCCCTCTACTCTCCACCTCACACACCGAGAGACCAGGTGGCATTTTTCCTTCTGTGCTGGCGTCCATCCCTCCACATGACACCCTCTAGGTCCACTCACATCTTGCAGATGATAGGAGTCCATCCTCCTTCATGGCTGACTAGGACTCAGCTCACATATTTCCTGTATCTTTTCACCTGTCGTGGACCCTCAGGTGGAGTCCCAATTCTGGTTGCTGTGAACAGTAAACATGGGGTGCCCACACCTCCTCACATACTGGATTCATAGATCTCTACTGTGGCTCTCCCCTGTGCGTTATCAAAGGAGAACTCGGGACCACTAACACTTTCGCACATTTAAAGTCCCATTCTTTTAACTGAAGAACATTATTCTTCAATTCGGTATCCTTCACTTCCTTATTTTTCTTTATTCCATCCCCATCCTTTGATGTGTTGGGTTCAGTTGGAGTGAAGTGAAAGTTCTTGAATATTCTGCATTGTTGACCACAGATTTCCTCACCGGCAATTGATGCTTGGATCTTCATCATTTTTCCAGATATTTCAGTGGACAGTATCTAGGGATCCAGAGTTTGCATCTATTCCTAAAATGTGTTTTAAAATACTTTCAACAAATTAAATGTAGCAGAAATAATTTGAGAGAGAGTGAGTGGTGCATCAGGCAGCACTTGGAAGCCACAGGGGCTCAGATTGCTCAACCCAGGCCAGCAGCATGTGCAGCCTGTGGGTAAGTAACATCCATCAGGAGCTTGCTTGGTAGCTGGACTTCACCTCGTTAGTGCAGGAGCTGAGGAGGCACTTGTGGGAGATGGACACTGTCTTCCCAGTTGGCACCTGTAGTGGGCTGGGCATGGCATTTTGATTAGCTGGGCTCAGCTATTTGTTACAACAATATGCTCAAGTTAGGTTGCAACTAGTTTTCATACTATATTAGGTAGCAGTTTTCTATGTAGGGATTCAAAGCACAGAAGTAGCTTTGGGCCATATTTAATTGAATTTAACAAACAATGACCAAACTGTTGACTGCAGCATGGAGTATTCTAGTATAATAGAGGAATAGCAGCAGTTGCTCTCATGCATGATTGACACCTGAGACATTACTGCTGTCTGCTGACGATGCTAATAAGATGCCACATGAACTCCAGAGACCACAATAAAGAAAAAAGAATATTTTTAAATATATTTTTATACACATTATTTAGTGTGGTAATCAACAAAACTAGTCTAATCCTGAGAATTGCTAATCAAATGAGACTGATTTTCTCTCAATACTGCAATCTGACTTAAAAAGTAATTATTGGCCACATGCATCAGCTTGATAGAGCAGCATGGTAAATGCCTATCTAGGGTGACCACGTGGCCTTACAATGTACAACTGTTGTCCTGTACCTGGCCAGGTTTAGAGTGTCCCTAGGACTTCTCAATTTTGAATAAAGAATGTTATCAATAGCTGTGGAAGAGTAAATTGGGTGGCTAAAGGAGAGTCCAGTTTGTGTCCCTGGCTTTATGGGCAGGTAATTATTTCAGGAGACGGGGCCCAAAGATAAGAGTCTCCACCCAGGCAGTTGCGGAGGTGTATTCACACTGCACTGTTAAGGTCCGTAAATAAGTCAAAAATAACACCTGGTATTTTGCCAGAGAAATGTTAGAGTTGGTAAACAAGTCTGGATGGTGCCTGGCTAAATGTCAGAGGGAGTGGTTTGAGAAGTAACAAAAGCGAGCCATTAAGTGTGGAGATTCCTTATTGGTTGATTGATGTATCTAGTTTATGCTAATTAAGATAAGCTGTGCAAAATGTATAAATAGCTCTGTTGCCCTACAATAAACGGCTCCCATTCCTGCTGTATCAATGTGCACAAGTTATTCGTCACCCCCCAATTATTCTGCTGCAGCCGGCCTGCGGCACTGCACTTCAGAAAGCATGGCGCTTCATTTAGATTAAAAGATGGTTCTTGTAAATTAATGTTGTCAGGGGAGCTCTCCTTTCTTGTGCACATACAAAAGCAGCATCATGTCTCCATTAGCAGAAGAATTTCCCAAACCACTAAATGACGTCAGTTGTGTATTAGTTAATTCCAAAATTTTTCCTATTTTTCATCCAGTTTACTGAACAAAATGATAATTTTGAATTTTATTCTGTTAAATATAAAAAGTTCTAAGTGCTATCATAAATTAAAGTAAAAAGTTTAGCAGTGAAAATGAAATTGTTTATTTTTTTCTGTGATGATAAAAGTGCCAAATGGAGAGGAGCACGTCTCAGGGTATGAAGTACGTTTTTCCTAGAATGAGATACTTATGGAATACGGATGTGTTTGAATTGGCTGTGAGACATAGACAATTTAAACTTATTTATATTTGCCTTCAAATAACATAAATATGTTCACTCAAACATTGAAAGCCTTGGGACTAAACATAAAAACAGCAACTACAGAGGAGTAAAAACAGCATCGAACCAAAATGGCTCTGACTCATCGTAGCCATGTGATATCTGTGAATGATCCAGTCTGTGACTGTGTGATTGGGTGTCTGAACTTGAGCCTTTAGAGCCTACATGAAATAAAATGCTTTCCACCTATGTATATTATATAAGTTTATGTCATGTTTTTATATTTTATAATTATATATATATATATATTTACACATTTACCTGAAGTTTTCTTAATGGGCTGTCCTTCAAAATAATGATTTCTGAAAGTTCTCATTTGTTGGTTTCCATATGTATTTTTCCATTCCAGGCAATCAACCATAATAAGTTTCCAGGTTGGTGAGAACATATTTATCTTTTGAAAAGTGGGGAAAAGAAAATGCAAAGGGGAGGATGAGAGAGAGAAGTGGTGAACCGCAGGCATACCAGACAGATAATGTTAAGAAAGAGATGGATGGGAATGGAGGGCCTGGATGGGTTCCCTGAACCTCCCATCCCCGCTTCCCAGGGGCATTTGTGTGGCCTGAGGGTAGGACTGTGTGTGATGACCGAGTTCAGAGACAAAGCCAAGTGGAACCCAGGAGGGCACAGCATGGTACTGCAGCAGAGGCCTCCGGTGGAATCATTCTAATACAGCATCTGTCAGCTAAGACTTTTCCAAGGAGCCACCATCAGCTTGTAGGTTTGGGCATTTACTGATTTGTCATCTAGTCATCTAGTTATGGATTTTGATGTAGTATAACCAAAAGGCAGGTACAGTGGTAATATGCAAAAGATGTTACTTAATGGATAACAACAATAACTATGAAGTAAATAGCTTCTATGCACAGATGGAATCTCTCTTGAGAGAAGATTAGTATATCATCCAAATTATAGTTAAGTTTTGTTGTTGAGGACAAACCCCTAAGAAGGAGAACTACTGGGATATCCTGTTAGGCAAAGTCATTAAATCATAATGCAAGAATGTAACTCTCTTGTCACTGGGATGAGTCTATGAATGGCACACAGTAGCTGGCCCCTGGACAGTGTCAGGAACTTGCCTGCCAAGCTTATACCTGATGTTGGTATCATAGTCTTTCTAACATAAAATTTTTGAATAGATTATATGGCAACTGTATATGAACTTTTAATATTGCTTTGCAGCTTCATGGAGATGTATAGCATCCTCTAAATAAAAGAGGAGGGTCCAGAGAAAACTGTGCCCAGTGAATGTAAGGGGACAGCAAATTTCACAGGACTTGTGTTGCCTATGTCTGTAGAAGATTCAAAACTTTAGCATGAAAAATGGATGCAGAGTTATCTTTAGAGTCAATAAGAAAGTGTACTTGGGAGCCTGGGAGCCTAGGAGTTTGGGATCTATTTCAAAACCACAAGAGAAAAACCTTTAGAGATAGACTGAAAATAATATCTGACTGAATTCTTCCATTCTTCCATGTCTTTGATTTGTCCTCAATCAGAATGTACATCAATTTTTCCCTTAAAGTATATTACATTTAAAATAATTAATTATTTATTTTTACTATTTTAAAACATATATTTTATATGACTATTTTTTGCATAGAGAATGACTTTATTTCTTTAAGAAAATCCATTTAATATACACATGCTGAATTTATATACTAGATAACTCAAAAATTTTCCCAGCATGACAAAACTTTAAAAATCAATAGATTTACAAACTGAAGGACAGAAAACAGACTTTGTAAAATAGATGCCCTTGGGGTGAGTGAAATACTCTAAAATCAGAGGGAGGGGAGGCTAGCACAGTTTTAGAATCAATGCAGAAGTCATTGAAACGTGGACTCAGAGCAGGTGACTTTCGTACATAGATCAGACCTAACTGAGCTGTTCAGGGTCTCCCCACACTGCACACACAGGAAATGACGGCAAAACTCAGAATCTGTTCAGTGCTCTGGATGAGCTGGAGTAACCGGCAGCTGTGCGGTTCCAGGGAGCACCTTTTAAGCAGAAGCAGTGGTACCAGAGACGCGCCCTGTGAAGTGCCCTTTCATGGAAGTTGAGCCAACTAGAGGGAGGGGCTGAGGCTCAGAAAGTTGAACTTCAACTTTGGCTGGCTTTTAATAAATTTAAAAAATGATTAATTTCTGAAGAGTTAGGAGTTACTGGTGAGAATCAATACTGAAAAACAAATACATTATGCCACCGTAATTAATCTTAGACATAGTATAAATCTGAAAATATCACTCAGTATTTCCTAAGGAGAACAGAAATCCCCATTTTTCTTTTGCCCTCTCCTTCTGCTCTTGATGCCCGAGAGCCTCTTCTGTATTCCTGAACAGAGGAGGTCTGAGTGCGGGTCACTGGCACATCCAGCTGTGTGCACTGAGGGGCAGCACCTGCTCAGGTAAGGGGAGCTGGCTCTCAAGGGGTGACACACCAAGCAAGCCACTCTGTGACATTTATTGTCATGTGGTAGGAAGATATTTGAAAAAGTAAGTAGTTGTTGTTAAAATTAAAAGTAAACAAAAGCTCCAAGCTCTTTGCTGGCCTTTCCTCCATGTCGTGGAATATGGGCACTGGGGCTCCACCTTCGCCATGTTGTGTGTGCATCCACTGAGGATGAGAGGTGGTTTGCCGCTGGATCGTGAGGGACAGCCGCAGAGACCAAGGTTCATTTCTGCTGAGAGACTGCAAAGCAGAGATTGGCTTCAATTCCAGCAGAGAGGATTTAGATTAGACATTAAAAAGAACATTCTTTTATCCAGAGACTGAGCCACCACACTGTGCTGCCAAGAGAGCTAATGAAAGTGCATGGTTCATGCAGAAGCAGGGTCAGGAAGTGAATGGTTTCTGAGCCTCCTCGTGCTTGAGATTTGAAGATCTAATCTTTTCACATATGCATGCATGATTTCAATGGGGGCTTTCTTATCTTCCACTTGCCATCCTTACTGTATTCTGATAGCTTTGAGTGGCCTAATTTACCAGTCATTTCTGATTATGTGGATTGCATTCTGAATGTAGTTAAGTGCAATTTATTTCTAGTAAACCACTCATTAGCATTAGCAAGATCAGCATTTACAACTTAATTACCTTTACTGGAGGCATAAACTACAGCTCTATTTGGGATTTCAGTACTTAAACCCTGTTAGAGAGAAAAAAAATTATATGTGCTTGGCATGGTCCCAGACACACACACACACACACACACACACACACACACACACACACCTATCTATATTCTTTCCTTTTTTTGTAATCCACAATTGAAATATCAAAAAGCCTCACCTAGCATTTAGTCATAATAATACTGCTGCGATGTTTTATGAAGCAATAAGACACCTCCCCTCTGAATTAGCTAAGGGTTTGATGGGTGATTTCTACCACTAGGGTGCCAGATTATTGTCCCATAAAACAGAGCTACATGACTGTTATTGGCAGTATGCAGTGTCCTTGGAATCCATTTTAATTCCAGTGTCTGAAAGTGAGTCACAAGTGAGAGTGGTCACATATTTGAAAAGAGAATGTGGGAAAACATTAAGTCGACTAGACCCTGAAGTGGAAGACACCTTTTAAGAAGATTGAGGTGGATATTTGCAAGTTCAGACTCTCCTGATGACTAATATCAAACCACACTGAGAACAGAGTTGGCCTCCTCAGGAGTAGAGAGATCATGCCACAGGTAAGACCCTACCAGGAATGTCTCTGCCTCGTGTAACCATCTCCCGTTCCTTTGCCCCCTGCCCTGATGTCATGATTCACTAAATGCCTTGGTGTGATCGGGCAGAGTCCTACTCAGGCAGGAGCTATGGCCCCAGGCTCCTCCTCTGTCTGCCACATCCATGTCGAACAGCATTGAATCTGCAGAGTCGGTGTCTGCAGAGGACCTTCAGCAGAGAGAAGAACTGAGGGATGCTGGCCTCCATGGGATTGTGGCCAGCACTGGCTGAGCTCGTGTCCTGGTGGCCACTGTGCGAGGGTCTTGACCTGAACTGTCTTGCTTCACACCATGGCCACCCTGCGACTGTGGGGCTTCTTGGTTTTCTCTCCCTCTGAACAGAAAGCAAAGGTGAGGAGCAAAGGGGGGGAGGGCTTGCTCCCAGTCCTACCCCTGGTCAGCGCTTTGGCCTGGACTTGGGAAGCTTGAATACCTCCTCCTACGGGAGATGTCTTTGTTCCCTGGGACTGAGTCCCATGGCTGAGAAAGAAAGTACTGCCTCTCCTGCAGAAAACGAGGTCGCTACTGGGATGAAACCCTTGTTCAGCAAGGAGGTGCCCACCTGTCTACCAAGGCAGAGCTTTGAAACAGAACCTGAGGCTGGAAAGTCCGCAGCAGGAAAGCCCCCTGGAGACTCTGCCTTCAGCATTTCAGGTAAAGAAGAAAATGCCTGTCCCCTGGGAGGACCCTTGTCTGCCCGGGAAACTGGGCTGCCCTTGGCCGCTGGGCTTCATTACTCACCGCTGCTCCAGGAAATGATGGCCCTGACTCAGTCATTTTTCATAGCTCTCCCATCATCCATTTTACATTCATAATTGTGTTGTGTTAAACATCTTAACTCTGTTTAATATGAAGAGCATTTTAGTATTTTGGAAATAATTGTTATGACTTAGGTTTTATCAAGTGGATACTATGTGTCAGGCACTGAGCTAAAGCAGGAGCTTTCTTTGGGGTAAAGGCGTGTCTTTTAAGAGCCTCACCTCTGGTACATGGAAGGAGGATGGGCAGAGAGGTTTCCAGATACATCACCCTGGGAGTTCCTATGATCATTGTTCACAGCCCCAAAGATCTAAGTCCACAAATCTCCTCTTGGCTGACATGTCTGCTTCCGCCTCCAAACACCGCTGCAAGTGTTACCATACCCTACCGATAGCTGCTGAGAAATGAAAATACAGAGCGCATTTTGCTTTCACCATTTAGCCCAGATATTTAGTGTAAATCCTCCAAGATAGGGATCCAGATTCAAAGACGGACCATGCAGCCTCCTCCTTTAACTAAGCAGAAATCTGGGCCAGCCAGGTCTGAGAGACACACGCAGAGAGAGGGGGGTGGCAGGTTTAGCAAGCATTCATAAACCACTCCAGTAGAAGCTTTACAGCAGAAATATCCACATAACTCCAGTGATGAACTTAGCAGACCTGGGCTGAGCAAGTAGTTGCAAACAATTCTGTACTGCACGAGGAAGTAAACGCAGGATCGCTAATGAGCGCCAGGGGGTTGGTTGCAAGGTGTTCTCCAGACACCAATCTGCAGGTGCGAGGTGATTACAACCAAGATGCCTAACGTGGCATAGCTTTGTACAGGTACCCATTTTGCCCTGGATATTGCTGCTCTCCTGCTGTCCCCGAGGACGTCTTTAGTCCAGTTACCAGGATTGTATATTCTAAAATACTGACTTCATTAGAAAATGGACAGCTTGATTATGGGATCCGGAAGACCCAAACTCTCAACACCGTGTACATAAATATGGATATATGTTGTGTATCCTGACATCATATAGGTTGAAAACTTTCCCTTGAAATATGTATTTGATTACATTGCAAAGTCTGGATTTTTTTTTCTAGTAAGATTCTAAATTGAAACTAAAAGAAAAAATAATGGAAAGAATAGTTAACACCATATGTCAGACATGGTTCTGAGTCCTTTACACACGATCTGTACAACCTACCTTTGTGGTTAGTGAGATGTTACACATACTCTACAATTGATAAAAGACTGCGCAGTTGTCTAAGCTGCCCCAGCTAGCCAGGGTTGAGCAGAGCTTCAGATGCACGCAGTCCCATGCTGATGGAAGTAGACCTTCAGTGGAAGTGGACCGTTCCAATAATTCTCTTGAGGAGTTTTATCAAAGAGGGTGAGAAGCCAAGCCTGGCTGCAACCCAGGGCTGCCTCAGCTGGATCCTAGATGAGCTACGGAGTGTGAGTTAGACCTCAGGGTTGTTCTAACCAACCCACAACTGGGGAACTGGGAATTCACACACCATCAGAAACACTGGAATCATTTTTTATCCATTAAAAAAGTTGTCTAGCATTTCCCCGATTGCTCACGATACTGTTTGGTCATATATTTGCCGTTTGTGTTTTTTCTTTTGTTAAATGCTTGTTTTGTTCATCTGCTGATCAGGTTATGTGTTTGTCTGGTGCCTTTTGAGTTTGTTGAGTTCTTTATTTTAATCCCTTATTGGAAGAGTAGATAGCAAAGGTTTTCTCCCATTCCGTAAGCCCATTTCCCACTGGGGTTTCCTTTGCAGGGCAGAAGCTGTGTAAACGAAGCCGGCACACTGATTAACCCTTGGGCTTTGGGAGTCTTGTGGAAGCCATTGCCTGTGCCAAGATCCTGGAGTGCTGACCTCGTTTTCTTCTAGCTATTGCAGATTTTCTGGTCTACTTCCTAGGTCTTCAATCCACTTTGAGTTGGCTTTGTGCAGGGTGAGAGATAGGAACCTAGTTTTCTTCTTCTCATCTGGATATCCAGGATTTCCAATATCATTTGTTTAAAACGCTGTCTTTTCTCTAAGATGTCTTGGTGCCTTTGTCAAGGGTCAGATGGTGGCACCTGTGTGGGTTTGTCTGTGTCTTTTACTCTGATCCATTGGTCTTCCTATCTGTTTTTATGCCAGAAAGAACCATGCTGTTTTGTTCTTGTGTCTCTATAGTATGACGTGAGATCAGGTGTTGTGAAGCCTCCAGCATGACTTAGTGATCAGAATTACTTTGGCTTTTCTGAGACTTTTTGTTTGTTTCCCACATGAATTTTAGGACTCTTTTTCCTAGTTCTGTGAAGAATGCCATTGGTGTTTTGATGGGGATTGGACTGAGTCTGTATAACCCTTTTGGCAGTAGGGTCATTTTGACAATATTGATTCTGCCTATCCAAGAACATGGGAAGTCTGTCCATCTTCTAAGTTCTTCTTTAATTTCTTCCTTCGGTGTTCTATAGTTTTACTTTTTAGTTCTTTTATTTTCCTTGGTTAGATTTACACCAAGTATAAATACACCAAGTGTGTTTGTTTATTTATTTGTTGGAGACCATTGTGAATGAAATAATCTTTCTGATTTCTTCCTCAGGATATTCGTTGTTGGAGTGCAGGAGAGCTATTGATTTTTGTACATTGATCTCCTATCCTGCTACAGTGTGGAATTTGTTTATCAGCTTTAGAAGCCTCTTGTAGGTATAGAATCATGCTGTCAGCAAACAGAGATCAGTTGAGCTCTTCTTTTCCTATTTGTGTCCTTGTAATTTCCACTTCTTGCCTGATTGGTCTGACTAGAGTTTCAACTGAGATATCATCTCACTCCAGTTAGGATGGCAGTCTCAAATAATAAAAATCCCAATACATGATGGTGAGGATCCGGGAGAAAGGTACGCTCAGACATTGTTGGTGGGATGGCAGATTTGTACAACTGCTTTAGAAAACAGTATGGAGATTCCTCCAAGGACTAGGAGTGGAACCACCATATGACTCAGCTACCCCACACCTTGGTATTTGCCCCAAAGATCTAAAGTCTCCATGTTGCACTGATAAATGCATGCCAATGTTTAGAGCAGTGCAATTCATAACAAGTTATGGAACCCGACTAGGTTTCCAGCAACAGACGAATGGATAAAGAAAATGAGGTATATATACACAATTGATTTTTACTCAACCATAAAGAAAAATGAAATTGTGTTATTTTCTGGCAAATGGATGGAAGAGAAGAAAATCATGCTAAGTGAAATAAGTCAGATTCTGAAAGTAAAGGGTCAAATGATCTCTCTCATATGTGAAACTTGGAGAAAAATAAGTTAGAGGAAAAATAATTGAAAGGAGAAAAGTAGAGGAGAGGGCAGAGGGGAAGGAAGAGAGGGAAGGGGTGTATCTGTGGAATGAAAATGGCCAATCTGTGTTAGGTGCATTTGTGAATAGAACCCAGTGAATTTCACTGTGATGCACAACTACATTGTACTAGTTTACAAAAGCGATAATTAAGTGGAAGTCCCATAACATAGAAGAAAGGAATCAGGCAAAGGGATGAGGAGAGGGAAGGGGAGGCCCTGAGCAGTGTGGCCATTTTGGAAATGGACTCACATGTTATGTGCACAGTGAGCATGTTAAAATAGTTATGTATAACTATAGCACATTAAGAACACTTTAAAACTGTCTTGAAATGCACAATTTCTGCATTAGCAGTGCCATCAATAGACGTTGCATTTAGCTTTGTGGGAACACAACTATCCACAACTTAAATAACTCACTTTATTTGCACAGTGCTCTGATATATCTGGAGGGCACTGTCCACCTCTGAGGGGGACACTGGCTCCAGGGGTCATGCTTCTGTGCTGTGCTGTATGCTCAGTGCATTCCTTCATCCTCGTGGTGATCTCTTGACTCTTCTGCCTCCAGCTCCCAGTGTACATTTTGGGCAGGCAAAGGAGTGATCCCCAAAGAGAAGGCACAGTCACTGCATTAGGAGAGCTCAGCTTCCCTCCAGTATTCAACAGCTGTCCTCCTGCATCATTGGCCAGGACCCCGTCTAGCTAAAGACAGCTGTAAGTGTGGTTTTTCAGTCCAGCACATTCCAACCCTTACCCCCCACAAAAATTAATGAATAAAAAATACAGCTATTGGGAAGATATGATAACTTCAAGCCCCCAGATGCAAACCTGAAGCATAATTTTGGTGAAAATGATTGATTAGGAAGAATTCCCAGGGGAGGGGTAAGAAGAAAATGAAGTGAGCCAAAGAGTGAAATAAGTCATATTCTGAAAGTATCTGAGGACCAATGAGGGTACCATATCATATGAAGACCCCAGAGTGTAACCTTGATCTAATTCTGACAAGGAACTCTGGTGACAATTCAGGGTGCACCTCACCATTGTTCCAATAGGCAGAAAATAAACATAGAATATTTATAGCACCTGTCAATCATTGCAAAAACTCCCAGGCAGCCCCAAATCTCCTTGCACCTCAGGAAATAGCAAAGTGGCTTGCAGAAGGCTGAGCTTGGTGTCCAGCAAAGACTCAGTGCAGGGACCATGTATGAGCACTGGCCTTCCACTGCACAGGGAAAAGGACGTGTCCTGCATGTGTACACCCTCCAGGCTCTCAAGTCCATGGGGCAGCCCAGGCACCTATACTTAGGTCCAGGAAATCAATACAGAAAAGTCCAACAACAACACATTTGTTATTATTTATTTTTAGTTTACTAATTTTGAATATATATCTTATCTCCCCAATTAGAGTTGGCCTTTTTGCAGGCTAGTGGTAATGTATGAATTTCAGTGTGCCCTGGGACCATGTGCCTTATCTAGCTTAATAGAACCTAAGTCACAGCTACTCAGATACTCCAGTGGTTTAAGCAATAAATTCAGCAGTCTGGGCAGCAAAGGTCATGCAAGCCCTCTCTAATTGCCACATGATTTATTTTGTTATTGTTCTAGTGTTTTTTGAATTTTGTACTATGTCTAACTTTTTTGCAATCCAGTGGCTCTAGTCTCATTTTTAGTGTGAGCATATCCAGTTGAATCTTCAGCAACATTCTTTACTGTCAAATGCATTTCTTATGTTAACACGATTAAAATATAATGTCCACACAATGCCAGGCCAAATCCATGGGTTCTCTCCATTCATGCATATCTGAAAGGAAGCAATGTATGACTTTATTATAACCTCTCTATCTGTTTGCCCTCTCTCTCTGTGCTGTTTTTTTTTCCAACAAAAGTTTCTAAGTTGCAATAAGATAAATCGGTGTTCTAAATTACCTTTTCAACTGTTCTAATACTTGTACCACCATTACACAGTTTAACTTTGCTTTTCTGACGCTTTTATTCCTAGCAGTAAATATGAAAAACTTCTGTGGTTGCAAGAAAATTTCAGGTCATCTAAAACTAACCTTTGGTTTTTCAAATAGAAAATTAAGAATAGGTAGTATCTGGACCCATGTAGCAATGCATCAGTTGGATGAATAATAAATCTTAAAAAGAATTAACTGTAACATAGGAAAGACAGCAATATTTTATTGTCTTAGTCAGTTTTCAATTAATAGAATGCATGACGATTGTTCAGTAGCGGCTTCCTTATTGGGTTTGATACAATATCTACTCTATGTACTTTTACTGTGCTTCAAAGCATTCCACAGCCCCACGCAAAGCCACGGCGTGCAAAGAACACAGCTAGTTGTAGGTGTAGGGACGAGGCTCAGAGGCAACAAGGTGCACTCCTTGGAGTCCTTAACCTTGAACTCAAGGTGAAAGCTGATGTGTGGCATTGGGATTTCCAGCTCCTGGATATCTGCTCTAAAGAGAGAAGGCAAGACATGCATCACCAGAAAGCCTGCAGCAAATGGGAAAGAAGAGGGCGAGACAGAGAGAAAGACGGTGTTTCTAAGAAATGAAACAGAGCAGGAGAAAGCAGTGGAAAAGGTGCAGAGAGCACGCCGTGACAGCAGAGGATGTGGGAGCTGTGGGGAAACCAGGGCCCCCAGGGAATGTCAGAGCTCAGCCTCGCAGGCCTGCAGGGAAGTGAGGGGACGATGGGCTCAGTTCGCTTCAGGTGAAACACAAGGGCTTTTCTGGGTGTCGGGGTATCCCAGATACCTCATGGTGTCTACATACACACATTTTTAAAATCTGACATTTGAATTTATCCCATGGCGGGGCAGGAAACAGTAAACTGAAATACATTATATCTCAGTTATTTTCTAGCTTCTAACTCAAACTCGCCCTGCAGTTCAGAGACATTTCTATAGAGAACTTTCCTGTAATGAGTAGAACTCACCTTGGAGGTAGATAGAATGAACTTGTCTCCACATCCTGGATTTGGAGACCCAAGAACAAGCGCCCTTCTCCAGCTCCCTGCTGGAGAGGAGTGGAATCTCATCTCCTGTTGACAATTTTCTTGTGATTTCTCTGAACTGAGCCTACAGTATCCCCCCCCCAAAAAAAAGATGATAATAATAGCAATAACATCCCTGACGGTCTGGTTCCCAGTTACAAGGGACGGGACAGCTGCTTACAGAACACAAGCACTGAAACCCTTGTCTCTGCAGGGGCTTCCGTTTCCCCCAAGTCACTGGATGCTGAGTGCAGATCCCCTAGAGCAGGTCACAGGGACGGGACGGAGGGAGCCCCTGGTTTCACTCAGGAGCCCTTTCCTTCCCGAAGACCAGACTGTTAATGGTGGACCGAGGTCTGTAGCTTTCAGGTCTAAAGGTTCCTACCGTGGGTTCATGACCTCACTCCGTGGAATCCAGAAGAGCTGGCCTCAGAGGTGGTGAGAGGAGAGGTGGCTGCGGGAGCCTGGGGAGGGCAGGGGCCAGGGAAGAGGGCAACCCTTGAGCAGGGATGGGAGCTGGACCTCCTGGAGCTCTGTTGCCCAGCGGGTGGCCGTGGCTAGCCGTGATGCCCTGTGTGTTTCCAAGGGGGAGACGGGGGATTCTGAAAATCTTTATCACCAAGAAGTGGTCTTGGAGAAGATACACACATTTAACCTGATTTAAACATTTCACAATGTGCACGTGTATTCAAGGATCCCTGGGACCCCCAAATACGTTTGAATTTGATCTTTTACGTCATAGCTAAATAGTCACAGATTTTAAAATGACTTAAAGGCACCGACTGCTTTTAACAGGTTATGGCACAGGTTGTGGGAAGACAGCCACCGCGTCTGCACAGAAGGCCTCCTCGGAGCAAGCCCGCCAGGGCCTGAGGGAGCCTCATGGCTGGCACACTGTTCTTCCCTCCCCGCCCAGTTGTGCCTCCCCCGGGGGACATTTCCCTGCCTAGTGCTGTGTGCCTTTTCCTTGAGACTGTTTGGGTCTGTGCACTGGGCTCAGAGGGAGCCCGTTCCTATTCTGAGCTGAGGCGTTCAGAGTTGCTCTTACCGGAGGGCTCCCCTGCCCTTCGCCATCAGAGGCACCAACCCTGGTGCCCACTGTCCTGCAGCACATGTCTCAGCAGAAGAGTCACTCAAGTGCCACCGTGCCTGGCTGCAGCACACACTGGGACCCCCGCTTGTGGGGGGACTCCAGGGCTGTGTGTAATGCAGCATTATCAACGCAAAATCCTACGGCATGGGTTCTTCCTCTCAAGTCATGGCCTGGGAGCGGAACAGCATAACTAGCTCAAGAACCGTGTGTGTTCTGTCTGCCTCTGGATACGCCCAATTAGAAAAGGTAATTTTGGATGAGACTCTCAATTGGCAACTTCCGAATACTAGTTCCAAGAACTGGTCAGTATTAACTTGAAAATGGAAATCAATTTGTAGTACTTCTAAATTATTGTCCTTACATTTCTCCTGAAATGCAAGTCACAATAATGCAGTGTCTATCAGCAATTCTTACGTATACACACACATTTCATAGTATGCTGATGTATAAAATATTTTCATATGTCTTAAAATTCACAGTAAGGTTTAACAGAAACCCTTACATGTAATAATGAAACATGCACATAAGGAATGACTTTGAAACAGGGAGCATTACTCCTTTGAAAGGCAGAAAAATAATTATTCACACAGAATTCAACACTCCCAATCTTTCTGATTGCCAATTTCTTATTGTTTTACATCTGAATGAAAATATGCTAAAGCAAACATGAGGTTTGATAAGTCACAGTTTTGAAAAGATTTCGTTGGCAAACCACAGAAACCTACTTGAGTGACATTTCCTTGGATTATTCTGGCAGTATTGATTTATATTTGCCTTTTCAATGTTTTAAGAGAACCAACTCCACCTTCCTATCAGATTTGGTAATAGATTGCTTTGTATTATTATTTATGAATACCCCAGTCCTCATAATTCCAGGGCAGGGGAACTGTCAAATCATGTATTCCTGACAAATGAACAGCAATGTATTTCTGTTTCTCTTTGTGTTGGAGATATGTGAACGTGATTTCCATGGAGCAGTCAATTATTTCTTGCAAAGCTTCGCTGTGCCTGCAGGCAGGAGAGCCAGCAAGAACCAGCTCCCTTTAGTCATTTCTTAAAGCACAGCCTGGCCAAGGGCGGTTGGTCATTGGTTGATCCAGTAACGAGGACTGTACCCCTCACCTGCACGGTCATCCTGACTGTCCACAGTGCAATCCCAAGTCGTCTTCTGATGCTGTCGATTTTTTAGTGTGATTTTGGTTTGGGAGTTCTAAACGCTCCTCTCTCAAACTTCCCTTTCCATTCTATCAGCATCGTGTTGGTGAGAATCTCCACATTTTTGGTGTATCCATACCACAATTTTTCCCCAGGGTGAGGAGGGGAAGTCTGGTTTATGGCTATTATTGAAATTGCCGTGACTGCCCAGGGAAACACCCTGGAGGTGGGGACTTACTTTCCTCCTAGGTAGTCCTTACGGGCAAGCACCAGCACCACACCTGGGTGTGTTCGGAGCAAAGGGGCACCGTGAACATTTCCACCACAGTTCCACCGGTCTGCACACCAGCGTTGTGTCAGTGTCCCTGTTGCTTCACACAGTTGAACGCGGTTATTTTTACAATTTCACAGTCCTTGTGAATGATATTGATATGTAATTCTGATGTTAATTGCATATCCCAGATGACTCATAACTCTATGTTTTTCAAAACATTTATTTTTTTACATTCTTTTCTTTTTAGTTATACATGACAGTACAGTGTATTTTGACATATTTTTACAGACATGGAGTACATCTTATTCTAATTAGGATCCCAGGCTTGGGGTTGCACATGATGTGGAGATTCACTGTGGTATATTCATATATGGACATAGGAAAGTTAAATCAGATTCATTCCACTCTCTTTGCTATTCCTGTCCCCCATCCCTTCCTTTCATTCCCCTTTGTCTAATTACTGAACTTCTATTTTTTTCCCCTTCCCACCTTGTTGTATTTAGCATCCACATATTAGAGAGAACATTTGACCTTTGGTATTTTGGGATTGGCTTATTTCACTTAGCATGATAGTCTCAAGATCCATTTATTTACTGGCAAATGCCATAATTTCATTTTTCTTTATGACTGAGTAATATTCCATTGTGTGTATACCACATTTTTTAATCCATTCATCTGTTCCAAAACTTAGCTATTGTGAATTGAGCTGCTATAAATATTGATGTGGCTGCATCACTGCAGTATGGTGAGTTTAACTCCTTTGGATATATACCAAGGAGTGGGATAATCTTTGGATATACACCAAGGAGTGGGATAACTGGGTCAAATGGTAGTTCCATCCCAACTTTTCTGAGGAATCTCCACTTCTGCTTCACAGAGTGGTTTCCATAATTTGCAGTCCTACCAGCACTGTAAGATTATGAGTATACCATTTTTCCCTGTTTACGTGTTTTAATGACCACCTGAACACCATGTGTGTGCACGCACATGCACCAACTCACGTGCACTTGACAATGTGGTCGTCAGCCCATTTTTCTTCTAGGCAGTCTGACAGTACTGTTATCAGTGTCACTGTTGACGTCGCTATTGTCTTACAGGAGCACAGTCTCTACCCCACAGACTGTGAGTTGCTTCTGTAGGTACTGAAGATATCCTTGATTTCCAGCCGCCTTCTCGTCTTCTCAGTAGTGTCCTCTGTGTCTTGCACCTACGTAGCACTTACATTTCCTCCTTTACATGTTGCCAAAAGTGTCTGCTAGTATTTTCCTTGTGTCTTTACCCTGTGTTCCTGAGGAATGTTTATTGTTTTCATTTCTGTACTAGAGTGTCAGGTTTTAGTATCAGGATTGGGATGCTCCCGTAACACAGGCTGAGAATCCTTCCCCCTTTTCTGTGTTCTGGAACGTGGGGAAGTGGATTTACAGCCTCCTTAAATGCCTTGGAGAGGTCATGGCTGAAGTCAGGAGCTGCAGAAAAGTTAAAATGCTTCTGGTGTAGTTCATAAATGGTGGACTCCTCGGTTTTCTTCTTATATCTCTTATCTTGATTTGATTTTCTTCTGTTCATGCTTCTATAACTACCTTGGAATGTCTGTTATGTAACCATTTTTTCTTCTATTTTTGTGTATTTTCTTACATTGTTTTAATCCTCGTATATTTAGTTCTTCTAATTATATTTGGCTTTTTACCCTTTATTGCTTTTTTGTCTAGTCAGCTAATTTATTTTTATATTTCTTTTTACCTCATTTTACTGAATTTGAACTTAAGTTACTATATTTTTCAATTGCTGGAATGACTATTAATTAATGATCTAAAATACCCTTTACAGCTATGCATTTCTACTAAGTACAGATTTAACCATGTACCTGTAGCATTTGCATGCAGTGTAAAATATCCTCTTTCATCTAGTTGAGTTCTTCACAAACTATTGCATTATTTGGAAGCATTTGATTTAAACTCAACATTTGATGATTTACTAGCTATGTTTTTGTTACTGATTATATTTGTGCTTCTGATTATTTATTTCTAGCATATTTTTGTTACTGATTTCTAGTTTATTTTCACTGTTGTCAAAGAACATAATGTATTTTCCCCACTCTCTTGAAATTTTCCATGACATGATTTAGTTAACATATGTTCAGTTTGAAAAATGGTTCATAATCCTTTCAAAATGAGTTGCATTAGACTTCTGTTGCATGCACTGGTATCTACCAGTCAATAACATCAGCTGTGCAATTTATTCAGATTTTCTATTCTCTACTAATTTACATTTTTTTTTCTGTGGATTATACAGAGAAGATATCAACTCCACCCTCATTATGGCATGTGTATTTCTAGTGTTGTGGTCTTTATTTATTTTCTCACTTTTTGCTTTGTATGTTGTCACACTGTATTACTATATAAGGTAGGAATATTTTGTTATCTGATGTAGTTCACATTTCTTGTTATAAAATAATCTTTTTAACTTATAGTCTAATTTTCATAATAATGTTACTACAAGAGCTTTATTTTGATCAAAGATTGCAATGAATGTCTTTTTTGCACTTACTTTTAATTTCAATATTTCTGTATTCTTATATTTAAGAGTTATTACTTGTAAGAAGCATAAACCTACACTATATTCTTTGCTATTTAATTGGCATATTGGGTTCCTTTCCTTTATTGTAGCTATTGATATATTTAGGCTTCAACATACCATCCAAATATTTTGTATTGATTTACTTGCCTTTATTTTTTTTCATTATTCGTCCTCTTATATCTACTAAGTATTTTCTCCCTATTAGCTGTTCAGTGTGAGCTATTTTATGGTACCTTTTGAAATTGCTTTCAAGATTAACATGAATCCTTGACCTCTCATATCCAGCTTAAGTTAATACTTTTTCATTTTCTGATCTTGAGACTTAGTTTTCTAAACCATGGAAATGACATTGTAACCAAGGAAATAGGTTATCATTTACCCAATGATTCATCTTCACACAACCAAGCTTCCCATAAAATTTGACAGGAGGATTATGTGTATTTTGGAGTAGAATTAAGGCATGAAAATTAAAGATATGCAAACACAAGGCAGAAAGCAATAGATAAAGCAAAGCAAATTTCTATCCTAATTTCAGGCTCTTAAAACACTTTGTCAAACTGGAAAATAATTAAATATAAGCCCCATTAAAGAATAATCCCGAGGAAGTGGTTGATGTATAATGACATATGCTAAACTGCTCTACCAAACTCTCCAAACTTTCAAAAGTGGCAAGTCTTATATGACTGGCTTTCTTCTTTGTACATCCAAAATGCTTTTCAGCAATTCATTTTTTTTTGTTTCACTCATAAATCTTGTGTTTAAGATCAATTGAGGATTCTTTTGAGGTTTTTAATCTGTTAGCACAAAATGCTCAATTTCACCGTTTTCTTCTGCTCTTTCAATTATTTACTATTATTTCCACTGTGCAGAATGGGTGTTGTGTCTGCCTTTTGGATTTATAAACATTTCTGAAAATTCTCTTCAGTAATAATTTTGCACACCTGATCAATTGTATAGATTGTGAACAGATTTTTCTGTGGACAACACATGTGTGAGATCTGGTTTAATTGCTTATCACTGATCTTTTCAAAAGCAGTGGGACATGTGAGTACTGAATTGTGGCATTTATGAATATTTTCTCTGCTCTTTATTTTTTTTATTTAATCCAGCTTGGTGGCAATTTTATGACAAAATATTTTTAAAAAGAAATTTTATGAAAACTTAAGGAGGTAAAATAAATATGCATTCAGAGTATAGAAGTGAATGACTTTCCATGAGATTTAAAGTGAGTTCTTAGGTAAGAGAAACTGTTTGGCCCAAACCCGGAGAGCCTGGGCATAAATTAAACTTCACAAAAATATTTTATGGGAAATACTTAGAATCAAGCATCCGATATTATCTACTAACCCAAGCATCTTTTAAACTCTGTTAAATATCTGAAAAAGAAAGTCCCAGCCACCAAAGGTCTCACAGTATCTCTAGGAAGACAAGTTATACTAGTAATGATGTGACAAAACTCTCAAGGCACACCTCTGTCCACGAGCTGAAGACAAGACATCTTCCTGACTGGCCCCTGGCCGGTGAGTAGGACCTGAGGCCTCAGGACTGCTGGTTGGTTTCAGTAGGTGACAGCTACTGTCTCGCTATATCTCAGTCCTGCTAAAACCTTCCCCTGGAGATGAATCTTGCTCATTACAACATTTCTACCCGGATGCTGGGTTAAGCCCTCTGAGTCCTCAGGGTGGCTTGTCATCGTGAATTGAGCTGTGGTTTTGGCCTTGCCCCTCCTTCTCCCTGGTGTGCGCTGCCTACAGTCACACAGGCTCCTGATAATCCGCTGGACACAGGAATTGGTGCTAATGTGCATGCTTTACCATGAGTCATTGTGCTGCTTTGATCACTCCTTCTCACATCTCCTCAGGTACTTGGTCAGTCCTTGTTGAAGCTCCATTCACCGCAGGTTAGCCCAGTACACCAGGCGGTGACCTCTAAGGCTCCATTCCAGATGGAGAATAACTCCAAGATTCATGGCAGAGCCACCAGCTACGGTGTGCTACTCTAGAGCACTAATAAAATACATGTGTGTGTGTTATCTGACGCTTTTTTTGTATTAAAAATGTCTTTCCTCAGTCACTTAGGCTTCTTAAGAGTAAAGTCATTTACTGTGCTCCTGTATGGCCTGAGAACTAAGGTCTATATTTTTAAATTATTTATTTATGTATATGTGGTGCTGCAGATCAAACCCAGTGCCTCCCACATGCTAGGCAAGTACTCGGCCCCTGAGCCCCAGCCCCAGCCTGAGAACTAAGACCTTAAGATGACTTATCAGTGTTTTCAAGTAAGAAAATCCAAGCAAGTCAAAGACTCAGTGTTAGTACCAGGAACCGGGCAGGGTCTGTATTTTGCTGTTTTCACAAGATAACATCTAAGTTTCATAGGCTCCTGATTCAGAAAAAAAGCGCCCTTAGGGAGTTAGCATGGGCTGAGGTTCCCAGCCTCAGTGGACACAAAGCCCTTGAAGAACACCTGTTCTATCCCCGGATCCTCAGTGCCTCCTGCAGCGCCAGTTCTGAGTGCCCCATGCCTCACAGGAGTGCCATTGACATTTGTCTTCACAAAACCAGCAAAATGAAGGTCTTCAAAGGCCTTTATTCCCTATGACTGGAGTACCACACCACTGATCTCTCTGAGGCAAGCCCTGCTTTTATTCTATGTATTCCTAGGAGCACACTTTCTCAAGTGTATGTATAAGATGACTTTCTTATTTAAATTTTAAAGTGATGTCATACCTGTCGGTGGAGAAATGGGCCTGCCTTGCTCTCTGTTGTCAGACTGCTCATGGATCCCTGGGGGTTCTCTGTCCCTGAGCCACACAGGCCAGTTGCTGCCAGCTACCCTGGGTGGTCTGCCTGTTTATACAGTCCCACCATCTCCCCACAAGCTGGTCAGCTAGACTGTTCCTGCAGCCTACTGACCCCTCTCCCCACCCCATCCTGTTTCCATAGAGACCACCCTAACTCCATACCTGCTCTCTAATTATTCAGAGTTTTATTTGGATTCATCGCCTTGATAAAACCTCCGTTTTTACTGAGGTGCGTTTGGACTTCTCGCATGGGCATCCAAGGCCTGTAACCTGTCTCATGAGTCTCCC
Source organism: Urocitellus parryii (assembly GCF_045843805.1). Taxonomy (NCBI): domain Eukaryota; kingdom Metazoa; phylum Chordata; class Mammalia; order Rodentia; family Sciuridae; genus Urocitellus; species Urocitellus parryii. The sequence continues at coordinate 62,142,614 of NC_135544.1, read as the reverse complement.
CGAGTCATCCAGGATTTTACTCACTTTCCTGCCGCAGACTGGTGCTTGTTCATCTCTGCTTCACATCTGCTCTCTCAAATCCTCTGCCCTGGTGGCCTGGACAGGTGAGTTCCAGACCCAGGTGTGCTGCTAGGCCCACCCTGGGGATGCCTGTTCATGGACCCAATTCACTCTTGGGTTGGTGGTTTCTACTGGGTATTGGTAAATATTCAAGGTGCCTCGTGCTTTCTTACCTGTTCTGGTCATGGAAGTAACACAGTTTGTTTTTATGAAACTTCAAATTAGGATTTGAGTTTAAAATTGCTCGAGCTTGAATTTTCTAACAATGCTGTGTCATTCTTGAAGTTCATGCTGGCCTTCGTGGTTGTGCCATCTAGAACTAGACGTTAATATGTCTGTTTCCCTATTTGAATTGCCTATATTTTGATATATCTAAGAGTGCTAAGATATTTAAGCATTTACACACTATGCTCAATAAATACATTGTTCAAATACTCTTCAGTTGGAAATACAGTAATTTGAGAAAAAAGTACTCATTAATTAGCTCCAAAATAAAATATTATTTATACCATTAATACCCATGTTTGTATAATTTCCTTCCCTATCAATGAAGAAAAATTTTAAAAATTGATATCTTTATATAATGCTAATAAATTTATTGAAATTTTATGATGATCTGAGGCCTGTGTGTGATGGATTTAAAGTCTTTCAATTCCCAATTAATAATGAATGGCTGGGGACGAATTCTACTGGATAGAAATCTTCCTGGTTATTTACTCTGCAGGATGACATCCCACAGAATACACAGACTGTGGCTCTTCTCCTGAAATAATGACTTTGAATATTCAGGGCATTATGTCCAAGCTACAGAAAATGACCAAGAAGGGTCATTGTCAAAGAGTCCTTGATGCAGCCAGCCTCCCCTTAAAGCCTTGCTTTATGGCTACTGCACAAGTTAACCCTCCCCATGAGGACATGCCGAAAGAAACGGGCTCACGAACACACACCTACGGACTGAATTCCTTAAAATGTAATGACATTTCACATAGCGGTGGAGTATTTTTTTTTTTTTGTAATGTAATAGTAGAGTTGTTTTCAAATATATATGTTGAATTGAAAATAAATGCAAATAAATAATGCATTGCTAGCTAATCTAGCTATTTATAATTATAGTAATTTCTCCCCAAAGAAAAAATGTCAGAATTTTACTTTTATTACAAATAACTACAACACTGTGAAAATTAAATCAGCATGCTTTCTTTGGAGACAGAATATTAAGATCATTTTTCATCTGTGTTTAAGGTGAGTTTTTAAGTTAAAAGTAAGTAAATTAAATCTCAGTACTTTTGTAAAATAACTTTTTTTAGTTGTAGGTGGACACAATGCCTTTATTTTTATTTATTTATCTTATATGGTGTTGAGAATCAAATCCAGTGCCTCACCCACACTAAGTGAGCACTCTACCACTGAGCCACAACCCCAGCCCCTCAGTACATATTTTAAATAGGGTATTTTCATATAAAATTAAATATCCTATATAGGAACAATATAAGAAATATAATTCTCTAAAATATCTCAAGTCGACTTTTATGAAATGAAGAATCTTTTTTATTAAAGCTTAATTCTGAGGCAATATTTAAGTATTAGTATCTTTAGTAGTAACCTCTAAAGCTAAAGTCTGGAGTTATGTGGTATCATTAACACCATCGGCCTCTACCAACACTGTGTTTGGTCTTCTCTGATGGAGCTTTTCTGTGTGCTACAGGAGGTGCAAACAGGCTCTAATGCTCTCATCACAAGTGCAACTTAAAGTAAAAGGAAAGCATTCACTTGTAATGCAATTCAAATCGGTTGTGCAAATGTATGTCTTTTCTTCTTCTGGATGTTTAACAAAAGACACATTTAAATGCTCATCATTCTACACTGTCACCAGATCACGTGATTCTTAAAGGAGAAAGGTTCTACATATTTGCCTTTGTGTCACCAGTGTGCATGGGGCGGGAAGACTTGGGGGCTAGTCAAGGAAAAAGCTGTGGCCAGGAGGTGGCAGTGGCATGCACAAACTTTACTGTGGAGTATTTGGAAGCTTTGCACACAGGGAAGTAGTTCCTCAGAGCATGAGAGTGTCCACGCTGTGAGGCTACTTGGGACACCAGGAAAAAGTGCAGGAGAACAGGGACCTCCTGGAGGAGAAGGGACTGCACAAGGCAGGCATGTCTGGGTGGCACTGCTCAGCATCCTGGGTGAAGAGCTCTGCAGTCAGCAGTGCTAAGGGCTTTTATGACCACAGAATTCACCTTCTCTGTGCCTAGCAGAGGGTAGGGGCAATTTTGCAAAGTATGCAACATAGATAGGTTCTAAATGGCTAAATATCTTCTTATAAAGGCTCTGTTCAAATCAATTGAATGTGTAAAAATTTAAATTTGATAATAGAAGGATTTTGAGCTAGTAAGCCTTAGCCTACTATGAAGAAATGAAAAATCAAAAAGCCAATATCAAAGATTATCTGTGACCTCATATAGAAGACGGTGCCTAGCACAATGTATGCATAGAGGGGGCAGATACAGATCTGCTAAGAAGATGAAGTGGAATCATTTTGCATAAGGAAATAATTAAGTTTCTAATGACCAACCACTTTTATTACATGTATTCTGGAATAAGGAAGCAACCTGAGCCTCAGGATTCATCTTCTCAGTGAATGTATAATCACATTAGAGAAATATTCAAAAGAATCTGAACTTTATAAAAAGTATCACTCAATTGTAAAAGATAAATGCCAGAAAAAAAAAATATATATATATACACAAATGTATGGCAGAAAGATGCAAAAAGTGTTTAATTTATACAAAGCGGTAATTTTTCTTAGCAAAGTCTACTACAAAAATGTTGACAATATTCAATAGTTCATATAGAAATTTATGAATCTACACCAGTTTGGAGGTCAAAGCCCATATCAAATACTTAAGATTTCTATGTGAGCATAACCTCATGACTTAAAATGTAAAGATTATTAGCCTGAAAAACAGAACTTATCTACTCACAACATTACTTTCTCTATCCAGAGAATATAAAATTCTCTTGGGTTAATCAACCACTCATTGCTGTGACCAAAATAATTGAGAACAACTTAGAGGAGAGAAAGTTGATTTTGGCTCATGGTTGCAGAGGTTCAATTCAACTCAGTCAACTCGGATCAGTCAACTCCAGTGTTCAGGGCCAAAGGTGAGGCAAAGCACCATGGTGGAAGCGCATGGCAGAAGGTCACTGCTCCATTCACAGTGGTCAGGAAGCAGAGGGGGGGGGGAACGGGGCTGCAGAGGAGATGAACCCTTCCAGGGAGTGAACCCAGAAATCTAAATCCCCTAGCGCCACCTCTTCTGGGTACAGTGACCACCCACTCAGTCCATTAAAGCCAGGACTGGATGACTAGGTGATAGCTCTCATAATGCAGTGACTTCACCTCTGGATTTCCCTGCATGAACACAGGAAGTTTGGGGTGATACTTTATATCCAAACTGATAACATTCAACTCCTGATCCCCTAATGTTCATGCCTGTCTCACAATGAAAAATGCATATAGTTTATTCCCAAGAGTGTTCATAGTCTCAACAGTTTCAGCATTGCCCAAAAGTCAAAGTTTCATTTGAGACTCAGAGCCAACCCTAGGCTGTTAGCCCCTGTAAAACCAAAAGCACCTTAAACCATATACAATGGCACAGAGAAAATATTATCATTCCAAAGGGGAAGAAGTGGGGTCGTAAAAAGCAGGGATGAGACCAAAATCAGACTGAAAAACCAACTGGGCGAATGAGTTCTGTTGCTTCTCATCTGCCATCTTCACAACTGAGATATTATCTCCAAAGAGCTCACACAGCCCTGCTCCTTTGGCCTTGCCACTTGCACTGCATGTGGTCTTTCTTTTAGACCGAATCTCTCTGCTGGATCTGTAAAGGTCACTAGCTCTCCTCAGCTCTCAGTCCAAGGTAATGGCACCCCTTAATTACAGAGGCCTCCATTCCAGCTTGGGCTTCACTTTCACAGCCTCATACATTACTGTCTCTGGGTCACATCAGGTATTCAGACCCTGGCACACTTTGCCTCACCTCATAGGCCTGCCTTTGAAGTCTTGTGGGAAGCCTCTGTTTTGCCCCTCCTCCAGCATCGTGCCTTTCTGAAGAACAGCACCATGTGGATGATACCAAGGTCTGCAGCCAGCTCAGACAGTACAGACTGCTCAGTCTCGCAGTACCCTGGCTGCAGCAGCCTCTGAGTGCCTGGGTGAATGGGCACAACTTCCTAGGCCCCCGCTGTGATCAGGATGTCCCCAAGGTCTCTTCTCAAAGTGATTTTTACTTTACACCCTTGATCTTGCAATAGATGTGGTCTTGTCGATTCTGTTGATACTTTCAAGCCATCTCTTCTATTATCTCTGTTGAAAGTACTTAGCATCTCTTTAGTGGGTTTAATCTCTTTAACAACCACCATTTTTTTTTTGGCTCCCATTTTACACACACTTTTCTGGGCCAAGATTCAAGTTTTTAAAATTCCTCTGCTCTGCCTTCTGCTCTGATTCTCACAGTAAATCTGGCTAAAAGCTGATAGCAACGTCCATGCCACTGCCTGAATGCTGTGCTATCTTGAAATTCCCTTTGCCTTGTGGATGAGCCCATCACCTTTAAATTCAGCTTCATACAATGTTTTAGGACATGAAAAAAATGCAGATAAGTTTCTGTAGTTGAATTCCCAATAGAATCCTGTGCCCCTTTGAAGTCTTACGAGAGCACAGACTTTACTGTCCATATTGTTTTTGGCATTCGGGTCTTCTGAGCTCCCACTGGAAGCTCCCATTAAACTCTGCTTACAGTATTCTAAGACTAATCCAGCTTCCATACCCAAACTTTGCCAATTTTTCCAGCAAATCAGTTTCAAAGTCTGCTAAACCATATGGTCAGGTTAGTGATAACCACACTTCTTGGTGCTGATTTTCTGTACCTTTCTGTGCCTTTCATTGAGGTGACCAAAATATCTGAGAAGAATAACTGAGAGGAGGAAATGTTTCCATTGGTTTATGGTTTCAGAGGTTCAGTCTGTGGATTCTATTGATCTGGGGTCAAGCTGCGGCCCCACATCAGAGTGGAGGGCAGAGCAGAGGAGCACTGCTCCACTCACGGCAACCAGGAAGCAGAGTGAGATGGAAAGGACCTCAGGGAAGACACACCCTTCCAGAGCACACTCCACTGACACACCTCCTCCAGGCATTCCCCTCCAGCCTACAGTTATGACCAAGTCAGGTTGCTCAAAGTAGGATAGACTAATTAGGCTAGCCCTCATAATCTCATCAGGTCAGCTCTCATAATCTAATCACTCACCTCTGAATATTCCTGCATTAACATAGAAGCTTTGGGGGATACTTTGAATCCAACCATAACACTCCTTAAATACAAATGTCCCCCTCACATTGATCCCTATAGACCTTCTAGTGGAGCAGGATTGTGCACAGAAAATAAATGCCTTTCATATTGCTCTTTAGAAATCACACATTTATTTCTCTTTTTTTTTAAACTAGACTAAAATTTTCATATATGTGCAATTTGTTTCCTCTATATTTTATCAAAACAGATTAAATTTATATATACATTTTCACTTACATATTTGTATCACATATATTATTAGTTCAATTTATTCTCACAACCATCAAAATAAATTGCATCTCACTAGCCATTACTGTTGTGTCTTGATATTGACTAGATATCTGGCAGAGTGATCACCAAAGCAATCAGAAAGAGAAGGAATCAGAATTTGAATGGCACATTGAAACTGAAAATTAAGCCACAGCAAAACATTTGCTAATATCATCAACTACAGCAAACTCTGAGGAAGCCTCCTGGCCTTTTAAGCATTTTGTTTTAGAAAGCAAATTAGAAAAATTCAAATATAGATATACATATTGATATATGGGCTGCTCTTCAATGATCTCAGCAAGGTAGGAAAAAATAAAATTAGGCAAATATTAGAAAGTTGCAGACCTTAGCATGGGAAACTTTTTAACTGAGCTAAATCCTTTGTATCTCTACCTACAATGTAAAATGTTTAAGTGATCAACTATGTGGGCAATCCAGGATTAGAAATCCACCAACTTCTGTACATCAGACAGCAGGAGGTAATTTTTCAAGCAGAGTTTTTTTCCTATGGCATTACACTAGTGTCCTAAATGAGGTAACGGGATTCACTCAGAGCTTAGAAGGATGCTCCATTGTGCCTTCCATGGCTGCTCTGTGCTTTCTTGGCTGGACTTTGTCCTGAGATTCTAACCCTTGCAGAAAGCTTTGTCCTGGTCTCTGAGACCTCTGCTTCCATTTGCCCAGTGGAGAGGGGACTCTAGACCACTGGGCTGGAGAATCGAGGTCAATATTGAGGCTCTCTCAGCTACTTCTCTTCCTGTGCAACGTTCCTCCTACAGTACAGTGCCCACCTGTTCTGACCGCCCTCCTCTTTGACCCACTGCTGAGAGGGGCCCTAGGGTGCTTCATCTCATCCCTGCCCATAGCTCTTCAAAGCCAGAATCTTCAGTGAGCTTATTGAGCTTGCCATCAGTTCCCAGCCAGAATCCTGAAATCCAGTAATCTTAGAGACAACTTGAAGACAGGTGCATCAGCAGGGGGAGCCGTGGGCCAGTGGCTGGTCCAGAGAGAGGTCACAGGCTGAGTGCTACAGGAAATAGTCTCTGTCCCTGCTCTCTTCATTTTCCCTCCTATTTCTGATCCTTGACTATCTTTTATGTTTGAATAATTTAAAAATTTTCAATTTTATTTTACATGTTATCTTTTGAATTGTAACTCATACTTTTCTGTAGGGATCTCCATTGGCTATCTCTATGGAGCAATGCCCATTCTTAACTTTCCATATGCTAATTATCCTTAATATTTGACCATCACTTGAAAAGTAAGAGGATCTTCAACAGCCTAAGTTTTCCTGTCCTCTAGCCAGTCCTCTAAACTACAGTTATCATTTGTAGAATGCATCTACCATAGTCCTCATGCCACCACGCAATGCTAGAATGTGTGCATTAAGGAATCACCTGTATATTAAAGGATTAAAGGACCTAGGGGGAACCTTCCTTATAATCTGCCTCCTCTGAACACTATCCCTGGCTCTTCACTCCTGTGGAGCTCACAGTTCATCTGATGTCCTTTCTCTGCAGCAGAAGACCACCTTCAGGCTTCCTCAGGTGGAGGGGCTGCTGGCTAATGGGTTCTCTGGGTTTGCATTGCTGACATGTTTCATCTCGCCTTCATTCTGCCTTTTGTTTCCTTTGGAAAGGAGTCTGTGTTGGCGGGTTGCACCTTGTGTTCCCTTCAGGACTTTGCAGTCACTGCTCTCCAGTTGCTGATGAGAAGTCCCGGTCCCTCGTGCTGCCTCCTCTGTGTGATGTGCTGTCTCCCAGCCCTCATGGTTTCCTGTTCATGTTTGGTTCCTGCAGTTGGACTGTGATTCACCTGAAGTTTTTTATTTTTCTTTTTTATCCTGTGGCTTATTATTTTCTTGAGCCTGTAAATTCATACCGCTGTCAGATTGGGCAGTATTTAGACATTATCTTATGAGTACTTTAACCTTTCCTTTCATATCTGTCTCCTTCAGGGGTCCTGATGGTTGTGTTCGAACTTTAGATGTGGTCACAAAGGTCCCCGAGCTCAGTTCATACTTTAACATCATTTTTCTCTATCATCAAATGATCTTTTTATTAAGTATTACCAAGTACATATATTCTCTCATCTCCAACTGGCAATTAAGGGCATATCATATTGTTTTTTAATCTCAAATTACTTTTTATTCTACCTTTTCAATTGTATTGCTCCGTATACCTTCTATTCACTTCTGAAAACTCCTATTGTGTCATTGTGAGCACATTTTCCTTTACCTTCTTGGGTAATAACAGCGGTGCCATCTGATGTGGGAAACCTGGCTCATGCTGGTATGAGTGTATGAAGCACCAGGAACGCGGTGGTGGGTCTGATGCTTCACCTTTTCCGTTCTTAGGTTTCTTTGGCATCATCTGCTAAGCCCTGCATCACAGATTCAGGGGGTGGGACTGGTTCATGCAAATGGCCTGGCTTGGGCTTCTCTTGCCCTCTGAAGCTCATTTGACTCTTCAACCACTCAGGAGCAGAGAGGGTGGTTGACCTGGTGGAAAGACAGTTTGGGAGAATTCTTCTTTTCTCACTTCCCCATGTGATTACCTTACTTCTGAGCACTTCTCCCCAGAATGCCAACCAGATTTGGCCCCAGCACAACTCTCAGTGGACTTGACCCTTCCCATAGGTTTGGCAGTGCCTTCTCATCAGCACTGCTGAGAGTCGTGACAGTCCATCATGATCCTTCCCACTCGAGCCACCTCTGAAAGTAATCACCTCATAAAACTCATTCTTAAACCTTAATGTGTATCTGCAGTGGCTATAGCTACAGACATGGACAGACAGACAATGTGTATGCACAGAAAGATATATACCACGCATATGTGTGTGTGAATAAAACAACAGAAGAGAACTGAGCACACAAAGACCTTCTACTAGTGTTCTGAAAATGCATTTGGAACAGCCCAGAGCAATGAAGATAGCTACAGAGCAGGCTGTAGTGAGAAGCTCTTTTAATACCAGTTGGGCATGGCCATTAACTTATCAGTATTCAGTTATCCATATTTTCTTAAATTTTCTAATATTAAAACTTTCCTCTAGATGGCAGAAAAATTGTCACAGATGCATATTTTTAAAGGCCTAGAAATATGAAGTTGAAATCCTCATTGTAGGTATTTCAAGGGAGACAACCTGCCCTGCTTGCTCAGATGAGAACAGCGCCCTCTTCCTGCAGCAGTGTGTATGCCATCCACTCTTCCCTGGGACTCCTGAGTTCTAGAACCACTGGGACGAACCTGGTGCCACCCAAACAGACTCTCTACCTCTCTGGCAGCAGGTGGGTAGCATGGGGACAAGCCCCCAGAGCTAGCTCAGGTAGGTCATTCAGTGCACCAAGACATGCCCTTCAGCTCACATGACACCTGGAGCCACCTTCGGTGTGTTTATAATTGGCTGCCTGCCTATAAATGAGCAATAAGCCAAGGAGAACAGAAAAGGAGGATTTTTAGATAAAAGGAATTTTTTCTTCTCCTAGTCATTAGGGATATCTCTGACACTCATTCTCCTATTTTTAATCCGTTTCAATTGTGAGTCAGGTAGTGTTGACTTGAGCCTCTCGCTTAATCTTCTGTTGCTACAGTTCTATTCTTGGTAACCCTAAGGTTGAGCAGTGTGGTAATTAAAGGCAGTTCATAAGGGGATTTATCTTCCTTACTTTATTCATTCTTTGGAGAAGTGATTCCCACCTTTAAGGGTTTCTGTATTAAGTGAGTTGACAAATAGGAGAAGACTAGAGAGGTAGTAGATACAAAAATATGCTGGTTTACATTCCCAACGCTAATGAATGAATAAAGACAAAATTCACTGACTGAGTCCAGGACTTGGAAAAAAAGAATTTAAATACACATATATATGAAGCAAAATAATTTGCCCAAATCACAATATTAGTAAAAAAGTAGAGCCAGAATCTAAACCAAGATATAATTATCAACCATTATGCAGAATTGGACCTCACAAGAAGCACTAATCAGTCTCTGAAAACCAAAATCCCTTACACAAAATGGAGCAAGTGGAAACAAAAATGCATTTTGCATGTACAGGCAGTCATTAATAATCGGAAATGTTGGTCACAGGGTTGGATGGCAACGTGCTGAGGAATTCAGGGCTCGTGTCTGTCTTGCAGAATATGCTGATTAAGTTTCTGCATGTTACATGGAACGCAATTCCCAGAAGCACCGAGGTTTATGTAATGGTAAATTAGTGGTACCAGGTAAGAAAGAGCCTCAGCCTAAGCCTGAGAGTCCAAGAAACCAAGTACAGCTTAAAGAACAGAACAAGGAACCTCCACAGATTTTGCCACAGTTCCTTTTCATTCTTAGGAAAATCCACTAGCATAGCTCAACTCCCATTTGGGAAATCAAAATGTTAAGGCAAGCCCTTCTCTAACTTCATGTTTAAATTCAGGTACTCACTGAGCTAAGGAGTGAGGACCTTGCCTGTTGCTGACATTGAACATGAAAATAGATGCAGCATTTTAAAATACATATTTTGTGCGAAACACAGTGATAGGCCATTTATAGATTATTTTGTGATTTAAATAGTTCCAAATCCTTCATTGTGAATATTATCTTCATTTTGCAGATGAGAGAACTGAAATTCAGGAAGTTACCCAATGTCACACTGCTGGACATGAATATTATGACATGTTGTAAAACTTTCTGTGACAAATTGGTCATTATTTCTGAAACCAAGAAAGAAAGCCTTTAATTACATTTTTGAAATGTGTTAGATAATTCTCAATTTTATGTACCTGGGAGAGAGAATGATCCAATTATGAACCGACTCAGACTTATGAATAGACATGTCTGTAGATGAATATATATTACAAATTGAAAGCCAAATAGAAAACAGCCCAGAGTTCCTGCTCATCCCTTCAGTTTTGTTCATCAAACACATTGACTGTCCAGTAATTGATGTCATTTATTCACTTATTATTCTATTAATAAAATGCAGTATGCACCTGCAGTATGCAATTATGTATCATGCAATATTGGAGGTTAACTGATGGATAACATTTTCATTACCTAAAACTGGAAAGGCATTCATACACATACAAAGTCATACATGTGAACTTATCTGCAAATGAATAGGATAATAGTGCAACAAAAAGAAAAGGCAGAAAAAGCTCATAGAAGTTAATGCATTTTGCATGAATGTGTGTGTGTGTGTGTACATATGTGCAATGCTAGGGATCAAACCTAGAGCGTTATGTATGCTAGAGAATTGCTCTATCTCTGCATTACATCTCCAGCTCATAGAAATTGAAATCCAAAAAACCAAAAGCATAATGAAACTCAAAAGCATTTGCTATCAGACGAAAGCACAACGTAATAACACAAGTGGTGTACTACACTCCACCACCTGGCAGAACTCAGAAAGGTACATGATGCAAGTGTGGTCAATGATGGGGGAAAGGCAAAACCTTGCTATGACTTCTGGCAACACACTGTGGAGAGTCTAGATGCACCTGTGCAGTGACTCAGTTCCTTCTCTAATCCCAAAGACCTTCCCACAGAGGTCCTAAGAAAACACTGCCAGAGTGCCCATGGAAAGTCACAGATGACCAGGAGGGGGAATAAAGTGCAGACACCCCCCCCAAGAACAGAGCAGTCTACAGTGAGAGAGAGAAAGAAGAATCGTAATAGAGAAGGAGGACAAAAGAAATAAAAGAACACCATTAGGGACATACCCAGCATGGATACAAGATAATGCACTATGAATTATGGAGAATGACTAACTGAGTACTTAGCAGAAGAGGTCATAATGGAAAATCAAAGTCAGCAACATTCTTTATCTCGCTGAAGCCAATTAAAACCAATTTTAAAATAATGTCACTTGCAATATTGACCAAGACTCTCAAGTATATAGAAAAAACACAGGCACACATAATCATTCTATCATCAACAAGCTTCTATATGTGTGTTTTTATGTCTTTGTCATAGATTTCAGCTCCAGCTCCAGAAACCAAGCAAGTCTCTGAAGTTCTGGGATGTGGGCAGGGCCCTGAGAATTCAGGTTTCAGGGCTTCCTGAACACCAGGTCAGTCCCATGGCCCCAGGTCTCAGGTCAGTCCCCACTGGCCCAGGACTTAGGCTTCGCTCCACATAGTCACATGATCGCACTTGATTCAGTATCTAGGCCTGCTCAGTGGGCCCACACACCTACCCATCCATGTAGATCCAACACTACACTGCCCGCGTGAACCCAGTCTCCAGGCCAGCAACTGACGACCCGGCATCCGACTCCATGAGCAGGCTTCTCCATGGACTCCCTCCAGGAGCTCCTTGGGAATCTCTGAACAGGTGGACAAGAAACAGCGTCCCCTACCAAATCCAGTCTGAAAACTGGAAGATACCCACTTTCAGTACAAGGTCAGCAGGATCATGAATAATCACCATGGAAGAAAATGAAACACTGGAAACAACCTAAGAAATGGAGATAGATGAACTCCTTCACAAAACCACAACTATTCCATTTTAAAGAAGATCTATGAATTACAAAAGAACAGAAGGTGACAACTAAATTAAATCAGGAAAACAAAATGTGGACAAAAACAGAAGCTCAACAAAGTGACAGAAACTACAAAAATAATGACCAAGAAATTCTGGACTTGAAGAGCACACTGAATACATTGAAAAATTCAGTGAAGCTCTTCAACAGAAGTCTTGATCCAGCAGAAGAAAAAAATCATCACTTGAAATTATCCAGGTGGCATCATCATCATCAATAATAATAATGGGGTAATAATAATGTAGTGATGCAGAGGCAGAGGAGGAGGAAGAGAGGAGGAGTGGAGGAAGCAGAGAAGGAGGAGGGAGGTGTGGAGGAATGTGTGGGACACCATCAGTTTAACTCATATATAAATTATGTGACTTCCAGAAGGAGCAGAGGAAAAGCAGGAGCAGAAATGTTACTTAAACAAAGATAGAAAACTTCCTAAGACTGGAGAAGGATCTGAAGATCCAAGTTCACAGAGTTGAAAGAATTCCACATATATTCAGCCTAAAAGGATATTCATCAAAACACAGTGTAATCAAATTCTCAATAGTGGAAGCATCAAGAGAAAAGGGACTCATAGCATCCAGAAAACCTTCATCTAGCTAAAAGTATATTTTTCATCAGAAAAATCTGGAGATCAGGAAACCATGCGATCATGTATTCAAAGTGCTCAAATAAAAAACAAACAAACAAAATTGTCTAACAGAATTACTATACCAGCCAGTCCGTCCTTGGGAACGAAGAAGCAGTAAAGAGTCCCCTAGACCAGTGCTGAGGCAGTTTAGCAGCACCAGAGCTGCCTTACACAAAAAGCTTCCAGTAGTACTGAAAGAATATTAATATAAATATTATAACATTTATTATAACTCACTGTAAGAGTAAAAACGTGGTCAAATTCAGAATACTCCAGTACTGAGATGGTAGTGAGTAAATCAATTAATTACAGGAAAAGTTTAATAAAAGCAATGTAGCTTTTGTTTCTTGGGCTTATACAGTCTTGTCAAAAATTCCTTGCCTATTCCAAAATCCCCTGTTTTCTTCTAGCAGATTGTTTCAGATCTTATATTTAAGTCTTTGATTTCTTTTTAGCTAAATGTTTTACAGGCAAGAGATAAGGTCTAGTATCATTCCAATTTTGACAGAACCATTTTTTTAAATTTATTGTACTTTCTCCCCTATGTAACTTAGAACCTGAGTTGAAGATCTTTTGGCCATAAATGCTTGTGTTTACTCTTAAGTTCTTGGTCTTTTTCCATTTGTCTGTGGTTTATTTTTATGCTGACACCACACTGGTTTGATTACAAGAGCTTTGGAGTGTATTTTGAAGACAGTTAATGCCATTGTCTCATGTGTTCCTCTTGGCTCAAGATGGTTTTGTTTCTTTGGTAATCTTTAGAATTTCATACAAATTTTAGCACTGGATTCTTTTAGATTTGTGAAGAATATCCCGATTTTAACAGCAATTGCACTCAATGTTTAGATCACATGGCTATTATAAACATTTTAACGATACAAGCTCTTTTAATCCATGATTATTAGATGTTTTTCCTTTTTTATGAATTCTCTTCAATTTATTTCATTAATATTTTGTAGTATTCATTGTACAGCTCTTTCACCTCTTTATTTTATTTTATTTTTCTTGCTATTGTAATTGCAATTGCATTCTTGGCTGTTGTTTTGGATGATTACACATTGGCTATTGATGTTTTGATGCTGATTATGCATTCTGAAACTTCGCAGAATTCATTTATTATAAAAGCATTTTTGGTGGAGTCTTTGAAGTTTCCAACATATAAAATCATATCATCTGCAAACAGTAGCAATCTAACTTCCTCTTTTTTATTTGAGTTATGTTAATTTCTTTCTCTTGATTGACTGCTCTGGATAGGACCTCCAGTACTGTTTTGAACAAAAGTGTGTTGAAAATAGACATCCTTGTCTTATTCTAGTTCTTTCAGAGAAAGCTTTAAGGTTCCCCCACTCAGTGTGACATTAGATGTTGGCTTAGTATGTATACCCTCTATTATGTTGAGGTACAATACTGTTACCCAACTTGTTCAGAGTTTCTATCATGACAGAATGTTGAATTTTATCAAATAAGCTTTAAGCACCTGTGATGTGGATGGTTTTGTCCACTCTGTTGGTGTGTTGATCCAGACAGTTGATTGACATGTGTGGAAACACCCTTGAGTTCAGGGCCATGGTGAACACTATGTTTAAGGTCCTGTTGAATTTAGTTTGCTAATATTTTGTGGATTTTTGAGGATTTTTTTTTATCTATGTTCATCAAGGATATGAGCCTGTGTTTTTTCCCTTTTAGTTATATCTTTGTTAGTTTTTTTATTATTGTTGTTGTATCAAGATAATACTACCCTTAGACAATGAGTTTAGAAGAATTAACTCCTCTTCAAGGAAAATAGCAATATAGAGGAAGAGTGGTAGAAAGGTTCAGAAAAACAGGAAAAAGAAAGTTCAAAAAATAGAAATTGTCTGTTCCTACTATCAATGATTAATTTAAGTGAAACTGAACTAAATTGTCCTATCAAATTTTAAATAATGGAGTGTATAAAATCAAGATCCACAAGAATTTCACTCTAGTTTTAAGAACACACATAGGCTGGAAATAAAGAGATGAAAGAAATATCCTGCCGCAGTCCGGCTGCAGCAAAGTAACTGGGGGGGTGATGAGCAACTTGTGTACATTGATACAGCAGGAGTGGGAGCCATTTATTGTAGGACAGGAGGGGTATATATACATTCCACACAGCTTATCTTAATTAACATAAACTAGATACAGCAGTCAACCAATAAGGAATCTCCACACTTAATGGCTCCCTGGCATTACCTCACAAACCACTCCCTCTGGCAAAATGCCAGAGGACTTGTTTACAGACCCTAACATTTCCCCCTTTTGTTTAATTTAAATAATGACCATGGTGTTTTTTACACAAACACCACAAACAATCTGCTACAAGCTGAAGGTGAGGATACAAAATGCCACAATACCAAGCCAATTGATGGCTCCATGCAAGAAGCCCTTGGAAAAATTATACCAGCAATAACACTGTTAGCAAAGATACCCAGTTACAATTTGTTGTAGATTACAGTTTGTTGTCTCAGTCCAGGTAAAGAGTGTCTCAATAGATTAACTCACAGTCCAGGTAAATTACAGTCCAGGTAAGTTCTGCAGGCAGCTAGCTTGATTGGAAGTCTCGTTCGGTTCTCAGCAACACTGGAAATTCTTCCACCCTTGTCCTCACCGCACTGGGACGAAGGCAGGAACTCCAGCAATGATGCTAAAGAAAATCCTGTAGTATTTCAGCAGGCACTAAGAAAACAAACTTCTGAACAATTTAGCACATTATCTCAAGGTTTTTTATATTCGAAATAAGCCTTAATAGTGCTCATTACTCATTAGCTTCCTGGTGTGGGAGAACCATTGTAGTTACTGGCCTTGGAAATGATCAAACTTCAGGGACTCTAGCGTCTTCCGCCTGCTGTGTCCCAGGCAGCCCCAGATGGCCCTGGGGAGAGTCCAGGGGAGTGTTCCGGACTCAAACTGCCACTGGGCACAGGGAGCAAGAGCCCACAAGACTGTGCCTCCAGGTCAGGTCTGGGTTTGGGCTCTCGCAGTGGCGTCCTGCTCCCTGGGTTGGGGGAGGGGAAGAGCTGGCTGCCGCTGCTTGAAAAGCCCTTGCTGTGCCATGACCAGCTCGCGCAAGTGGCCGCCGTGCGGTTTTATGCACCCTCCAGTAAAGAAAAGTATTTAGTAATAGCCTTTTGCTGCAACTTTTTTCCTGATAATCCTTCTTCTTCTGAACTTTGTTTTTCTTTCTGACTAGAGTTCCTGGGCTTCCATCAAAGCATGCCCTAACTATTCTTGGTTCCACTGGGGTGCCTCCTTCCCTTAGTAATTTACTTCTCACCCCTTCCATATTTTCATCACAAAGACAATACAATACACTGAGACAAAACAAGACACAAACATACTGTATCAATCTTCTCCATTTTCTCAAAATGGCCATTTTTCCTCTCGCCCTATCTGCCTAGGGACAAGCAGATTTGCTCCTGTCCTATCTAAGGACGTGCAGCTTTGTTTCGTCACTTACCCCTGAGTGTCCTGGGGCTCCCGGTTGGGGCCACCATTTGCCGCAGTCCGGCTGCAGCAAAATAACCGGGGGTAACGAGCAACTTGTGTACATTGATACAGCAGGAGTGGGAGCCCTTTATTGTAGGACAGGAGGGGTATATATACATTCCACACAGCTTATCTAATTAACATAAACTAGATACAGCAGTCAACCAATAAGGAATCTCCACACTTAATGGCTCGCTGGCATTACCTCACAAACCACTCCCTCTGGCAAAATGCCAGGCACCATCTTGACTTGTTTACAGACCCTAACAATATCCTGTGGAAATGATACTAAATAGATGAAAAAGAATACAGCTCTCTATGCTTATACTAGAGAAAACAAAAATTAAATCAAAAGCTGTCACCTAAGACAAAGAAGGGGTGAATTCATCAAGAATAAGTAACACTTGTAAATATTCATGCACTCGACATTAGAGCACCCAAATATATAAAGCAAATATTAACTGAAAGAGAAAAGTACAATAGTAGAATAATAGAACTCATCAAAACCCCACTTTGATAAATGCATAGATCATCCAGACAGAAGACCAACATGGAAACGCTGGATTTCTCAAAAGTATAGACCAAACGGACTTAACAAACTGCCTTAGTTAGCACTGCATCACTGTAACGAAATAACTAAGTCAATTAAGAACAAACAAAGCTTATTTTGGTTCATGGTTGTGGGGTTTCCATTTCAACATTGAAAGACTTCAATCTATTTTGGCCTTTGTTGAGGGCAGCAAATCACAACAGGAGTGTTTAACAGAGTGAAGGGCTCACCACACTCATGAGGAAGCCGAGAGTGAGTAGAGTCAGACCCCATCATCCCCTCGGATGGCACATGCCTGGTGACCTAAGGACTTCCCGTAAGCTGCCATGTTCCAAAGGTCCCACCACCTCCCAAGTTCATCACTTGGGGACTGAGCCTTGAACCCACGGGCCTTTGGGGGTTGCTCTTCCAAACCATAGCAGAGACACAACCACAACATGCTGTTCAACAGCAAAAGACCTCATTTGCACTAGATTTCCAAGCCCACGTGGAACATTCTCCAGGATACAGTAGGACAGACCAAAGCCTAAAATATTTAAAAGATTGAAATCATATCAACAATCTTTTCTGTGCACCATGACATGAAAGTAGAAATCCATTATAAGAGAAATCTTGGGAAATACACAAATATGTAGAAATTAAGCAATGCTCTCCAAAACAACCAGTAGGTTAAAGAAGAAATCAAATTGCTGATCTTTAAATATTAAGACAATTAAAACTGGAAATAACTTATCAAAATTTATGAGATGTATGAAAGAAGTTCTCAAAGGAAAAATTATAGTGGTAAGCACTTACAGTATAAGAAAAATTTAAAACAAACATCTTATTTTCAGATCTTAAAGAATTATAAAAGGAAATGCAAACTAAAGTCAAACATAGCAAAGGGAAGGGAATAACAAAAATCAGAGTAGAAATAAATGAAACCGTCTAGAGCAACAAAAGACAATATAGACAAAATTAAGAGCTGGTTTTTAAAAGCTAAACAAATTTGACGAATCCTTCTGTGGACTAAAAATGACAACAACCACAAGTAATATTCAAATAAATACGACTATAAAGAGGAGACATTATAACTGAATATTTCTTTATATGCTAAGAGAATAATATAAGCAAATATCTTCCAAAGAGATGAATAACCTAGAAAAATAGCTAAGTTCCTGTAAACATAGAGTCTACCAAGTTTGAATTATGAAGAAATAGAAATCTGAACAGACTATTATCAAAAATTATCAGTGAGAGAGAGACAGAGACAGAGATAGAGAAACAGACACAGACAGAAATTAAATCAGTAACAATCTTCCTCACAAAAAACATTCCAGGATCTAATGATTTTATTGGTGAATTCTACCAAACATTTAAAAAATTATCATTAATTTTTCTCAAATCTTCCATATGATTGAAGAAGATGTAATATTTCTAATCTCATTTTATAAGCCCCATAATACTCTGATACTAAGGTCATACAATGGCACTACAAGAAAAAAAATAGACACTATCATTGATAGAAAGGATGAAATACTTCTCTATAAAATACTAGAAAATCAAATTCAGCATCATACTTAAAGAACTTTACATTATCACCAAGTGTGATGTATCTCTAAAATGCAAGGATGCCTAATACATAAAATCAATAAATGTGATACATAAAATCAATAAATGTGAAACTTCACATTAGCAGAATGAAAAGCAAACATGATCATTTTTAAAGATTCAGAAAAGCATTTGACAAAATGGAATATCCTTTCATAATTAAAATGCTGAACAATTTAGCAATAGAAGGAATATTTCTCAACCCCATGAGGACCATGGGTGACAAGCCCACAACTAATATACCCAATAGGGAAAAGCTGAAATATTTTCCTCCAGAAACAATAGCAAAATAAGGTTGTAAAATACTTGCCAAAGCAATTAGATACGAAAAAGAAATAAGCAGCCATCAAACAGAAAGGAAGAATTTTAAAAAGTACTATTGCTTACAGATGAAATGATCTTAAGCACAGGTGAGGATGGCTATTATGAAACTGATGACAGATAATTAGTATTGGTGAGAATGTGAAAGAAGGAGGACATAGGAGCACATTGGAGGGAATGTAAATTAGCATTGGATTTTGTAAAACCATATGGAGGTTCTCAAAGAAAAGAGAGCCACCATAACATCTGCACATCCCTCCTCAAGACATAGAGTGTGTCCAAAGTCTAGAGGATCAGGATCTTCAAGGGACAGCTGCACCTTCCTGCTCAATGCAGCATCATGAGCAATGGGTAAGACATGGGATCAAGCAGAGGTGAATCAGTGGAGGCATGAAGAGCTTATAAGAAATGCCACACACACTCAGACCTCAAGTCACTTCTGCCTAACGTGAAGGCCTACTCTCAGGTGTTTCAGACACTGAATGATTGCCAAGTGAGTGGTATAATTTACTGGATAGTGTATCAAATCATAAGCTTAAAATTTTAGTTGGCTCTGGTAAAAAATGGTATAACTCGCCTATAATTCTGTTGGAAATTTAACTTATTGCTGATATTTTTAAATCCTACATTCTAAATGAAGTTATATTATTTTCAATTTTAATATAATTTGCAAATGACTAATTCAAATTTACTCATTACTTCTACTAAGTCTGAAACAATGAAATGAACTTAGAATGTATTATTCTGATAAATGACTTTTACAGTACATTTATTTCTGATAATCTCTTTCTCTTATTTTTTCATCCCTTTATTGACTTATTTCTTCCTCTCCTATGTATTTCTTTGTTTTTCACACATGTTTGAAATTTAAGAGTTTAGTCTAAGAAAAATATGTTGGGCCGGGGATGTGGCTCAAGTGGTAGCGCACTCGCCTGGCATGCGTGCAGCCCGGGTTCGATCCTCAGCACCACAAACAAACAAAGATGTTGTGTCTGCCGAAAACTAAAAAATAAATATTAAAATTCTCTCTCTCTCTCTTAAAAAAATAAAAATATGTTGATGTAATCTCTCTCTTTTTATCTAAATAATATTTATTCTGCCTTTTCCTTTTATTGTAGGGGGCTGAACCCAGGAGTACTCCACCACTAAGCTACATCCCAAGCCTGTTTTATTTTTGAGACACGGGGTCACACTAACTTGCCCAGGCTGGTCTTGAACTCAGAGTCCTCCTGCCTCAACCTCCAAAGTCACTGGGTTCATAGGTGTGACACCTCCTCTGACAGGTGATAAAGTTCTGATGTGGATGATGGTATTTCTTGTAGTCTGCATTCGTTCATTAGCCTCCTGCCTCTCTATTTTTTTTTTTGAATTTTTAAAAAATATTATTTAGTTTTTTCAGTGGACACAACATCTTTATTTTATTTTTTTAATGTGGTGCTGGGGATCAAACCCAGTGCCCCGCGCATGCCAGGTGAGCATGCTACCACTTGAGCCACATCCCCAGCCCTCTGTTTTTTAATGTACAATCTGTTTATTTTCCCCTTTACTTGTTGGAAGCTCTGAGTTTGGTCATTCTACTATTTGTTATAACGTCATGGCTTGCTCGCTCGCTCTCTCTCTCTCTCTCTCTCTCTCTCTCTTCCTCCCTTTCTCTCTATTATTCTTTAAATTTATGCAGCTGATGTTGTGCTGCAGTTTTCCAACCTGATAATTTATGTTTTCCATCAACCCCAAATATCTCAGTTTTAGTCTACCGCTTTATTCTATTTTGTCATGTTTTAGATTTTTCTCATTCTTTCCTCTGCATTCAGCAATAACTGATTTTATAACTTTCCACCTTACTTTCTGTGTGCTTCACCCAGAATAAATTCTGGATAAACATCCCTAGTAAACCCCTTTTCTCTTTAGCTGTATCAAATCCTCTGTTAACACATTCTGATTTTTTTTATTTCAATGAATAAAATATTAGACCAGATAAAATGGGAAAATGAAATTCGAGAAAAGAACAAGATGCTGTCAACATTTGACCAAGGTTATTTTTATGGAAATGGCTCATTAAAACTTTTAGAATTGAGGGAAACAAAGTGATTCTGTGTTTACATTCTGACTTCCATAATAGCAACACCTGAGGTTTTATGGACTTCTGGCTATGGTTTCTTTTTTCTGTCATATCTCCCTTAAATTAACTGGTTACCTGGTGTGTTTTGTAAGTTGGAATCCTGTGCTCATTTTGGGCAGGGCGGTGTTGGTGAAGAGCTGCAGGACAAGTTCCCCGCACAGGAAAGGAAACCAGACAGAACTGTGTCTGCCCCCTGAACCGGTGGTCAGTGTTCCAGATCACAAGGCTGGGAGGTGTTTCCCGAGAGCAAGAGATTGCAGACCACACTGTAGCACTCCATGGGCCTAAAGCCACGTGAATGCAGGACACCTATCATTCGTCCATCTACTCCCCTGCTTGCTGCAAGGGAGCCAGGCAGCCGAGGTTTCTCAGGTCCACGTGCTGGTGGAGCAGTTCCACCTGGCCGCAGCATGCAGCCCTCCAGCCTGGGTTTCCTAGGGTTTACTGCCCACTGCACAGCAGCCCTGAGCAGGTGTCCAGTCTGGGCCACCCTGGGCACTGTCCAGCCTAGAATCCTTCTCCCGCAGTCCAGCTTCAGCTCCAAGCCTCCCACTCGCTGCCTTAACATCTAGTCCCATGGGAAGTTCACAGGCCACTTCCAGCATGAACAATGCTTACCTGAAAGCACATTTGTTGGTTTGACTGGGATTTCTCTTCCAAGAGTTCAACCTGGTCCTGCGAGGTTTATGTTGCCAGGAACAAGCAGCCAGGCAGCTCTTTACAGTAATAGGGTGACAGTTTTGAAACTTCTCTGTCCACCAGCTACTATCCTTCCTGACCACATTAGCCACTTGTAAATTGTTAAGATTCGGAAATTATCCCAGGAATCAAGTGATAATGCCCCTACGTTCTGCTTTCTAGTCACTCCCTACAAGACCTGTAGTACCCAGTCCCAGTGGCAGGATTCTGCTGGGGCCACCATCTCTCTGGGGAATAGTCACAGAACTGACACCAGCCACCACCCAGGGCAAAGCTCCGTCCCTTTTACTGACACGCAGGAGGGTCTTCTGTTTTGACTACAACTTGGAGGAAATAGCACTTTTTTGTTATCTTGCAGTTTCAGAACCAGCTTCGAGGAACAGGAGGTAGCGCCTCAAGCACACAGTCTTCAAATCACAAACACTCCATTATTCTACAATTATTTTGTTAACAATTATTATCATGGTCTCTTTTACCATTAATTTTACTCTTGAATGGCAGCCGGAAAACATAAGACTTGGTTGTGTTTTGTTTGCTACTTTATATTACTGCATAGTTTGGTATGATTTGATCAAATTTTAATTTCTCAAAAGACCTAATCGGATAATGTAATTTGTAATGGGTAATTACACTAAAGAGGAAATACTGTATTTTGCTTTATTTCATTCAGTAAAGATTCAAAGGACACAAGGTTATTTTTGAAGCATAATCTACTCTGTAAAGTATAATTTCCCTCACATGAACAGCTCAACTAGATAAGAACTGACATTCTCCAATAAATACATTTATAACTATTTTTAGTCTTGGTACAATTTTACGTTTTCCATGTCTTGCCAGTCATGAGTGTCCATTTTTAAATAGATTTTTTTTCTGTAACCATCTCTGCTTGATTAAAACTGACATTTATTAAGTAAGCCACAATATATTTGCTATTTTTAGACTTTGCCCAATTTTCTATTTTCATTTCTAACAGGTCTCTTTATATAAACCCATCAGCTTTAGAACACTGTCCTGAATTGGGGAATACTCAAATTACTAAGTTAATACATGCAGTACTTGAGATTAAAATCAAGTGTGTAGAAGATAATTCCAGTAGGGGAATGTATGCCGATCAACCCATATGTCCCTTGGTAGCTATGCTCATCGGGCTGAGTCTCATGGACTTATGAGAAGCATGGCTGAGGTTTTAAATAAGCAAATGCATGACTCTTCACACCCACGAATACAGACACTGGTGTCTGCAATTATCACTGTTGGGTTGGGTCGTTTTTTAAGAGTATTTCAAAGCCACCGTGGTCTGCCGAAGTCCCTTCTGTGACACACCCATTAATGGGCAGTACTGCTAGCCTCCCTTGTCCTTGACCTTCCCGCCAAGATGTTAGTGCTGCCCTCGAGGTCGCAGGGAAGCCTGAGAGAGTCTGGAGTTACTGTGGTCACACTGAGAGAGGTCAGTTCTGATGACCCCTAGGGACTCAGGAGGGAAGGGGCGAGAGGTGACGTTCTTAGGGAACACACCAGGGCCTGGAGAGCCCAGGGGAGAAGGCACAGTGGCTCCTCTGTATCCAGGGTCTCTCCCCTAACTCTGGCTCTCTGCACCTGCTTCAGGTGGTACCTCCAAAGCCCTCCAGAGCTCACCGTGGGTTCCTTTTCCTTCTGATAATGCATTGTGTTACATGACCTTATTTATTATTCATTCATTTTTATCTCTTCCAAGAAATGAATGGACTTAAAACTCAACATCGGCTGCTTATGGGAAACATCACCCTGAAACCTGAGGGCTCACAAGTCAGAACCGACCTTGTGCTCATTCTACTCTCCAGCAGGTGTCGAGGAAGCCTACCTCGGCTTCCAGCTCTGCTTTGGATTGAAACCAGTGAGGTCTTTACGATGTCAACACCAGGACCGGAAGCTTCCCACAGAAGGGGGAGAGTTGTGGAGGGTCCAGTCCTAATGTAAATGACCTGACCCCACGTGTCTACCACAGCCTACTGACCAGGCGTGGCCTTGCAGCACTGTCCACCTGCCAGCGGTAGAGTCCTGTGATCCCCTGAGGTTATCCCCTGGACAGGAGGGTCAGCTCGGTGAGAGGTAGATTGTCTAGCACTATGAGGAGCAGCTGACTCTTTGCTTTGGCTGGTATTGCATTTTGACTAAAAGAACCACAATAGACCCTTCACTTCTGTTTCTGTTTCATCTGTTTTCTGTTGTTTCAAGTTGGCACAAACTGTACCGACCAGAAAACCTGGCAGCGGCCCTCTTCAGTGTATGAAAAATGGAGAGGAGAAATGGCTGCTCTTAGGAAAGCTCTTTCCATCCCTTCAGAGGGCGGGTCTTCTCTGAGCAGGACCCAAGGAAGGCACGGACCACTGCTGGGACTCAACTCTGGGAGCTGAGGATGGACTTAGTGTCTACAAACTCATGATGTGTGATGCTTGTCGGGGACCTGACTTTCCACCTTTCCCAAGTCCCCCGAAAGACCAACCTCTGAGATTCTGGGTAGGAATCCCACCTAGGAGGCACTATCAGCATGAAGATCCTTGTCACTGAAGTCATTTTCAAGGGTAAAAAAAAAATGTGATTTCAACAGCAACAGAAAATAAGCAGATTTCTAAGTGACATAACAAAACACAACATGTATGTGTACATGTATCTTCTGTAAGTAACTTGGATACAGTGCTGAGCCTCACTGCTGGCTGCTGGTATTATGTTTAGAGCATCCTCTCTTTCCTGAGCTCAGTGTAGTATTGAGGGCTGAAGGCAAAAAGGTATGTAGAAGACATGCCCCCAAGAGATGATAGTGCACTGCTTCATGGATGAAATCATTACTCTGCATCCCAACCTCAGAGACACAGGCATGCAGGAGAGGAGAAAGGACACCCCACCCACAAAGTTATGCTGGAAAGACAGGGAATAGAGCAGTGTACTCCCCAACTTCCTGTGGCAGCTACATAATGAAATAAAGAAGTAACAAAGGGTTTCATAATGCTTAAGGAATGTTTTGGTTTATTTCTAAAAAGTGAACTCTCTGTGCACTTGTCCCAGGAAAGCCGGGAGCTGAAACTCTAAACCTTGGTTCTTGTGTTCCAACGAAAGAAGACTTGAAGTCAGACACCAAAACCCAGACAGGAGAACTTTATTGCAAGTGAAAGTGAGGAGAAAGTGAAGTAAAGCACAGTGAGGCTTAAGCAGGGAGCACTCTCAAGAGAGAGAGTGGGCCATCCCCATACAGAGAACAAAAGGAGACAGCGCTGTCCCCAGGTTTATCACTGTTTGATGTTTACCAGGGCAGCTGGGGCCACCTTCTGTGCTCTTTCCAATCAGGTGTTCAACTGCTCCTTCATGTCCGTCAGTGGAGTTTTTGACCTTGGTTCGTCCCTCCGGCAGTGTCATGGTGGCCATCCTGTTCAGGCTTCATCTGAAGTCAGTCCTGTGTTAATGTGGGCACTGGGGTCAGTAGCCAGGCAGAAGCTCTTATCTTAGTTATCTCAGTGCCACTAAAGGACTCCTCGTCCCAGACAGATGGAGACACCTGTAGCCATAAGTCCCAGCTTCACACCAGCCTCAGTGGACCCTGTCAGGAGTCAGTCCCATTAATCCTTCTCTTTTGACGCATTTTCCCATTAGGTCCTTTGCTTCCATTTATTTTCTACAAATTAACAACCACCCTTTGCTTTCTCGTCTACTTTGAGGTAGTTTAAAGAACACCCTAGAATAATTGAAAAACACTTGTGATCTTGCCTAGATTTCACCGCTCATTGCTAGCTGCTACCTAACACACGGCTGATAAAACTATGATAACACACACTCCTGTGGAGACCAACAGAAGGCCGTGCGTAAAGCCGACGGCAAGGCCAGCAGCCCAGACACAGACCCTAACCCAGCATGTGGGTATTTCTCAAGAGATAATTCATTTGTCAGTAGGAAGAATCCAGAAAATTTAAAACTTTTTTTCAAAAGTTTAAGGGGAAAATATTCTCCGATTCTATATTGATTAAAAAAAAGCTACCAACAGATCTTCATTAAAGCATTGCACTTATACTTCCTATTCACAGTGCCTTCAGGTATTTGATACATTTATATATGAATTCCAGGTATTATTAGGTCAAACTCAGAACATTTATTTCTACCCAAAGAAGGAAGAGAACTGATCAGGATACAGTCCAACGATTTTAGTGCAAGTCATCCCACTTCACGGTCCACAGCACGCCACGCCTTTCCCAGCTTTGTGTTCAGTGGTGACGGTCCAGTCACAGGGCCAGCAGGCTCACTCTCATGGTCTTCATAGTTTGGTCACTGGATCTAATAACATCTCCTTGTGGGAGGTGGCTTTGCCAGAATTCAATCACACCAACCAGGAGAGGGTCTTGCTCCTTGGCCTCAGAAGGAGTCACACCCCGTGGGGTATTACCCTCACACATGTCCTCTCTCTGTACACAGATGGTTACCTTCCATTCACTTTAGAACAAAAATTGAACATTTTATATTTTATTGTTTTACTACCTACAATCTCATTTCTTCTTAAGATACATGCTTCAAAATAGTTTTCCTTAGCCGGGCCTGTTGCCACATGCCTATAATCTCAGGTACTCAGGAGGCTGAGATAGGGCTTCACAAGTTCCATCCCAGCCTGGGCAACTCAGCCAGACCTGGTCTAAAAATTAAAAGCAAAAATAAAAGTGGCTGTGAAATGTAGCTCAGTGGCAAAGCCCCTGGGTTTCTTCCCAGTATGAAAAACAAACAAACAAACAAACAAACAAACAAAAAACAAAAGCATTTCCCACAAACTCTTCAATTCTTTCAATTTTCATAGGAAACAAGTATATTTTAACAGCTAGATGATAAATCATTTGTAATAATTTTATCTTTTAAAAATGATAATTTCTAAACTATTATCTGCAGATAATCTTTAATGCAAAACCATCTCATGTTATTAGTCATGTTCCCATTTGAAACTTTGTTTTCAACAATTACTTCTGGGTTTTATTTTCTTTCCATATATGAGATAATTCTTTCTAATGTATTAACATCTCTTATCTTCGTCAAAGGAAAGTCAATGAAAACTATCAAAAATCTTTGGCTGGTATTAAATACTTATTCATAGTCTTTATATAAATAAGACAATTATATTATTCCTATTTCCTATTTACTTATAGCGTAAAAACCAATTTTATTATTTAATACAGATACTAATTGACAATACAAAGTGAAATCCCCAATCTAATTAATAACTGTTGCTTGAAGGGTACTTTAATTTTCCAAAATATTTTGAAGAGTTTCACAAAGAATTAGTTAGGGACTCCAACAACTTATTCATTTTAAAATAGATATATCCTATTACATCAAAAATCTCTTGAAGAATGCCTAAAAACTAATTAGGAAAATTATATCTAGAAACCAAAATAAGTCACATTTCTCCAAAGAATCAGAGTAGCTTACCAGTCTAGAAATAGCAGGACGAACTCATAAAATAGCATTTCTGGTCAGCATGAAGATTCCTCATGCCATTGTGGCTTTTAGACTTGTCTTCATAGTTTCACAGCTATTAATAGCACACTCATTTGCAAATAAGGAAACAGGGCTTTACTTTCCACAATAAATATCATGGAGTTGAACTCCAACTTCAATTCTATTGCAATTCAACGTTCTTGAGTGTAAATCTGTTTAGTCTACCCAGTATGTAAATGCTTAGCTTTCTATAGGTAGGTACACAATAATTCCACACTTCCGATGAGTCATTTAAAGACTGTCCATTCACACAACTGTTCTTACTAATACATGTTTATTCTACTTATTGATTGTCAGCAATTGTAGAAAGCTTGTATATTATATCCTAGATGATTCTTGAAATGTTGAAATTAAAAAATGTATGAATCTAACTAAAAGAAAAACAAATACTGGATGAGAAAGTTGTTTTATTGCAGGTCAATAAAAAACACTCAGGATTTTTCTATTTTTGAAGCCTATTTTAGAGTGTAAACTGTTTAATTGAGACTGTTCTATGTCTTGCAACTTTGGTTTATCTTGAGTGGTACTCATATTGTTCAGGGACACAAACCTCCCTGACATCTTAACTCTAAGAGCTGAGTTATGTTATTGGTAGGGATTTTTGAAATATATATTTTTTTTTAATTAGGAAGATCACACCTCATTTATTTAGGTTATCTTTATTGCATGGAACAATTTCTTTTTTTTTATTGGTTGTTCACAACATTACAAAGCTCTTGACATCATATTTCATACATTAGATTGAAGTGGGTTATGAACTCCCAATTTTACCCCAAATGCAGATTGCAGAATCACGTCGGTTACACATCCACAATTTTGAAATATTTTTATTGTTTTGTGTTTGCAACTCTTTCCTGCAAGGTTTCACTGGTAAATCTGATATTGTGGTGCTAATTGAAGCTCAGGGTAGAAGAGGGCTCTGTCAAAAGGCTCAGTTTAGTAATAGATAGTGGCCCATTTCTAGGCTTGTCCCCTTACAAGGTCATCTAGGACAGTTCTCACTATTGGGGAGTCTTGTGTCTCCCCTTTCTAATTTTTGCTGATTTGTTAATTAAACTTATTCTACATTACTCAAATAATTCTACTGGATCTAACACAAATATTGGATTGTTTCAAAACATCTCACTTTTACTCAAACTGAAGGATATAAGAATTTCTAGTCATTCTGACCAAAAAAAAAAAAAAAAAGACCTTGGGCAGAGGTAGCATGAGAAGTCTCTCCCTAAGGAAGCATCTCGCACATGTGGGTTTTATTTTCTGCAGTCTTGAGACTTTCATCACTTCTTCATTTTAAATATTTCTCAGTGTGGAAACTTGTTTCCCAATCTGCGCAAGTTTTGCAGAATGAGAATACATAGGAGGAATCATGGCAGATCTTACATCCAGAATAGTAAAAGCAGCATCTTTGGTGGGTGAGGTCTGACCCAGGAAGGTGAGAGGCACAGGGCAGAAAGAACAGGGGATTGGCGGGAGAGAACCTAATCCTTTTTTATATTGAATTATTAAATTTGTAGATACAGTTGTTCACTATTAGATAGACTAGATTATATTTAATACTATCCTTCTAAACTTTTATACCTAGGATAATAGATTATATTTAATAATATTTTTCTAGATTTTCACTCCTAAGATAATAGATTGGATCTATTTTTATTCTTTAATTCTTACCATCTTTCTCAGACTTTTGTAGTACAATTATTCTTAATCAACTTAAATGTAGAAACAAGTGGGATCGTTTTCTTTTTAAATTAAGATTTATAACAACATAAAGAACATGAAAACTCCGGTTAGGAGGGGGATCCAGTAATACGTAGTCCAGGTTTTCTGGTCTCTTGAAGGCTCCAAGACTCTATTCCTGAGACAGAAGGTTCCGTCCTAGGTCTGACTTCCAGTTTGTGACAGAGCTCCAAGATGAGCATATGGATTTTACTCTCCTCCTTTAAAAGAAAACGAAACATGATTTATTGTATTTAACAAACAAAGGAGAAGAAGAAAAGGAGGAGGAGAAAGAAGAAGAGAAGAAGAAGGAGAAGAAAAGGAGGATCTGGAGAAGGAGGACCAGGAGGGACAGAAGATAGTAACTGTATCTTATTCACAGTTCAGTTCTGCCTGGTTGGCTTCTGGCTCAGGAATTTCCATGTCCCTTTGCCCATCAGCCTGCCACCTGGAATACTCTACATCTCTCCTTGTCCATGGAGAGACAGGTTACATCAAAATGTCTCCAACTTTATTTTTTATTTTTGGTATACACTGTTTGAAGTATTTGTGTCTTTGATGGACTGTCTCTTGGTGTTGCCAAGGAATCAGAAACTCATAAGACCATATTTAAATGATGGTCTTAAAAGCATTTGTAGACCATTCTGACTGCACTAAATTTTCAGTTACAGAATTTCATTTAAAGAACAAATTGAAATTCTTTGGTGAAATGTTCCGTCTCTTCAAGTATCTGTTGAACCAGTTGATCATATTGTGTTAGCCACTGTCTGTTAAGCCCAGTACCTGGATGATGCGTATGTCTGTTTCCATGCTGCACTTTGGTCTTTCAGTCAGGCTATCCTGCATTTTCGTATATAATAATTATACTTGGATACCAGACACTACTTATAAAGACGGGTGTTTGACAATGCTGCTGTTGGCTTATTTGCTTGTTTTAGGCAGCTGGATAGGGTACAGGTTAGGTGCCTTGCTCCAGGTGATGCCTATCTGCTCCAGGAGACCCAGCACTTTGGAGTATCCCTCTCAGGGCTTTCACCTGATACTATGGGCTAGTCCCCAGGTCAGCTCTTCTCTGGAGAACCATCTCCAGGCCTCCTGGAAATCCATCTCTAGGATGGGTCTCCCTAGGACCATGGGGTCGAAAAAATTTCCTTTTGGTTTCTGAGACTCAATTTACTCCTTGATTACCCATAATCTGTGTAACCCACACATAATTTTTTTTTAAGAGAGAGAGAGAATTTTTTAATATTTTTATTTTAGTTTTAGGTGGACACAACATCTTTATTTTACTTTTTATGTGGTGCTGAGGATCGAACCCAGCGCCCCACACATAAATTTTGAAGAGAAAGTCGTCTGTATGGAGAATACCAGTCTCAACCCTTTTCCTAGCCCTCAGCTCTCAGGGCCGGATGGTCTCCATGTCCATGAAATCCCGTGTTTTCTATTTCCCGCCCTGTGAAAATGTCACAGGTCAAATAGGCAGACTTCAGAGACCACCTCTCACCCCCACCCTAACCTTCCTGTCCTGCAAGCACTGGGCTGCTCTGCTCTTGGGTTCTGCTGCTGTCAATTTGGTTTATTTTTCTTCATTTGGGGGTTTTCGTACTTATGTTCATAGGTGGAATTATTCTGATATCAATTGCATTTCTCAGTATTCAGGGTTATTTTTATGTAATTGTTGGATATTTTCCTCTAGTCTTTCTATTAAAGATAGGTGAAAATAAATGGAATAAAATAATTGAAAATTTTCTATCTGTTCCTTGTTCTTTATCAGATCTTTTGTTCTCATGCTATTAAGCCTTCTTGATCTATTCTGTAATTCTCTTATCTTGCTATGCTATTTTTCTTCAGCTGCTCAAGTCTAAGTGCTTTGTGATTTATACTGCGACAGAAAATATGGAAGTGGCAGATTTCACGGGCATCGCTGTACACCACTGCTTGGAAATCTACCTATCAGCAGTTTTTGTAAATTTTCTAAGCAATGTGAGAGAAAGATCACTTTATGTGGTTAAAAAAAATTGTGTGTGTGTGTGTGTTTGAGTATCTAATGCCAACTTTAATAGTGATTTTACTCAAAAGTTCTACATTATTGGCTCAACATGGTTATATATGAATGTATACTAAAACCTCCTATTTGTATTAACAAACAAAGTTTCTCCTTTCAATTATCATCATTATTTATTATTTTAGTTTTAATTCTGTTACTTGGTGTTTAATAAATTATAGCACCAGTATCTTTTTTACAGATAAAATATTAGTCTTTCAATTGTGACCATACTTATATAATTAATTTTTAAGTGAAAGCTTGTTTTTTTGTTTTGTTTTGTTTTGTTTTGTTGGTGGGGGTACCAGGATTGAAGACAGGGGCACTCGACCACTGAGCCACATCCCTAGCACTGTTTTTGCATTTCATTTAGAGACAGGGTCTCACTGAATTGCTTAGCACCTTGATTTTGCTGAGGCTGGCTTTGAACTCGAGATCCTTTTGCCTCAGCCTCCCCAGCTGCTGGAATCACAGGTGTGTGCCACCACAGCCAGCAAAGCCTGGCTTCTTAATTCCTTCAGATTAATCCTTCTGTCCTTGCTCCATTTTGTTAGCATTTGGTTGGTAATCCTCTGTCCAAGTCTAGAGTAGAAGGAAAACATCTTAGTTTTTCTACATATGAACAGGGACCTGTGAGGGTTTGAGTCTGATGATTTCTCTTTTGCCCAATTGTCTTGAAAATTCCAGTGAAATTTTAAGATATGAGAATCCAGTAGGACTTAACTATATACAGAAAAAAAGCTTTCATAGTTCATTGTGTCAATTGTTTATCGCCAACATGCGATTGCAGTTGATAACTCGGTGATATTGGTGTCCTGTACCTGTACTTGGAAATGGAGGCTATTTATAAGGCTCTGGGGGGCTGTTACAATATCAGAAAATATAAAAACTAAGGGAACGACAGTGTTTCTGAGAATAGACATGGTCCATGCCTCCTTGTGGCACCCGTGGCACCCAGGTGCAGGTGTGTGGGAACCCCCCCCCCAGAGTCCCAAGACCTCCCTTCTGCCTTCATACTCCTGCTAATTGCTTGCTCTGAACCCTTTCTTTAAAACACCAAGAAAACAAAACAAAACATTAAATGTGTGTGTGTGTTGAAGTTCATTTTGAGTTAAGGGAGCTATTGGTAGCTTAGAGGACAAGGCTGTGCTATTAGAGAGTGGAAATCAGCTTGCTTTTATTCTCTAGCACATAGATGGCTTCTTTCACTTGGTGGTTTGAAGAGGATGTTTATTTTCCAGTTTGAGAAGTCTTCTAAAGTATCTCTTCAAACTCAAAAGTGTTACTTCTGCCATATATTTGAACATTTTAAAAATTCTACTACATTTATTATTTCCTGGAGGGATAAAAAACCTTCCCCCTACCTTTACTGTCTCACAGTTTCCTCCTTCCTCTTCTTGTTCTGACTCTGAGCAATGGAGCTGAGCCTTCTCCCTTCCTCGCAGGCAGCCTTCTGCTTCAGCCTGTCCTCTGTGACCACTCTAGGTGCTGGTTGGCTCTTGTCCTTAAAGTTTTGCACGCTCCCTCAGGAATGGGGGAGGCTGACTCGCCCCCTCGCAGCGCCACTCATTTCAGTGTGTAAACTGTCCTTCACAGGACCCCAGTGCTCTTGGCTGCAAGCTGGGGTACGAGCATCAGCCTTTTCTGTTTTGCTTTTTGATGACATGGTACTTTCAGCCAGCCGACTTATTGATCTTGTTCCAAGGCACCAGAAGTGCATTAAAATACTGAGGTCTGAGTTTTTTTCCAGTACCTTCCCTCCCAGTGTGTTTCAGTCATGCACATAAGAAGATCCAGGCCACTTTGAAGTAGGCCTACAGCGTGGAGATTATCAGAGGGAATCTGGCAGCAGTGATTCTTGCCTATTTTCGTTTTTCTTGCAGTCTTACAGCCAAGTGTCAGATGTGCAGAACAGCAACAAATGAAGGGAAGATCCCCACTCCCTGCATCGGCCTGAGCCATGATCTGTGTAACTCACACATCAACTCTGAAGAGCAAGTGGTCTGCACGGAGAATAGCAGTCTCCACCCTTTTCCTGGTCGTCAGCTCTCAGGGCTTGATGGTCTCCATGCCCATGAAACCCCTAAATGGGAGCTGCTGATGGTGTGTTCCGGATTGTTCTCCACTGACTTCCTGTGCAAATGCATTGCTTCCCAAGAAAGGATCTGGGTGTGCACTTCCACCCATCAGCGATCTGTCTCTCTAGCTTTTGTCCAAGTGCATGGTGCGCTGTGGAGGCCATTTCTAAATTTCAGAGATTACATATTTTTTTTAACTTTTGATTGTTTTGTCATTTTTGCCAAATGTTTCTTAAAAATTACATTCCTCCTTCTTAATGAGAAGTATTGCCACATTCCTGGGCTGCTTAGAACCTATGACTAAAAATATAGTATTTCTCTGTTTAGGGTGAAAGGCCCTCAGTAATTTCAATCACTGCTCCTTATACTAATAGCATTCTCTTTCATTTAATAAACTTTATTTTTAGAATAGGATTCGAGTTAAAGAAAGCCTGACAAGATGGTAGAGTTTCCACGATTACTATGTCGGCATGGGATATTCATTACATCAAAGGCCAATGTTCATGCCCTATTATTAATTAAGATGTGTCTGCACATCCCCTTAGTCTCTATCCCATGTCTTTTTTCTGTGACAAGGTCCACGTTACATTTCTCCGTCATGAGTCCTTGAGCTGCCCTTGCTAGGAGTTTCTTATCACTGTGAGGGCTGCCCTCCCTCCTCTGAGGTCAGATGTCTACACTGCTTTCCCCTTTGCCCTTTCTAATGTCCTCTTTGGAGGAAGACAATGTTTTCAGAGGAATTATACTCCATCCTGTCAACAGCGGACGGAGGTTCTGCAGAAATGATTTGGAGTGATTCAATGCATTGACTTGTTTCCTATCTTTATTTATTTATTAAGTAATTTGTTTTTATTTGGTATGGAGTCATGGACTATTTTTTTACTGTGGGCTATGAATCTGTACTACTTTATTTTATTTTATGGCTCAAATTATTCCAGTCTTATGCCTTGGGGCTTTTAAAGTTGGATTCTGTGTCCTTCGATGTACCCTCATCACTGCTAAAATGAAGAGATGCCCTGTCAGGACACCTTACTCTAGAGAAAAAGATGGAGGTGGGGCTGGACAACATTTTGGCAATTCCTCAAAAAGATCCAGACCTAAGAGCCTTTGCTCACCTGAAGTCCTTCTGAGTAGACTGCTCAGCATCTTCACCCAGAGCCACCATAACAGGTGGCTATGGAGAAAACTCTGTGGAAGAAAGTCTGTCTAACAGAGTGAATCTCCTGAGATCCATAGGAGACCCCCGAAGCTGTAAGGATTGGACATCACCAAGACACTGCCAGGTGACCTGGGAAGGGAAGAGGGAGGACAAAGGAGCCACGGCAGTACAAAACTCCCCTGGCGGGCAGTCGGCTGCTGAGTCTCCTCCGCCTCCAACATGAGGTGTGTGTGTGTCCTGGAAATGGAGGCGTGGCCCTGAAGTGACACCAGGCACTGAGGGTGGCTTGGGAACACTGAAGCTGGAGCTGTGAGCAACACAGAATGACTCCTTGCTGGATGTCAAAGTCCACAGGCCAGCCATTCCTTTGTGTCTTCCAGTTTCTCCTCTTTGGTCTGTGAGTGCTGTACAGCACCAGGCCACCATTGTATTTGGGAGCAGCCAACAGTTTCTAGATTGAAGTCGTCAAGTAGTCAGAGACTGTGCCCCACGGCCCTATCCACAGGGGCTTCGCCATATCTGACTTTGATAAAGGAGATGAAGTGCTTAAGGTCCTGGATTTGATGAATCACAGATTAGATGCTGGACCTTGTGATGATGGTACAAACAGTTAAGTCTTGGGATGGTGCGAATGTGTGTTTTTCATGTGAGACAAATGTGAATCCGTGGGATCAGAAAACAGACTGGGTCAGAACAGTGTCCATCCAGGTGTTTCCACAGCTAATGCTGAGGATTGCAAGCCACTACTATCCATCCATGGCCAGCTGGCCTGTGACAATGGGGTTAAGGTGGCATCTCTGACAAGGGGAGATCCTGGGGGTGACTGAAGTTGCTGATGTAATCACAGGAGTCCTTACAAATGGAAGAAGGGGAAGAAGAGGTCTGACTGCCCAGAGAAGGCGTAGGGAAGTGCTTTGATGAAGAAGCCGTGGGGGAGGGGACACTGGCCTAGGACAAGGGAAGGCTTCCTCTGGAAGCAGAAAGGAGAAGGACAGAGACTTCCATGGAGCTTCAAGAGGGAGTGCAGCTCTGCCAACACCTGGATTTTAATTCATGTTGAACTGTGCTGCTGAACTGTTCAGATTATAAATCGTGTCATTTTAAACCCCTGTGATTGTGGTCATCTACTATAATAAATAAATAAAGTTGATAGATGAATAAAATTTGATGAATGCCTGCCATATCTGTGTCTTTCTATTTGCTATGTTTGTTGGGTTTACTTCTTTCTTTTCATGACTGCTGAGGTTTTAGTAGAACATATTAGGTGACTCCCTTTCATCTCCTCTTAAAACACCTAGCTTACTTCCTTTTAAAAAAATTCAACGATTTCCTTTAATTTTTTCCCTTTGAGGTTGAATTCTGAGTTTCAAACTGATCTCAGTCCACCCTGAGATCACACTGCAGTGATCCATGAAGGAGCAGGAGTCCCGAGGCCCCCCAGTCCCGGTCCCCTCCTTGACCTCAGCCTGGTCCTCCTGGTCTTCATCCTCTGTCATGCATCTCCCTCCCTCCCTCCACTGTGCCCACCCCGTGCCTGGTTTCCACTATAATTCTGACTGAGCGTTTGCCTGTGAGACCCGTCAGCAAAGCTCACCCTTATTCCTTCTCCACCAAGTCCTCCCTTCTGGTAGAGCTGGTTCCTAGTCTGCATCATTTACATTCTCCTGGACAAACGTGTCAACGGTTCTTTCAGGGAAAGCATGTTGGCCACAAATTCTCTTGATTTTCGTTCTTCTCAGTCTACTTTTGAAGGTCGATCTGTGGTCTCTCCCCTGAGGGATGCAGCCCTCCAGGTGCACACAGAGCAGGCCTTGCGGAGGCCAGGAGCAGGCCTTCAGAGCCTGGACATTTCCTCACTCCATGGTCTGTGAACTCCTCCGCTCCTGCACCCCAGGCCAAAGGATTTGGCCTGCTGCCTCTGACCACCCCTGCAGCACCCAAGAGCCAGAGCAGGCTCAGCGCGAAAGCCTCAAAGCTGGGTTTCCCATGTCACACCGTCGGGAGAACAGCCCCTCTGTCCCACACCATCTCAGGGGGTATTCCACTCTGGCTCACTCCTGCTGGAGATGTCTTGACTGAGACAGAGTCCCTTTCAGAGAATGTGACTGATGTGGAGGTAAATACTCTACAGTTTACGGCACGTCCTTTAAAAACTTATACAAGGATGTTGACCCATGATGTTATAAATGATATTCATTCCTTTAAGGAAGAGCATAGAAGTTGTAAAAATAATATCAAATAACACATTGAATACAGAACAGTCATCTCAAGTTCACCAACATTAGAAATATATATTTTTAATATTAAATTCTTATACTTTTGAAGTTT
The DNA here is from genome assembly GCF_045843805.1 of Urocitellus parryii. Lineage (NCBI taxonomy): Eukaryota > Metazoa > Chordata > Mammalia > Rodentia > Sciuridae > Urocitellus > Urocitellus parryii. Next base: position 62,106,179 of record NC_135544.1, on the reverse strand, counting down.
AGAAATTATTGAATTTCTCTAAATTCATATTTCTGATTATAGCTAAAATCTTATATGTTGGAAGAATTCCCATATTTTAAAATATCTAATTGTTTCATTTTATTTATGTGGTATTCCATTATGTATGAGGTAAGGCATTTTACATTTTTTGATCTCTACACTTCTTTCAAATATTTACCAAATTACATATGTCATTATTGAAACACATATCACTTACTAGTTTAAAGTTTCATTAAATAGAATGTTTTTGTTCCTATTTCAAATATTTTGATACCACTAAAACAACATTTAAGTACAAAGTTTTATTTTTAATGCATATGCAATTAATGCAAATGAATTAGCATTTTATTAATCTATGATATTTGTGTCTTATAATAAAACCATTTTGTTCTTTTTTCATTAGTCTTAAAGGAATTATAGACTAAAAGTTTATCTAAATTCTTTCTTAGGTTGAAGTAGCATGAAACAAAATTGAGTGACAGAATACATTCAAGTTAACAAAGCTACAAAGAGGCAGAGTAGATAACAATCTACTTTTAAATAAATGTATTTGGAATAAAGCAAGCAAGTGAAACTAAGGAATTGCAGTTTTAAAACCTTTGTTAAAAAAATGCTTTTAACAAATACTTCTAAATGTTGCAATTTAAAGCAACAACATCTCCAATCTGAGGCTAATGGGGAAAGCAGATAAATTAAGGGTAGGTATGGACGCAATTTACAACTAGGATGGAATTTTTGAGAGAAAAGATCGATACAATGCATTTTGCAGCAATGAAGCTTTTCTAAAGGTATTTAAATATGCAGTAAAATAAAAATGCTTTCCAAATGAAATTTATGAACAAGATATTAAGAAAGTTTCCATTGTTCCAATGTCAAATTCTTTTTAAAAGCTACACATTAGAAATATTGATTCAAAGTCGTGTTCTCAGTGGTTAAGTTATTTTAAGTGAGTTAAACAGGAAATATCTATATATCTACATTCTTTCCAGTTATTTATCTTTTTATCTTTCATAATATTCCATGTTTCCATTTGATATTAATTTAATCTCCTTTACCATATGTTTATAAACTTTTCATCCTTAAAGTATAAGTTTTAATTTAAATCTGAAATACTTTCAGCTCTAAATATCTTCAGAATTTCAGATTAAAATTTGAGCTTGCATGTTTTCTCTTCTTAAAAAGAGACACATGTTCTTCGGCTTCCTCGTCTTCAGATTCGTTCAGCGGACTGAGATCCAACAGGAGCTGCCCATGGGGTCTTGGTCTGTGTTTCCATGGAGTAGGGTCCATCACAGGGGGAAGCTGCAGAACCAGGTGGAGGTGTTGGGAGAGAAGGGATAGAGACTGTTGCAGAAGCATGAACCAAAGAGGCAGAACCAAGCCAGGGATGGAGCCAGTGTTGGAAAAGAAGGTCTTCCAGTGGAAGCTTGCAGCATCAGGGTTGCTTCTGTCAGAGATTTGGAGGAAGGAAACAGCAGGTTCTAAGCCCCTGAGACCACGTGGCTTCCAGGAGTTGAAATAAGACTTCTCTGTATCCATGACCCAGGAAAGTCAGCCTTATCTACGAGGCAGAAGTGGTGTTGGAGAGGCAGCTCAGGCATGCAGTGTGGAGGGATTTGCAAGCCATGCTAACAATCATAGATTTTGTCTTTCGTTGCCGCACGACAAAATCAGATCCTGCATGTGTGCGGGGCGAGGATTACTCCAGTTGTTGGAGTGAGAAAGAATCTATTGGATTCACATGCACAAAAGATAGGGATGTTGTCCTGGTCACCCTTACCATTTTAAAACCAGCAGTGAAGTCCTACAGTTGATACTATGACACAGAACAAAACCAGAATGTTTGAACTTCCACCTTCTTTCCTTAACTTCTATGCAGTGTCCATCTGGTATTTTAAGTAAAAATAAAACATTATATACACATGCAGGTGTATATAATGCCTGTGCAGACAAATGCCTTTGATGGATTTTTATTAACTTAAGTTATTCATGTCATTAAAAACCCAGATCTGGCAATAGCCATTTTCATGGCCCCAAAGCCTTTGCTTCTGCCCCAGGTCCACAGTCCTTTATGGGTGACCACTACAGGGTTCTAGAAGGACTGAACTAAGTTTTGTAGAGTATATAAGTAGAATTATACAGTATGCTCTCTCTTTTGTGGTTTTGTTGTTGTTGTTGTTTGTTTGTTTGGTACCAGGGATTGAACTCAGGGGCACTCAACCACTGAGCCATATTTTTTTTTTTTGTATTTTATTTAGAGACAAGGTCTCTCACTGAGTTGGTTAGCCCCTTGCTGTTGCAGAGGCTGGCTTTGAACTTGCATTGCTCCTGCCTCAGCCTCGAGAGCTGCTGCAATCACAAGCATGCACCACAGCATCCGGCTTCTCTTTTGTCTTTTTAAGTCCGTGTTTTATTTGTGACATTCATTTATATTGTTGTTTGAGTTTGCAGTTCATTAATTTTGACTGCTATGTATACATCATTATGATAATGCACCACAATTAATTCATCTCATCTACTGTTAATGGACATTAATTGTTTCAGTTTGGGGTTATTTAAATGGTGCTGCTACGAACTTTCTAGTGCCTGCCTTTCATTACACTTCTGCCACCAGAATCATGGAATTCATACCTAGTAATGAGGAACAAAGAGTGAAGTCATAAGAAGGAAGACAGACTGAGAGCCAGACCCCAGGAGCCAGCGTGAGAGCGAGCCGTGGCGTGCAGTGCTCAGGCAGAGAAGTCTCGTGGCCTTTCCTTAGCTGGATTTCAAAACTGCTTTGGATCAGCAACTCCTTCTAGCCCCAACCCATGCTCTGGAGGCAGGATGTCTTCAACTATGGTTCTGTGGCTGTCCTGTCCCTGTCTTGGCGGGACTGGAAGCAAACGTCTTGCCTCAGGCTTCTGGGGCCTGTAGTGGAAAGGAATTGGCACCTGGAGGATTCCATGCCATGAGTTTCATGTGCACCTCAGTCTGATGATGCTATAAGGGGATAAGACTTTTGAGGCTCTTAGGATGATGTTTTTTTTTTTTTTTTAATGATGTGAAACTTCACTGGTAAAAAGTCTAGTCTTGTAGGAAAAAATTAAAAGATTTCTCCCTCCAATGTTCTTACACATTGGTTATTCAATAAAACATTAATCTGGTTCAAGCTATAAAGAAAATTTCAAAAAATTATATTCAAGTCAGTTGCCTTTAATGTATGGGAATTAATGGTGTGTTCTCATCTAACTAAACGAGCACTTTTAAAAAGAGAGAGAGAGAATGTTCCCCACCGGTTGCAGAAGTCTGAGCAAAGAGCTGCTTACCTAGAGGGAAGAAGCAGACAGCCAGCTCGGCAGCCATGCAGAGGGGCTCCTCTGGAAGTTCAGAGTGGCCCGAGGGAGCCACGCCACAGTGCTTCCACTGCAGTCTGACAAGACCCTGGCCTCAGGTGAACAGCACAGGGCCCTGCCAAATCCAGGAGAAAGCCATGCAGAGCCTTTGGCTAAGGTTCCCCTCTGCTCCTGGTGCACACAGACTGGATAGCAATCAACCTACTTTGGTTTCAGCTGATGTGTCTTTGACAGTAGTCAAGACAGCAGAAAATCAATGCACAGGACCATCACCCATCAATCTCTGTCCTGAACATAGTATGGAAGCCAAAAAAAAAAAAAACATAGCAAATTAATACGACAATTCAATAAAGAAAATACATCATTTTCAAGTGTGGTAGATACTAAGAAAGTCAGGTTACTGTAACATTTAAACATCAATTAAAATAATCTATCACTCTAATGGAAAAAGTCAAATAATTTAAACAATAATAAAGAAAAAGAATTTAAGAAATTTTAACCTCAATTTATTAAACACATGAAACACATGCATAAAAAACTAGTGATAGACATGAACATATTTATTTGATAAAAGGCACCAGAGAAACGTATAAATGAATGAACAAGCAAAATAAAGACTTAAAGAAAATTTCATTTTAGTGGGATATTATAAAAAGCAATACCAATTTAAAGTAACCATAATTTGTTTATTGTATTTAATTTCTTTTAGCAATGTTTTGCCATTTCTAGAATAGTGGTCTTTTATCTCCTTACTTAAACTGACTTCCAAATGTTTGAATCTTTTTAACATTGTTATGAATAGAATCACTTTCTTTTTTTCTTCTTAGATTTTTCATTATTAAGGATAGTGGAGAAGCTGGTGTTTTCTTTTTCATTTTTAATCTTGAGGGCTTTCTTCATGTAAGGTCATGTCACTTGTCAATAGAGACAATTTAACACTGTCCTTTCCAATCTGGATGCCTTTTACTTCTCTTGACATCTAGTCTCCGAGTAGATTGTGCAACCACACTGAGTGGAAAAGGTGATCCTGGGCAGCTCCACCATGCTTCTGGTCCAGATGGAAAGCTGTCAGCATCGCCATGGAACAGGATGCCCACTGTGGGCTCTTCTTGTGTGGATTCTACCAGGTTGAGGCAGTTTCCTCCTGTGCCCAGCATTTATTCCACTGCTCTTGTTGCAACATCTGAGAAGGAGCAGGTGTCAGCCTGCATCCTGTAAAGGAGGTATTATACCCATGGCTTTTCCCTTGTTGAACCATCTTTGCATTCCAGAGGTCACAACATTCCATTGTGGTCATGGTGTGTGATCTTTTAATATGCTGTTGAATTCAGTTTGCTAGTACTTGGTGAAGAACTCAGTTTTTGGAACACGTAAGGAAGGTAGTTATGGTTCTTCTTCAAGGACAGGTGGAATTCCCCAGCAGTAGTGAAATTCCCTGTGATTAAGTTTGTTGGAGGATTTCCAGGCTGACTCAGTGTCCTTGCTAATTATAGGTCAGAAACAAATGGAGAGGCATGCCACATTCAGGAACTAAAACCCAAGGTTGTGAAAATGCCCAAAGCAACATGCAGACTCCACAAACACCTTGGAAGGCCAGGCTTGGTCCTGGCCTGTGGGCGGAGAGGCTAGAGATGCTGCTAAACACCAAGTCACCTTCGGTACTCACCCAGGTCTGTGTGCTAAGAGAGCTGGGGGTGCACGCCTGTGATCCCTGTGACTCAGGAGGCTGAGGCAGGAGGATCCCAGGTTCCAGGCCAGGTCATATCTATACCTTTGTCTGCACCTATAGTCAGTGTCAAGACCCATAACTAAATCCACCAGCCTATTCTATTTAATGGATGACTGATTGCTCTTGAATAGGTTTAAAGGCCTATATTGAAGGCATGGATTACCTTCATGCCCCAAACTGTGCTGGTTCTGACATTTTCAGAAATGGGTTTGCCATTCTTCAGCTGTGCTAGTTTGAGAAAGAGCATCTTTCTCTATCTTCCTTTGTGACCTCATCAGTAAAGTGAAGACAACAGTATCTCCTGGCCAACTCACAGGATTTAATGACTTTTGCACAGATCCAATGAGCCAGCCTACTGGAGTCAGCTCTGAAGAGCTCGGTATGCAAATGCAGCATTGTTATTGACTAAGAAACAATAAATGAGATTACCCATCAGCCCTCACAGTGCCTGGAATCCATGAGTGGCTTTGCCTCAAGGCATTTTTATCTTTCTTTAATGGGTATTCTTCCTCCAGGGAACAAGAGTTTGAAACTGAGAACTGACAATTATTATTTGATGAGTTCTAAAATAAATGTATGCTCGAGGACGTTAGGTTAATGCAGTATCCAGTGGCAAAGGCTCCTATTTTTTCCCTTTAATCACTCTCTATGAGTTTAACGAGAGAGTCATCATGCTGTACATAATTTACATGCTAATATTAAATATGGGTCCTATGATTTTATTAAAAATCCCTCTGCACATGCTGCTTGTGCTCATTTTCATCCTAACTGCATCATATTTCATCCAATCATACCCAAATAAATTATAGTGGAGACAGAAGTTCCCTCTCACTATCATTTAGAGCGATTTAAACAGGAGAGAGGATTTTAAGTGTCTACAATATAGGATACTTTATGAAAGTGTCGAAAATATGCACATTTAACACTGAAAGATGCAACTCATAACATTTTCCCAACTCTGTGTATCATCGCTAATTAAATTGTCTTTTCTAGCTCACACTTCAGTGCACAGCAGGAAATGAATTCACTAAATGGGGCTGGTGGTGTTTCCATGACACATATGGAGCCCTGAGCACAACAGGAGAATCACAATCAATATTTTATACCTGTAAACAACCATCTGATTTGGGCTAAAAGTTAAAAAAGAACATTTTTAAACTTGAGTTTTAGGACATCCAGAATTATCATGAAATCTAGAAATATCATGAAGCCAACTTGTTGTTCTAATCACTCTTTTGTTCATTTGCTTAACTTTCTAATTAGAATAAATTCAGATGCAAAAATCTTGTAAACATAATACTAAAAATTCCTGTAAATCCTCAGTCAGATTTTTCCTATCTTATATTGGTACACTCCCTTTATCCTCTTGTTATTTATTATTCCTCCTGTCACCCTCTGTCTCCTCCCCACCTTGCTCTATAATCCCATCTGTCCACCTAGCGGTCATCTATCTGGTTCATACACACAGGTCTTTTCTAAAATTTTTGAAAGTCACAGATAAGAGGCTCCTTTATCTTTAAATATTCCAGTATCATTATGCAGAGACATTCTCTTACACAACGACAGAATGATTATTAAGGTCCAAATATTATCAGAGACACAATGCCACAGACTTGATTCCCTGGTTAATGTCCTTGATCTGGTCCAGAATCTAACCAGGGCCCCAGGTTGCACTGAGTCTCTCACCACTTAGGTCTTCTCCCACCTGGAACAGCTCCTCTGCTTCTCTTTGTCTTTTCCACGAAGTGTGTGAGTATGCAAGCCTCCTGTGTCATTGCAAGCCCCAGCTACAGCGATACTGTGTCTGCCTGACTCTGTGGTCTCAGAACCAAACATGGACATGCGTTGCCTGCATATGCTCCCATGTGGATGAACCTTGAGAACAAGCATTATTCATTTGCTTAACTTTCTAATTAGAATAAATTCAGATGCAAAAATCTTGTAAACATAATACAAAAAATACTATTTCCTTATGACCAAGGAAATAAGCCCGTCACAAGGAAGGCACTGCGTGGGTCTGAGTTTACAAGGGATCTACAGCAGTCAAACTTAGAGAAGCACAAGTGGAATGGTAGCTGCCCAGGGTGGCCAGGAAAGGGGTAAATGGGGAGTTGCCTCTCAATGGGTATGAGCATGCGTGCGAGTCATGCCTGATGCTAGTGTTCTCGTGTGGCTCTGTAAGGATGTGCACAGTGCTAACAATTCTGCTGTGTACCTTGAAGGATAAGTTAGAGGTATGCACAGAAAATGAAGTTGAGTTTGAATTTCCACCTAGCTAGGATATAGCAGAGTTTAGAATAGATGAAATTTTATTTAAAGCAATGAAAAATATGTGACTTGCACCCTATTGTTCAGAATTGAACCTTCAAACTTAAAGCAAGCATTATTCTAAGCCAATTTTCAATTCAATGGCTTGTTGATTTGGAAAATTTCCCTTCTAATGAAGTATTATATGCTTCCCAGAGTTAAGTTAGATGTAGATGACTGAAATAAAAAAATAAACTCACAAAGAGCATGCACACGAGTCTCTATGCACATACCTACACACGCACTCTCACACAGTCTCTAGAAACTTCACTGACGATGCAAATCGACTACCATTCACCCATGGATCTGTCCACCTGGGCTGGCTGTGCTCTCTCCCATGGCTCTTCAAGCCTGGGTTGTCCTTCACTGTCACATCACGTGGGCTCAGTGACCCAGCTCTTTGGTCATTTGGTCCCCGCTCTCTGTCTCATTTTCCTTTTTCATTGTCCATCTGCACGTCCTTCCCCACTCGTTTCTGCCTCTGATTTCAAGTTTGACTTGTAACCCCTACTTCAGTGTTAAGCCTTGGTCCTTCTAATATCTAATACTCCACTGATTTTAATTCTTTCGTATTCCAAAAGGGATATTTTTCAACTTTACAACATTCCTATTTTTGACCCTCTCTCATGACAGTAGCCTCAAGACACTTTCATTAAATATCCTTTTGATTATCATTGATAAAACACTGTACTGGGCATAGTGATTCATGCCTATAATCCCAGCAGCTCTGGAGGCTGGGGCAGGAGGATCTTGAGTTGAAAGCCAGCCTCAGCAACTTGATGAGGCCCTAAGCAATTTAGAGAGGCCCTGTCCCTAAATTAAAAAAAAAATACATAAAAGCAGACTGAGGATGTGGCTCAGTGGTTGAGCACTTCTGGGTTCAATCCCTGGTTAAAAAAAAAAATCTGCTGTTTCCCAATATGCCCAATTTTGGAGTGTTAAAAGTTTAGGATTTATTTTTATTTCAATAAACTGGTAACACTCGTTCTTTCAATTACATTCTGGGTGAGTGTATACTTGATCCATGTGGGTCACCCTAAATATGTAGTCTCAATGAGGAAACTGGAAAGAGAGATGGTTTTATTTTTGCCTCTCTTGCCCCATTGGGTGTCTGGAAGTTCTGGCTGACAGCGGCCGAGGAGTGAGCTCAGGGGCAGGCAGCACTTGTCACTCAGGAGCAGTCCTGGCCCGCCCCAGCAGGGCCAGGACTATGTCCCCAAGGGTTACAGCTCTGACTTCTGGTCATCACCTCCTGCATCTGCTCTGGGTGCTGGGGAGGCTCACAGAAGTAGTGTTGCTCTCTGGAGGGATTTGGGGAGCATGGCCCAGACAGGTGTAGAGAGGGCCACAGGTTCCCGGTGTGTGGCATCAGGTAGCCCAACTCCCCTCCACCTGAAGCTCTTCGACTTCCTGCCAATATGTCTTAGTGGTTCTGGGAGGTGGCTAACACCTCTAAGTAGCCAGTGGCCACAACCAAGTTATTTCCTGCACTCATCTTGTACAGTCAGTGGACAATTTGGAGGAAGAAATCAAATCCAGGCTAATGTCATCTTGATCTAGGAAGCTTTTCTGTGTTTTATATTGTTGCTTCATGGGAAGATGAATTTAATTACTTCAGACTTCATATTAATTATGCCATTAATTACATTCAAGGTTACAAAAATCTGAACTGAATGTACAGAAATGTGTCCCAGGCTTCCTTTCAGGAGAAGCAATTATCTATCTGTATGCTTCCTCCCGCTTCATTCCTGGCCTTCCAAATGTAACCTTGTCTCTGTGATCAATTCTAACTCTTTTTCAACTTCAGGAGAAGTTTCTAGGAGTTTCTCAAGCCTGATCTTTCTCTCTAACTAGAGTGTGACTTACTGACATCACACTCCTTTCCTTACTCTTATGTTTGTATCCTGACTCTCGTCTCAGTCTTGTCCCTTTCTTAGGTTTATTTTTCTTATGTCATTGGATCAATTATACAAATGTTTCCAATGTTTGTTTGAGAGTAAGTAGCAGCTTCTTACTTAAACACATTTCTATAATGAATGGGTTAAATCAATGTTCCCGGTCTGCCTCACAGATCCTCTGTGTGCTGCTTTTGTGATTCCCCAAAGTCAATGCTGGACGTTGTCGAGGCTTATGTACCTACCCTTCCACCATGGGTCAGAGGGCTTCATTTCTGGTTCCCTGTCTTCTGCCTTCTCATTCTTCTTCTGGTCTAACCTGCAGTCAGGGATGTCCTCCATCATTGATATCCCCCTGACTCTGGCAGGATTCAAACTCCTCCAAGATGGGGGTGCTTTTCCAACTGTCTGAACTCTTTGCCAAGGAGGCTTCAGCTCAGGAAGGCTGCTAACCTCTGGGGCACACACCTTTCAAGAACAAATGATCCCTCTGCCCAGAGCTTATTATTCTTCTTCTAAAGTAGGGCAGGTTAGCAAATCTGCCAGCAAGCGCTGCATCGGTTCCCTGTGCTCTCCTCCGAAGAAAGAACTCAGAATCTAAGTATTTTCTCATATTCATTAATTTGAATTATATTTAGAATAATCTTCTCAAAATTTCAGACATATGTGTAACTTTTAAAGTTTAGACAAGGGTACAATTTATTCTCGTTTTGTTTCTATGTGTTGCTGGAGTTGAGAAGATATCATCTCAAGTCCTTTTTGTAATATAAAGCCAAATCATTGACTCTCTGGAAAAACTAAGAAGGCTTGTATAACTTGAAGCAGTTTGAATACTAGGGAGTGCGAGTGGCTTCGAGGTTGTAAACCTGACTTTTGCTTTCTAGATCGTCTCTACTGGTGTTCATCAGTGGTCTTCATATCAACAGAGTCAATAGGAGAAAGAGTTGAAGGAATTTGGTGGTGTGAGCCAACAAGTCTAGGCTTCACAGGGCAAGCTGACCACGGCAATCCCAGCTGATGGACACTCGAAGGTAACTTGGGGCAGAAGTCCTTCTTCTTTAGGAAACCTCAACCTTTCCCTTGTCATCTGTCTGTCGATAGGGTGAGGCTCGACTCTACCATGGACGGTCAGCTGCTTTGCTCCAAGTCTACTAAAGAGCATGTAATCTCATCTTTAAAAATTGCCTGCATGGAAACATCTACACAGATACCTGGGCACCATAGCCTAATCAAGGGGGCAGATAATTGTAACCATGATATCACTGGATTATGAAGCCAGTCACAAAAATACATACATCATTTCCTTCTTGAAATTCTTAACATTATTTTAAGCCTCTCAAGATACTCTGGACTTGTCTAGATAGAGACACCCCCTAAATGTATTTTATTTGTCTTGTTATTAACTGAAATAGGAACAGAGAAAAATGCACCTGTGCATCTGGTTGGTCCGGGGGTAGGGTTATTGCGATTTTCCAACCATGTCCCATAGCACTGTCCAGAGAAGCACCCTGAGATCATGAGACAATCAATCAGAAATCCAAATGGCTCAAAGTCAAAGGGAAATTGAGTGGAGACTCATAGCAATTAGAAGGTCCTGTCACATTGCACAAGGTTGGACTCACTTAACTAAGACTTAATTTGGTTCTGTGTAAGCAGTTGCTCTGATTTTAGTGGTTTTGATTTCCCAATAAGTTCTGATTATCCACATTGCAAGAGGAGAGATCAGTAGAATGCTTGCTCCATGCATGTGTGTGAGAAAGTCATAAACACCTCTTTCCCCCATAGTGCCGTTGCTCATCCATGTCTCTGTAGGCATACTCACAAGGCCCAGGAATCAGACATTCACACACGCCCCCACCCCACGACTCAGAGAAGGTAAACACCTCTCATATGCATGTACAGTTAATTTTCAAAAGGAAGTTTTTACCAGTGGAATAGGTGCTACCAAATGAGTTAATACTACCTATAGTCTTCTATTTTATGAACATAAGCATCAATGGGTTAAGAAAAACATCAGTTAACTGCTGATGTGATATAAATAATAGAGTGTTTTCAAAGGATTTTGGAAATATAAAGTGCTTTCACACTTTAGTGGTTGGTGCTCCTCAGAAGAGTGCATATATAAGCTGATGTCTACTTAGAGATCAGAGTTCTATAAATATCGTGACATGTTGCATATTTTACAGGACCCATTAGTGATTTTCCTATGGCAAAGGCTCCAGCTCTCCAAGGCTTCCTCCTCTTTATTTCTATGAGTTTTGTTTCTTGGAATCACATAAATAAAAACAAGGTACATCTCCTAGCTTCTGTGACGGAGAGGAGGTACAGATGGCCTCTGAGCGGATGTGCACAGTCACATGGCACCTACATGTTGGTATGTGCACAGTCACATGGCGCCTACATGTTCGTATGTGCAAATCCACCTCCAAGCAAACACCACATGTGCGCCAGGAGCTGGCACTGAACTAAGGCAGGTTTGACTCATCAATACAAGCAGGAGAGAAAGAAAAAAAAAAAAACCACACACACACACACACACACACACACACACACACACACACAAAGGAAACGATAATTTTTGTAGAGTTTCTGAGAAGATTCTTTAAAAGCTAAAGCACTGCACTTTGCCTTTTAGGTTCTAGGGTTAAGTCTGGGTGCCACCATTTGACCTTGGGGGGACTTGGACAGGTTGCAAGGAGTCAGCACCCCATCTGTACATTGGGGTGATGATATCTTCCTCACAGGGATAACATGAATATTAAATAAGGCATAGTTTCTGAAGATAGTGACATGCGAAAGTCCATTAAGAATTGCTAGCCTCATTCCCTTTTAACATTAATAACCCCATTTTCTCAAAGGTTATATGAGGGTTTGAAAGTATCTAAAAATCTACCCTGAAAAATATACAGATGCATAGTTAAATGCATCCAAAACCCAAGAACATGAGGAAAGGGCATTTTATGTTTTGTCCACAGTAGCAGAAGATATCAGTAAATACTCCACAATGACAAAAGCAAAATAATTCACCCTTTTAAGTTCTTTCTAATTCTTCCCTTTGTGTACACATTTGTGATATTTTATTTTTGCTATTTTCAAAAAATAGGGTATCGAATTTTTTCACAATAAACCCCATGACCTTGTTAATAGCACTGGATCCTCATTTAAGTTGCTGTGTGGCAACTGAGTTCTGGTGAATTCCAGGGCTGGTAGTTACGTCTTTAGGGCATAGGAATTGATTTTTATCATCTTTCATCTTGTCACATAAAGACCTGCAGAGTGCTCTTTGTGCCCCAATCTAAGGCCCTCCCATAAAATTGGCAGAAGTGAGTAAGATTGTAGGTTCCATGCTGAGAGTACTGGGGATACAGAAAGCCACTCATCTTTGGAAGTTTATAAGTGGCAAGTATAACCTGCCTCCTCTAATTGGAATACAAATACTCCACCACATTTGTTTTTCAAATCAAATTAGCTCCTTAGATCTCTGTGTGTAAAATACATGCTCACTCTGTTAACCAATATGTCAACCTAACATTCTATTGTAATATGTTTATTCTTCTAAATATAGCAGTAAAGTTATCAAGGAAATGTGAAAAATATTTCCACTCTATCAGTGTGATCAGGTAGCACTGTCTTAGGGTAAGCTCAGTGTGTGATGTTTATGCTGTGTGTACTGATTGACAAATTATGGGTACATAGGTATGGATCTCTGTTTCCGTGAACACCAAACTTATAGTTTATCAGAGTTCCTCCCAGGGCACATTTTGTCTTATGAAATTTACACCAAATTGCCTCCCTGAATATGAGAGAGTTTTAGGAAAATTTAACTTCAGAAAAACATTGTGTTTTGCTAAATAAATAATGTACACAGCAAGGTTGAGCTTGTACAGAACTCTCTTGTGGATTGCAGATGTCATGGTTGGGCTTCCTTAGCCCAGAAGCCCATCTGAAAACTGGTGTCTTAAAGAGCAAATGCACAACTTTACACTGTGTTGTAACATTGTTTTAGGCTCTGAACACCACCTCGTCCATTAAAATGATTTGTGGAGTCAGCATATGCCCCACATCCTCCCTTTGTGCAGTCTCCAAGCAGACCCGATCAATGTGGATTTCAGACTGCCCGAAATCCAAGCACACACCTTAAAAAGAGCTCCAGGTTCTTCTATTCATTCTACTGTTCACAATATTTGTAGTATTTATTGACTAGCTAAAATGGGCTGAAATCTCAAAGACGGTGAACTTAATAAACAGAGTTTGGGTTCTAATGCTTTGTTGACTATTCATTCACTTTCAATTTGTGTTGCAAAATGTCTTATATGGATGTATAAACTCTAAAGTACATGAAGTTTTAAGATATTCAATATGCTTGCATTTTATGAAATCAAATACAGTAATTTCATGTTCTTAGGAATACATTCGAGATATTCATACGTAAAATGACAAAATCTTCAGTGAATTAAGCAATTTTTTCTAATCAAGGAATTCTGAGATGCTGATTTTTTTGGAAAGGTAACACAACTTATGTAAGGAGCTCTTAATTTTTACATGTGCATTTCAAAAATGATCAACAAATGCTTTAAATGCACTGGTAGCTGCTTCTCTACCAGCCAGCAGAACCTGAAATTATGGTTGAATAGATTTTATCTGCCTGAAAGTGTAGTTAGCAAAGCCCATCACCACGGAGGGAAGGAAAGGGCGGGGCACTGTGTGGCTGTGATGGTGTAGAAAGTGGCCTCCCTCAGATTAGGAGGATGCTTGCCCTAAGTACCACACACTCATGTGGCACAAGAAATGCTTAAATTATCAGAGAATACATATTCAGACTACTGATTACAAAGAAAAATCCACTGACGTAAAATCCAACATCCGTTATGCATCATTGTACAAATAACATTCTTAAATTCTTAGATTCTTCTAATGGCTAAAAAAGCCTCTGTATAAAGCTCCACTTTGAAGAAATTGATCTATCTGAAGACGTATTCTGGTAACTAATAACTGAGCATCTTAACATATTTTGAGCAATAATGCTTTCTGTTTGTTTGCTTGTTGTTTGTTTTGTAGTGCTGGGAAAAGTGCTTTACACGTCCAGCCAAGGTTTGGGGGTTTGTTCAGTTATTTGTTTGTTTTCAGTCAGGAAACTGATATTATAAGGGCAGATATTTAAGTCCATAGTTGAGTGGGTCGATATTGAAAAGCTATTGCAAGACTAAGTATTTTCAGATAAGAAGTAATTGACTTAATTAATTGATAAAATTCATTTGAAGAGAGCACAATTTCTGGATGCAAGTTCTTATTTAAAATCATCTATTTTAAACCAACTTCCTTTAGTTTAGGTCCACAGGAAAAAAGAGGTTTAAGTTTATTTTGATGTTCATTAAACAATAGCATTCACAACAAGAAGCCCTTAGTATTTGTGTAAAAATTTAAAATACAGTTTTACAATTCAAACTCACAAAGTCATAACTATTCAATTTACTTAAAAGCAAAGAAAAACAAAAATAGATAACAAGAGTGTGATTTTTCCCCCCTAAAAAGTGAGAAAGCTGACCCATAAGGAATCACGTGTGATGACTCAGAGCCCAGTGCAGAGGACTCCTCCACCCGCAATCCCCACGTAGTGCTCGGGCCCATCCTTCTGTGCGACCTTGTTTTTGCTCCTAATACTATTGATATATAAGCAGATTAAGTGTGATCTCTTCACTCGTGTCTGCCTCTAAATCATTTTACCATTTACTGATTTATGTAAACGATGGAAGCGTTGATAACGTCAGACTCCATGTTAGATTTAATCTCCCACACGTGGACAATACGGCACAGTCTGGTTTGTTGTCATTGTTGCTATTGCTCATTCATTTTTTGGAAAAATTATGTCATATGCATAGAATATAACTTTTAAAGTAGATTTTCATGTGAAAAAAACAATGGAGGAGAGGAACGGGATGTGGAGATAGGAAAGACAGTAGACTGAAACAGACTTTATTACTGCAGGTATATGTGTGACTGCATGACCAATATGATTCTGCAACATGTACACTCAGAAAAATGAGAAATCATATCCAGTCTATGTTCAGTATATCAAAGTGCCTAAATGCATTCTACTGTCATGTATAACTAATTTAAACAAATTTAAAAATTTAAGAAAAATGAACAAATTGAGTCAATTCTCTGATATGAATTATTAGTTTTATAAATTTAACACTCAGAACAAATGAGCAATTGTTTTTTTCATTCACATACAGATTCTTTCAGTGTAGAAATTCATAGTGAAAAACTGAATTAAGTTCATGATGTTAAGTCCCTGGAAAATATTTTCAATCGTCAAACCTAGAAATCTATGCAAGAGTAACCTTTAAATCACAGAAAATCCAGAAGTTAATTCACAGGATTCCTTTCTATGAATTTCAGTAGGCTGACCAATCAAAGATGATATAGAAACTCAAGTTATACTAACATTATTACAGAGCATCCACCATGGTCTCTGATAGCCATGCCAGTGATTGTACAGGTCACAGAACGACCTAGGTATTGAGGTGGACTTACCATCATCTCCCCAAAAGATGAACGACTCCACCATGAGAATTCTTTCTCCCTTGCCCCAAACCAGCACTCCTCACACCCTGACACACACACCTTCACCTGTCCCTGATCCTTGCTCTATCAATTCTTCCTGCCTGTGCACCCTCAGCATCTCCACGTCCTCTGGCCCAGGGTCCATGCCCAGCTGCTCAGGGCTGTGGTGACTGAGTGGCCACACTGGATCCATGTCACCCACACCCACATCACACCTTCACTTTGCTGCCTCAGCCAACATTGGCATGGGGCTGAGGTGGGTGCAGGCTCCTTCTGCCCAAGGTGGGACTGCTCCAGTGGAAAACTCAGACTCCCAGCCTGGGGCTGCTCCTGCTCCTGCTCCTCCTTCCCTCAGTCTCCACAGGGTTCAGATCTGCACCGCCGTCAGCAGGCTGTCTCACCTCCTCAGCTTTCTCCCTCATCCAAGTTGCCTGCCTTTCTCTTTTCTTTGTCTTATCCTCCTTCCTTCGCTGTTCCAGCTCATGAAATTCACGTGTGTGTGTGTGTGTGTGTGTGTGTGTGTGTGTGTGTGGTGCTGGAGGTTGAACCCAGGTCCTTGTGCATGTGAGGCAAGCACTCTACCAACTGAGCTATAGCCCCAGCCCTGGAAATTCACTTTTGACATCATTCCACACTTAAGTACTTAAGCTGCCTCTAGATCCTCTATGATTTTAAAATATTTTTCTCTTCAATATTTATAACTCTATATTAGCTTAACTTTATTTTCTGCCAGACTTTTCCTTCTAAATTTTGCTAGTAATTCCTTTGTATCTTAAATAGTCCTTTTCTTTCTGATTCCATGGTGGGGACTTGCTTTGGCTCACTCTGCATGGCCCATAAAATGATCTCATCTTCCGAGTGGCCATCCAGTTTGCATACATACCCAAATCTGGACAGTCCTTCTGACTAGAAATGATACCTCCAAAGGCTCCCTGGACACCTCTCGTGAGAACCAAGTGTTCCATGCAGATGAAACAACACTCCTCATCCCAGCACAAGCCGTCCCAGCCCTCGTCTGCTTTTCTCACCTGAATCAGATCTCTCACTTTGCCATGCAGCAGGGCCGAGATCGGCAGCCTCTCTCCCTGACTGCTCATAGATCTGTCTGGTGCACATACTCTCTGGCACTACTGAAATTAAGGCAATCATCCTTTTTTGCTTGATTTACTGTAACAGCTTCCTAAATAGTCTACTTGCCTGAAATTTTAAAGTTATTGGACTAATTCCCCACATCCAATTTGGAATGATCATTCTACAGTTCAAATCTGATCCTGTCACTTTTTTGGTTAAAGCCCTTAATTGGCTCATCCAGGTTAAAAGCATCTGTGGTAGCAAAAGTGACCCTGTATCTCAGGCTGAGTTTTCTAGAAGCACGCACTGAGATGGCCGTCTATGACATAAATCTTATCAGGTACTGCTATGACATTTCAGAGGGTCATTCTCAGAACATTGCCTGAACAAAGCAGAGACAGAAGAACTGGTCCAAGGACTTCTGTGATGTAGTAAGAAGGGCCTCAGTTAATCCCAGAGGGAGCCTTGGGTCTGGGATGGACCTTTTAGTTATCCCCAATTCAGACAAGGGGGCGGCGTCTCTGTGTGGCCATCATGGTTCAATCACTGGTACCTGCTGGGAGGGGAGAGCACCCGAGGAACTTGGTGTCTATGGCTAAGAAAGGACACAGGTTTGGGCCAGTGTTCATCATGTCCTTCACCAGCTGGGGGATGAGTGTCTTCCTGTGAAGAGAGGGCTCAAAGCAGTGAGAACAGCACCCACGTCCCTGGACATCCAATGTGACAGGACTATTATGGTTTGGATGTGAGGTGTCCTCAAAAGCTCCCTGGTGAGACGATGTAAGAAGGCTCAGAGAAGACAAGTGCCGCAGTCTGGCTGGGCACAATTCAGGAGCCACTTGTCAAAAGAAACTAACTTTATTTTTAGAACTACAAACGCCAAGCAAAACAGCTCCTCAGGAAAAAACCCTCAGAGCCCAACTGCCACCACGGGCTTCCACAAGCCTCTCACCCACACCAACCTCCTGCTTTTGAGGCCGATTGGCTGGGTCACGTGGGCGGAGCCAAAGAAGTCCCCCAATGAGCAGCTCCGTGGTCTGAAAGGGCAGGGAAACAGCCCAATGAGCAGCTCCGTGGAGGAGCCAATCAGCTAGATGTTGCTGGGGCCGCTGTGAGCCAATCATCAGCTGGCAGTCTGAAGGGCAGGGAAACAGCCCAATGAACATCACCGCAGAGGAGCCAATCAGCTAGATGTTGCTGGGGCCACTGTGAGCCAATCATCAGCCGGCAGCTGGAAGTTTGCTGGCAGCTGGAAGTTTGCTGGGGCCCCTTTGGCTTTGGCTCTCAACAGACAAGATTGGGTGAATGAACCACCGGATGGGATTAACTGAGTGGTAACTGGAGGCAGGTGGGTTGTGGCTGGAGGAGGTGGGTCTTGGGCATATGCCTTTGGGGTACATATTTGGTATCTGGAGAGTGGAGTCTCTCTCTGCTTCCTGATCGCCGTGTGAGCTGCTTCCCTCTGACACACTCTTCCACCATGGTCCTGCCTCACCTTGATCCCCAAGGAATGGCGTCTGCCTCTTATGGATTGAGGCCTCTGAAAAAGTGAGCCCCTACATAAACTTTTCCTGCTCTATAGTTGTTTTGTTGGGTCTGTTAGTCACCGCAGTAAAATAGCTGACTAACACAGGGACAGACCCAGGTGGGCCTCTTGATGCTGTGCTGTTATGAATCATTTCCTCTGGATTTAACCTCAGATCGATGGTGACTGTGGGAGCTGGCTGGGGCCACCACCACGAAATGTCCAGAGGATTAGTTTAAATAACAGAAATTCATGTCTTACCCGGTGGTGGGTGGACTTTCACTCAAGACCAGGGTCAGGTTCTCCTGAGGACTCTCTCCTTGGCTTGCAGACTTCTGTTTTCTCCTGTGTCCCCTTGTGCTCTTCCCTGTGTCCCCAATTTCCTCTTTTATAAGAATCGCAGTAATTAGATTAGATGGGGGCCCACCAATGTGACCTTAAACCCCCCGTACAAGCCCTGCCTCCAGACACAGCCTCCCTCTGAGGCCTTGGGCTTCAGCACGTGAATTCTGAGGGGACCTTCCTGCTGCAGCTGGCACCTTAGATTTCGGCTACCTTCTCGTATCTCTCTGCCCTGTTGGCCTTTCTAGTTTTATCTTGACTTTTTGTTGTTGTTGTTGTTGTTTTTGATACTGGGGATTGAACCCAGGAGCACTTAACCACTGAGTCAACCCCCAGCCCTTTTTTATAATTTATTTTGAGACAGGGTCTCACTAAGTTACTGAAGCTGGCTTTGAACTTGTGACCCTGTGTCTCAGCCTCTGAGCCACTGGGATTACAGATGTGCGCCCCAGCTTGCCCTGGTCTATGGGTATCTCTAGATATTCTTTTCCATGCTGCAGAGATTCTTTCCCTTTGTTGCTCACAAGGCCCCAGGTGCAGTTCAGTGTCTTCCTCTGGGGATGCCGACCTTCTCTCTTGCAGCAGGCTGGTCTCCTCTGCTGTGCTCTCCTGCAGCAGCAGACACCTTCCTGTTGCCGCCTGTTCCTGTGCACTTAGCTGCTCTCTTATCCAGAGCTCCACCAGCCTGAAGTCCATGAAAACAAAGACCTGTGTTCACTGATATTCCCTCAGAGTACGCATGGTCCCCGAGTTACGATGGTTCAACTTAAGATCTCTGGACTTTTCAATGGATGAAAGTAATTTGCATCCAATGGAAGCTGTACAGAGTTCTGAATCCTGCTCTTTCCAGGCCTGTGATAAGTGGTAAGCTACACTCTGAGGATGCCTCCCCTGCAGGCTCATGGACGTGTTCTGAGTGCATTTAAGGTAGATGAGGGCAAGCTGTGGTGCTCAGCAGGGCAGGTTCCTGATGCATTCTCAACCTCACATTTTCAGCTTACAAGGGTTTCTCCGTGCATTGCTCCATCATCAGTTGAAGAGCATCTATTTGTGTATCTCCATGTGTATCTCAGAACTTTGCTCAGGTATAGGCTAAATACAGCTATTATCTGTTAAGTACATCACAATTTTAAAAGTGTACATGCATTTAAAGGAATATAGAACAGACTAAGACCAGATACTCGGGGACGATGGTGGCTAAGGGTCTCAGTGTTCCCCACTTTCAGCTCCTAGTCCAGCCCATCTACATTGCCTGAGCCCAGAAACTCAGCTTGGTGTCATGTGGCATTGGCATGGTGGTTGTCACCAAGAGGCCACCTGTGCATTTCACTCATTACCCAGCAGTTGTACAGAGCCCCAAGGACTTGTCCAAGAAGCAAACAGTAGGAAAAACAGCTAACAACTATCACTGTCAAGAGCAATGATTAAGGCATTCAGAGCATGTTCCTTATGAAATGGAGCTCCTAAGGAAGAGAGAGGAAATGGGGCACAGTGAGTTTGCAAAAATAAAATTAAGGACTTTCAAGACCACACGGAGAAGACTCCCCGGAGCTGACAAAGCTGGCCAGCAGAGGGAAGGGCAGTGACTGCTGAGAACTGGACTGGAGCTGAAATCAGCAAGTGGAAGCGCTGAAGCCCCAACCAGGCATCTCAGTGCACACAGATGGTGCCCGGACGCAAGACTTGCAGTTCCTGGAAAACGACCCAGCAATATCAGCCCCAGCACGTTGGCATTCCAAGGGAAAGAAACAATTGACAGGTGATTGTTTTAATGAACAATTGACAGGTGATTGTTTTAATAAAAATACTAGGAAAAAAAAAACTTGGAATAAAAAAGTCTGAAGTCGAGATCGTTCAAGGGAGTGTGGTAATAATAATGGTTTGACTACCATTAGACAATTTATCTTTTCCTTGCAAATAGAAGACTCTGAAAAACAGCTATAGGAGTAGAATAAGAAGACATTTTCAGAATCCTCCCAGCCCAGAGACTGAGCCAGAGCCTGCAGCAAGATCCGAGTTTAACATCGAAGGCAACACTCAGTCATGACTACCCAGAGCTTGTTGACTAAGCTGTCCATACCTGGGTTTCCTCATCTGTAAATCACACATAACAGCACTTACCCAACTAACAGCACCCACCCAGATGACAACTCATTTCGTATCTGTACGGTTCTTGGAATACCGGCTGTGCAAGATCACTCACTATATGTTGTTTATCAAATAAATAAATAGTGAATGCATGAAACATAAGGGGATTGGAGATGAGTGTTCAAAATTACAAATTATTAGCCACGCAAGGGATGCTCAGAATCACTTGATCGAGGTGAAACTATTTCAAGACGGTGCATCATGGAGAAACAGGTGGTAAAAGCAAGAGGTTCCTGGTGTTGAAGTTGGAAAGGGCAACTGTGAAGAGGCAGGGCTTTTCATTGTCCTAAAGGCTTCACTTTTCAGGGCTGTGTGAAGGAGAGTGAGGCAGAGCATCAATGGGAGTACAGCTGCTATTGAGTTTTCACATAATGGAGAGGTTGTAAGTGGATCACTGCGTGGGAAGACAGCTACTAAGGGAATAGGAAGTTCAGTAGACTTTTCAAAGTAACAAAGAGAAAGAAAGTCAATGGCTAGAACTATGATAGAACTAGCAAAGTTAAAATATCAGAATAAAGGAAACAAAATAAATGATTACCATTGTGTAAAACATAAGCAATAAAACCCAAACAGAAATCATTATGCAATAATTCAGCTGGATTCTCCTTTTAAACATAGACTCTCAGATTAAGTTAGAATAAGCAACACTTTTACACTATGTTTTTTAAAAAGTCAATTAATAGTATATTACAAAAAAGTGAATTTGCTTTTTAATGTTAGAAATAAAGGGTGCAGAAATCAATGCCAGACAGGAGAAAGCAGGAGAGGCCTTCTGTTTTCAGAAGGAAAAGTGGAAAGGAAGGTTAAATGGTGAATGTTACACAATGAGGAGCACCCAACAGAACAATAGTAAAACCTGCAAAACAGACTGAAGTTTCAAAAAGACACCAAAGGGCAGAGTTCCTATATCTCTGCAATGCTACCCCTTTTGGAATCAGAAGCTGTGAAAGCGTGTCTTGGATCACCTGGGGTAAGATGTTAGTTATCACGCCCACACATAATTATGAACTGGTATTATGCAAATGCAGCAAAAATAAATTTTTAGAAAACTTAATTTTTGATGCCATAGAAATAAAATTGCTCTGTCAAATTGCCATTGAAAAATTTAAAATCTATTTCTATGTTTCTGTGCTTTCTTCATGATGGACAAACAGCAAAGAGGCCACAGTCCAGCCTTCATCTCAGATAAAGAACCTCTGCTCAGAGAACTACCAGAGCAGAGGACAAAATGGCCAAGAGCCCTGGAAGCCCACACTGGCCAGACAGACAGGATTCATGAACCACAGGGGACCCCTCACTCCCTCACACAGAAGAAGTGCATGTTGGCTCTTCATGGAGCATTCTGTCCTGCTGCAAAGAATATCTAAGATGCAGATATGGGAGGCTTATGGGTACCATCTCCAGACTTAATCTGAGGTGTTCTGAAATAAATCTAAACTACTTGGGGTATGGGAAGATGCTCTCAAAGAAATTTCTTCAAAAATTTAAAACCAAAACTGTTGCTTCAGAAAGGAAAATATATGAATTCATAATCTATGTGGTATGGCAAAAAAAATGTACTAAGGTGAAAATTAAAGGTTATAAGTGTCTATATTAGTGCAAAAGAAAATCAACAAATAATAAAAACCTTATAAATTTCTTTCAAAATTTAGAAATGTACTAAAGTAAATCAAGAACACTGAAGAAAGAATAGAGATGAAATCTGAAAATCATGTAATAGAAAATATTAAATAAATCAAATAAGAATTTTTTGAAGTTACATGTAAGTAAAACAAACTTCTCATGAGCCTATTATGCAAATAAAAGAAAACAAACAGATATATCCAAGAATAATCAGCAGATACTGAAGAGATTCAACTTTAAAAAAATTATCTGTATAAAATAGGTGATATCCTAGCAAAATAAAAATTTACATACTAACACAATAATAATTGTAAAAGGTAAATAGAATATATCATAAAAATTTGGAACAGTACAATCACCGTTTTAAAAAATCCTGGGTGGTCCCTGTTAGTGTTAAACTCTCTCAGATTCTGGAAAAAACGGCAGAGTTCCACAATTAATTTTATGAGAGCAGCACTAATAAGTGAAAAATAAGATCTCTCTTTTTTTCCCCTAAGAGATTCATAGTAGTTTGATCTATCAGTAAAGGTAAAATCTATAAATAAGGCATGACCAATGCAACATCAGCTTTAGCGTGGAAGTGATACCCAGGTCTTCGTGCGAGCTTGGTATGTGGGTAGGTCACACGTGAACACCTGCGCGTGGCTAAGAGCTGCAGGTTCGCAGGGGGCATCTGGAGGATGCTGCGCTCACAACTGCACACTCACAACCACAACGTGTGTGCAGGGAGAGAGCCTCACCCCTAATTACACAGCCGGGCAACGTGGGCAGCAGGGGATGCTGAGGTTAGGGACACCTCCAGGGGCCCAGCGGACGACACGGTCAGTCCTACTAAATGTCCCGATGCCTCTCTGCCGGCAGTATTCACTCCTACGACAGCAAGGCATGTCTTCTCAGAGATCCTCTGTCAGACGGAAACCTCCTCAATGTGCTCTGGATTCCTGGCTGCAGGGAACCTGGGAACTGAAACTTCTCTAAACAACAAAAAGAAGCTTAGCCGGTGAAGAAGCAGCCGCCCAGCACCCCCCGCCACCTCGCAGGAAGCCTGACACGGACTGCGGAGGAGGGGCAGGCAGCACAGGGGCCTGGTCAACTGGGCACGTGGGTGTCCAGTGTCCTGAGTGTCTTCTCCCTCGCAAGTCCCCGCTGAGAAAGCCCCGCCTCACCCCCACCCTCCGCTGCTTCTCAGGGCCGCGGTGGGAACCCTGGAAACGGGGACTAGGATGGGCTGTCCTACCTCTCATTGGTCACTCCGATCCCAGGAGAATTCCATTAAAACCGGGGAGAGTGAAAGGAGCTAAATGGACCTAAGTTTTCTCCTCTTTATCTGAAGTGGTCAAATGGCTTCTGTACACTGTGGCGAGTTGTCTGTTACATTGTAATACCTGCTACACCCTAAGAAAGTAATAAAAAGCCACATACTTAAAAGCACTGTAAATAAGCCAAGATGAAATCTTGAAAGCTTTCAAATAACCCAGAGAGTGTTAAATGAAAAAAGAAAGTGGAATATTAAGCGAACAGAAAATAAATAATTAATATCGATAACAACAGAATGGCAGACTTACCTTAAGTGTATGTGGCCTAGACATACTCTACAAATGACAGAAGTTGGTAGTAAAAATTTTTAAAAAGATACACTGTATTATTTATTTAAAAATGGTTTCCACCATAGGTAGTTTGAACAAAAAAGGATCAGAAATATATATATATATATATATATAATGCAAATATTAATCAAGAAATGTTAATGTTGGATAAAGGCGATTTCAGAGAAAAAGATTACTAGACACAAGGATGACAGGAAAGATTATTTTCCATAAGGAGAATATAAAGATCCAAGTGCCAAATAAAAGACTTTCAAATAACAATAATAAGTGCCAAATAAAAGAGTTTCAAATAACAAGATGCAGACGCTGATGGAGTTCATGAAATAAAAGAAAACTCCTCCAGGAGACAAAATAGAACACCCCCTCTCAGAGCTCCATGCCGACCAGCAGGGGTGCAGGGGTCTTGACTATCCCACAATATTCTGTGAGCTTGGCAAGATCACTTTGGAGTCAAATGGACAGAGGCTACACAGGATCTCTCTGCATTATTTCTTATAACTGCATGTGAATCTCAACCATTTTAAAACTGATAGTTTTATATAAAAAAATTAGAGAAAATGAAGCTCCGAGAAATTCTGAGATTTGCTGAAAGCAAACTTAAACAAATGTCAACATGTGATAGAAGATGCATGCCCACAGTTAAGAATCACTTAGGAAACTATTTTACAGACACTGTGATATAAATGTTAAGTGGAGATGAACAGGCAGCAAGTGAGAACTTAGATTCCTATATGGCCTGTGGTCCAAGTTGATTCTTAAACCAATACTGATCTCTTAAGCAAAATAGATGAGTGAAAGAATCAGCGACAGACGTTAGTGAAAGGGAGAGAGAGCCGCACTAGAACCCTAGCCCCACCCCTGAGACCTTCGACTCTTCTCTGGCATATTAAAATCACAATCATCTCATTTCAGAAATGAGTGCTGACCTCCTTCTTCAACCCTTGAGCTAATCCACTGACATTAAAAGCAATACAGAGGCAGAGAGTCCCCATTTGAGCTCTGTTCTCTATGAACAAATTATAATTATGAAATATTGATAACTGCTCCTTGCAGGAGTGGCCACTTGGCCCTCGGAAGGGTGCATTACAACTTGTGACAGATGCTCAGAAGGAGGGAATGGGCTTGGTAAGAGGAAATCAATATGAAAGAGCTTGGCATGAACCCACTGGTACTAAATAATGTATAAACTCAAAAGCAAGAGCTGGCAGAACAGTGGAACGGAGTCCATCCCTCTGGATGATCTCAGGCGGTGGGCAGCGGGGAGTCAGGGTTTGGTGTGCAGCTCCACCTGGTAGGCATGTTCACGGTCCATTTCACTCTGCGGCAAACATGGAGCAGAACACTTGCCCTCCTCACTCGGGTTATGGTGAGGACAGAGTCAAAAGCCTGTTGCTGATGTGCGGCAGCTCAAAATTGATGTGACTCTAATGGCCCTGTGTTTTCCTTAGGACTCTAGTTTCCATGTGCCTCTTCTTCCACATTCCTGGACACCTTTACAACTATTTAAAAAAGCACGTGTCATTTGAGTTCAGGGATAAAATTACAGAAAGAAGGAGTCAAAATGGCTAACATTTGCTGGGACTATTTTGTGAGGTTACATTGTTCCTTGGGTAGTTTTTGGATGGGTTGCTTCTGCTTTACCTGGGTATATTGCTTCCCCCAACCTTCATGATTCAGTAAATTATCCAGAGCTAATAAATAGACTCATAAAGTTAAAGGGGTCTCAAAGAGATTGAGAATCCCTCCCTGCTCAATGGTTTCTGGCCTGACAATAAGTTCCCATCATGTCACACAGCAATTTAAAGGGCCTTAGATCTTAAACAAGGTGCTTTGATAACTGTGTTGCTCTTTGGGAGCCTGCATACAACACTGTCTTAAATTACTCACTCTTGATGTTATTTTAAAATATTTATGAATGATACTTTTCATTTAATATGTTGTATTTGTAGTGTTAGTATTCCTGGTTGGTTACATTCATATGCAATTAATTCTTAATAAAATTCATTTCTGTTTCAAAGATGAAGAAACAGAATTTGGAAGATTAGTTGAATAACATCAAGCTATTTCTTTAAGAAATAATAAAGGAGTGACTCAAATATTGGTGACATGGCATTGAAGTCAATGTGTTCTGCCCTCTCCGGCCTCCTGGACATGTTTACATCATACACCTCAAGCCATTTCACTATGGTCCACCCGAAAAGCTAATCCTAAGAAAGCAGTCTGAGTTCAGGCACACTGCTGACCCCAAGAGAAGACAAAGGGCCTCGAGGGGGTGGTCAGTTTGCACATGTGGTAGAAGGGGTCCTTTTGAGGTGCATTACATAGTCTGTAAAGCAGACAGACATCACAACCAATCCTCTCTCTTCTTAGACCCACAGATGGACATTTAATGATTCTTCAATAGTGAACATTTGCTTGTACATTAATTTCAAGTAACAAGCATTGTATAGTACTTATTTTTATCTGAATCAGATTAAATTCTGATGTACTTTTCATCTAATTTAACATAGGATGTTAAATGCTATATATATATTATATATATAACATGTTAAATGAACTTGTGTTTATCAGTTGAAATATCTAAGTTTCTTTGTTAAGAAAACAATCTAGATATTTAAAAAATAAAAAAAAAGAAGTGATCTTATTTAGAAATTCTTCAGAACAATGTTTTCAAGATAAATCATACTCACCATTTGAGAAAGGAGGCAAATAAGCTCAAAGCCTCTAATTTAGACTCTGTAGATGTTTTCTGAGCACAACAGCTGAGTAAGCATGGCAGGATGAATTCTGACCCTCTGCCTGGCACCACAGTCTCCACGCCACGTATTAGGCAGGGTCAGTAGGTTGGACAGTCAGCAAGGTGTGGAAGCAAACGTTGGTGAATCAACAAAGCAAGACACAATTGTTTCCTATATATTATTAAAAGCTGATCGTCTAATGGAAATAAGGAGAAACATCTCCAGGATTTGAGTTTGGAATGTTTAGTATGCAAGCATAGGAGGCAAAACATCTTAAATAATTTATCAGCTTACTATCAGCAAAATTCAGCTTGCTTAGATAGTTGACTCTGTGTACTGGGTAGGGGGGATTGTATTATGGACTCAAAGAAATGAGAATCAAAACGATTGTGAAAAACACTGCCTCTGGGTGAACATGGACAGACAGTTTTATTGTCATTAATCATGAACAGTGTGGTATAATAACTATTGACAGAAACTTTACACAATACTAGGTAGGATAAGTACAGACGATGGAGCATACATGAAGGGTCTGAGAAGGTCATGTGTAGGCATCATGCCATTTTATATGAAGGCTCTGAGCCTCTTCAGCCTTCCCCTGGAGGCCAGGAAGCATGCCCCATGGACAGTAAGGGATGCCTATAATTTATTTTCCTTTCCATTTTGGATTATTTTTCTCATTGTATTGTTATCACATTTTGATCTGAAATCCACCATTTTCACATTGCCACATGAGCTGAGCCAGACTTGGAGGTGCACAGATACCTTTATGAGCAGTCAAAGCCTCTTAAGCTCCACAAAATAAGCCAGCACCAGCCAGAGGATCTCTGTGATTAATCTCAGCCTTTAAAACTCCAGGGGATGTCACAAAGCCCCTAAAATACTTGGTAATGAACTATAATTTTGTCAACTTTGGTTTTTATTGTAATGGAAGAGTTCCGTTATTCAGTGTCTTACACCAGAAAGCCATTGGTGGAAACGTAAATGTTTTCAGAATGTAGGCAGAAAAATGATCTCCAAATTGTTAAAATATATGTACGTGTATCTTTGTAATGAAGTAGTGTTGCTGCTTTGAAATATAGTTTAAAATTAAAAAAAAATGGTTTAATGTTTTGTAATTTAAAACAAGGGAGATTATTTTTCATTGTCTCATAGTTTTACAGTTTAAGATTCTGAGGATAAATGAATTGTTCAGTTTTATAATCTCAAAGTAACAAATCTCAGAGTTCAACCAATGCCTAACTGTCACTGGAAAAAACCCATGTTGTCACAGAATGCTTTATTTCTCAGTTAAACCATGATAATCTCCCAGGACTTATTTCAAAACTCTAGAAGTCTTGAAACTAAAATTTTACTATATTACTTTTAAGCATCAAAATTTGGTTTTCTTGTCAAAATCAGTGATTTGGTGTTTAAAGTAAAAATGGTCCTTCTTACATTGCAGTTATGGGAATATTTTGGTGTATAATGTCAAAGGTTGATGAGATAAGTTTGGCAGTGTGCAATATTTTATTTCATCCAATTTCAGCATTACTTTTTATCTGGTGAAAAATTATTGTTAGGGCTTTTTTTTTGTCAATTATCTAAGTTTAGTGCTGTTTTGGTTCACTCACTAATAGAACAAATAAGAAGCAGATAGGACCATAAAAGAGAGAAAACAAGGAAGACTGGGGAGAGGAGGATTCCCAGAGAAGGAGGGCACCCAGAGGGGGGAGCAGCAGGTGACCACCTCCTCCCAGGACATCCCAGACCCCTGCAGAATGGACCTGATGGGTCACAGGAGCAGCAGGGAGGGGCTGAGTGCAGAGGGCCACCCAACATGTCCAAACAGCAGCACATCTGCCTAGCACGACGGGGCTTCCCTGAGGGCCTCCTGTAACAACATCTGGTCATACTTGAAACCCATTCTTTCCAATAGTAGGGAGAGAATGAGGCCCAGATCTACGGAGATCCCTGTGCCTGGGTTGGGGGTGGGTGGGTGGGGGTGAGGGTTGCTCTGCTCTGTCGTCTTAGAGGTGTTTGAGCTTCAAAATAACATGGAAGCCTGGTCCATGGGGGTCACAGGCCGCAGAGCCCTGCCTGGGAAGTGCCGAGCACCCAGCAGAGGGACTGGTGGTGAGCATCCCCTGTCACTCGGGGATACTGTCTGGGAGTCAGACTTTTCTTTCAGAATCAGTGGAAGAGAGTGGTTCTTAAATCACTCAAGGATGGATATTGCAGGAGGTATGTGATCTCCCTGGCCAGGAAGGCCAAGCTACTTGGACACGGACTCTAATGTAAGCAAATTGATATTAATTGTTAAACGATTTTGTTTGATTGATTTAAAATATATTGACTACTTTTAAAAATACAGGTATATGAAAGAGAAAAGTCCTACTTATGAGGACACGTTGTTCATTTGAATTCGAAGCAGGCTTTGATACCATCGCCAGATGAGTGTGGTCTGAACCATTGGAATGGAGAACTAAAGCACTGTGTTTCCTGGGGAGGTGGATGATTAGAATCAGACTGAGACTGAAAACACTCTGCACCTAACATTCTCTTTATCTCTAGGGGGAAATCCATCAACCAAGAAGCCTCATTGGATTGACCTTGACCTTGACACGGACTGCAGGGACCAGGTGGGAAGAAGAACTGAGGACTCTTCTGAACTGGCTGAGTCATGTGAACACTGCTTTGGAACAGACGAGATAGAGATGGCAGGGCCGTGACAAGAGAGGAGGACAGCAGGAAGACAGCACAGACCTGGAAACAGACCCATTGGGGTCTTTGTCCTGCCCCTGGACCCTCCCCCAGTCCACGCCTGCCTTTTCTCTTATTCCCACTTACTCACTAATCTTATCAGGTCTACTGGTGGGGCAAGGGCCATGCTAGGCCCAGTGGGCAAAATACAATGACAGAGGAAAAAGCGTCCATGAAGTCACATGGACGTGTGTTCAGAGACCGCTTCTCCATTACCCTGCTCTTTAGCCTTGGAGAAGTTAATGAACTTCCCTCGGCCTCACGTGCCTTTCAACAGGTGGAAAGGGAATTCCTGCTTCTCAGGAGTAAGGAGAACATTGAGGTCTTGCCACAGCAACATTCCGAGAACAACCAAGCACGCAGACATCAGGGGTCCCATGAGAGTCCATCGCCCGGTGACGCCACCCATCTCAGTTTGTGCAGCCACACCCTAAGTTGTTCAAAAGTGCTGCAGCTGCCTGATGACTGTACTTTAATTCCTTAGGTAGAACATCTGGCTCTTATTCATTACAGAAATGTTCTATATGATTATTAATATTTATTGTTCACTCATTTATGAATTTACTCAAAAACAACAATTTAAGAACTTATATATCCCCCCCTTTCTCACATGTGCACACATGCCCTCTGTCTGCTCTTATTCAATGAAGGTCAGTGTAGTAGAGAATTCTGTAAATAAAGATAGGGTGTGGGGACACCAGGGTGTGGTCAGCTCTCCTAGAGACTTTCCCAGTCTCTGTCATCATCCCTCTAGGAACATTAGGGGACATTACTAAACACTTGCTTGGCAGCCTCCCTGGAGGCTGGAAGAGTTATTGGTGAAAAATCTAATGGAAGACTTCCTTGGAAAGTGCTTCTCCCTGGAAATGCCCCTTTCCAGTTCCCAGGCACATAAATACACAGTGACAAGGACAGCAGCCATAGAGCCAGAGACTACTCAAACTATTCATGAAGAGAAAGGGCGTCCTCATTGTGTAAGCCAGTGGGCCAGTGGTCTGTTAGGACCTTGGTCTTTCTGCAGTTACGTTTTCCCCATATTTCCCCCTTGGGTATTGTAACTGTCATGGTGATGGCATTGTCACACAGTCATGCGTGCACACAGCCTGACAGTATGATTGGTCAACATCACTGCCCAGCATCCCCCTTTCCCTTCTCTCTTCCTTCCCCAGTCCCTTTCCATCAGATCCCCACTACACCTTTCTTTTCCTTTTTCCTCTCTAGCTTCCACAAATGAGAGAAAACCTGTGACCCTTGACCTTCTGTGTTTGGCTTATGTCATTCAACATAATCCTTTCAAGTTCCAGCCACTTTTCTGCAAATGACCTGATTTCATTTTTCTTTAGGGGCTGCATGAAACCCTAGTGTCTATACACACCCCTCATTGTCTTCATCAGATCCCCTGTTGATGGACACCTCAGCTAGTTCCATGGTTTCTGCCATTAATTTTTGAGGATTTTTCAGAACCACTCCTTTTCATCTCTGCCTTGGTACAAACATACCCATGCTAGAGTTTTGTTACGATCTCCATAGGCCCCCACGCTGTTATTTTTCCCATTTTATTTTCTGTTGATTCTGTTGAGTAATTTCCATTTTTCCATCTCCAAGTTCTTGGCTCTTTTCATGGTTGCCTCCATTTTGCTGTTGAGCCCATTCATCTTTTAAAATTCATTTATATTTTCAAAATAAAAAATTCCATTTTGTTCAATTTTTTATTTTTTACTCCTTGCTGAGATTTTCTGTTTCTTTACCAAAAACTTAGTCTTTTGTTTGTTTGATTGAAGAAGAATTCTTAAAAGCCACAAGAAAGAAATAACAATTCAAATGATAGTGAATTTCTATCAGACACCTGGGAGGCTGGAGAAAGTAGTACAATGTTTTTCAAGCATTTTTTAAAGAAAAGAACAATAGGAATCCTATGTTCACAAAAAAATAACTTTCAGAAAAGAAGTGGAATGCAAGATTGTCAGATGAAGAAAAACTAAGAGATTCATCACCAGAAGACTTAACAAAGAGAATGACCACTGGGCTTTTTAAAGAGAGAGGAAATGTTTGCAGAAGGAGCCGTGGAGTGCAGGGAGGGAGAGCATAGTGACCGTGACTGTGGGTAAACTTTAGAGTCGTTTTCTCCTTTGAGTTTTGAAAACTGTGTTTGATATTGAAACCAAAATCATAACACTTCCTATAGAGATAGGAAATAACATTATAAATGCGGAAGGATCTCCCCCATTCAGGACCTAAGAAGAGGGGCACTTGCTACCCTTTGCTCAAAGTGGAAAAATAATAAAAACAGACTGTGGAAAGTCATACATTTACAGCATAATACGTAATGCAACCACCGAGAAGCCATCCAGAGACAGATATGTATCAGCACATTTAAATTAATCAAGGTAGAATTCTAAAAATCTATTAGAGAAACAAGAAGTCAGGAAACTTAAAATAGGTATGTGTGTGTGTGTGTGTGTGTGTGTGTGTGTGTGAGAGAGAGAGAGAGAGAGAGAGAGAGAGAGAACAGAAAGCAAAAATGAAATTCTAGATATATGCCATATTATAATGATGATTACATTAAATGTAAAGGGTCTGAATATATCAATTAAAAATAAAAATGGTGGAGCGTATTAAAAACCTAGGCCATGCTCTCCAGAAGTAACTTACCTGAAACATGACAGAATTGTCACTTGAAAGTGAAAGGACCAACTAATTCATACATATCATGCAAACATTAAAAAATTAAAGAAGGAAAGCCAGGGCGACCGTGTTGATATCAAACAGCAGACGTCAAAGCACAGGAACCTCGTACGCCAAGATGGAGGCCTTATCATAACAGCAGGGTCAATCCAGGAAGAAGAAAAGGGATCCCCAAGGGCAAGGCACCAAATCACAGAGCAGCAGGGTTCATGGAACAGCAACTGATGCAACAGGAGGAGAGAACCAACAGCCCACTGTCATGGCTGGAGAATGACTGAAGGAGTCAGACAGAAAATCAGCAAGGACAGACGGAATCCACAGGACTTTACAGAGCATGCTCCTGAGAACACAGAGAGCACAGTCTTTTAGAGGCCCATGGAATGAGGTCCAGAGGCACCCTACTCTAGGTCATGCATGTAATGAAAATGCAAAACCCTGAAGACAGACTGCGTGCATGGTCAGCCTGCAGCGGAATAAACCAAATCAACCACAGAGGACAACGGGAAACCCCAAAAGCCTGGGAACTATGCAACACACTTCAAAGTAATCCCAAGAATGGAGGAAACCTAAGAGAAATAAAAATACTTTAAAAATGAATGAGGACGTATCAAAAGTTGTGCCAAAAGAGGGCAGAGGAATTATATTTTAGTACTAAATGTATACATTAGAAAAGAGGACAAGTCTCAAATCAATGATCTGAGTTCCCTTCTCAAGGACAAATAAGAAAAAGGCAAACCAAATGAAGTTCAAAGAAATAAGGACACCAGCAGAAAGTGATGAAATTAAAAAAAAAAAACTATACAGAAAATTAATGAAAGACTGGTTTCTTTAAAAAGTTAATAAAATTAGTGTTTAGCCATACCAAAAAAGTCCATGGGAGTACAGACCTTGAAGACATCAAAGTGATAAGTAAAAGACATCTATGTAGTGGGAGAAAATATCTGCAGGGCACCCATCTGATGAAGAACTGCTCTTAACTCTTGGATGTCAATAATAAAATAAATAAATAAATGTGTGTGTGTGTGTATGTGTGTGTACTTGGTTCATCTTATCACATACACACACACACGTATATACACATACATATACACACACACGCAAAATGAGTAAAAGAAACAAATACATACTTCATCAAAAGAGGAAATAGAGATGGAAAGTAGGAAAAAAAAACTTTCATTCAGGAAAAATGAAAGTTCCATGCCACTTAGCCATTAGGGTGATATGATCAACACCACAGTGTGATATTACAGCACCCCTCTCAGAATGCACAAAATAAAGGGACAAAATAGCACAAACTGCAGGTGAGAAATGCATGATAAATGCAGATAGACTAGATCCCTCCTGGACTGCTCATATGAATGAGAAATTACACAAACATAGGGGAAAACAGCAGGGTGGATCGTATAAAATACTAAAAACACAATTAGCACAAGAAAAGCAACTTTCCTTAGTTATTTGTCCAGAGAAACAAATGCTTAGATTCACACAAAAACTGTACATGAACACTCACAGCCAGGCCCTCTGTGGTGGCCAGATTTGAAAGCAGTCCCCCTGTCTGTGAGTAGGTGAACAGCTGAGCAAGGCGGCCCTGAGCAGGGTGAACTGTGACAGGGACAAGGACCTGGTGCATTCCACACTCAGGTCAAATGAACAGCACCAGTCACCAAAGACTGCCATTGCGTCCTGTCTTTACCAAAGCTGACCTCCATGTTATAATGACAGTTATAAACATGGAGGCCAGCTTAGTCGTTTCCATAGGGATGGGCTGGGGCTGGAAGAGATGGGCATATGTTTGGTAAGGGTCACCTGCAGGGGCCTGGCAAGGGGCAGGTTCTGCGTCTGCACTCTGCTCACTCCATGTCCTGGTTTGCCACTGGACTCTGGCTTACAAGACTCTACCTTTAGAGGAGCCAGTGAAGGACAGAGAGCCTCTCTGTGACATTTTCTATAAAAACAGTTGAATCTATAGTTGTCTAAAAACAAATTTTAATTAAAACATGCACATGTACATCCATCATAGTAAATAAGGCATCAAGTACAGTATGTGAAGGGAATAGACCTTGAAGCATAGCATTTATTGAACAACTGTATTTATTGAACAATGCAACCCATTGTTCTGAGGAAATATGGAAACTAGACAGAAGAGAAAGTAGATGATGCTCTTGCTAAATCATATGCAGTCTAACCTGAAGCTACACTTGCCTGAAAGGCCTGGCCTGGATTCTGAACCTAGTACATTGGTCTCATGTTTACCTTGAGTGAGTCTCAGATGGCACTCATGGCCTGCATATCCGCCTGCCTGATAACTGCAGGACACCGAGGAGCCCAGACTCCAGGTGTGGGGCTGCACCCTGTGTTGGGAGACCCTCCCTGGGGCCTGCACTCTGGGACTGAGGAGGACAGTAAGTCCAAGTGTCCCTGGACATGTTCCATCTACACATTTTCAAAATTATTGCCCCCTTTTTACTGTCTTCTTTAGGAGCCTCACCGCTGCAAGACCTGACCCACATTGTCACGCAGAACCATTGCCTGGGTTAAAGTCCTTCGAAGAAAGAATGGTACATCTCCACATTGTATCGTCTTTCACTCTAATAATTAAAAATCTGAAATGCTCCAGAACCCACATGTTTTTGAGCATTGAGAGGATAGTACAAGTCGAAAATTCCTTACCATGCAACATTGTTTTGTGCACAAAATTATTAAAAATATTTTAAAATTACTTTCAGGCTATATGGAGAAAGCAAATATAAAATATAAAGAAATTCCATCTTTAGACTAGTTTCCTCTCGTTACACATGTGCAAATATTCCAAAATCCAAAAAAAAATCACATCTCCAAAACAACTCTGGTTCCAAGCATTTTGCACCAGGGATGCTCAACCTGTGTTTCCAGCACAGTTGCCGTATCTGCCCCAGGGCTCCTGTCACAAACTCCCACAACTGGGTAGCTTCAGAGCACACAGATGTGCACTTCCACATTTCTGGAGGCCCAAAGGCTGAGTCAGCCTGCCGGGGGGTGACGAACAACTTGTGTAGATTGATACAGCAGGAGTGGGAGCCTTTATTGTAGGACAGGAGGGGTATATATACATTCCACACAGCTTATCTAATTAACATAAACTCGATACAGCAGTCAACCCATAAGGAATCTCCACACTTAATGGCTCGCTTTTGTTACTTCTCAAACCACTCCTTCTGGCATTTTGCCAGGCGCCATCCTGACTTGTTTACAGACTCTAACATCAGCCCTCAGAACAGTCCACCAGCCTGAAGTATCAGGGAGAGCCCTGCCTCTTTCAGCCACTGGTGGCTCCAGATGTCCCCCGCAGCCTGACTCTGCACTCCACCTCAGTCTTCACGTGGCCGCCGCCCTTGTCTCTGTGTCTGATTACAGTCCACTCACTTAGGTGTGCTGTGGTTTTGTTCTCAGTGTTTCAAGTTATTTCCTAACTTCTCTTGGAGTTTTGCCTTGACCCACTAGTGTTGAAGACTGTGTCGCTTGATTTCCACGTCCTGGATTTCTCAGTCTTCCTTTTGCTATGGAGTTTTAGTCACATACCATCGTGTCCGGTAAAGAAGTGTTGTACGATTTCAACCTTTTTAATGTACTAAGGCGGTTCCGTGGCTTCATCCACTCGGGTCCTGGGGAACGTTCTCTGTGCATCTCAGGGGGTGCTGTCTGGGCTGCGGAGGGAAGGTTCTAATGCTGCTTGGTGAGTGGGCTTGGGTGAGGTGTGCCTCACCGCCTCCGTTTCCTTGCTTAGCTTCTGCCGGGTGGCTCTGTGCATCACCTAACGCGGGGTAACTGAAGTCTTGAACCATTGCCGTAGATCGCTCTCTGCCCGTCTGCTGAGTTTAAATGTTTATCTTTGTCAGATCTTCTTTTCTTCTTGAACACTTACCAACGAAGTCCTTGGAGCCCTGTTTCATGTAAAGTCCACTTTATCTTCATGAGCTTTAGTGCCTTCACAAGCCTGGCTGCCACTGCCCCCCTGTAATCCCAGTTCCCAAGGGAGGCAGCAGCGCCTGGCACCCTGAGTTCTGTGGGCCCCAGGCAGGTCCCACAGATTTGCAGGTGATGTCTGCCTGGTGCCTTCTGATGGAGGGAGGGACCTAGGACACTGCTTTCCTTTAAGAGCAAGACCACACCCTGCTGGAGACAAGACGTCTGGGGTGAGAAGAGACACCACAGATCTTTCTGCTGTTTCACAATCATTCTTATACCGGGTCACTGTCACCTTGGGCTGCATCCAGAGCTCCTGCACAGGTTCTGCTTTGTCAGTTTCTGAAGAGCCACGAGCTTGCAGGCCTCAGCTGCCATTTTCTGACAGCACTGCAAGAACCTCTTCTTGGAGAAAAACCTAAGAGGAATCTGGAAAAGGCAAAGGGAAGCCAAACTTTGCAAGTCACACTCTGTCCCACAGAGGGCTGTAATATCTGACCACATTTAGGGAAAGTATTCTCTAGTGCGGTTCCAGAAAGAGACTGAAAAAGAAGAAAAGAAAATTACAGAAAGTCAAGAGCGGGGGAAAAAAAATGTGGCCTTCACTTTCCCAGGACGATCCTAGCGGCACTGAGCATGGGCTGCAGGGGCAAGCTTTTAGTTCGGTGCTGTCATCTCTTCTATATTTAAGACTTAAAGGGAGAGGCAGGAATCAGCAATATCAATCTTCTTTTCCTTCACATTTGGTGATGGGGTTAGAACGGTTTAATTTATTTTTTTCACATTTGGTTTTATTTTAATCCAAAGCAAATGCAAACCTTTGTAAGAGACTAAATGCCTGAGCCTCTCACTCCCTTGTGCATCACGAGCTGAGGCTTCTAGAGCATCTGGTCAGGTTTTTGTGAGAGGGAGGTGATGGAGTAGGAGGCGGGAAGGAGTCCTCCATTGAAACGTGGCTTCCTGGCAACTCGGGATGTTGGCATGGGAGGGGGATGGGCGTTAGCTGTTCACCACGCGGGAGCCAACTCAGGCAGCACACCAGCCAAACGGCGGAGGCCTGGAGAGCTCAGTGCTGGCCCCCGGCCCCCCACAGCCTAGTGTTAAGACAGAAGAGTTGGAGGGGCAGCACGTGTGACACACGAGCTGTGCGTGATCCATGAGGATCTACCTGTGTTTGTGCATTGGTGTGCATCGTGGCAGACGCTGTAAGTGGGACCCGGGGATTCACCATGCACAGGCCTACAGGAAAAGGGGCCAAGAGGAGAGAGAGAACGGGGAAATCAAGCTTTGGACCGCAGCTGCTCCTCGCCCCTAGGACTGTTCCTTAACACTTCCTAGACAGGAACAATAAGGAAAGGACCTTCCTCTCACCCCACCCTGTGCTGATAAAGGCTTCCAAGTCACTTTTTCTCCAGGTTTGCTGAAGAAGACAAAAGAGAGTTGATTGCCACCTCCTGAATCCTGTCATCCTGACCGTCAACTGCAGGGACAGATAGGCCCACAAGACCCCGGGCCACAGACACACATGGGCACCCTCTCCTGGCACACCCCTCCTCAGGAGCTCTGCTCTCTTTCTGAACTTTAATAAATCCTGTTACTTTGTTCTCACTCTTGTGACCACTGGATTTCATTCTTCAAATCCGAAAGACAAAGAACCCTCCTGACATCCAGGCTTTGTGTCACAGAGGAGCTCAACAATAGGAGGTTGTAAAACTCACATGATATTATATCCAGCAAAACGCTAGTTAACTTATTCAATGGTGGTAGGGATTTATACTTGACATGTGAGTTCACTAACAAAATTAAATGATAAAGGTTTCATGGAAGTAAGAATCCACTGAACGACTCTGAGGGTTAAGTCCAGCCCTCACATTTCTTCATTTGTTCTTACCTCCATGAAGTAAGAGATGGTGGCTGCAAAGCAAGCAAATGGTGGCTGCCCGGAAAGAAGCCCTTCTCCCCTTTTACTGTCACCTGTTTCCTAGAGTTTGTTGACTTTCATTTTAATTATAAAGTATTCAATGTCAGAAAAGTCTTGTTGGAACGCACAGACCTGGATTGCTAGAACAGGTGACACACAAACAGGAAAAGGTCACGGAGGAAGGCCTGGGGTGTGACGACAGGGAAGAGCAAGGAAGCTGGGAGGCAGAGTAGATGAGGCAGAAGAGAAGGAGCTCCTCCAGGGAGCTCAAGGCAGGAGCCAGAGCAGAGCAGGCCAGGCTGGGCTTGCAGGGGACTCCGGTATTGAGATTGGTCAAGACCTTTCCAGCCCTGAGAGGTGTGAGCCAGGACAGGCTGGCTGTGAGCCAGAGGAAAGCTGGGGAGACGTGAAGGGGAGGCACACGTTCAACACTTGCCCGATGCTGATAATATAGTAGGCCCTGCCTCCAACACTTACCAAGTACTCATGCTTTTAGTTTTTAAGCTAAACATTAAAAAATATCCTGTTATTTCCTAACACAAAAAGCAGAGACTTAGGAACTTGTTCTAGACTGAGTGTCAGAGCTGGGACTCGGACCCAGGCAGACAGCCCCGGGGCGTGTTCTCAGCTGAGGCCACACAGCGGACCCCAGCACACAGCCACCCCACTGCAGCCCTGCAGGATTGGCATGCAGGAAGCAGAGTGGCTCCGGCAGGCGCTGCAGGACAGCGAGCGCCAGCAGGTGTGGGTGAGGCATCTCAATGACGGGCACTCTCCCAACTTGACCATCTCTATAACCTGACCGTGCACATTTCTACAAGAGAAAGAAAACAAAACCATTTACAGAATGTACAACATTAAGGTGCAATATCTTCTGTGCTGGCAAATGGATTTACAGATTAACTTTTAGTTGCTTTCTTTTTACTCTCTTGTATTTCCAATAAAAATCCACTCTGGGTATGATCAAGGTCACTGGCCTCTAATGTAGAACACAAACTTTACAAATCTCTCTACAAGGCCTGTTATCAGACTTTCTAAACAAACAAACAAACAACAACTAAGATATGGAGGAAACTGAATATTTTTTTAAAGAACATTTAGGAAGAAAAAAAATTCAAGCTTGTGACCATCCGTGGAAAATAGCTCTGAAAGACTGAATTTGAGTTTCTAAAATTGCACTTTCCCCCTATGAAAGTGTGACCAAGAAATTGTACAATGTCTCCCTGATTTCTGACACTGGGTGGGCATGACTTGCTTTTCCCTTTCCTTGAGTGTGGGCAAGGTCTCCAAATACAGATCCTGTGAATATTGCCCCCCTTGGTTCTGTTTCTTCTTGTGTCAAATGATGATGAACGTACATGATACAGGCAGCAGCCTGGCAAGAGGACGGGAAGTCCGCCTGGTGTGCTCCAGCAGCCTGGGCTAAAGCAAAGACTCTTGACTTTCACAGCTCATGGGGGTCACCGGAAACGTCTATGGCTGTCCCCAAGTGTTGAGAGTGACCTCCAGCAGGCAGCTGGGGAGTAGATGGGGCCTCATCCCTACCTGCATGAGAAATGAACTTTGAAACATCCTGAATGAGTTTGGAGGAGGAACCAGCGCCCCCATGAGAAGCTCAGCCCCAGGATTGGTCCCTGCTAAGAGCCCCAGTGGAGGATCCAGACAAGTCATGCTCCTGTACGGGACCAGAATGCCACAGGCAGGACTGGGGATTCATGTTTTTAAAAGATCTCTAGAAAGTTCTAATGTACCACCACTGCTTCAGAGCAACCAAACTGCCTTGACTTTCACAGCTCATGGGGGTCACCAGAAACGTCTATGGCTGTCCCCCAAGTGTTGAGAGTGAGCTCCAGCAGACAGCTGGGGAGTAGATGGGGCCTCATCCCTACCACAATGATTTGATTATTTAAATAACAGTTTTTCAAATTATTTCAGCGAACATTTATTAGTGCACTGGTGACTCAGAGGCAGAAACATTGCCCAGCCTTCAAGATGGTCACCACTGAGGACAACAGCTGTAGTACGATGAGCTCAGTGTTAGGCCACCTGTCCACACAGTGCCCTGGGCATCGAAGGATGTCAGCTTGGAGTCCTCGAAGCCGGGGCAGCTCCTCTGTGCCTTCGCCCGGGATGCTGTGTTTCCGTGTCTTCCTGGTCTTCTTGGCACACCCCTAGCCCATCCATGAGCCTTGGCGACTCTGAGCTCCGCAGTCTGATGCAGGTTTGGGACACAAGAGCAAGGCCTGCTCTGAGGAGCCCCTGACTGGGCTGGGAGAGGAGGTTGAGATGCACCAGGGATACCACTCCTGCAGAAAGGGAGGCTGGCAGAGGACACAGGAGGGGGCTGGAGTTTGCCTGCAGATGGGAGGCAGAGCTTTGCAAGGTGGGGGTATGTAAGTAAGGGATGGGCTGGTTAGGGGCGTGCCAGGCACAGGCAGAGGGAAGCTGTGGGCACCAAGCCCATGAGCTCAATGGATCCATTCCTTCAGTCATGTCTAAGATGCCTTTTCCATGGACACATTTTAATATATAGAAAACCTTTGTTTTTGTCATGATTCCTGGAAGTGTTTGTTTCTTGAATAGAATGCAGTAGAACTTTGCTGTTTACTTGACAATACTGGACAAGATTGAATTCTGGACATGTGGTTAAGATGGCCGATGGGAAAAGATAGATATCCAAAGACGTACTGAAACCTGTATCCTCTTGTGAGTGTGTAAGAGCCTTGTGAGTGGCGTTGGATATATTGGGATGCTAGGGTAAGGAATATTTTGTCTTTGGGGAGCCAATTCCCAGTCTCAGAGGTGACTCATCTTCCTGTGTCAGCCTGCCGTGGAGGAGGAGGTAGTGTGGGCACGCGGATCCTCCTCCTCCTCCAGATGCTGCGGTTGGGTTTGTTTCCTTGTTCTGATTTTTGAGGACCTCTGCGTCCAGTGGATTACACAGAGAAATATTTTACTTCCTCAAGCTTCTGTTATGGGGTTCAGGGACCCACGGACGGGCCTTCATTCATATGTCATACTGTTATCTTTGACAAAATTCATTGTGAAGAAGAAATAGCAGAACAAACCAGGTTAGAATTTTCTTTCTTTCTTTTTATCCAAGAAGAGTGACTATTCTTATTCTGTAAGTTTCAGAAGCCAGTGGGAGGTGAGGCCTCGTGTCACACAGGGGATAGTGACGTCACCATCACCTTGCTCATCCACCCAAGCATTTTTCTTCCTATGGTGACCAGGAGGGATGCATGCCAATGGGAGTCACAGGTTTCGCAGCAATACTTGCTTACAGATGATCAAAAGAGAGCAGTTGTGGGCATGTGAAAAAGCCTCGCGCCAGGCCCACGTGTGTTGGTAGGCTGAGTGGCTCTGGTGAGAGTGGGGACCATTGGTCTGAGCTCTTCCTCGATCAGAAACACAGGAAAGAAGGTGCTACGTGTGGCAGAAAAGACACTCTCTCTCGGCTTAGCTAATGGTTCTTAACTAAACACGGCACACTCCCGTAATCCCAGAGACTCTGAAGGCTAGGGCAGGAGGATGGTAAGTTCAAAGCCAGCCTCAGCAATGGCGAGGTGCTAAGCAACTTAGCAAGACCCTGTCTCTAAATAAAATATAAAAAGAGCTAGGGATGTGGCTCAGTGGTTCAGCGTCCCTGGGATCAATTCCCAGTACCAAAAAATAAGTTAATTAATTATCGCCTCTACTGAAGTGAAGTTTTATGCTGAAAATGAATATTTTGGATATACACTTCTACATAAGGTTAGTTCAGACCAGAATGAGGCATTTTGAGCAGCAGATTTCTTCTCTCCTTACTAAGGATCAAATGATTCTGACCCACCCATAAGCAGGATGATGCAAGGTATCTGGTGGGGTATAATACGTGTGTCACCAGAGATGATCACAAGCCAGAGGAAATGTACCACTTTCATGAACTCCTGCGGTGGAATTCTGGAGAAGACCTCAAGTCCTCCCAGCCTCTGTGGAAGTGGCAGTCTGACCACACTGTGGAATTGTGGTTTCTCTGTCCACCCACTCTTTTCTACTTTCACTGGATATTTTCAGTAGTTCATTTTCTCAGGCTGGAGAGTAGGTGGGGAATCCTACTCTCTGGATTCCCTGGAGACGTCTGGAACTTGAAGTTGTAACACTCGGTCACAAACCAAAGCACGAGTACATTTGAAATAAACCTGTGAAGTTAGGCACAGTTTCAAAATGAAAATAACTTATTAGTTCTACAATTCATTTAGCTCTTTTATACTTGCAGAATTATATTTTTGGCTGTTGTTGTATGAGAATGATTTTTAAATGTCATCTTTAAATAGGAATATGTAATTTAAAGTGCTATCTCTAAAATGAAGAACACTTCTTAAATTAAGAGTAGGGTGTTTTTTTCTCTAAAAGATTCATAGATGCTAAACTCAGTCCATTAATCTATGTTGGCAATGACTGATAGTATAGAAGTGAGCATGATCAGGTATCTGACACAAATTTTGGCACACTTGTGAAATTCTGTCTGAAATGAGTGCATTGCATGGCAAATAATTGCTATGAAAGTTGATGAACACATTTTAAAAAGTTGTTACCTTATTTTAACTAGCTGCCAATCGCATTTTGAATAATCCTTGACATAGGAGTGATTCTCAAGTCAACATAGAGATTTAGGCTATCCACAATTCCCCAAATCTAAATGGCTTGATTACTGCTATTAAAAAATGTCTGCCATTCT
This sequence comes from Urocitellus parryii, assembly GCF_045843805.1. NCBI lineage: Eukaryota > Metazoa > Chordata > Mammalia > Rodentia > Sciuridae > Urocitellus > Urocitellus parryii. The sequence goes on along the minus strand of NC_135544.1, from coordinate 62,063,282 downwards.
CTTTACCTAACTTACGAACATACTCCATTTTACATTTATCATTGGAAAAATGGATATTTAAAATCACAACAAGGAAATCACCTCACCTAATTCTTTCTGTTTCAGTACACTGTGTGCAATTGGGTGGAGTTTGGGCAGGACTTCTGATCCTAGGCTTCTCACTTCAAGATCACAGACAGTATTTTGAATAATCATCATGTGGAAACTGGGAAAGTGCTCTGACCCATGGATGAGAGAATGCTGTTCTGAAGACTCAAGAGATTGCAGGGGCCTGGATGATCCGCTCAGACTCTGAGAGGCAAGATGTCTGTTCAGGTATTTCAGCAGAAACCCTATGGCCACTGCCTGGTCCCTACCCCTTGTCCAAGCACTGACGGCTCAACTCCAGGACAAGACCCTGGATTCTGTCCCTAGCCTGACGCTGACCATGGCTGGTCATTTCATCCTGATGGACGTCTACAAGCTGCTCTCCCGGGAGGCCTTCAGAAGTCAGTTTAAACTGGCAACCCTGGAAGAAAGGCTCTGGGTTTCTGCTGCTGACCTCCTGGCAGACTCTTCCTCAGGATTCACTGGACACGTGTTTTGTTGATTCCGTGAGAAACCTGAATAAATATATCCACAGGGTCCTCACTGTCCATAAAACAGTGATTTCCCATTCCATGGAAACAGCAGGTTCTTACCAGGGCAGTGGTTCCTGAGACTGGGGAGCCCTGTGCATTTAACAGCGGGGGCAGTGAGACACCAGGCACAGAGGGAGTGGGGCTCCAGCATCCACGTGACTCCCAGCACCGCCCAAAGTCACAGCGTCTTTCTTTAGGCTGTTCAAATTTAAAGCACTAGAATAATTTTTATAATAAACAAGAGACATCAGTTAGTGGTAAAGCCATGTCGGAGCGAGTGTGCCAATGACATGGACTCTGTGTTTCTCTGCAAAACTGTGAACTAGTCACTGCAGTGCATGGAACCTGTCAAATAAAGGAACACAGCTCACCTGATGTCCAGTTTCATGTTATTTCTAACCTGAATTTTGCAATAATCACTTTTTTTCACTTTTAACTTTGCATGTCTAAAATCTCAACAGGTGGGGAATATATGTGCATGCACTCACGTTGACATCCCTCACCTTCCATTCTGGCTTCTTGTATTTTTTAGACCAGTACCTGTTTGTATTGATTTTCTCCAGACTTTCAGAATCAGGAATGCTCTTTCTCCAGACATGGGGGAGTTGTTTTACAGGAGCAGTTTCCATGTATTCATATAAAAATGTTGCTGCAATGTGAAATCAAAATGAGGTAGAAATAGGTAATCTGGCAGTTGCTTCTCCTTCTTAAAGTAATATAATTCCAAGTTGGTTGGCAAACACTGTATTTCCTCTCTCTGCTTTACCCCCGTACGACTTGCCAAACAGGAAGGCCGATTCAGATCAGTGTTTGAGTGGCCCCTGGTGCTGGTGTAAGTCCCCATAGAGGGGCTGCCAGTCACAGGACCACTCCCACCCTCATCCAAGGGAGACAGCTGGGTTGCGGGGAAGTCTGCTTCTTAAATTAAATGTTCCAAGATAAAGTATGGGCTTTGCCTTGACCAAGTCCAGCTTTCTGAACATCTAAGAATAAGGCTTCTTATTTTGCAATCACCTCGAACTTTGATAAGTAATAAGATGTGTTAACATAAAAGAAACAAAGGATGTATATGTTTGGGAAATTACTGGAAAAGTTTCACAGTGGATAAAAAGCAATAGTGAAAGCATTACTTCAATAAACTAGTAAGCATGAAGGCACTCTTCTTTAGTGTGAAAATGTTTAAATTTTTTTAAATAAACTTTATTTGTAAGATGATCCTGGAAAACATACCTTTTAGTATACTACAGGAAGGACTAAAGTATTTTTTGAAGAGTCCAGTGCAGTTGTGCCTAGTTTGAGCTTTACTTTGGAGTAACCCTTCCAGATATCTTCAATATCTTCTGTCCATGAATTTCATCGAATTGCCCATTCCCAGGTGATTGGTTGATTTCTTGTGGAAGGTTCACAGCAACCTTATCAGAATTACCCAAATTTGAGCTTCTTTTCCTTTTTCAAGTGATCCATTTCATTTTCTTTATTTATTTTTCACATCTCTGTTTATATGTAAAGTATGTTGACACCCAATTCTAGTCTTCATACATGTACTTTGGATAATGATGTCCTTCACATTCCCCTGCCCTTGCCAATCCCCTGCCCCCTCCCTTTCCCTCCCACCCCTCTGCCCTATCTAGAATTCATCTTTTCCTCCCATGCTCTCCCTTCCTACCCCACTATGAGTCAGTCTCCTTATATCAGAGAAAACATTCGGCATTTGGTTTTTTGGGGATTGGTTAACTTCACTTAGCATTATCTTATCCAAAGCCTTTCATTTACTTGCAAATGCCATGATTTTATTCTCTTTTATTGCTGAGTAATATTCCATTGGGTATATATGCCACATTTTTTTTATCTATTCATCTACTGAAGGGCATCTAGGTTGGCTCCACAGTTTACCTATTGTGAATTGTGCTACTATATACATTGATGTGGCTGTGTCCCTGTAGTATGCTGTTTTTAAGTCCTTTGGGTATAGAGTGAGGAGAGGGATAGCTGGGTCAAATGGTGGTTCCATTCTGCCTCAGCCTCCCAAGTAGCTGGGGACTATAGGCACATGCCACTGGGCCTGGTGGAGTTTGCCTTTAAATTGACCCTAAATCCAGGAAGCAGTTAAAGTTGGCTCTGTTGAAAGCAGGATCATTCTAGTTAATTCTTAGGAAGCAAGTTTTGCTTCATGGAGTGAGAGAGAAAATAGAAATAATGTCAGGTGTAGTAGGATATTTTTGTCTCTGCATTTTGGATTAAGTGAAGTCTCTTGGGAGACAGCACTAGGGCAAGTGCTGGGAGTCCCTAAGGGCTCAGGGGGGTAAGCCATGCATTCAGAGGGCCAAGGCCTTTGATGTGTCCTGACTGCAGATGCAGCCATGTCCCTGGCACCCACTGTCATGCAAGTTGGCCACTTGATGCTTGCCTACAAGTGCAATGGAGAGCGCACCCTCTGTGCACGCGCAGCAGTGAGCTGTCTCAGGTCACCTTTGCCACACTCCCCCTAAGCTTCCAGTGCACAGTCACTGCCATGAACAGAAGCACCTGGATCTCCATACGCCTGCTCTCTGTGCGCCCAGCAGTGGAGATGGCCTCTGCCAGGGTCACATCCCAGGACACTCACTGGTGAAGGGGCTGGCTCTGTGGACTCATCATACCTGAGCCTTGCTATCTCCACTGAAATGAAAGACCATGCAGAATCATTGTTTCCACTTATACATCACAGAAAATTAACAGGGCAAATCCTGGGCTAAAGGAAAGGAAAAATGCTAATGCACCATCTTGGTCAGAGGTCTTCATTTGACCAAGATGATGTGTTAGCGTCACTGTGACAAATACCTGAGACTAAAACTCGTTAGACCTAAAAGTCTGCTTGGGCTCACAGTTTCAGAAGTTTCTGTTCGTGCAGCTGGTTCCACGGCATGGGGCCAGAGGGGCCCACACTGGAAGGAAGCACGTGGTGGAGCATAGCTGCTCACCCTGTGGCCACTGGGAAGCAAGGACAGAGGAGAGTCCAGGGCCCCAGAATCCCCTTCAACGGCAGGTCCAGTGGCCTGCTTCCTTACATCAGGCCTCCTACAGTCTGACCACCTCTCACAGCAGCAATGGTGGTGCCCAGGTAGCCCAGGGCCTTGGGAGACATCTCAGATCCAAACCACAGCATGTTAAATATATCTTTTGCATTTATCTTAATATCTGTCCCTTACATTTTGAGATCACAACCATCCAATTGTAGATGGGTCATTATCAGAGCACAGTGACACTGGCTACCATTAACTTAGGAACAGGAAGACTCAGGAAGTCTGAACATTCTAGCTCCCCAGTCAAGCTGAACTGGAACAACCAAAGTTCAGTGTCCCCAGAGTCATTCTGAACCTGGGCTTCTCTGGGGAGGAGAGTGGGGACATCAAGGCAGGACTCTAAGGGTCACGGGGAGCTAGTGGCTACGTGGGAAACCGCAGGTGTTCAATCCCAGGGAAACACTGGTGCTCCTGGCCTGTGCCACCTGCCGCTGCCCACCCAGGGGAGATGCCACAACACCCTGGCATGTCCAGTGCTTAAATCTCAGCTTGAAGAGGAAAGGCAAGTCTGTGCTTCCTGTCATTGAAATTGTGGGCATCAAGGCTGATATCTGAGAATCATTCTGGGCAGGCAGGTGAAATCGTGTCACCCACCTACAGGGGTGTCTTTGGTGATGGTCCAAACCACAGGCAATCATCAGAAAGCTTGAGGAGTCAGAACCAGTGCAGTCAAAGGGTTGATGATTTTAATACTTAATTGCTTTTCAAGGTCACAGCAACTCCTACAAGGGAAGCCCAGCATAGGAGAGCTGTCACCTGTGAAGCCAGTTTAGCGTTGGAGCGAGGGGCTGAAGAGAGCCGTGTTGATGGATTCCTGTAATTACTGAGTCTGGAGAGCAGGCACAACCACCTAGTCACTCTGAGCTTGTTTACTTCCCGTGCTAACTAAAAATGGAGACATAAATACGGCAATTAAAGGCGTATTTTTTTTTTTGTCTTTCATAGTCAAGGATATTATTACTCAAGAGCAGCCTGATTTGTATTTTTCTTTTACCCTTCAATCACTTTATTATTATTATTATTATTTGTTTATTCTAATTTGTTATACATGAGGGCAGAATGCAGTTCATTTCATATCACACATATAGAGCACAATTTCTCAAGTCACTGGTTGTATAAAAAGTATTTTCACACCAATCGTGTCTTCATACATGTACTTAGGGTAATGATGTCTAACTCATTCCACCGTCATTTCTATCCCCTTGTCCCCACCTTTCCCCTCCCTCCCCTTTGCCCTATCTAAAGTTCCTCCATTCCTCCCATGCTCCATCGCCATTATGAGTCAGTATCTTCATATCAAAGAAAACATTCGGCCTTTGTTTTTTTTGGGATTGGCTAACTTCACTTAGCATGATAGTCTCCAACTTTATCCATTTACCTGAAAATGCAGTGATTTTATTCTCTTTCAATTCTGAATAATGTTCCATTGTGTATATATACCAAAATTTACCTATTCATTCATCTACTGAGGGGCATCTAAAGACTCTTACAATGAAAACTACAGAGTGCTAAGGAAAGAAACTAAAGAAGACCTTAGAAGATGGAAAGATCTACCTTGTTCTTGGATAGGCAGAATTAACATTGTCAAAATGGCCATACTACCAAAAGCACTACACAGATTCAATGCAATCTCAATCAAAATCCCAATGACATTCCTCATAGAAATAGAAAAAGCAATCAGGAAACTCATCTGGAAGAATAAGAGACCCAGAATAGCTAAGCAATCTTTAGCAAGAAGAGTGAAGTGAATGACGTTACTATTCCAGAACTTAAAATATACTACAGAGCAATAGTAACAAAAACAGCATGGTATTGGCACCAAAATAGACCTATAGACCAATCGTATAGAATAGAGAACACAGAAACAAACCCACATAACTACAGTTATCCTATATTAGACAAAGGCACCAAAAATGGTACACTGGAAAAAAGATAGCCTCTTCAACAAATGGTGCTAGGAAAACTGGAAATCCATATGCAACAAAATGAAATTAAACCTCTATCTCTCACCATGCACAAAACTCAACTCAAAATGGACCAAGGACCTAGGAATAAAACAAGAGACCTTGCACCTAATGGAAGTAGGCCCCAATTGCCATCATGTCTGTCGGATTAGGCCCCAACTTCCTTAATAAGACTCCTATAGCACAAGAATTACAACCAATAATCAATAAATTGGATGGATTAAAACTAAAAAGATTCTTCTCAGCAAAAGAAACAGTCAGTAAAGGGAACAGAGAGCCTACAGTATGGGAGCATTTTTTTACCACAAGCACATCAGATAGAGCATTAATCTCTAGGATATACAAGCACTCAAAACCTTAACACCAAAAAAATAAATAAATAAATAACCCAATCAATAAATGGTCCAGGGAACTGAACAGACACTTCTCAGAAGAGGATATACAATCAATCAACAAACATGAAAAAATGCTCATCATCTCTAGCAATCAGAGAAATGCAAATCAAAACCACTATAAGATTTCATTTCACTGTAGTCCGAATGGCAACTATCATGGGAGGAATGTAGGAACTTTTTAGATGGGGCAAAAGGTAGGGAGGGGCAAGAAGGGGTCAAGGGGGTAGGAATGATGGTGGAATTACCCTAAGTACATCTAGGAAGAAACAAATGGTGTGAAAATACTTTGTGTGCAATCAGTGACTTGAGAAATTGTGCTCTATATGTGTGATATGAAATGAACTGCATTCTGCTATCATGTATAACAAATCAGAATAAATAAATAATTTAATGCAAAAAATGAATACAAACAATAATATATGTTGGCGAGGATGTGGGGGAAAAGGTACAATTATACACTGCTGGTGGGACTGCAAATTGGTGCAGCCAATCTGGAAAGCAGTATGGAGATTCCTTGGAAATCTGGGAATGGAACCACCATTTGACCAACTATCCCTCTTCTTGGTTTATACCCAAAAGACTTAAAAACAGTATACTACAGGGACACAGCCACATCAATGTTTATAGCAGCATGATTCACAATAGCTAAACTGTGGAACCAACCCTGATTTGTGTTTGATCTAAGTACTGAAGTCTTTGATTTTCTGCTATAGTAGAGGGGATCATGGGTGTGGGAGACAGATCACTGTGTGTAATTAGCACCAGGGGGACAGGTATTCCACAGACCCAGTACCTGCTCCATGGCCTAAGTACTGAAGTTCTCCTTCATTCTCTTAGTTCTATCCAATAGACCTTTATAGCCCAAAGTCAAATGTTGGTAGTTAAGTACCACACAGTGTATTAGGAATAGACTCGCGGGCCTAGACTAGTCTCCACTGTGTGTATCCTAAATAATATTTGTGCTTAATAATTCCTCTGCTTATATTTGATGTCCCTTTCAAAAATATGAATAATATACATTTAAAAAATATTTTAAAATAAAACTTCTAATTTTAGTCTTCTCAAGTGTCCTACTTCAATCAGGGGAATTGAAGTGAAAGATTATTTTTTTTCTCAGTTCATATAATTCTATTTGATTTACCAAAATGAGTATTAAAAAAGACTTTGACAAACATGGAACCGAAATGTGAAGTTAAGAGCAATGACAGACAATCAACTGAAAAAAAAAGTTTAAAATAAAATTTTAAAAAATAATATTTACCCAAACTCTTGCATTTTGTATTCTGTTGGGATACAGATAGCTGCTTTGACACTTAAAACTAAAAAATAAATCAATAAAAATAAAAGATGGATAATTTGCAAAATCACACATTTTCTTGAGCCTGTCTGCAAGCTGCGGTGGTAAAGCAGGCCTCCCCAGGGTCAGAAGGAAGAGGGAGAAGTCAGGAGGCAGGAGGGACCTCCACTCCACCAGGCCTGGGAGAGGAGAAAGCCCCGCTGGTTCAGAGCATGGCACCCACAGGATCCCCTTCTTTTCTCTAGTGGAACAAAAGCTTTAAACTACGATGAGGGGACAGCAAATTCTGTTACCTTTAGGGCAGGGGGAGACCCAACAGGCCTGAGCAGAAGCCGACTAAAAATCAAGCAGACAGCCCTCTACCTCTGGAGCGAGACCTCCGACCCCAGGGTCAGATGGTTCTGCTGCAAGTAAAGGGCAGGATCACTGTGGAGATCCCCCTCTGAGACCCAGAGTCACATCCTACCCCCCAATCTGAGGCTGAGCCAGGACAATAGAAAGAAATCCACTCCTCCCATGGCCCAGGAGCCACAAGAGCCCAGCACTCCTGATGCAGAGAGATGGGAGAGGGACATGTGCCTGCAGGCAGATGCACTGGAAGGTTCTGCCACCAAGGGCTTAAGGGTGTGGCAGAAGCCACAACAAAGGCTGCAGGTGCACCGCAGGATAAACACAGCACAGGAAAACTGCAAACCAGTTCAGCTTCTTGCCAGGTCCACTCAGCCCCTCAAACTGGAGGTCCAGCCAAAGTTGGGTGTCCAGTTTCCAGACCTCCATCGACCTTGTCTTTTCAGAAGAGTTGGCTCCTGGTCAATTGTGCAAAGGAGAAGGAGAAAAGAAGGGCTCCGGAGGTCAAGTGAGCAGTAAAACTATGCAGAAAGAGGACCCAGACACTCACGATCCTGCTGGAGTTTAAAATAACAGTGGGGAAGACACCCACGGATGGCTCAGGAGGGGAACCAGGCCGGGACTCCAGCAGAGGTGGAATGAGAGGATCTCCTGGACCTGGGCAGAGCGTGGTGGCAGAGGACAAAAGTGTCTTTGGAAATCTCACTACTGGACTTGAAAGGACTGTGAACTTGAAGATAGGTTAATACAAATTAGCCAAGGGAAAGCGCACAGATAAAGGATGAAAACGGCTTTATTAAAATATCACCCCGTAATAAGCAATTAAGATAGATGAATAATTAAATTTTAAATAATGGTTATTGTAAGTTTGTAGAATGTATACTTCAGAAGTTAGAAACATTAGGAATTAGGCAAAGTTTTTTTGGAACATTCACAAGCACATACTCGTGGAGAGGCACACGGCTGCTGTGTGGAGTCTCCATAAGTTCCCAGGGGCATGGTGAATTTATTTGCTAGTAGCTAGTTCATGTTTTTCATCTTCCCTTCGCAGTTTATTCATTTGAGAGCATATTCGATATTCTGTGGAGTACAGATACAGTCCTACGTTAGCTTGGTTTTTCTTCTTGTTAAATGATTCTGGTCCTTTTATTTCTGTATTACCTATTCTTAAATATTTTGATAAAGCATACCTTTGAAAAAAAATAATTTTAGCCTAAAGTGTCATTTCCCTGAGGGATACTTACATTATTTAAAGAGGTTCTCATTTCTACTCCTTTAAAAACCAATATTCGGTGACTTAAATTTTTCTATGAAAATGTCTGTTTCCTCAAAGTTTTCAAATGTATTAGCTTAAGATTTTTCATATTATTATTATTATCTTTATCATTATTATTATTTTGTCACTATTATCACCTTTCCATCTCAGCTAGTAGTTTGAGCATTAGGAGTTACATGCATATTCTTAGATTTTTGTGTGATTCACCTGTATACGTGGCATGCATACTTACGTAATCATTTCAGCGCCTCGAAGATAAGTCCAACCAGATCCTGTTCTGGGGACCCAGGGATCCTCTCCTGGTGAGACAGTGACACCACGGATCCAGCACACAGGTGAGTGGAGGTGGCACCCAGTGCAGGTTGGAGGGCTCATCCCCACCTGAGTGTAGGTGCAGGGCTTGGCTGCACTTCCTTTTTCAGGAGGGTTGGGCATACACAGCTCCTGATTCCAGAGGCGACTTTGGGTTCACTTCAACCTTGTGCCAAGCAGACTGTGTGCCTGACATGCTCCCTCTCACACCTGGACATGAACACTCACATTGTTATTTCTTTCACAGTTTTTGTGTGCATAGAATGACATGTTGTGCAGCCCATGAACCCTTTGTATTGTCTTAACCATAGAAAGTGTTCTTATGTGTAGTGGTTTACAGTACAACAGAATATAAATTCCAAAAGGAAACATTAACCATTGTTTTTTTCATTGGTTTACTCTCAATACCTAGAAAAGTCTCCAGAATATGGCAAGCATACATGCAAACAGATAAATAAACAGCATTATCTTTTCCATATCTATCCTGGGTAGAGGCTAGGGAGTGGTGGTAGTGTTTAAGAAATGATTCACAGAACTAAATAAATCAGTAGAAGAATGTTGACTAAGTAAAATCATCCTAGAGTTAAACATTTTCTATGTTAGTGACAATATCTCATTTAATTCTATCAGACTTTATTCTGAAGCTAACTTGACCTCCTCTTGGGCCTCTTCCATGTGTGCAAATTCAAGTAGTACACGGAGAGCATGCACAGTTGTTTCTAATTTAATATTCATGTTGTCTTGGGATGTACTACATGTACACGTGACATGCACACATCCATACATAGTATACATATGGTATCCCCAGTCTCCTTTATTCTCAACTTTACAAACAATTGGCTTGTTAACACCAGCAATGTCAGAGTTTCCCTGGACAGCCCTCCAGCGCTCCTCAACCACACGTTCTAATCTTCTTTGCACCTTCTATTTGGCTGGTTTCAGTGTTTATCTTTGCTCACACTTATCTCTCTCCCAGATTTAATGAGAGTCGTTTAACCTTATGAGTTTTAGAGTCCGAGACAATACATTTGACTGTCTGAGCATCCTTAGTCTGTGCGGGGTTCAGGACTGGTCCTCCTGCGGTGACCCAGGGAGCAAGAGCTGGGTGCTGAGCCTGTGCAGGCGTAGGGAGAGCAGGCACTGCACCTGGGGGCCTTGGAGGTGAGTTCTGCCTCCCCGGGTGAGACTCCCAAAATAAAACCTGTTCAAAACAACACTCTGTCTAATTTGAACATTGGAAAAATGCAGATGTTGGATCAAGGATGTTACTCATTGCTTGTAAAAGAAATAAAGGAAAACGGATGCAGCTAAGATTTTTCTGACATATAAAAGAACAAGAGCTAACTCTAAAGATGAATCTCATAAAGGGCCACTGACTTGGAGTTGAATGGAATGTGCTTTGGAGGTACTTCACCTCCTGCAGTAAGGTTCTGAGGTGCGGGTGTCAAAATCTAAGCCTGAAATGCCTCTCATTTCCGGAACCACGGCACCCATTCTGAGAAGCATCAACATTGACTAATGGGGCTGTGCCCGGGATGGAATCATTTCCCAGCGTAGGCAGAGCAGGGACACAGAGAATCCTTGGCACTACATTGAATTTTGGGTCAGGTGAAAATTCTGGGTGATACTATTAAGCTTTTCTTAGGGCCTTAAATTATGTTATTTGATTTTTAAGTATTTCTACATCCTCGGTGTTCATTGCTTCTAAAAATAACCTTGTTTTTACATATTCAGATGAAAATCTTAACAGTATTGCATTTCTTTTCAACTTATGGCAAGATAGACTGTTTCTAGGGAGTAGCTCCTGAGTAACTGAAAAAGGTTCAATTCTCAGAGCTTTAGCATACCATGTCAGAAATCTCATCATCACTGTACCTGAGAACCCAGCAATATTTTTAAATCAAACAATTGTAAGTGCCTGTACATATTAGTAGTAGGAGCCATTCTCTGTATTCCTGTGTACACGTCTTCCAAAGTGTAACTACTGTTTTCTTCCATAACAGCTGATATTAATTTGTAGTGACAGTCTCTCTCACAACTATATATAGGCATGATTCAAAATATAGATGCCTTTGACCTTTAAGCTCTGAGGTCACTTAGCATTCTGCTTTTATTATAAAAAAAACCAAAGGTCATTTTATTTCCAGGTGAAGATTTTAGCTTGCTTTAACTTTTGCTGTAGAATGAAAATAATGTAAATTTAACACAGGGAGACTAAAAGAAGAACTATATGGCCTCATAGAAAGATATTTGTTCTGTACAGAAAATATTAAAAATGCCACTAGTTATGAAATTTTACAGAAATGTGAATACTAAGAAATACCCACTCAATATTTTGGTATAGTTCCTCCCAGTATTTTACTACATATACAGACAATGAACATACAATGGCCCACATCCTTCCCTTCACCCCTGTGTGCCATCAACTCAGTGTAATGTAGCACTCATCAGACTAAAAGCTTCAGCTCTGCAAAATCATCAGATAACACACACACACACACACACAGACTAAGGGAATTGGGATGGAAGGGATGTCACTCAACAAGGGTGTCAGTGACATGTTAAAATAAGATAGCTATCCAGTAAGAATGTTGGCTCTGTTTTATGATGTTAAATGGACTTATATAAGACACATAAATATTTAATGATAAATTTAGCATTTTACTTTTAAAAATACCTAAATTTATTTACAAAAGAAGGATCTGCTGAAGGACTGTTATTCAAAACATAAAAAGAACACTTAAATCCCAATCATAAGAAGGGCTGGGATCTACCTCGGTGGCAAAGCACGGGCCTTATCTGCATGGAGCTTCAGCTTTTCTTTTTCAAAAAAGACTCACAAAGAAAGAAAACAAACAGTAGAACACAGGCGCTAACAGGTGCCTTCTGAAGAAGCTATGCACCAGATGGAACAGCCTCTGAGAAGGGGCTGGCAGCTCGTCTTCAGGGAAATGAACATGAGACAGCAGGGGGCTGCTTCACACCCAGCAGGACAGACGGACGGCATCAGCACCTGACAGCACCTGGTGCAGCTGAGGTGCACAGCTCCCTTCATCCCTGGCGGAAGCAAAAAAGATACAGCCAATGTGGGAGGCAGCATGATGGTTTCTTATAAAACTGCGCTTATGCTGACCCCGCAATCCAGTTGGTGTGCTGACCTCTACCCAAAAGAGCCAAAATGCTACCTAGGTCCACATAGACACCTCCACACAGATGTTCATAACAGCTTCTGCATAATTCCCCAAACCTGGAAGCAACCAAGATGCCACCCAGCAGGTGAATGGGACCAACTGGGTTATCATCAGTAATGGTGTCATCCAGTGCTAAAACAAGGTGAACTGTCAAGCTATGAAAAGACACGAGGAGAGCCACCAGGCTGAGAACAGCTGCATCACTCCAGTGAGACTTGCTGGAGAAGCACCTGGGTGTAGATTCCTGAAGACCACAGCTCACGGGGGTTTAAGGCAGAGAGGAGAATAAGCAGAGCACAGAAGGTTCAGGACAGTGAAACTACTCCGCATGAAGTTACAGGGCCGCACACATGGCCGCATACATTTGTTCAAACCCACAGAAAGTGCACCACCAACAGCGGACCTTAATGGATGCGACGGGCTCTGGGCAATAACGTGTCAGTCCACGTGGAGCTTCACTGACTGACAAACACACCACTCAGATGGTAGACGATGAGAATGGTGGATGGTTTGTGTGGGGGGGAGATTTGTGGGGCAGAGGGTATGTGGCCTATCTCTGAACCTGCTGCTCAATCTTCCCATGAAGATTCTGTGGGAAAAAAAAAAAATGTAAAAAACTAAGATCTATTTTAAAAAGAGATCTAAGTTTGCACATAGAAGTGGGACTCAGGAAGGCTGTAGACTTTTCCTTTGTGGTGATTGAACCAGGGCCTCATGCATGCTAGGCAGGTGCGCTACCCCTGAGCTACATCCACAGCCACAGAGACAGTTATTGTGCAGTGGTAGAAGAAGGGTTATCTGAGGATAGAAGTTGTGACGTGATACCAGTGGGAAGACGAGGTGCAGGCAGATGTTTGAGCCTGGGTGTGGGTGCTGCCCGTTTCTGGGCAGCTCTGCTTGGCTGTGACACTCAGAGCCCCCCGCCCCCAGGAGGAGCAATGGCGCTAGGAGCACTCACAGCCGACAGGTCTGCAAAGTGGCCTCCCCGCCAGAGAGGGGCCACCTTTTGGCAGGAGTGTCACATGCAGAATAGCCTCTCCATCAGAAATGGAGTCCATTACTCTGTGCAGGGCCCAGTGGAGAGTGGGTGCCCACCTGGATGACAGTGGCAGGTGGCACTGGGGTCTTCAGGGTGGCAGTGGCTCTGTGTGAGGGGAGCTGTTGGAAAGCTGGGTCAGTGCAGCTCATCTCTGCAGTTCACAGACCGGAAGGTTCTCTATGTGAGCCCCTCAATGGCTGGACCAGGGGCAATGGCCTTCTTACAGTGGACATACAGACATAGGACATGGCATGTCAAGGGGAACGCTAGCCAGACCTGTGACCTTGTCGTGGGCTCTGCCCGCGGAGTGACCAGGTCCGTTTGTGGTTCCATTTGTATGCAGCTGTTGCTGAGATTGGACAGGATTGCAGGACGGCAGCCCATTTTCAGTCTGGTAGAACCACCAGTGACCTAGGCTCAGGCAGGAAGAGAAAGCTGTCAAACATGGCTGCAGCAGAACGCGTGGGCTTGCTCTAGGCAAGCACCTCGGCCTGTCCAGCAGCATTTACCAAAGATCAACCAAGCTGGATACTAGTTAGAGTGGTAAACAGATCAGCCCAACATAATCACACACTACCACAGCACAGTCTAGTGAACTGATGTCACTGTGGCCGGTACAATGGGGACCAGGCACTTTAAAGGAGGAAGGAGGGGTATTTATAAAAAGCAGAAGGGATCTGATTAATGTGGATCCCTCCCTCGGGGCTTGCTATCTGGACTGGCTGATGTTGGGTCCCCACCCTCCAGCAGGACTGGGCACGGGATTGCTGCCTTGAGATGTCAGGTGGAGGGCTCTCAGTCCTGGGTGGCTCTGGGTGTAGAATATCTGAATGTCAAAAGGTTGGGTCACTGCCAGCTACTGAATGTCACTGCTTTAAAAGGGTGTCCAGTTCCCTGTTTCTCCACCACCTGGTTTTGGCTGGAACAAACAGTAAATCTTCTAGGACTTTGAGCTTTGTCAGACAGGAACTTCAGGGACTGGGGTTTTCAAAGCAAAGCGGCCTTGAGCTGCTGGTCACTGATGTAGTGTTGGCTCTCTCTCAGAAAGTGGACACTGTGCTGAGGGGCTGCAGTTGGCCACAGTCAAAAGAGGCCAGAGTAGGCTCAAGAAGAAAGTCGGCCACCTTCCCCCTGCTGAGGAGGGTCACTGGGTTCTGCCCACGTTGTCACTCCTGAGTCCAGGGGACTGCCCAGACGTGGGCCGGTCAGCTGTGAGGCCCTCCTGGGTCAGGTGGTGGTCTGAACAAAAGTGCATTAGTACCATTAGCGAGATAACAGCTGCTTTTCACACAGCGGGTGTGTGTGGTAGTCGTGTTGGTGTCAAGTTCAAACCCCTGGAGAACTTTGCTAAGCGGAGGTGCCCCCCTCCGCCAGGTGCTCCGTTTGACAAACGAATCACTCTGACAAACTTACGGCTGAAAGGGTTGAAGGTGACAAAGGCCTGGGCACACCCTACAGCTGTGAAGAAAACTAGTTGCAGGGCATATGTCAGAGCAACGTGAGGCCTCAACACGCCTCCTATGGCACATGGAGGCAGAAGTACCTGGAGTTCAGTAAACTGGCTCACCCAGGCCCCACCCAAGGTCAAGGCCAATTCCCTTCCCTTCCCTGTTGAGAATCCGACTCAGACCTGCTGAGGTGAACCCAGGGATCCCCTCTCTCCACAGAGTCAGGTAGATTAGTGACAAGGTGACTTGGGCTCTCGTGTCCATGGGAGCCATAAAAGTCAGAGCCCCTTCAATCCCTGAAGTTTGAGATCCCAGCCGTGCCCTGGATCATCTCTTATCTTAGGGCAGCTGAGGTCAGAGACCGGGAGGAAGGAGGGATTGGGCTCACAGACATCGACTGGCTTCTGAGTGACAGGCTCCTGACTGCAACTGGACCCATGCTTGGTCCACTCTACACGGGATGGTACAGTCATCATTACTGACACCATCCCTGTCCACCCGAGGCACTGGCCGACACAGCAACGCCAGCCATGTCACCCTTATCGGGGTCAGTAGCTGATGTGGGATGAAGTCACACAGTGGCGCCAGGTTTACGAGTCCATGTGAGTGCCCATTACCCTGGAATGTCTGTCCTCATTTCAGCAAATGGACCACGCGTGTCTTCCAGGGATGCAGAGATAACTGAAATCATGGCTCTTGAGGCCTTATTTTGAGGTTCCTGTTCTTTACCTGTGATGGGAGCCCAGCATGAAGTAATCAGGGACCTGATACTTGTCTCAAACTCTTCCAGAGAAATCTCCCCAAATCCTCCCTTGTAGCAGCCTGGACCCACTGACAACCTCCCAGCACCTCAAGGATGTGCCATAGACTGCAGAAGGCAGTGTGCCCCACAGCCTCACCTCCCGCCAACTGGTCAGTGTCCCCACAGTGGTTGCAGATCCCCTTCCTTTCACCATCACTGCAGCCGACACCTCTGCAACTGTTATCTGGAAAGGGGTGTGGATTCTGCCCCCCACCCCAGGAAGAATCTCGGTGTTGTTCTTCATAGTGGGGTTAAGTCTAGGCTGGCGTCCAGAGTGGCAAGGAAGTAGCCACTTCCTGAGGAGCTATGGCAAGTGGGTCTCCGTTCAGACCATCCTTCAGCCCACGTTCTGCTACTCAGCTCCAGCACACGGCAATCTCTTCTTGTCAGCAGCAGCGGGGTGAGGAGCCATTGGCGCTGACTGCTTTGGCTCAATGCCGTCACTACCTGTGAGCGTGGGCTTCGGTTTCTGTTGGTCCAGATCTTCATTCTCCTTTCCTCTTTCCTTTTCTAGAAAGCCATTTTGCTGTCAACATCCTATTCATTTTTTAAATTTTATTTTATATTTTATTTTATTTTTCATTTATATATGACAGCAGAAGGCATTACAATTCTTATTACACAGATAGAGCACAGTTTTTCATGTCTCTGGCTATATACATGGTATATTCACACAAATTCATGTCTTCATACATGTACTTTGGATAATAATGATCATCATGTTCTATCATCATTAATAACCCCCTGCCCACTCCCTTCCCTTCCAATCTCTCTGCCCTATCTAGAGTTCCTCTATTCCTCCCATGCTCCCCCTCCCTCTCCCACTATGAATCAGCCTCCTTATATAAAAGAAAACATTCACCATTTGTTTTTGGGGGGATTGGCTGACTTCACTTAGCATTATCTTCTCCAACTCCATCCATTTACCTGCAGATGCCATGATTTTATTCTCTTTTATTGCTGAGTAACATTCCATTGTGTATATATTCCACATTTTTTTATACATTCATCTACTGAAGGGCATCTACGTTGGTTCCACAGTTTAGCTATTATGAATTATGCTGCTATAGACATTGATGTGTCTGTGTCCCTGTAATATGCTGCTTTTAAGTCCTTTAGATATAGACCAAGGAGAGGGATAGCTGGGTCAAATAGTGGTTCCATTCCCAGTTTTCCAAGAAATCTCTATACTGCTTTTCATATTGGCTGCATCAGTTTGTATTCCCACAAAATATCCTATTCTTAAGGTCAAAATCTTTTACCAAACACTGTCGGGATGCAAGATTGCACAGTCAGCCTGCCACAACTTCAGAAAGTTGTACTGAGACGTGGATCAAGAAGAGGAAGTGACTATTGTCAGGAGTCAAGAGCATCAGCAGTTGCTTTTCCCAGTTCCCTGAGTCCCCTCACAGCAGGACAGCACCAAGACATCTGAGGGACAGCTGTCTACTTGGGGGAGAGGAACCCTAAATTCCAAAAGAGCCTTTCTTTTCAAATAATTGCAGGACACACATTGGCATCTGACTCCTGAGAGAAGCTGGTTCCTCTAAGGGACCCCGCCCACTCCCTGTTCCTGTTCCTCACCAGGGTCCTGTCTCTCTGTGGACAGACTACCTTCCAGCAGCCTGGTCAGGGTAGTTCAGAACACAAGTATCTGGCACCTCTCCTTCCAGAGGGCAGAGCGCAGGAGACGGAGGGGAATTGTCTCCCAACACATAATTGCTCTTTCCATAGGAATTTCACTTGGCTGGAGCTCCTACAGAAGGAACCGTTAGCTTTGTTTTTCAGGACATCTTAAGAACCATTTTCAGTTCCTGGGTTGCTCTTCCCAGAAAGTAAAAGGCAAATGTCAACACACAAAATTTTTTTTCAGTGCTGGAAGTTTCTCTGAAACCCACATAGAGGTCTGTTGTAGGGGTTCTGTGTTCAGGATTGGGGTCTCTGATAAACTATGATTGTGACACACTTGGTGGCTAGGAGGTTTCTGTGCAAAGGTACGGAATGTCTGGCTGCTGGGAAACTCCTGTGTAAAAGACTTGGGATGCGGCTGGTGTAGCAACGTTCTTCACAACGAAGCTCCATGTTAAGAGTTTTATCAGATTCAACCTTAGTCTTGGCACATAACTCCTGGGAATGAATGAACTTGCTGGATAACTACAATGTTTCACCAAGCTCCTGCTCCTGGAGCTGCCCACCTAGAGTAACTTCAGACAATCCACCTTCTTGAGAGCTGCAGGAGGCTCCTGACATTGCATATTGTAAGTTATTGCAGAATAAGCAACCTTACTGAGACTCTAAACAATACTGTGGTTACTAATTTAACCTATTGGTATGAGTAAATGTGGCCACTTGGACAAGGAGCCACTCGCCACCTGTCCTGCCCCTGCACCTTGTCTGTTATTATTTCTTTAGAGTCTGTGACTCCCCAGAGAAGGATCCTGACCTGAAGGATTGTCTCGCCTTTTGTGCAGCCGTGCAGGGCAGCAGTCTGGTTTCCGTCCAGCAGGTAGCACATTAGACCCACCTGGACATGCATGGTGCCATGCAGGGGAGGGTAAGGAGCAGTTTTGAGAAACCCACACGACTTCGCTGGTCAGTCAGGAGCCTCTTTGAAAATCTCAGCTACTTTATTTATTTATTTGCTTTTTCCTTTCCTACTGGGCTGGCTGCTAGGAAGTGCTCTTACAGAGGGACTCAAACATGCCTGGTACTCTAGTAGGTTAGCCACAGCTGAGCTTTACTGGTCAGTTTGTTTTCCTCTTAAGACTCCTGTCCTGAAGTATGATATTGACCACCTAGATATTTTTGGAGACCTTGCTATCCATATTTTAACTCTTCCATCAAATACATAACAATGCTTTTATATCAGTGTCTTCCAGTAAGATTTGTCAAACATCACTGAGGCCTCTTCTATGACATCAATATTTGATGAGGCTATCAGAGGTACTTAAGACTTCACACTCGCATCCTCCATGAATAATGTTCCACAGCTGCTCTTAATGATGAAATATTATTTTTGGATTTCTATTTAGTTTTACTCAATATTAATTTTTTATGAATGATTGATTATAATGGAGGTTTTGCCTTAACAGATAATAAGAAACATTGGGAATTGGTCCACTGTTAGAATATATAACAACTCTAAAAGGTCATGGCAGCCTACAAGAAAATTTGATGTAAATCTACAGAGTGATAAATACAAATGAAGGATCAATAAGTTTTGAATACAAGTTAAGTTTATGAAAGACATACTCAACATGAATGTACTCATTCAAACATAAAATCATTTAGGGTCACTTGGATTGAATATAAAAAAAAATAATTCAATATTTCTTGAAGGATCACTTGAGTTACTTTGATAGATTTAGTTTAATATAATTTCACACAACTCCAGGAATATTAGGAAACAATATCCTGACAGCAATACACCAAACTGTGCTGTTTTAATTACATTATTTACCTCAATCAATGAAAGGAGAGGAAAATGAATTAAGATGTGGAGGAATGAGAACTGAGTAGCCTTGTGGAGCGGAAGGTGGCGTGCCTCTGAGACGGATGACATGTCAGGGGAACTCAGGAACTTGGGTCTCAAGGTCACCAGGGGCTGGAGGGGCCCTCTGAGGGCACTAGATCCTCAGGCCGCCCGACTGTCTCCGGCACCTCCCAGTGGGAGACCACATTTTCCCCATTGCATGGCTGTTTCTGAAATTAGGAAGGGGAAAAAATAAGGAAATCCAGGATACCAGCAGGGAACCCATTTTAGTCTCCCGAAGGCAGTCTCTGTTGTGCTGCCGAGGGGGGGTCCCAGCCTCCAGCAGTGCCTGAGGGCTGGCCTTGACCCAGGGGCCTCAGCTCCCTCACCCTGGAGTGTGTTCCCGCCTGGGCCCCAAAGGTTCACTTCTTCATCTGGCGCTTTGCTGCTTCAATACAAAATTTAGCCACCCCGTGAACCTCTCCAGGTGGCCTGCAGTCCTTGGACCCAGCCAGGCCAGCCGCGTGCTGATCAGCACGCAGAGCAAGAGGACAGGACGCAGGCCAACGGGGCAGGCGTCGTTTTGGGGGTCATCCATCTTGCTTCCCATTGGTGTGTGCCTGTGACCAGCCTCGTTCTCATCTGTGAGGCGTCCCCTTGCTCTGGACAGAATGTCAGTGTCTCCCCAAAACTGATTTGCTGAAGTCTTAATCCCTAAAGTGATTGTTATGGCTTGGATATGAGGTGTCCCCCGAAACTCCTGCGCTAATCACCAGGCGGAATGGCCGTATCGGGAGCGCCATGTCCTAAGCGGGAGGCGACGGCATTGGATGGGTTGATGATCTGAATGAGTTACTTGGTGGTAACCAAGGAACTTCCACCTTTACTTCCAAAGTTACTTTGATGTCCTTCTTTCTAGTCCATCCAAAGAATCCCTTTCCTATGTCTGGAGTGAGTGCCAATGTTCAGTGTAGATCCCAGCAGATCCACACGGAAGTCGTCAGTCGAAAAATGATTTCTTAAGACACAGGAAAGATGGGGCGATGGAGATTTGCAGTAGGATTGTAAGCTCTCTACTTTTTCCGAAGGGTCATTTCATCCAAATCAAAGATAGGAAGAAAGCACACATTTAATATTTGACAATTTATGCATAGTTTATATCCCTGAGGTCTGGACCAGGTCTTAGATTCATATACTCTGACTGGTGAGAATAAACTATAAAACTAATGCTAAGATTTAATGTGTCATGAAATGAAAATGTGGAATTTTTACTCACTCTGAGCATGAAAGAAATGAAAGAAGAATATCTTAAGCTAATCAATGCCTTCAACCAGAGAGGTGCTGCAAACCTGAGATGAACACGGGTCTTCATTATGCGGCCGTTAGACCAATTGTCCCACTATTTGCTATGACACATGGGAAAATTGAAAACTGCAATTCAGGGAAGTTGTCATTGATATTTTAAAATTATGTTTATTGGTATTTAATATCTGTGTAACACACATAAATAAAAGGGAAGATATTACAGATAGAACATTTTCTTAGGTTACCCGAACTCTTGCATTATTTCCTCCTCATTTAAAATCCTACTAATTTCTAGCAAGTAAATTCATGTAAGGCTTAATAAATTTAGCTTCATTCTCACTTTTATCTTTTCAATTATTTTTATCTTCCATTTTAATAAGTCTCCAGTCACTTAGGAAGTAAAAGAGAAGGAAGGACCCTGAGCATCTGCACTAAGGCTGCGCCCCTGGAATCCTGGCCCCAGCTCTGCCCACCCCTCATTTCTCCCTGGCGCACGCTCCTTCTCTGTGGCTGCCGGCCCGTGCACGTAGCCCAGACACTTGTCTTTAGTCTGTCCTGCCCCATGGCCACCTGAAAACTCCAATAGCTAAATTCACAGAAAGCAGGTTATCCAATTAATCTTACAGATGGATTCACAGCCTCGTTTGGAAATCAGAAAAAAATGAGCCTTAAAAAGACAGAACTTATTAAATTACATAGAAAATTAATAGGAGAGATAAGGTAAGAATTTTCTTTTTCTGTACCTTTTTATCTTTCAGAAAAGAAATGCTTCCTCTCCTGATATCTTCCCACCTACCATACCAACATTCAATGTCAGGTTTACATGACAATTGTAGGAATTGAGGGATCAGTACCTAAGGTTTAGTTTGTGAGCTGTTTGAAATTCATTATTGTGATGTGTATATGTGTGT
The DNA here is from genome assembly GCF_045843805.1 of Urocitellus parryii. Taxonomy (NCBI): domain Eukaryota; kingdom Metazoa; phylum Chordata; class Mammalia; order Rodentia; family Sciuridae; genus Urocitellus; species Urocitellus parryii. Next base: position 62,041,840 of record NC_135544.1, on the reverse strand, counting down.
GTGTAAAATTAAAGTTTTTATATATAAAAAGAACTACTATTTAGCCATAAGAAAGAATGGAATCCTGTCATTTTCAGCAACATGGATGGTGCCAAATGACATTTTGCTAAATGAAATAAGTCACTGAAAAGAAAGACAAATGCTGCCTGTTCTGACCCAAACCGTATGTAATAGAGGTAGAAGGAAGAGTGGGGTTGCTACTTCAGAAGTGGGAACGGGAGTCCTGGGAGGCCCAAAAGTTAGGAGGAGGAACAGGTGGTGTTCCGCAGGGTCACAGTGGCTCACTACAAGCAATTATGAAGCTTATACTTAACTACGAAGGAGTTTGAAGTTTCCAACACAAAGAAATGTCAATGCCTAAGGAGATGGACTTGCTCAAGCCCCAGATGTGATCAGGGCACATTGTATACATTACTGGATTCTTCCACTGGGGCCCCGTAAGTATGTGCAATTAAAAAAAATAAATAAATAAATAAATAATTCACTTTGGGCTTGGATACTGGGAAAATAGAAATAGTAGTTAACCTCTCCTTTTGTTAAAGACAAAAGCAAACCTTTAGTAAGTTTTCTTAATGTTACATAATTGTTGAAAATGCATAATCATTCCCTACCCAGGATCTAGCTCATTATATGACATACAGATACTTAATAAATATTTATTGAATAAATAACAATATAATTCTCTGCATTAGGTTGAGTTCCGCTGACAGAGACTCAGGAAAGAGGCCATGTGAAGGCCCTGAGGAGGCCATACAGGGATGGTCTAAGGGAGCGATTTGTCACAGGGAGCTGGCCTGCTGGTGGTTGCCATCCAGCTGCAGCCAACCCTACAGGGCAGAGTGGAGCTGCAATGTCCCCCCAGTGTGCCCAGCAAAGGCCACCAGAGGAAACGTGAGCTTGGGTGTGGCCACGGGAGGCCATGCCCAGGGAGCACAGGGAGCCCTCCGAGCTGCTGCCCCGGGTCTGGGGCTGGAGGAGGCAGCCTGAAGGGGGAGTCTGGGTTGGGCCCCCAGGGCACATTCTTACCTAACTTCATGTCTCCTGTGTCTATGAGGTTTCCAAAGAAAACACAAAGTGCACAGTATCAGCCATTGTCAGTCCAAGTTCAATCACGGAGGAAACCCAAGCCTCTCTTTCTCCTTCTTGAGGGAAGCTAGTCAAGGGGTGGTCGTCAGCCACGTCCGCCTGCAGGGCTCCTCTGCAGGGCCTGGGTTTCTGGGTCCACCTTCTCCCACTCACTGCAGCCTGACTCGTTCCCAGGCACGTGGAGAAGTCCCCAGGATGAGTCCTGCGATGACGGACAGAACCTCATGGTGAGCCTCATTACAGATGGAGCCGCCAGGTTTCAGTTCTCAAGGTCAGTTCTGAGGTCTCAAAGGAGCACTAGGAAGGACTGGGGAGTGACGAAGCTTCCCTTCCCCAACTCCATGTCACTGCCTCACTCCTGAAGACTCTTCTCCCCGAGACTCTCCTCCCCGAGACTCTCCTCCCCAACGGCAGTGAGAATGTCCCTGACACCCTAGACGCACATTCCAAGCACAGGTAACCGTGGGGAAGTGGAAGTAAGGTAGTTTGCTGTCCGGGTCTCCCGGCCCCTTCCCTGGGCCGTGTTGTCACCATGGCTGCCTGGCTGAGGCCCTAGCTTCCATCTCAGGCCGTGTGGCGTTCCCAGTGAAGCACCACTTGTCTAAGTCAGGATGTGCTACGTGTGGTCTGAGATGGGTTTAGACTTAGTCGTCCCTGTAATGTTTCTGGTTTCGTAAAAAAATTTCTAGTTAAAGCAGGAAAAAAAAACAACAACACTAAAATGAGAGACATTTTGAGAATGGAACAGAAATCCTGGGTACAGTGCATATAATATTTTCCTTTTTAACATGATCAACTACTCTAAGGCATTTCATCAAGGGCTCTCTCTCTCTCTCTCTCTCTCTCTCTCTCTCTCTCTCTCTCTCTCACTCTCTCTCTCCTGTTTTTTTTCTCTTTATTCTAAGAATTGAAAGTGGAACGGAGAAAAGAAAAAAAACGTAAGGAGGATAAACATCTTTAAAAAAATAAAATAAAAACCTCGTATCCTAAAATTTCAGTAAGATCTCTCTACCCTGGGCTTTTCAGGGAAGTTTTAATGGATTTAGTTTCTGCAACACGAGAAGAGTGGAGGTGTCACTGAGCCCCATATTTCTTAAAGGCGTTTTATGTTAAATCAGTACAAGAATTAAAGGTTACAATAAATTAACTTATTGCTCCTTTATTGGAGATCCAAAGAGTGAGTTTTGCAGTTCTTTAAAAGGTAAGTTCGTCTTGAGTTATAGTTATAGATTTTGTTATATATAGAGTTAGTTATAGATTTGTTATTCATTTAACTCTGGTACTGCACAAAGTATTGAATAGAATACAAATAAATACAAAGTTCTGGGCTTGTTTCCAGCTAAGCCTTTGACAATCGTGGCCAATCACCAGGAGCAACAGCTCCCTTCAGCTCCCTAGAAACCCACGTCTACCCTTGGCGAATACATGGGCATCTTGATTTTTGCAGTGGTAACCGCTGGCATTCCTAAAGAGGAGCAAACACTGGGCAAACACAGGGAGAAGCACAGCCATGACGTTGTGCTCACAATGGTGCTGTGTCTGGGACTCTTCAGTGTCTGTGGAAAGTGACACCTGACTGCCACACATGCTCTGTTGAACCTGCTTTTTGAATCACACTGAACAGAAGGATGAGGTGAGCCCTGTCTGCAGTCAGACCAGTCAATAAGCCAGAGCTGGAAAGGATCCACAAGGGGATGCGCTGATAGCAGCCTTGCAAATTCCAACATGGGGGATTCATGTTAGAAACCTGGGTAGACGTAAGTGACAAAGAATGCTCTTGTTTCAGAATGTGTATGCAGAGCACCTTACACATCAATCAGCAAGGGAGAGGATTTATATGGCAGTTGGGACAGATGGCAGCAGAGACAACAGTGGCCAACAGTTGCTGCTACTGTACCAGGCATGCATTCTAAATCTTGGCAGTGGAAGGACTTGGCAATCACTGATACTTGGCCTAGTGCTACTGAAGTCTGATACTCCTAAGCTAAGGGCTGTCTCTTCAAATTGTGAGTAAATTAATGCTAATCAGGCAGGGAAATTTGGCCAGAATTATTTCTCTAACTCCCTATCAGGAGCCACTGCTGAATTGCAATACTTGCCTTGTGTGTATATTTTTATATGCACACCCACCCAGAGGACTTCTTTATTCTTCCAGTTTCAGCTCTAACATCGAAAGCTTGGAAACTGTTGCTTATATCCATACAACAAGAAAACAGGGAGCAAATTGAAAATCCATGACATTTCCTGGACCATCAGAGAACTGAGATTTCAAAAGGAGCCACCACCCTAAAACTTGGAGGCACACCTGAACACAGAGTTAGATCTGAGGTCTGCTGGCCAGAGGCAGGACCCCTGCCTAGCAAGCGTGGTGGGTTCTGAAGGCGGAGGTGGTCAGCATCATGAAAACTCCTGGGGGCACCGTCTAGGGGCTGACCCACACTTTTGATGGTTTTGCTTCTAGTAATGCCACCAAATCCTTAAGGTAGAGTGTTAAGAACGATCTCCAGAGGGCCCTGGAGGGAGGAGAGAAAGAGTGCCTTCTGCTGAATGTCCATCTCAGGACTTCCTCTCCAGGGACAGAGACTTGACCAGAGCCTCCCCCGATCCCAGAAAGGGCTTTGTCCCCACTTAAGCTTTCTGCTTTCCCCAGAGACCCAGAGAGGCGCTGATGCTTGAGAACAATTATGAAGTCAAAGTCCTGTTAAAGGCTTAGGTTCAATCAAAGATGGGAGAACTCTTCCCTCCTCATTCCCACCCACTGACAGGGATCAGGTCACATGGCTGACAGATGATACTCCAGATAGCTGCAAGACACACTGTCTGGGAGATGTGCCCAGGGGAGCCCAAGGTCAGCCGCCTGGAGGAAGCTGATGTCTCCAGTGTCTACAGCGACAGCCAACAGGAAGCATACCCCCGCTCCCCGTCAGATTCACTTGAAGCCATAACACGTACGCCAGGAGGCACAAGGGTGAGCTCACCCCAGGCCCTTGCACCTGGTGCATCAAGCCCTCTTTCAAACACACAAAGACTGGGGGAGTGGATGGAAAGAATCTAGAGAGAACAAGCAGTGTGAGAAAGGGGCTCAGGGGAAGCCCAGCCATTGGTGTCCTCAGAGTGGACGGGCAAAGGGACGTGGTTCATCTGTTATGGTGAAAATTCCGCAGCCTGAAGAACAGACTGTGAGCACAGCGGTGCACCCTGGAAAGAGCTGCAAACCCAGCGCTGGAGAGCAGAGGGCTGTGTCCTGGGGAGAATGACTGACAGTGTCTCAGACTGGACCCAGCCAGGGGCATCAGGGCGGAGCCTCCCTCACTCACACACAGAGAGCAAGGACTCCAACACAGCAGAGCATCCAAGAGCAGGAGCACAATCTGAAAGGCGAACATAGCATCCAAATAACACAACAAGCCAGAGAGAGTGGAGGGAAAAACCAAAGGACGTGATCTGGAACATGCAGTTATACAAACTACCCACAGACACCAAGCCAGGGATTCGGGAGGCTCAGGACATAGAAAGCCAAAAAGATGAGAACTCCCCTCCAAGGCATACCATGTTCAGTCTGCATAATCCTTGTCCACCTTTGCCAAACGACAAAGAAAATCTTAAAAGAAGCCCTCTTTTTAAAAACCTACTTTACGGGGGCTGGGATGGTGGCTCAGCGCTAGAGCACTCACCTCACAGGAGCCAGGCTCTGAGTTCGATCCTCAGCACCACATAAAAATAAATAAACAAAATGAGGATATTGTGACCAACTACAACTAAAAAGTAAATATTTTAAAAAAAGAAACAAGGACAAGAAACAGCAGATTTTCATTGGCAACCTTACCTAAGAGAGTCTACTGAAATATTTAGAATGTGGAAGGAAAAGTAACACAACAAACTAGAATTCTACACCCAATGAAAATAATCTTTTGAAGAAAAGGGGAAAGCAGAGTTTCTTAGAAAAACAAACTGACTTTTAGGAAAGAAATGCTGAAAGATTTTTGGGGAAATTATGTATATAATTTTACAGAATTAAATTATTAATTCTGAATTAGATTTCAGATCTGCAGAAAGGGAGGATAACAGGGTGGTAAAAAAAAGTTTTATTCTTATTTTTAACTTATTTTTTGTTTTTATTGTAACAAAATATGTATAAAATGTTACCATCTTAACTGCTTTTAGGTATGCATTTCAGTAATGCTAAGTTTATTCTCCTTGCACCCATCTCCATAATCCTTTTCACTTTGAAAAAAACGAAACTTTGCCCCAAGACAACTCTGCATTTCCCCTCCATGGTAATGCCATAAAGTGGTATAGTGTTATTTGTAAGTGGACTGAAGTTATTTGAAATCTATACTAGAAACATTGAGGCAGGCACTACTGGAGTTTTTTTAAAAAATGTCTTGACATGCTAAGACATGAGAGAAAATAATCACCTAAAAAAAGCTCAATCATATTAGAGATGGCCCAAAAATACTGAAAAAAAGAAACAAGGAACCGGTACAAAGATGGGGGAAACTGGCTCAACCCTATCAATAATGAATCCAGGCATGAAAATTCCAAATAGGTCTATTAAAATAAGAAGATTGTCAGAGTTAATTAAAAAGAAGGCACATGTTGTCTCCAAGAAACTCACCTTAAATACAAAGAAAAATAACATGCTGTGTTGGCAATAATCAAAGATAAGAGAGGGTCAAGGAGCTACTTTAGTTGGGGGCAAAGCAGATTTCGAAACAAGGAAGATGTGGCAGAATGAGGAAGCGCATCCCGGGATGGTAAAAAGTATGTCCTCCACGGAGACTCAGCAGTTCCCATGGTGCACATCTAGCCAGAGCTTCAAACTAGGTACGGTGAACACTAATAGAATTCAAAGGAGAAATAGGTGAAGTCACCATTTAATCAGAGACTTTAGCATCCATGTTTCAGTAACTGGTAGAAAATGTGGAAAATCCCTAGGGAAAGAGCAGACCTGAACAGCACAGGCCACCAATCAGATTGAAGCACTTACAGAATCAAGTCCAGCAACAGCCGTGGCAGAATTTGCCTCCTCTCAACCCACAGAAATCACTCTCCAAGGTACTCCACATTCTGGGCTGTCAGATACACCCTTAGGTTCTAGAAATCAGAGCTAGGGATGTAGCTAAGGGGACGGGCATTTGCCAAGCACACACAAGTCTGTGCCAGCACCACAAATGCAAAAATTGTAAAATCACCCAAAGTATATTGTCCAGCCACGATGCCGTTAAACTCGGAATCAACAGAAGGCAGTAAACTGGCAAATCCTCCTGTGTTTGGAAATAAAATAACACACTTCTAAATGACAGAAGGACTGAAGAGAAAATTTTAAATTTCAAGAGATATTAAAAATTTTTGAAAAAACTGAAAATAAAAATTCAATTTCCGTCTCACAATTTGTGGGCTGTAGAGAAAAAAAATTATAGCATTGAAAGCATATGTTGATAGAGAGGAAATATCTGCAAGCAATAACCTAAACTTCCACCCTGGGAAATTAGAGAAAGAAGAGCAATTGAAGGCAAAAGCAGCAGGAGAAAGAATGCTGCATAAATCCATGAAATTGCAAACAGGCAACCGAAAAATTAACAAAGCGAGAGCTGAGTCTTCAAACAGGTCAGTGAAACTGATGAACCTCCCGATGGATGAGCCAGGAGTAGAAAGGGGAAGTGAGGAAGTACTAATGTCAGAAGTTAATGTCCAGGCTACGGATCACATGGACACCAACAACTAATAATAACAAACAGAAACACTGCTCTGTGATGTGCAGATGATCTGGATAGTTTGGATAAACCTCACCTGAAAGGTGGGAATCATCAGAGCACACACCCACACAAAAGGAATGAATATGAATAGGCTAATATTTACTAAAGAAAATGAATAATTTATAATTATTAACCTTCTTTATTGGTGAATTCCCCAATCACTAAGGAGAAAATTTCATCGATTTTCTGCATTTCTTCCTTAAAATAAAGTAAACCGATTACATCCTCGTTCATTCTGAGGCCAGCTTTTTTCTCATACAAAAAGTAGATGGAAATGTTGGAAGCGGGGACAAACGTACGTTATAAATTTGTGAGAAAAATCCTCAACAAAATTTTGCCTGGAAGCATCCAAAAGTGTGCAGGAGAATTATATGCCGTGACCCTGCAGTGTTTACCCATGTATTAAGGCGGGACCAACATTTGGAAATGTGGTCCTGCAGGCCAGGGTGACAGGCAGAACCCGAGAGGCCAACACAGCTGTGCTCTGAACGCCTGAATCCTCTCCCTGTGTGCTGCAGGAGGAGGGGGCCAACTGGAGTACCCGCAGACCCGGGAGGTGGGGAGCCCCAAGGCAAAGAAGCTGCATACATATGCTGTCCTTTGGCAAATGAAGTCCTTCCCCAGGAGTTAAAGCTCAGCAACTCCATCACCTCTTTATCCACATGCTGAAGTTGAAAAGGGTTGGTCGGTTCTCACTACTGGTTTTGCGATAAGCCAGGACAGGAGCTGGAATCACCCACGTGTTTTGTCGGTAGGAATAGGAGACATCAGTCAGTGTTTGGTTTCATGTACTGAAAGGTCTGTGCATATGGGCATATACCTGGGTTCATGCACACACTTGCTGTCAGTCGAGGGGGCCTGGAAGCCATGACACCACTCCCCGAGCACACCTGGCTCTCAGGTCTTGATGTGAATGTCATTCTCCAATAAAAATGACCAATGCTCCTTGAACCATGCCTACGGGAGAGTGTCCAAAGAACATGCAAACCAACTGAGCTCCCTGGGGCTGAGCTGGGAGCTCTTTGGATCAACTGGACCAAGATGAGTATTACTATTAATGATAATAATAAAAAGATTCTTATCCCAAGCATTAAATAACACCTATGAGCCCAAACTCATGAAATGCACATCAAGTATGTATCTAAATAAATGGGGAGAGATACAAGTCTGTTCAGAATTTTTAATAATTTATATTTTTTCACCAGCATCCAGATGTGACACTAACTCTCCACTCCTTACACTTCATAGTATATGGTGACATTCTTCTAAAGGGTACCATGTGGAAAACAATGGGGAAAGTAAAGGATCCCAGAAGAAACCTGAAGTTCTAGCTTAGCCAGGTGGTCAGGTTCAACACACACTGCGTGGGGCACGTTGATGTGACATGATGTCAGGAGAAGTGTCTAGGTGAAAGGCCAACAGCAGCCAAGGAGCCCTCCACCAGCCCAGTCAGCAGAGAGAACACCAAACACTGGTCTGCACACCTGCCGTGTGCACAGACTCCCTTATGAAGCCCATTTAGACTCCTCCCACTTATCTTTAAAACCAGCCTACTTAATAGTTCTCAGCATCATTACTTGTAGACAGTCCACTGAGCATATGGTGTTTTTAACGTATCCATGAAGATACACAGAAATTATATTCTCCTTCTGCAAGAAAGAATCACTGAGGATGTGTGTTCTCCAGTTGCAGGTAGTTTATATATTTGTGATGCCTGTACCCTCAGAAATATTGTATTTTTAATGTATTTCCTAAGACACCCACATCTGAGGTTGTATGGGCAGGGTCCCTCTAGTACCAACCTTGCATTAAATTCTTTGCCTCCTTTTTAATTTTCAAGAATTTCACCACACGATTCCTAAAAGCCTTTAACTTAATAAAAGTTCATGCTGATTTAGATGCAGTTATGCTAATGTGACTTTTTAAAGCAGCTCTTGGTTATTGAAAGTAAATCAAACATTCCATATTACCAGGGATGCAGGGACTTGGAATCACGCACGTATCAACACAAGTGATTTTCATCTGAACACACCATGAGTCCCATCATTGTCTTTGCTCTCATTGTTCATCCTCTTACAAAATATTTACTCTGCCTCTTAATATATTCCATTTTCCATAAGGTTTTGTTCAACCTAATTTATTATGTGATGAAAATTGCATAAAACTCCTGAAACTGCAAACCGCGGGAATAGCTCATTTCAGTCGCCGTCCCCTGAACCCCGGGTCATTTATTTGGAATACTTAGCATTCTACTGAACCTGGTTACTTACAGCTTTATGGATTTATTTTCATAGCCCTGAACATACATTGTTCATGACAAATTCCTTTTATCATCATACCTCAGAGTAGACTTCAGCATTATCCACAGAAAGCACATTTTCAATAATTACTTTTTTAAATTGTTGATAAAGACTTTTGTTTTATTTATTTATATGCAGAGCTAAGAAATGAATCCAGTGTCTCACACATGACAGGCAAGTGTGCTACTGCTGAGCCATAGCCACAGCCCCTAATAATTTTTAAAAGATATTTGGTTTGGACTGAGGGCACATGGGGTGGCAAGTGCCGAGCATCCCCATGATTAAGGCTGAAAATAAAAGAAACTTTAATAAAATAAATTGTTCTAAATCTAAATAAAATAGTTTATAATTAATATCATAAGTGAGTATTTATTTCATACATTTAAGGTGTACAAGTGTTTTAAATATAGATAAAATGCTGTCAGTTTCAATTGAGTCTCTAAAAAATGCAAGACATGACTGACAAATGTATATCAAGGATTATCCAAGGAAAGATACACATTTTATTTCAAAATCTATTTGGACCGCATATTTATTCACACACAAAACAAGAATTTATCACCAACTAAAGAGATGGACATCTCTTTCCTGCAGTCGCCTACAGATGATGAGGTGAGGGTATCCACTGCTGGCCCTGACCTGGACGCTGCTGACCCTCTGACACACACATATCATACTGCAATGTGAAATCTCCTCTCCCTGCACTAGAAGGACAAATGCTGCTAATCATGCAGGTTCATGATCCACCCCCTAAAAAAGAAAATCTCAGTGTTACAAAGATAATCATTTGGCTTATGTGGGAAATTGCATTTTCTAAACAAAACCTTATGTGAACTGACAAACTTCAATCTAAGAGTCCATTTGGAATTCTGCAGCATCCTTGTGGTTTTCAAATCCACATTCTATGGAGATGAGAAGGGAGAAGCAAAGGTCTTTTATTCTTGGCTTCGAGAGGAGTACCAGGTCAGCAGAGAACATCATCCAAAGAGCCAGAGGTCAACATATCAAAATTTAATGAGAAGAAATGCAAGTCCATTTATTCCGAAGTTTTAACTCTCTGTGTCCAGAGTCTCTCCTGAATTCACGGGACGCGTCCCCTCACTGCATGAGCCCTTGGTGCTGCTGCCCCGACCTGTGCCTGCTGCACGGCCCTAGCTGCTCCTGATGACCAGCTCGTCCTTCAAGGTGAAGAAGAGGATCCTGGTGGTCAAAACCACACTGACCACTTACAGAACCTTGAGTCAGACAGGTGGATGCCCTGCGTTGGCATCTGGAGGAGCGATTCCAACAAGAGAGCCATGTGCCCTGGATGGTGATCATGTGTGGCAAACGCTGGGCCAGGGATGAGAGCAGAGGAGGGTGAGAGAGAGAGATGACTGGAGTGCTGTGGAGTTTGTTCTCAAAGTGATGAGAACATTCTAGAACTGACTCTAGTGCTGGCTCCACCCCTGCATGAGCACACTGAGAACCCCTGGCTGGTGCACTTTAAATAGGGGGTGGCAGGAGGCGGGAGTCCCATCTCACAGGAAGCGGGTTCAGTGGGTGGCCTTACCTGGTGCCCCCTGGCTGCACCAGGTCAGTGCCAGGCCAGGCTGAGCCTCTCCTGCCCCACCTGTGCAGGTGGGCTTCTCACCTTCTTTCCCCTCCTCCTTCTTGGGGTGCCTGAAAGAGTTTGACTTCAATAAAATTCACTCAAATATGTTTTGAGTTAATTTTTGAGTAAAAAAAAATACTTTTTGAAAATCGTTGTTCAGAACTGGGTTCCTTTTTTAATTTCACTTTTCAAGAATGCAAGAAAACTGCTCTTCTCAAACCTAATCCCTAACTTGCTCAAAACCTGGAGATCACCACTCAAAGGGACTTTCTATTCAGTATGTTTTTGGAATATATCAAGAACAATTATTTTGTTTTATTTGTTTTGAAATTATATGAATTAATGTGCTTTGTCTGGACTTCTGTAATACTTTCACTCAATGTTTTGTATCTCATATTAAATAATTTTAATTGACGCATGATATCACTTTATGGATAGGACACAATTTATTAATACAGACCTCTACCAGAAGGATAGGGAAAAAGATAACTGTGGCACATTCCCCAGTGAACAGAACATGTCTGAAAAGTATTGCAAATACCTCTTCTATTCATGGAATTATTTTTTGTCTCTCACAGTGTCTTTTAAAGAGCAGAGACTTAAGTTCAATGGAATGGAATAACAAGTAATATTCTAGGACTTCCTCTCTCTCCAATATTTGTAAAATGTGTATATACTGTTTGAATTTTGTAGAATTTTTTATGTTTGTCTTTAATAAACACACTCTAATTTCAGTTATAGCATGATGTAAGAATTCAATTTAATTTCTTTCCCATGATAATGGCCTACTTTTTCAGGACCATGCTTTATGTCCAGTTATCTTGTGCTGTGATTTTCATACATTTGTGGATCTCTTTCTAAAGTTCTGTCTTCTCCCTCATTGTCATAAGCATTCTTCAAATTCAGTGTATCATGAGTAAAAGGGATTTATTTTTGTCTTTCCTGTATCTTTGGAGTCATGCCTTGGAAAAGTGGTATAAAATGTTCAACTGTTATGCCTTTAAATAGTCCTCTCCACCCACTCTACTGTTCCTCTCTGGCTTCCGTCTAGCTATGTGGCAGGCTTGTCCTACGTAGGTCAACCTCTTCTCCTCCCTTCTTACCTCCTGTCTTTCTTACTCTCATTTCTGGACAATTTTTCCACATCTATCTTGAGTTGACTATTTTCATGCCTTTTTCTCTCCACACTCACCTTTGTTGCTTGCTCATTAATTGTAGTTTCTATTTTTAAATTTCTTTAGCTGTTGCTTTGTTTTTATTTTATACTTGTAGGTGGAATCTTACAACCTTGATTCCCTCTGAGACGGTCATTTGCAGTTCCTGACTCTCACTCATGTGGCTTCTCACTGCGTTTTAGTGATTTGGGGTTGTTGACTTTTACCTGCAGGAATCCTGTTGGTTAGTCCCCTTCACAAATCAGGTTGTAGCTCCAAAATTTCTAAACTGGCTTTTCAAACTCATGATGGATCCTAAACACTGTCTGGCCAATGGGCAGTCCTGGGGTCTATCTCCAGGGTCTTCTAGATCTGCCCTGGGAATCCTGCTCTTTTTTACCTACTACCACAGCTCCTCATTCTTCAATTGTGTCAGCTTTTGGTCTTGGAGATGGTATTAGCTTCCCATGGCTGCCATAACAAATCCCCACAAAACAAATAGCTAAAAATAGCAGGAAATAATTTTCTCACTGAAGTAGGAAATCATGGTGTTGGCAAAGCTATGATCGGTCAGCAGACTCTAGAGAAAAATGCTCCCATGCCTTCTCTACTTTTCATGTCTGCATCATTTCTGTGCCGGCATTGATCCAGACTCTGCCTCGGTCTGCACATGGCCTCTTCTATCCCTTGTCTTAAGTGTCTTATAAGAACTCTTGTCATTAGACTTAAGGCCCACCCACGTGATCCAAGCTGATCCCACTGCAAGATGGCAGCTTCCTCAGACTGCAGAGACTCTCCAAATTAGACCATTGGTAGTTTTCAGGAGTTAGCCTCCAGGAATATCTTCTTGGGACCAGCATTCAATCTAATCCAGAGACGGCCTGTATTTTCTGTGAGATATGTTCAATCCTGGATCTGGTTACATGGTATCAAATGGCTTAAAGACTCCAGTGATCATCTAAAACGCTTTTTGACACTGCTTTCAGGAGTATGGGTTTTAGGTCATTATTTTTGTACACTCTAACTGTCTCTGCTTTGGGATAAGACTCTAGATTTAGAAATAGATATGTATAGATACATAGAGCACTTTATCCATTCACCCATTCAATGAACATTTGTCTTTTAATGCCTGTCCTCATTCTGGATGCTATTTCACCAGATGGGAACAAAATAGAATATCGTGCATTAATCAAATTTCCTTTTGAAGATGTCCAGTGAGGTTTAAGAGGTTTGATTATATCATTGATATTGTAAATTAGCTTTGAAACCGGAGATCTTCCCAGCAGTTACTCTCTCGGTGATGCTGTTGGATAGGAGTGATTGACACACAATGCAGGTTACCATGCATGTCCTTATCATCATACCCTTCAGAGTGAAACACCTTCATTTTGAGTATGTTTGGACAGACAGCCAAGTCTGTACATTGTGGTATTAACTTAACGTGTCACAAGTAAATTGGATAACTTTTGAGCTTGACTTTGACCTTACTGGGCTGAGATTTCACTTGTGTAGAAAGAGAAACATAAAATGAGGTGATGAGTCAGAGCCCTGCTAGGTTTGAAGTTTTAGGACAGTTTACAAAACCAACACTGGGGAGGAAATGACATTTGCAGATTAGATGAAATCCAGACCTTATTCAGAAACGGGAAGCAGGACCCCTTCTCCACTCCTGGCCACGTACATGTGTCCCCTCTTCATCTCTGAATTTAGAGCTACCACCTGCTAATCTTGAAAGGAGCCTGCTGCACCTCCATGCAAGGCTGGATGCACAGGTGTCATGCAGTTCCTCTGGGCTCAGGCGACACAGGAGACCCTCACAACCCTGGATGGGGCTGACGGAGAGCCCTGGCTCCAGCTGATCTCTGGTTTACTATTTAGAGACAACCTACAGGCCAGAGAGCCACGCATTACAAGGCAAGGTGCAATCGAACCTCCTGGCTTGGTTCCCCTTCCAAAGCCTGCCGTACTTGCTCAGAGGCCTGGTGGACACTGTCGGGTGTGTGAGGCCAGGGACGGAGCTCTGAGGCCTGGCGGCTCCTCCCCTAATCAACTAACCCTAACTGAGCACCACCCTCCCTGCCTCACTCCATCCCCCAGAGTAGAGCCTATAAACAAGCCACAGTGTCATCACCTTGACATTCAGATGCAGCGACTTGGTGGCAGCCACCCAATACCTTGCAAGCTGGATGTGCAGTGCAGTCCACGAGATCCTTTGGCCCCGTGAGACCCTTCAGTGAAAGGCGGCTCAGGGTGGAATCCTGAGCCAGTGCAGGACTATGTGGGCACCAGGGGAGCCAGTAACCATGGTAACAGTAACATATCAGCTTCTCTTTGAAACAGAGTCACAAACTGAAATTCTTACATTGGCCGCTAGTTTGGTAATGATATAAATACTTGTGACTATGATTCGTACCCTAAGTCACTGAGCGTAACTTGAAAATGAAATGTTTGCTAAAAATACCTACCGGGACAGTTGCTCCTGAGGTAGTGATTGGGGCTTTCCACTGATGGCAAGTTCTCTCTGGGAATGAGGAAACTGAACTTCTTAATCTCTGATGTTTTGAGGTCAGGGTAACTACTTCTGGCGTGTCTTCTCTTGAACATGATTGGTTTGTACATAAAAATTCTTGAAAGCCAATTTTGTTGTTGTTGTTGTTGTTGTTGTTGTTGTTGTTGTTGACTCTCTGGGTCCAGACTCACATTATTCACTTATTCAGGCACTTTATTAAATTTCAAATATATGTTGCACAGACAAATAAACACACACACACACACACACACACTCGCCCTCATTATTGCAGGGAATGTGCTAGGCACTGTGGGACAGGAACTCTGATCTCACCCTGTAAGAACTTACATTCTACTACACCAACAAGCATAAGGCTCTGGACAGGGATCATGATGAATTGCACAGGGTGAAATAATATGGAAAGTCAGTGCCATCAGAAATAGACCCTGGATAAATAATGGTTGGGTGAATGAAAGACAATTTGAAGGACAACCTTTTAGATATCAAAAAGATAGAGCAAAGAGTGTATTATAGCTAATGGGGAGTAGGGTGGAGGGGCACACAAGAATCATCCCCTATTGAAACTGAGTGGGCATGTTACTTAAAATCATTATAGTTAACACACACATACAATGCATAATATATACTATGCAAAAATGACTAGTACTGTATAAAAATGACACACACTCATATACATTGTACAGAGCAATATCTTTTTGCATAATGATACAGTATATGTTTATATAAATTATCATACAGTTACAAATATTAACATAAATAGGTGTAATGGATTAATACATAGGTTAATATAATGTGTAATGAATTGTGTCAGTTATTATAAGAAGTGGTTTAAAAAAATTATTTGTACTCGAATACTCCCCATGTGGAAGGGGAGTCGAATGAGTGTGTCCACGGTGCCCCCTCTGCCGGCCAGACACTGCTCCAGGGCCTCTGTCCAGGGAACCACTGTATGGAAGGCCGACAGTTCAACTGTGGGTGAGGGATGGATATCAAAGCAGAAAGTCATAAGCAGCATCCATTCCTGAGCTCAGAGGCGCCAGGCCCTTCCCGCCCTGCACCCCTGACCGCTGGATGCTCCTGACAGGCTCTGGAAGTCGGCAAAGGCTCTGATTGCACCCCTTCCTGGGAAGACAGGGGAGATTGAAGGGGCAGCCCCTCTGTGCTGGTCTCTAGGGCTTCACAATCACATCTCAGGACACTACCACTCCATGCCGCACTCTGAACTGCGGATGACCTTTCATTGGACCAGGATCAAGCCTGGAAAAGATGCTGACCCAGGATATGCCCACAAGCATGCGGCCCTGTCAACCTCCCTTTTTGAAAACCTTTAATAATTTTCTTTTTTATCCTTGGAGGTCACCATGAAATAGGCAGATTTTTTAAGAAATAAGTATAGATAGGATGGCGACCCAACCTATTTATGTTTATTCGAATTTTTAAAGTCTCAAGATTACAATTACCAAGTATTTATTCCAGAGGTGACTTTAAAAAGATAAATTCTCTTTTTGTCTTTGCTTTAGGCACAAATAAGATGATTTCAACTTAGAAAATAAAATAGCATTTCAGACTACAAATAGAAAATTCAGATCACATATTTGAGGCTTGAAGATGATTGTTATTCACTTAACTATTTTCACATGTGAAGGTACTTTTATTAATAACACCAAAATGATACTTTAAAATTATACTGACTTTCATAGAATAGACATATAAGCTTCCCATACGAGATGTTGAATAAATGTTTATTTTTATGGGATTGTACTTTTTATATCATCTAATGTTTCGATAGTTATGTGTCAAGTAATAATTTAAACAGAAATGTAGTTTCTCTATCTGGGCAGGGTGGTGCACACCTGTAGTCCCAGCTACTCAGGAGGCTGAGGTGAGGGGATCATTGGAACATTGGTGTTTAGAGCAAGTGTAAACAACATAGAGAGATGGTCCAAAACTAAAGAATATATATATATGGTTTCTCAAGTTATGTTTGCATATATTTAAAAAGGAATTCAGAGAAAATTTAGAATAAAAGTCTCAAAAAGATATCATTGCTCTTTTCAATTAAAATATAGGTCATTCTAAGTATCTTGTAAAATGTTTTACACAGGAGTGTTTTCCATGCACAGACATTTCAAAGATAAACACTGACTATTTGAAAAAGAGACTGCATGTACCTAGCTAGAGTGGAGGAGGAAATCTCAGATGCACTCCCAGAACAGCAGAGGATCCTTCCCTCAAGTGTTGACTAGCAGTTGGTCCTGAGGACACAGAGACCCAAGGTGCAAACAGAGCTCGCTGTGTTGGTGACGTGTTTATGTCTAAAATCTCCCACTCTGTATTTAGACTTAACCAGAAAAACATCAGAAGGTCCACACCTCCAAGGCACTGAGAACCAGATGGTGGTCTCAGGAGAAGGTCCCACACCCTTCACAGCTAGCACCTGAGTCAGGAGATTTAAATTGGGTTTGTTCTTTCTTGGCTGCAAAGTGAAACAATAATTATATTTGTCTAATGTTTCATCATGTAAATTAAGACTACTTAAGTATCTAGTAGAGAGCCTTAGATAGGACTTCAATCTCCTTCCCTGGACAGGAGAGACAATTGGAAATGAGACAATTGAAATGAGATCTCAGGGCTCTAGAACCACTGCATCCCTCCCAGCAGTTCTGACCTGAGCAAAAGTCCTCCTTTGTGGACAGGAAAGCACAGCTCACATGCACACCTGTCTGTTGCTGAAAAAGAACATGTCGCACATTGACCGAGGCGACTCGGGAGCTGCATATGATGGTACAGGGGCTGATGTCATGGACTGCTTCTTTAGTTTGTATATTTCCCTGATAATTGAAATTTTATGTAGGGTAAAACTGATGATTTCTTGTTGTTGGTTGAAAGGCTTTAAAGATAGTGTTTGCCAAAGCTTTGAGAGTGAGGGGATAAAAATCAGCTAAACCAACTGCTGTGGCAAAGAACCCCAGTCCTTGATGCAGGAGTCTGCTGCGCACCCCCCTGGGAGGTACCTGGGGAGAGGACCCTGCTCCCCACAGTCAGAATCTCAGTGACTTGGTCCCCCTTCTCCTTATTGGTCACTGGGCTGTCCTACTTAGCTGCAGGATGGGAGGGTAAAGCAGGAAGGTTCGAAAAGGTTTTCAGGAACCAAAAGTGGAAGAGGTATCTGAAAAGCCCACATGCACCTGCTGGACTCCTCACAGCCTCGTGTATTTATGGGGGAGGCTGACTCCGCCCAGGAGAGGGGGAGTGGAAGACATGGACACATGGGTGTCTCGTCCATTTCATGATATCCAAAGGAACTGACCAGCACTTACTCTACTATTTTCATGATATTGTTCAGTTCTCAAATACAGTTTAGAATAGTTTAATGGAATAGAATAAGGAACTCAGAAGTAAACGCAAATAAATACGTTCAGCTGACTTCTGACAACCGGGCCAACACACGTCAAGGGCACACCTCAGCTTTCCAGCGAAAGGTGCAGGACCAGCGCACATCCGTAGATGAAGGTGAACCTCCATATGCACCTCACACGGTACAAAACATGGACTCAAAATTGATCACAGACTTAAATGTGAAACTATAAGTATTTTACAAGGAAAATATGAATAAATTTTCAGGACCAGAGGGTGGACAAAGAGTTTGCAGACTTGACATCAAAAGCATAATACGTAAAAGAAAAAAAAAAAAAAAAAACAGACAACCTGGACTTCATACAATGAAATTTTTGTTCCACAAAAGGCCCTGGTGAGAGGATGAAATGGTAAGCCAGAGATGTGGAGAAAATATTTACAAAGCACATATTCAGAAACATACCAGAGTACAGAATATATAAGCAATCCCCCCAAATGCAGCAGTGCAAAAAACAAAAAAGAAAAAAAAAACAGAAAGAACTCACTAATGAGAAAACAGTCAAAGATGCAGGGGAGAAAGAGAGACAGAGTGGTACAATTTTCTTACACAGGGCAAGGGTCATGGCTAAGGCCCTTGTAATAAAAGACATAAGAGAAGAGCACATTATGTATTTAATATAAATTCTGTGTGATGTAGAGCCCTCAGAATGCCCTGAAGTACAGGAAGTCTGTGTCTTATGTTCAGATTGCTGCATGGGGGCGTGATGGCACCCAGGGTGGGACCCAATGGTGACAACCTGGGAGGAACCTATCCAGGTCTTTGTGAGTGCTCCCCTGCTTCCCACACGGTGGTGCAGATGTGACCACTGGGTCAAAGGAAGACAGACTCTCTTTGATTGCTGTCTGACTGTGGGCCAAACTACAGTCATCACAAAATAAGTGCTCATTATTAAAGCCTTTACCTTACTAGAGAAAAATTAACATTTAATAAGTTCTTTAAATATGCCCATATTTTAACATCACTCATGTTTAGTCAATATTTAAGATTAACTGTCAAACATTCTGACTTTCACACCGCATTTATTACATCTTTAAACTAGACAGATGTTAAATTTTTGTCTTTAAATGTATCCTTTCTAAAACAGTCCTATGATTGTCTTCTGAATATTATTTACATTTTTTATGTTTCTACTAAAACTTCAGATTGCCTATGTAAAAACTAAGAAATCTTTTATCCAATTTCACATGTAATATTTGAGTAGTGCTGAAACGAAATTGACACGTACTTAATCTTTAAATCTCAATTGTAAGCTTTCTTTAAAATATATATGAGGCCCATTTAAGAAAATTATAAAATTGAAGGAAATTTTGTCATGGTTGTCTCACCTCCAGATAGGTGGCTTCTTTGCAAGTACAAAATATTGGTGTGAAATGTTGGCCTCGTATTCTCCTAATTTACCAATGGAATGTTCTCTCCATTTATCTTATAATTTCATAAAACAGAACTCTGAAGCATCGTACCTATGGAAGTGATTTGAGGGCACCCATATTTACTGCAGAGTGGATTTGTCGCTTCCTATCCTTTTACCAAAAAAATGACACATTTCATTCTGATCAATTCCAAAAATAATTACATTTTTGTCACATCAGAAATAGTCACATTTGCTTTTCAGACAGGGGAGACCCTCTTACACTCTCTGTCTCTCTCTAAAGCAGGTCCACGTGCACACAGACTTTTACCTTCTAAATGTTGGGAGGCTCTGCTCTGAGTTTTCACATCATTCCTCATTTAATATCAATTTTAAACCTGTTAGGTAACTACTGTCATTATCACTGCTATGTAGATTGGGAAAGGTGCAAGGACATTAGGAGTGGCACCGGGGACGTTGAGCATGGACATGTTCGCCTAACTTCTTTTATTAACCTCTGTGCATTCTGCAGCTGCCCACGAGGCTCCACAGATTAAGGGGTCTGGTCCCCATCTCCAATGCTCTGAGGAAATTCTGCTGAGGAGCTAAAAGTCACCGTCACCTCTGCCCTGTCCCTATGCCAGCCCGTTCATAGACTTAGCACCCGTATCTACATAACGTGGTCTCCTCTTCCTCCTTTTCCTCTGCACCCTGGCTACTCCCCAGTTGTGTCTCCTTCATCTCCTTTGATGTGGGAAGACATGGGCACTTCACAGAGATGCCACTTGGGAGCTGTCCCTGCCCTCAAAACCTTGATTCTTTACTTTCTTCCATGAACATTCCCCTCTGGTCTGTGATGCCAGCCTTGATGTGATGTGGATGTGAAGGAATTTTGAATGATGGGGAAAGCGGGATTGCATGTCAGATTCTGCACCTTTGGCAATCATCAGTTGTCGGACAACCAGAGTAAAATCTGAGAACTGTGAAGATTTGTAAAGGAATGTTGTACCTGACAGACTTGACTGTCCCTGAAAATTTTGCAACAAAGAGCAATGGAAGTTGTTACATATGCCTGTTCACAGGTTTGTGGGATTTTGTGCCTGCCAGAGTGAAAAAGAAAATGCACAAGTTAGCCAGTATCGTACAGCACGTTAAATGTCAGTTAATTAAAACATTTTCCCCAAACACATTTGGGGTAGTAAAAAAAAAAAAAAAAAAAAAAAGGTCATGAATGAATTTGAATTATCTTGCCCTAGAAACCAATGGTTACAGAGTTTCTTTATGATGATAGGGTCATTCAAAGAGTTCAATATTGACACAAAATTCATAAGATTGGAGAAAAAAACTAAATTTCTCTTAGTTGTGGAAATAGTGTTCAACAATATATTTGAGACAAATAGAAAATTCCAAAACTTCAGGGACTAGCAATACAGAACATCACGGCAAATACCTCAAAAGTGAGCATCTCTTGGTTTCCGTATCACATTTATTTTATTTGTGTGATGTATCCTTGATGCTACCTTACCATTGTAAAAAAGACACTGGCAACAAGCAAACAACACCCAAGCATGGGAGTTCAATTCAATTGTACTCTCACCTCATAGGTGGTTTTGAACAGAATAAGGAAGGACTCCAGATCTGCAGAATCTAAACCATTCAGGAGCCTCAATGGGAGGAGTTCTGGGTTGGAACACATTACTAAGGTCTGGTCTACATTTTTACACAACTCTGAAATTTTCATGTAATCACTGAGTTTTTTAAATTTATTTTGCATAGAGGAGGCAGAAGGATGCTTAGTTTCTCCTCTACAATTATTGGCCATTCTGGATGCTTCGGTGCAAGGATCATGCCACATTACCTTTGTGCCCTTTACCTCTATCATCACAATGCTCATAAAGTACGTATCTTTTAGTGACCATCAAAAAGGAAGTGGTGGTGTTTTAACTTAGCTATTGCCACTATAACATTTTATGACACAAACCGTAACAAACCCTGGTTTAGTAAGAATTTCCATTCTCATGCAGCTACAGGGTGCTGACATTTGGTGGCCCATGTTGCCCCAGCAACTCTACTTCTCAGGGAAGTTCTGTGCGCAGCTGGGTGGTGTGACTGCAGGTTGTTCTTATTTTCTGGTCATCTGAGCTAACCAGGGCCTATTTTGCTCATGGCAGCAGCAAAGGAGAGAGAAGTACAAATATGTGTGGCCTCAGGGACTTGGACCCACCTCCATCTCATTACTAGGGGCAAAGTAAATCCCATGGATGAGCAAAGGGAAGGAATGGAGAAGCTCAAGGTGCTTGTAATTACAGCAAAGCAAGAACGTTGTTGCAGAGAGAGGAACCAGAGGGCTACTTAGCCAATCGGCCCAATGGATGGACTGTCCAGGTTTTACCACTGCCTTTGGGGACAGGGCTTGTGTTTCTGCTAAGAGCCATAGCCTAGTAGGAATGACACATGGCATTTTTTGTTGAAAGGTGATGCCAGCAAGCCATTGAGATGATAATGATTATGTTAAGATGTTCATTCAATTGGATATTAGACCCCTGCTGTCCGCCTCAGCCTGCTACTTTGGAGCTCTTGCGGGACTCCCAGAGAGTTCCCATTGGTTGGGGAAGTGCGGTAGGAGGGATTTCCGGAGGAGGGAATTCCGGTTGGTGTGGTGTGTCCCAGGAGAAGGCAGCATGCATGGCGTTCGCGGGAGTTTTGGAAATAAAGTTTGTTCCTGCTTGAGTGGCTTGTGATTTTGTGCCCAGCCAGACTGCGGCATGTTTCCTATGCTCTGCCTTGAGGAAGAGAAACACCGAGTTCCATGACTCACTCCAGGGGAGAAATGGAGGGAAGGACAGGAGGACCAAGGAGTTCAGAGCATCCTCTCTTTTGTGCCCTTCCAATCCCCTGCCATTCAGCCATTCAGAGCACAGGGCTTGCCAGTGTGCCACACTTTGAGGTCTTGTATTCTGTGACTTGACTGTGGCATGTACCAAAACTATTTTGAAACAATAAACCTCTTTGTTGTCTCTCAGCAAAAGGCTTTCATTTCCAAACATGCTGGTCCTTGGCCTCTAGAAATTTATAACACCACTTGGGGCACTCCTGAGAGGTGGTGAAGAACCCCAGACCCTGCATCGGAGTTATCTGAGCATTTTGTGGAAACTATTGACTTTGAACCTACTATGACCAGAGAAACTGAACGATAATCTAATTCTCACTCTCAGAATTGAAGCAGAAAGATTTTATATCACAAGTAAGAGAACTCATGTCTAAAACTAGTTATTATTATCCCAAGTCAGGTGGGTGGTCTGCACTGGAACCCCAGAATGAAGCTTCGTGGCTACCTCTGTCTGGCTCCGCTGTCCTGTTCCTCCCTGTGCACGGGCCAGCAGGAACATGTGGGGTATGCACGGAGTTCCAGTGTCCCTTGGCTCACCATCCATTAAGATGCTTACCCTGAGAGAGATATATGATGTCGATTTTGTTTCCTTTGTTTTGTTTTGATGTTATTTTTGTGTCTCCTCAAAGTTCATTTTCTGAATTAAATAGCTTAATTTCACAGCAGAACCAGGAATAGATTTCCATACTATAGTTTAAAAACAAACAAACAACAAACAAAAAACACTTCTTTACTTCCTCAGTGGAGAGATGTAATAATTCTACAATAACATTTCCAGAGTTACCACATCCTCTTAAACCTTCCTTTATAAATTAGTTGACAAAATGTACTACCCTTCTTCTAGTTTGTTCTTGGAGAGCTCTGGCTAGAAAATCCACCACATGAAAATGGCCAGCCCAGGTTGCTCAGGTGACCACCAACATCACAGCCCAGGGAACTCAGGAGTTTTGTCAAATAGGGGAATTGTGCCCCAGCCGATTCCAGAGACAAACTGGAACCCTGGCATCTCCAAGAATCCCCTGCCTGCTCGGGAATTCAGGCTCTACCGTTGAAGTTTTGTGTCAGTGTGTCTGAAATGGAGTGGAAGCGGCTGCCTAGACTTCTGGGCTTCCGTTTGGCATTTAGTAAGTTGGATTTCAGTCACTGTTCTTATATAAACTAAAAAGCCACGTCGGCCACATGACCCCTAGAAAGTGTTCCTAGGTGCGAGTGTGTTTATGAAAGATGGGTGTCTGGGGATCTAAATGCTACCTTTCTCAGCCATGAACCTTAAACATTTGCCAAACTTCTTACCATTTACAGACGTGGAGGAAAAATATTTGGAGATCTGAAGGTTAGCTTGTCCCTAAGTTGACACTAATTATAGGACACGATTCCCTCTCTACACTGTTAAATTAAACTTTTATAGTTTAGTGATAAGAAAAAAAAATGCAAACACAACTACCCCAGAAAGGAGGATCTGCGTTCCTGTGCTGGGAGAGCAATTTGGAAAAGTAAGATTCTTGGCATCCGCTTTCCACTTTTATCTTCTTCTTTTTTAATCTCTGGGCAGATTGTCAAGATTCATTCCTGGCCATCCAGGGCTCTTTTCAGATGCTGTGTGCTTTGTACTGTTGAGGACACTAACATAAAGTAGCAAAGCTTCCCGCCTTGGAAATAAGACAGATGAGAGAGGAGGCGCTGCCATTATCAAGCTTCCTTACCCCCGGCCCTGGGTGGGCAACGCCACAGGGCAGGGGTGGGTAAATGTGAGAGCAGGAAGCACCCGACGGAAAATGGTGACTGGAATTAGCTGGGATGAAGGGTCCTAAGATGACCAACACTGAGCCCCAGGCCCAGGGGACAGGACCCAGTGTGTTCCTGATGGCCAGGGCCTGCGCCTCCAGGGGGCTCTTTAGTGAGGCCTGGGCCTGCTCAGCCTCACCACCACCGTCCCCCAGAGCAGCAGCAAGGTTCCAGTCCGCCAGCCGGCCCAGGGTCAGGAGGCCCTGTCACATCGGCAGACAAGGCACGGAGGCAGGTGTGTTGGCCACATCCTGCTCTGCCTTCTCCACACCCACTAGTACATTCCTAGTCTTGTTATTTCAGGGGCTCGTGACAATTCGCCCCAAGATAGCACTGCAGGAAGCAGAATCTGCCAGGGTGATTTGTCCACTATTTTAAAGAACAAGCTTTTCATTTCCCTTAAACTGTCTAAAATAAAGACACCTTTTCACTTTTAAAAAGGAAATTTCCATCTGCAATGGAATTGTCATTAGCGAGGGGTCACACACCAGCAGGACTGCTGCAAGTCAAAAAGAGAGGGTCCCATCTGCACAGTAAGGTGACACCTGTCCCCCCTCCCCGCCAATCCCAGCCTGCCCCACCACCCCCTCCTTACTCCCAGATGCCCTGGCAAGGACACGCCCCCTCCCTAGCTGAGGACTGTGTGCTTCATGCTGTGTACCCTGCTTGCATACATTACCGGAATCATTTTTCTTCCCTTCGTCTGACTTAATGTCAAGCCACTTCAGAGCCCAGCTGGAGAACCTAAGAGGGTGGAGGGCAGCAAGTTTCCCTCCCCAGGTCCTCCCCTTTCTCAAGCACAGAGATCACCTGTTGCTTTTGTTAATTCACTCATGTTGACACAAAGCTAGCCACGGGCAGGGACCAGCACAGCGAGCAGCACGGGGATCTTGGAAACAAGCCTCGGAAGAGTCTCCTGTCAGGAGCAGGTTGTTCTAAAGGAGCCCCCATGCTTTCCCCTCTTTCCCAGGTGTGCCCTGCAAAGCAGAGGGCTCCTGAGCATCCCTCTCCTGAAGCCCCGGATAAGGATGGGACAAGCGCCTGATAGCTGTCGCTGAAAGCCCCACTGCATCCTCAGGGGGCAGAGCCTGGGCCTCCCTGCCAGCCTGCCCACAGGAAGTGTGAACAGTGCTCCAACAGCTTTCGTTTTGAAACTGAGAGAACAGTTTGTTTGTTATATTTTGCCCTGTTTAGGCTGCCCAATTCCCCACTAATTTTAAACTACAGAATGAATTCTGTTAAAATCCAGAGTGGCAGCCTATGAAAGGCTGTCCTGGTGGCTCACATGGAATGGTCTCACAGCCACTGGTGGACAGGGGTGGTCCTTGTTGCTCATCACATATTAACCAGACTCGGAGCTGTGCCTCGCTCCCTTGTGATCTTCCAAACCACCTGGAGACTCATGTGCCTCCTAATATGCAGGAACACAGTTAAGTTTATTGTGGGCTTTCTTAAAAATTTAAATCCTGAATTCTGGGACTACAGGTAAATACAGATTCCTTAATAGGGCATGATCAAAAAAGAATGTTGTCTCACAAAATATGCATTTAAATATACGCACTCAGAGCCCAGTGCAGTGGCACACACCTGTAATCCCAGCAACTTGGGAAGCTAAGATAGGGGGACAGCAAGTTCAAAACCAGCCTCAGCAATCTGGTGAGTTCCTGCTTCAATCATGATCAGCGGCATGTAGGCCAGCCCCACCACGGCACAGCCAAGCAGCCAAAGTGTCTCAGTTATGTGGAAGATAGGAATTGGATTCTTCAAAATGCTGCTTTGATAGCAAAGATCCTCAAGTTAGGCATCTAGGGTCTAAGTAAACACATGCACATTTCCAAAAACCAGCAATGTGTTTCCTTTCTTCTCCCATGACAGTCAGACCAAGAATAAAGACCACGGTAAGCACATAGTGTAGTCAGGTATTCACCCCTTCCTTTCAGCAGACCAGAGTGATGTCCAAGCACCAGCACGGTGCTGAGGACACTGCATGGGGAGGGGCAGGTCCAGACCTGTATCTTGGAAAGCTCTGAGGGACGGGAGAAACAGAAACAGAGATCAACAGTTAAATATAAGACGCTAAGCATCACCTGGAGGGTCAGGAAGCCTGTGTCACCCTGTAGCAGAAGGATTATAAATCCCAGGAGAGCTGACTCCATGGAAGAGCTTTGGAGGATGCAGACCCTCTCCTAGAGGTCTGCAGGGCAGGCGAGGGAGGCAGGGGGTCTCAGCTGAGGGTGCAGCATGTGCCACAGTCTGACAACACCTGGCAGGCCTGCTGCTGTGAGTGCCCCAGGAGCAGCACGAGGCACCTGTGGAAATGAGGAATCAGGCAAAGGGCTGGGAAGGTGAGCAGAGCAGGACCGGAGAGGCTCAGGCACTGTGCTCCCTGAATGGCCACTTCATGGTGCTCACATCATGGAAGATGATTCTAGGCCAGAAAAGTGGGCCAGAGCCTACCTGAGATGATCACAGAGGGGCTGAGTGGGGAAGAGGCTACAGGGGCTCTTTGGAGCAAGACTGACTCAGAATGGATGGAAGTCAGACACGAGGCACATGGGTTTCTCCTTTGAATGAATGAGTGACCAGTGACCACCCAGTCACCCAAACTCCAAGATCGTGTTGGGGAGGAAAAGCTCTGGAAAGGGAGACAGACAGAGCTCCAGTGTACGTCTGCTGTCAGCCTACGTCCTCAGCACAGCTCAGAGTTTAAAAGACAAGGGGAGGCAGAGGGCAGAGAGAGGAGGTCCTCGTGCATGTGTCACGTGGTCATGTGATCACTCGCTCACGTGGGAAAAGAAGTCCAAGCTGTGCCTGTGTCTCTCTGGAGTCTCTGCTCAGGGAAACCCAGGCAGTTCATCAGATATAGGCTCTGGCACAGACACCAGAATAAAAGTTCTGTGCTACCTTTTCCAGTTTGAAAATCTCTTTTGACTTTAGCACATCCAGTGTTTCTTAGCTTGAAAATGAGCCTAACCGGCTGCTTTGTGAAGGACCCCCCTGATTCCTCCTGCCCTCTCCTCCCTGACCACTGTCCCCCACACGATGGCCTTCCAGATCTCCCTTCTGCAAGTTCATGTCAGGTGTCATGCTGGGCATGCTCTCACAGACGTGCATGTTTTATTTGGTCCTCTAGATAGTCATTCTGTGATATTTGGGGGTTCAAATGTCCTCAGTTACCAGGCTGTGAAGTTTGTCCACATAGATCCATAATTAATGTTATGCAATAAGTATTCTATGATAACACAAATAGTCCATAAACCATCCACTTTTCCTTCATTTTTGGTGTATCCTTCTCCGAGTCCATCTATAAGTCAAAGCTTCTTGGGTGGTTGCGGGGTGCAGTTCCAGGAACAGACTCAAGGGCCAGAGTGAAAGAAAACCAAGGAGGAGGGAGAGTCAATGTGAGACTGGAGGGAGGGTCTGGGTGGCTGCCACCAAGTGTGACGGATGGCTGATCCTGTAGTTTTGTTTACCAGGAAGACATTTGAGTTTAAGTTTGGAGCTGTGAGTCCAGAGGAAGGAGGGGAAAGAATTAATGCATTGACTGGTCTCTGTAGGGAGGTAAAAGTGGCTCCCTGTCCTCTCCTGGCTTCTTTGACTGGACTACAAATCAAACGTGAGACGGAAGGCAGGAGAGAGCCCTGCGCAGCACTTACATACTCATGGGAGTCCTGCCACCACCCCAGGCTGGGAGGAGGGCTGCGCCAAGCGCTGAGGCTCAGCTAGCAGCCCCTGCTACAGGGGGGAAGAGGTCCGAGCTTCTGGGGGAGACAGGCTGCAGAAGGGGAGCAAAGGCTCAGACAGGAGTCTCAGGTGCGGAGTGTGGCCCTGAGAAGCTCCTTCCTGGGCAGACACCTTCCCTAGGGAGAATGTCCTTCATGGGCACCGGGCACTTCCTTTACAGAGCTGCTGCTGTATCTGTGGTTCTCTGAATAACGGTGATAGTCATATGCCAAAAAGAAACATTTGGGGTGGTACACCCCGAGCCCTGAGTTTTAGTGTGAACACCACAGGTTCACACTAAAAAACAGTAACTCCCCACCCTCTTCATGTGTCCTCTGGAGCTGCTGAGGCTCCAGAACATGCCACAGTGTGGCCCGTTGGCCTGATGAGCACTTGGGGTTGTGGAAACTAACAGGTCAGAGAAACTGCACCCCTGTCCCGAGAACTTCTGTTGGAATGGAAACGAGAGTGCCCAGCTAGGAAGGGACCAGAGAAAAGCAGGCCACAGGAGAAGGGGACGCCCCGATGCACCACGGAGGGCTCAGCAGGGGCTTTTGCAGAGACCAGGAAACTCCCTAAGATGTTTGAGAATGTGGACCCCAGCTCCATCAGGTTTCCACAGAGCAGAACATTCTAGGTGCCTTATCTGCTGCACAAAAATCCAAGATGAAAAAGAAACCGACACATGTCTGAAAAGCCCGCTCTCGGGAGGAGCCGGGGCAGGACCTCTGGAAGGGATTCCAGACCCAGGCCTTGTTCAAACAGAGCTGGTGGCTCCAGGTGGGTCACTGACCCAAAGACCTCCCTGTGGGACAGGAAGTGGAGGGGGGACAGTTATGTTGATAGCCCTGACCTGGGAAGGCCTGGAATAACACGTGAGTTTGTGTTTTTGTTAACAAAAATGTTTAAAAAGTAGAAAAAAAAGTAAAAATTAAAAAAAAATAAAGTTTACAGAAAAAAAATATAAAGATGATATTTTTGTATTGCGTATAATGTGTTTGTGTGTTGACCTAAGTATTTATTATGAAAGAGTCAAAAACACAGAAAGACAGGGACCACGCATCCTGTTTCGAATGTGAAACAAGAACTTACTGCGGGTCGACCTGCTGTAGACAGTGGTCTCTGCAGACTCAGGGGGCGGGGTGCAGGGGCAAAGGGGGTGGACTTGCTCAGTGCATGTTGTATGTGAGCATTAATATCACACTTAACCCCACTTAGCATGTGTTATTAATATATGTTGATAACATTTTTAAAAGTATCAAAATTAAAGACAATAAGTTTATGAAGTTAAACAGTCCCAGTAGCTTAGGTTGCTTTACTATATAAGAAAGAACAGTTTTCGGAATTCGGTGCAGCCTAAAGGTAGCATCCCTGATCCGCAGAACCTGAGGCGGGCCCAGCCTCCCTCGCTGACCCCAGAGGCACCTCCACTGCACCAGCTGCACTCAGGGCAGTGGGAGGGACGCTTGGACACTCAGACATTTGCGACCCTTTACCATTGTCCCTACATCAGTTCAGTGCCCTGCTGCACATCCTGGCCCCCAGGAGTGACAGGCCAAACCAGGGAGGCCTGCGTGAAGACCCCCCAGACTGAACTCGGCAGTACTTGTGAGGATGCTGATGTGAGCACAAAGCAGCTTGTTTCTGTATCCTCAGGCTTGTGGCAAGACTACCATCCGGGTCTGTGTGGGGATGCTCTGGGAAGTCCACCTGCTGGTGGGTTTCTATGAACACACCTCCAGCATTAAGCACTGCATCACTGACTATTTTTAAGTTTGTTCCAAAAGCAAAAATTTAGCATGTTAAGCATCAGAAAGGATCTATCAGGCCCACTCTGGGGACCATCAGTTTTCATCTAAACCAAATGACTCTTCTTGTCAATTATTTCATCTCATTTCCAATTCAAAGTGTGTATTGGAGGCATCGACGCATACAGGAAAAGTCACAGAATTGTCCCCAATGTGCTGGCTCAATTAGCAACGGTGCAACCTCACAGGCACAGAGAAAGTCACCACTTCATAGCAGTGTGCCTCCAACTAAATGTCAGGAAAGTTCCACAGCCATTTTTTTTTATGGAAGAAAAGAAAAAAAAACTCTTGAAAATTCATTCTATTAAAGGTAAAAGAGCAGAGATCATGGCAAATACCACAGCAGATTCTAAAGTTTAACTTCAAAGAAGAAAATCAGCTGTTTTTGAAGCAAGTAAAATGTACAAATATTTTCTTTTAGAGGGAAAAATATACTAAAACAGTAGTCTTACTAAATTAAGAAGATGATGTGTCACAAATGTATTTGAAATGAATTGTGGTTGAAATGGTTCATAATGTTATCCCAAAACATTTGAAAATAAAATTAAATTAAAAATTTTTTAAAAACCATAGATTTCAAATTCCACAACCATATGTAATCTAAGAAAGTATTTGGGACAATTCAACCTCGGCTTATTTCCTGTTTCCTGTGTCATATTTTACAAATATCTGTATTTTTTAAGCACCTATTTTATAAATCAGCTTTTGTATCCTAGAACAATGTTGGAAACATTTTAGTTTTTATTTTAACTTTTTAAAATTAAAATAAAAATAAGTAAATAAGTTTTATTTTATAACTTTTTATGGATAAGTTCTCTATATTTTGGTTATTGTTTATGGACAATCAAAAACAGTTCAGAGATAAAGCTCCAACCTCATCTTCATATGCTTTTTCAAGATTTTAAGTTATTAAAATCAGTCTAGCAAACAGCATCAAGGCCCAAACCACCTAGAATATTAGATTTTGATATTCTGTAATTGCTCTGTGGTATATCTTAATTTGTTTGATGAAGCTTCTAATTTTAGTTGTATATATTTATATCCTGCACTGCAGTTGAATGAAAATGAAAATGCAAAATCTATGGTACTTATAGTGTTTAAACTTGATGGAACATTAGAAAGAATTATAGGTAGACCTAACTTTTTAGATGTCTTCTATGTTATAAAAATATTTCTTCAGCAGCTCAGGAGGCTGAGGCAGGAGGATTGCAAGTTCAAAGCCAACCTCAGCAAAAGTGAGGTGCAAAGCGACTCAGTAAGACCCTGTGTCTGAATAAAATACAAAATAGGGCTGGGGATGTGGCTCAGTGGTCCAGTGCCCCTGAGTTCAATCCCCAGTGCCAAAAGGAAAAAAAAAAATTCTTAGTGGAAGTCATCATGAATCTACACAAAAGAGGACATATAGCCCAAAATATTATTTCTTAAATAATTTCAGATTTTCCTATTGAGACATGGGAAAAGGCTGAGGTGTGCTCAGGGTGGGGCACTTGCTAGAGTGAGGGAGGCCCTGGTCAATCCCCAGCACCCCTCCCCAACACAAAGAGAAGGAAGCCCAGAGTAACCTGCTCGGAGCTTGACAGGCCCCCGCGTGCACTGCAGATGGTCCTCTCTTGTTGACTAATGCAACACTGTCAACTCAAAGCATCCACTTTCATATTAATTCAACATAAAATGTAACTTGAAGATTAAAGACAATTTCATAAATTAAAAAAACTCCTGAAAATTGCAGTGTCAGATAACAGTAAGAACCTCAAAGTATTCAAATATGTAACAAGATAAATTATTCTGATTATGCTCCTATAATGGTGAAATAACCAGTATAAACAAATCATTCTATTATTTTATTTGAAATGTATGTACATGTGTCATTTTGGGTGCTAATAAAGAATTTGTTTCTTGGAGTTATTCTGTATGTCTACCAATACAATAAAATGACCATAATTTTGATTCTTGCTTAGTATATCATTTCACTTTCAAAACCTTTAATAAGTTGTTTTAAATTTTCTAGAAAAACTGAAAAAGTAGTACAGAGAGTTCCACATTCTGCATAGCTAACTCCCTCTGTTCTGACCCCCTACACCCCTGGTGTATTTCTCTTGCACACCACACTGTGAGAACCTCCAAAGCTCTGCCCACCATGGAGTAGAGATCATGCTCCCACAGTGAAAGAACAAGATTAAATCATTTGGTGTTGAGGGCCATAGCGAGTCGGGATGACACATGGCATTTTTGCCAGAACAGAGTGGTTGAGAGGTGACGCCAGCAAGCCATTGAGATGATAATGGTTATGTTAAGCTGTATATATTAGACCCCTGCTGTCCGCCTGGGCCTGCTACTTTGGAGTTCTCGCAGGGATTCCCGGAGAGTTCCCATTGGTTGGGGAAGTGCCAGAGGAGGGATTTCTGGTTGCTGGTTCCTGGAGGAGCCACGAGGCATTCGGGAGAGTTCCCGGGGAGCATATGTGGAGTGTGCTGGTGGAGTTCAGAAATAAAGATTGTTCCTGCTTGAGTGGCTCGTGATTTGTGCCCAGCCAGACTGCGGCAATTTGGAATTCTTTTATGAGGGGAAGTTGTCAATTTTTCACCATTTGTTTATTAGGTGTTTATTTTATTATTTGGATTAAAATCCAATAAATTTTCATTTATTTTCTTGGTCCCAGATTCTGACTTTGAAGGTGATATCTGTTATCAGCTTTCTGTCACTGTGACCTAAACTTCTGACGAGAATCGCTTAAAGGAGCAAAGGTTTATTTGGGTTCATGGTTTCAGAGGTTCAGTCCTTGCTCTAGTCTGTTTTGTCTTTTTGGGCTGGAGGTGAGCAGAGCTTTGTGGCCATAAGACATGGAGGAGAAGCCCTGCTCCCTTGCTCCTGGTGTATGGGGAAGGACCACAAGGCAGATGTACCCTTCCAAGGCAGCCTCAGTGACCCCCTCCTCCAGCCACGCCCACCTGCCCGCAGTTACGCACAGTCCATTCATGGTAGGATGAAGTGATGAGGATCCAGCTCTCACGATCCAACTGTCCTGCACTGACTGTAGCTGGGGCAGGGGGCGGGGACCTCATACCTAAACCACAAGGAGTCACTGTGTAAGTCCCTGTGTCCTTGATATAGTCACCAATCATCATGAAGCTTTTATCTTTCTGATTGAAGGAATTATGCAATTATAATTACATGTGATTTATATCAGTGCATTTTTAGGGAGTACTGAACGTCCACTATAACTTCACCAAAAATGAGAAAAAAGATAATCAAGTTGCTTATTATTAATTACATTTTTCTTTATGTTGGTTTTACTAAACGGCGTTCTTTATTTTACATTTCTTATGGTCCCTATTCCTTCCAGAACACAGGCTTCCTTCCTCTTCCGCCAGAAGTCTTCTTTCGCCAGGCTGCACAACTCCACGTCTGCTGACTCCTGAAATGATTCTCTTCTCCCATCATTGCTTGGCCATGTCTCTTTGTTGTTGCTGTTTTCATTCTCAGTCTCCTCAAGGATGTTTTTGCTGAATGTGTAAATCCTAGTTGACATTCTCTTTCATCAACTTAAACACTTAAATCCTCGGTACTTTCCCATGGAACTCGGCAGTGACTCTGAGATGTTTCCCTTGTGTGAACTTCACTGCTTTTCTCAGAAAATATGTCTGTGGTGAAACATCCAGAAGTCAGGCTCCAACTGGGTGAATGTGACACTAGGCACAGCCCTGCAACCCACCTTAAGACCCAGAACACCCTCGCCCGTTACGGGAACGCCCTTACGCTCTTTGAAGACCATCCCCATAGCATTAAGCTGCCATTGTCCCATCTCTGTTGCCAGAAGGTCAACTTTGGTGGTTCTTGAGTGCCTATAAATTTTCTTCATTTGAATCTGACCTTACATGTTCAAAATAACAGTATTTGATAATTTCCCCTGAATTATCATGCATTAGCAGATTATGGCTGAGCTGTATTTCCTTACATCACCAAACCACAGTGGGTGTCACAGGATCTTAGTCTGATGGTGTCTGAGTTGTTTCTGGTTTCCAACTACTGGTTTCTTGACATATTCCTGCTGAACAAACCACCAAAAATCAAATTGCTAAAACAACACAGGTGTGTCATCTTGCAGTTTTGAAGGTGAGATGGCCAACGTAGCCTCTTTGTGGTAAGACTACTATGTTGGTGTCCTGCATTTGTTTCTGAAGAGGATGCGGGGCCTGGCTTCCTGGCTTGGCCAGCGTCTGGTGCACACATGATTCCTTGGGGAGTCTTTCCCTCTCTTCAGACACAGCCCCCAGGCAGGGTTTGCTCATCCTCCTGCAGTCACGTGCCCCTCCCATCCTGAGCTCAGGAAAAGTCCTTTGAAGAGCTCACAGGACAGACAGACAAGCCAAGCCCCCCTCCTCACCCAGGTCCTTCTCAGTTTCATCTCCAAAGTCACCTTTCCCATGGGAACTGGCTGTTCTCGCCCCCAGGTTCAGGGCTTTCTTTCCTGAGAAGGGCAGGCCTGGTAGAAGCACGCAGGCCAATGGGCCTCAGGTCCACCTGGGATTCACTATAGAGCACGGCCAGACTGCGCTTGCACCCCCTTCAGAAACCACAGGAGAGGCCCACTCACTCCACGGCTTCACAAATCGTTAGCGGAGTCCGTCTTCATATTAAACCTTAGCCTTTCCAGAGGGTGTTGAAGTCATCTTATTGCAGCTTTTATTGTTTCTGTTTAGCCATCATAAAGTTGAGCATTTTGTTCTTTTATTGATTAATTTGATTGCTTTTGTATTTGTATTGATTGGTTGGAGTTCTGCGTGTATTTTGAATGGAAACTCTACATAACACAAGTGCATTGTGATTATTTTCTTCCTGTTCAAGGTTTACCTTTTCATTTCTTAATAGTGTTTGCCCATTAGCATAATTTTCAATTTTTTCCAGATCCTATTCTTCAGTTTTTCTCCCCCATGGCTAATATTTTTCACTATTACAAGCAATCTTTGCTCTGATTGCTGAAAACACTTTTCTAGGTTTTTGCATCCAGTTGTAGCTTTTTAGTAGAGGTCAATGATCCACCTTACATTATAGTGGTTGCTTTTGCTCTGGAGCTGGGCAGAGGTGGGAGACCTTCTTTCCCCTGGGATTATAGAAGAGCTGTTCTGGCCTGAGTTGATCACTAGACTCTCTGGTCACCTCTCCTGACACATGTTGGTCCTCAGGCCGATGCTACACTCTTGATTATTAGAGCTTTAGACTATGTTTTCCAATAATGTATAATCTTAAGTCTAAGTACTTCAATCTTAAGTATTAAGTCTTAAAATACATTCACTTTTTAAAATTTGCTTTGGCAATTTTATATTCTCTAAATTTGAAAGCTGATTAGTCAGTTTCCAAAAAATAACCCTATTTAGATTCTGTTCAAAATCACATTGAATGAATAGATAAATCTGGAGAAAATTAATATTCATTGATGTTGAGATTTCTGATTGATGAGCAGAGTTTATGTCACCAAATGGTAAGGTTTATAAAATTTCTCTTAGCCAAGTTCAGAGTTTACAGTTTAGGTCTTCCTTGTTTTTATTAAATATTTCACTTTTTGTGATGATATTTTAAATTAATTTCTTCATGTTTTAATGTGAACTTTTGAATTTTTACCTTTAACTTCTAATAAATTAAAATACAATCAATTTTACTTATGGACCTTTAGTAATCTTAGTAAGCTTGCTTAAAGGTCTAGGGTCTGTCTTATAAATGTGATAAGATTGTCACAAAGAACCATGCTTTGGTGACTGCAGGTAACTTGATTTCTTCACTCCCAGAACCTCATTTTAGTGCAGGATTCCCTGGCTCTGAACTCCAGGACAGCGTCAAATGGACGTAGCTAACCAAGCCCTCCGTGTCCATCCCGAGACCTCAACATCTCACCATCACTTGCTGAATAATTTTTAGAAATGCTTTGTCGTATTTGGGCATTCCTCTTGAACATAGTTTGATTAGGTTACATTTTTGTCATTCGCTAGGTTTGACTAGAGACTGTTTCCAAACGTCTGTTAAAAGTCTCACATTGGCCAGCTGTGGTGTCCCACGCCTGCGATCCCAGTGACCCTGGAGGTGGAAGCAGGAAGATTGAAATTTCAAGGCCAGCCGCCACAAGTTAGTGAGACACTGTGTCAAAATAAAAAATAACAAAACAGGGGGATGAGGATGTGGCTCAGTAGTTAAGTGACCCTGGTTCAATTTCTAGTTCAAAA
Source organism: Urocitellus parryii (assembly GCF_045843805.1). NCBI lineage: Eukaryota > Metazoa > Chordata > Mammalia > Rodentia > Sciuridae > Urocitellus > Urocitellus parryii. Next base: position 62,006,230 of record NC_135544.1, on the reverse strand, counting down.
TATAGATATTGTTTTCATTCAAGGTCTATTCTCATAGTAAATTACATTTATTCCTTTTTAAGTTTTGAGCTGTCTTCCTTCCGATGAGACCCACTTGATCATGAACCACTAGCAGCTTCATAAATTGCAGATTCCAATTTTCTGCTGTTTTCTGAGTGCTTCTGTGATGATGTTCACAAGTATTAGTCAGCGGTTTTCTTTCTTGAGAGTGCCCGTCTTGTTTCTGGTTAGTCTGTTTTGCCAGTAGAGTGGCATTCTGTCTGGTCAGACGACGGGAGAAGCCGTCCCTCTTCCACAGTCTTGGAACAAGTTGGTGGCAGCGACGATGGCTCTTCTCGAAGTGATTGAGGGAAGTCGCCAGAGAAGACATCTGTGCTTCTTGTTTTCTCCGTCAGGAGTTTTCAAAACAGGAATTCTGTTTATTTAACAGACTGAGACGACTGGAGGCAACGGCTTCTTCCAGACTGAGCTTTGGTATCCTGTGCCTTTCGGGGACAGCCTCGGTGTCTTACGCTCCTCCTGTGGCCCACTGGGCCCCACGCCTCAGTGCCATGCCCCTGCGAAATGACTATCAAACACATACTGCTGCTAGCTGGAGAAAGACCAAATTTCAAAATTCAAAGAACACTTTCTGTTGAATGTATATCATTTTCGCATCATTATAAAGTCAGACATAATCATTCCGTCCAACCACCTTAACTAAGAAGTAGTCTGCATAACCCAGGTACACTTCAGATGCCTGGTGGAAGGACCGTAACCTTGAAACTCTGTTACAGCCTATAACCTCTAGCTCACTTTCAACCTGCGGGGTGTGGTGGGAAGTCAGCTCCCAGGGAGGACACAGAGGTAAGCTCCCACCTGGCCACTGGGCTCTCCTGGTGCATAGACCTATTAACATAAATGGCTTAACTCTACTGTCTTGCTAATTCTTTTTTCCGAATGTTCTTTTCTAAGTCTTCTTTTTCTCTTGACCTGACTTTTGTTATAATGAAATCTCTTTCCTCCTTCCTTCAGAGTTAAGTAATTAATAGAGTTAACCAATTAATAGAATTAACTAATTAGATATATTTGGGTTTCTGTTCCATTTTGCTACACTTTTTATAGTGGCAGCTCTATAATTTGTAATATATCTATTTAATCAATCAGAGTTTATCTTTAAACACATTATATCTTTTCAAATATGTTGTAAGGACCTTAAAAAAGCATATTTACATTTTTCCAGTCTCATCCTTTGTATTTTTATTGCCAAACATTCACTCTGAAATGAAACAAACTCCCAAATACGCTGATCCTATTTTCACATTCATACTCACTTGTATTTAAGGACTTCAGACTCCGTCTAGCCCTGTCTGGAATGTTCAGGATGCTCTTTTTAGTTACAACTTCCTGTCTGTTCAACTTCCTTTCTGGCTGAAGAATATTCTTTTGTCATCTTGTGGTACTGCTGATGGTAATTAACTGTTTCCGTTTACTTTGGCTGAAGTATGTTCATTTTTATTTCCTTTCTGAAATACAGTTTTGCTAAGCACTGGGTTTGAAGTTCGCAGCTCTGGGCTTCTGGGACTATCAACCCCCTGACCTGCTGTTTGCCTGGTTTCTGATGAGCCATGGATGTGAGCTCCTTAGTTCTGGAAACCTAATGTCTCCTCCCTCTTCTCGTTGTTTTAGATTTTCATCTTTATTGCTATTCTTCAGAAACTTTACTGCAATGGTTCTTTGTACAATTATCTTAGGTTTCTTGGGCTTGGAGACTATTGAAGACTTGGATCTTCAGAGAATACTATTTATCACCTAAGGAAAAATTTCACCCATCATTTCTAAAATATTATTTTTCTAGATTTTAATTCTTCCTTCTTTCCTTTGAGGACCCAAATTGCACATACTAGTTGATATTTTCCCATGGGCCAATTATACTGTCTTCATTTTTAAATTTTTTTTTCCTGGTGAGTGTTTTATTCTTGAGAGGTTCTGTTGCCATTTCTTCAAATTCACTCATATTTTAGTTTGAGTTTCTGATCTGCTGCTAATTGCATCCAATTTTTTTTTAATTTTAAATATTAAATTTTCATCTCTATAATTTCTATTTGAATTTTTTGACTTTATCATTGTTTTTCCTCTCCAGACAGTTTTCTTCTACGTTCCTGACTATCTGAAACTTATTTATAATAAGTGTCCTGATTGTCGTATCTACTGATGTCATCATCTCTGACTCTTTTTATTTCTGGCTTATCTCCTGGAAGGGAAGCCTACCTTTCCATTGTTTCTTATCTTACGATAGTGACATGGTGATCTTACATTGCTGAACTCTGAGCTGTGTTCCACTCTTTCCCAGGGCTGAACTTTGTTCTGAGGTTACGCTGGGTTGCTCACAAATAGTTTGACCCAGTCAATGCCTGTTTTGAAGCTTCATTTGTGCAAAATCAGAGCATCTTTTGTTGTAGAGATAGTGGCCCAGTACTGTCTTGGGAGGCATCCATTCAACTCTTGGTGTGATGTCCTTACATTCTGTCTCTAGGAATGCAACTGTACCCACGTCTCTGTGGGATCTGAAGTTCTTGTATCTCCTTCTTTCTATGATCTGATATCACTGAATTTCCCCTTCATTCATGCAGAATTCAGAATTCAGCCAGGGATATTTCTTACGGTCTGTCCAATTGTCTCATCTCTGGGGTCCCACCTCACACAGTCTAACCATCTCAGCCTCTGTGAGCTGAGATCTCTGCCTAATTGCTCTTGAGATTAAGGGCCAAATGGTTTTTGATTTAATTCTATGTTCTCTGGTTTGGGTACAGTCTTGTGGTCTTACACTGGGTCTCTTACAAGAATTTCTTCCTTGTGCCCTTTCTCTTAAGACTTGAAATTATTTTTTGCCTATTGTCCAATTTATGAAAATAGCTACTATCATCTGTCTCATTTTCTAGTGTAGGAGAATAATTTCCATAGCACTTGATTGCTCATAAAAGTAGAAATCCATGGTTCTGTATTTTGACTTAGCATATAACATAAACCCCAATTACATACTACTATTTTTTTAATTCAATGCACACTTAAGAGTTTATAAAACATTTTTATGAACATTTTTTAAAAAAACTAATTGACAAAGTTGTAAAACTTACTTTTTGTGACTAAAATGTATCGTTGGGAATTTTACTAGCTGTTTATGATAATAAATGGTCTAAAAATTCATCAGTGAGCAATAGTTTATTGTCCTGTTTATGTATTTTTGCACTTTGGTACCAACTGAATGAAAAGCAAACCTGAGAATGTCACACACACTTTCACTGTTTCTCACTTCCGTTTCATTAGTCCTCTTAAGATTACTTAGGTCTGTGCATCTAACTTCAAGTGGTAATTTTATTTGGGAGCACCCTTGACCCTCAGAAGGTCCTCATCCCAGGCAACACCCCCATGGACCTTGCTTTACCTTCCCAGAACTAAGTGCCTAGAGCTGCACTAGCCTCGGCCAGTGCCCCTAACCCTTCTGTACATTTTACTATATATTCATTCAAAATTTTACTTGATATTATCTTAAGTCTATCTGACATTCTGGCAGCTCATTTTTTCTTCCTCTGTTTCATGCATTTGAAGCTTCCGGCACAGTAATTTATAGCTTACACCTTACATGTGTTCACAATTACCTTGTATAAAATACCGATTTATTTATGCATTCTCCATGGAAAGACACTGGATTATTTCTTATTTTTTATATTGAAATCCACATTGCAATGAACTTCCTTATGCATTTCTCCTCACATAGCTCACTGAGAGTTACTCTTAATAACATAACTTACACCAGAATATCCTGGCTATAGGATGTAATCATCTTCAAATTTACTCAAAATTGCCAAATTTCTCTTCAAAATGCCAGTCATTATTCAAGTTTGCACTGGCAGAGCACAAATTTCCTGTGGCTCTGAATTCCTGCCAGCACGTTCCAGGGACTGTTATTCTAAAGTTATGTGCAAGTGTACACGGGGCTCGGAGAATGGAGCCGTCACCTCCTAGGTCTGCGTGTTTTCAAGGAGACTGAATAAGCCAAAGTAATGAGCACCTGGAACAAGACAGGAGAAACTGGAGTGAAGAGGAGGATTTCAAGGACTAACAACCTTCAATCCACAGTTCTGCAGCCACAGGGAGAGAAGGGAGTGCTTTAAAGAGTGCAAATATAAGCTGACACCAAATTCTGTGACTAAGGAGTTCAGGTGGGTGGGGGCCACCAATCCCCGAGGTATGGGGCAGTTCTGTCCAGTGCTCATAATGGAAGTGTTTTGTTGAATAAGTTCACACAGGTTAAGTGTCCCTTCGCCTAAATGCATGGGACCAGAAGTCTTGCAAATTTCAGATTTCTCAGGTTTTGGAATATTTGCATATACAAAATGAATTGTCTCGGGAAAGAGACCCCAATGTAAACATGAAATCTATTTATGCTTCACCTCCAGTCTATACGTATTTCAAAGGCAATTTTATGAAGAATTTTTAATGCCCCAGAATTTGTTTGTTTTTTTTTAAGAGAGAGAGAGAGAGAGGATTTTTTAATATTTATTTTTTAGTTTTCGGTGGACACAACATCTTTATTTTATTTCTATGTGGTGCTGAGGATGGAACCCAGTGCCCCGCGCATGCCAGTTGAGCACGCTACCGCTTGCGCCACATCTCCAGCCCGACATTAGCATTTTGAGTGAGGTCAAGTGTGGGTTTTGTTCTTGTGACATCCCTGTCAGTGCTCTCAAAGTTCTGGATTTTGGAGCATTTCGTCTCGACATTTTCAGATTAGGGGTGCCTCACCTGGATTATGCATGAACACCTGAGACTGTGTATGTTCAAGTGCTATAGGGGTCAGCTTCCTTCCAGATAGCACGAGTGTTCTAGGCACACTGAAATTTCTAGAACTGATCTACCTGTTCCAAAGACCCTTCCTCATTTTGGCCAGGGAGAAATATTTTAGAAAGGAAACAAAAAGAAATATCAGGCTGAGATAATTAAGATGTCGGCCAACCCACAGATAGTACTTGAAACCTGAGACCTTCGTGTCAGGAGGTTCCCCTTCCAGGGCTGTGATTCATTGGGGAAAATAAATAGAACAGCGAAATCGCTACACTAATTATGTGAGTTCTCACTATAATTACCATGAAATTATAAGTTATAGTAATTTTCAGTACTCCACCAGGGAAAATGAAGTTACTTTGAATTATAACGGCAAATTAGATGGTATCTTACAAAAACATGAAACGGCATAAGCAATTTGGGTCACTGCGATACGTGGTGTCCTGAAATGCATCCCCTTCATTATCCGATTAAATAAAACCATACAGTCATGCTTGCAGTGAAGCTTCCTGCCTCCCGAAACGTAATAGATGGCAGGACTCTGAGAATGACAGGAGTCATATTAAGTCAAGAGAACACCCTGTCACTCAGGAGAACTCCACACCGGGGAAGGGGGCAAAGGAGATGAGTCTGCTCACTTTCCTGCTGGCACAGAGGTACTGATTCGTATGTGCCTGGCTTCTTTGAGATGACTCTCGGTGGGCGTAAGCACTCCCCTCCTCTCTTCTGCTACCAGAAGCAGCACCAGGTGGTGGTGGAGACCTAGTGGTTGGCAGAGCCCCAACATGGAAAGAACTCGGGATACCAATCACCATGTGAATGAGCACCACCTGCAGCAAGGATCCCAAACCTCGTGCTGCACTCGTACTTGGACAAAAAGTCAGTTTCTATTATCATGGAAACCTAATTTTGAGTTTTGTTATCTAGTATTTCCTTAGCGAATACATGGAGTTCCATTTGGACAAGGAAATCCTACGCTGATTAGTAGACATAATGTACATAATAGAGGGCTCATTGCTTATGAGTTGGCACTAGATGACTTGTGATTTGAAAAGAGTGTACTTTGCACAGGACCAACTTAGTTCTATAGAAATCAGAACCTCAGTGACACCACAAGTATATAAATACCTCTGTGTATGTATATGTATAAATTTATATATAATATAATATATATTATATATTAAATGTATAATATCTATCTATATTTATATATACATATATGTAATTTTTGGTTTTTCAGTGAAAGGTATGGAACCCAGCACCTCACACAAGCTGGGCAAGCACTCTACCATTGAACTATATTCCCAGACCTTCAGCAAATATATGTATGTATGTGTGTGTGTGTGTGTGTGTGTACATATATGTTAGCAACCATATTTTAATGTATCTTAGTTTGCCTCTAAGCCAACAACAAGACATTTAGTTGCTATTGGTGCATGAAAGAAGTCAAACTGTGTTATACTTTGCTCCTGAAAGGAAATGTTACATAGTACAAAGACTCTTGTAAGTGGGAGAAAAAACTCAGGTTCAGCCTCTGGCTTTGACACCTTCAATCATGCACATCCTAAATGGCTATTCAATTTCATCCTCACTTCTTCCATTTGTGGAATACTAGGTAAAGATAGATGTCCTTATCATCTAAAATATAAGATATATGTAGGAATTAGTACCTGTGCTCTATTTCACATGGTGTTAATGTATTTGCTCCATTTTAAAATATTATTACAAGTAATGTAATCTAATTTAGAGCCATGCGACCATTGTATAAATGAACTTAAATATTTGCACATACTGGTAGATATTATAAAACCTACAGAACATAAGGGTTCATATTATAGAAACCTTGCGTTGCATTCCACTTTACCATGTCAAGCTAATGTGCTAGATCCATATTAGACACTCAATCCAAGAATATATTATAAGTACAAATTTATATTCCACTCATTCCTCTCCTTATTCTTCTTGAGTTTTCTTTAAAGCAATGGGTACATTTCATTATGTTTGTGTGTGTGTTTCTGGAGCACCACCATTACATACCACATGCTCACAGTCACAAGGTAACCTGCTGAAGACCCTGACTTGAGAGTCCCATGCTCCTGATCACAGACCCAGGTTCCTCTCCTAGTCAAAGGCTTGTTCTAGGTCTCCTGTACTCCTGGGTCAGCTGGCCATGTGTGTGTCCCCCTTTGTGTGACCTGAGCAGTTCTGAGGTTTAGTTAACAGCCGCCAAGAGCTCATTTCTGGGGGTTCATGCATAAAGGATCTGAGGATCATGATCATGAAGTTAGCCTGAAACCCTGTGAATCTATAGCAACAAAGTCCTGGAAACCTTCACCTACATATCCACCAACACTCTCCACCCAGCTGAGTATGACGGCATTTGCACACACGCACACTCACACACCATATGCATGCTTAAATGTGTGCATAATCTAGTTACATACATAGGATTGTGTGTGTGTCATATATACACACGTATACATATATGTATACAATTGCAGGGCTTTATATAGACAACAACCTTTTTACATTGTGCTTTTTATTTCACACATAATATAAAATCTGGTGACCATGAAACCTATATAGATCTTCGCAGACCTTTCATCCTGAAGATGATGCAGAGCAAATCCTGAATTCATCTAGAATCTCTGAGGGTGAAGCTGGGTCTTTCTTGGGGTCATAGAGTAATTCTGGATTTATGAATTCAGTTTCTCTTTCTATCTAGTTTTCTACCTATTACAACAATTTTTCAGAGTCAGCCTGAGGGCTGGAGAGTAAAACGGACATGAAACAAAATTTGGAGTTAGTTTTCCCTAATATTCTGTCACCATTAAAGGTGCACCACTTCTGCAGCTTCATGACTACTGCCACCCAGATGCATCTGTGTTTCTACTTCAGCATCATGACTCCATGGACATTTTGAAATTTGTTAAATTAAAATTTTAAAATTAAATTTTTCTCTTGTATTCCAAACAGAGCAGAGGTAAACTATAGGCCAAATCTTCTAAGGCAAACAAGGTCTGATGTGCTGTCACCTTTAAAATTAAGATCACAGTAATTGCTGTGCAAAGTATAGAACAAGTTAGATTGCAAAAATAAGAAGATTTTAAGACAAAGTAAGTGGTTGCCTATATTATTGTTGGTATATATGTACTTATTGTGTTAGTTATAAAATGAAATATAAATAAATATAAATAAAACTATGTGTAGGAAAGCATTTGTGATTTTAAGAGCAAAAGTGGTTTGATTTATAACAGCAGGAAGAAACTCTCCAACAAAAAGAACCGCATTTCTACATTTAGCATGGTGCATCTGAATGTTGTAAGCTGTGCATTAAAGTCTTGCATTTTGCAGATCTTCCTGTGTGACAAAGCCCTCTCTGTGATGCCTGATTTCCCCCCAGGGCACCATGCCCCTCCCCTCCACATGCTTGCACTTTCTTTGACGGAGAATATCCCCTCCGTGGCACTGCCTTGGAGATTTAGAAGTTTGCATCCTGAGCAATTGTTTCTCAAATGTATTCAAAGTGCATTTTAAGATGCTGAAGTGTGTACTAGATGGCCAAGGAGTCCCAGGTCAGTCGCTCTGGTCCTCATTGGATGCAGTGGGTAGTAAGTGTGCCCTGCAGGGACACTGAGCCCTGTGGGTCCGCCAGGTTAGCACAAGATGTGCTTAATGGCCACATAATCCCTTTAAAGCTCCTTCCTTTGGACGATCAGGCCTGTTTGCATTCTAATCGCCCTGCTGGGTGGCCAAGGCCCCCCTCACCCTTTCTCTAGGGGATTTCAGATGCAAACCTGGGCACCGAAGCTCAGGGAAACCTTTTCATTTCTTGGGAAAAGTCGTCTGGTGGGTACAGAGAATTCTGAGGAGGCGATGACACTGTTCTCCCTGGACCCAGCCAGCGGAGAGGCCCAACTGGTAGCTGTCAATTCCTGTCTGGACCTCTCCTTCCCCATCAGGAAAATCAGGAATTGAATGAGATGACCCTAAGGCCCTTCTTCAGCCTTAAAATCAAAGTAACTTCTCTTGTCCTCAAAGCTATTGGAGAATTAGAATCTTGATATTCTCCACTCCAACTAGAAAACATTCTGTACGTTATAGTGAGAATATAAATAAATGACATTCTATTAAACTGTTGTATTATTAAATAACTATAAGACAAAATTTGTATTGTATATATAACTTCAGTGAGTTAAAAAAACTAGAATCAATTTATTATATTGTATAATCTTTCTCTAGCAACAGCTTTAGAAAAAAAACTGACATCTTCTAAAAAGTGGTAAGTAGAAGTTACACTAAAGATATATATATATATATATATATATATATATATATATATATGAAAGAATGTCACTAACAAAGTATAGTATTGTTTTGAAAGAAGTTAAAGATGGTACATCTTAACTAAATTTTCAAGAAAGTGCCACAGTTGAAAACTAAAGTTACACAAAAAGACCATGAATAAAATAGAACCGACAAGAACAACAAAGAGTATGTGAGAATTCTGTAATGATAAAAACCTCTCTCTCTCTCTCTCTCTCTCACACACACACACACACACACACATACACACGGTAAAAGTCACTCCAAGAGAATGCTAAAATTAGTTAGTTATTGGGAAAAACATGAAACTAGAATCTAGCCAGAGATCATCCACAGCATTTAATTGCACGAATGTTTTAAAAGGCAAAAACCTGAAGCCACAGGAAGCAGGAGCAATTAAGGAAGGAATATTCAGAATTCCCAAGGACAGGATTGGGAGGTTTGTAAATTTTCAATCCACTGTCACTCATCACCTTGAGAAGATCACCCAAGTGGTGAGTGGCGGAAATCCAGCCGTGCTGCCGAGGGGTGGCAGTGCCTCCTTTGCTACCCCTCAGTGCTGCGTGGGACCAACCCCAGCACTCATTCCCCTGTGGGTGAGGATTGTGTCCTTTCCAGATTTTGCTCTTACGGATGGAGTTGTTATAACACTTCTCAACAAGTTGTGTGTGTGTGATTTCTTTCTCTTCTGTAAATATCTAAGACTTAAGTTTCTAGCGAGCAGGTGAGTTATGCATTTAATTTATGAGAAGCTGCCAGGCCTTTCCTCAAAGGGGTGTAGCCATATGCACCACCTACCACAGACAAATGCCCCACTTGCTCCGCATCCTGGTGAACTTCCTCTGCTGTAAAGCCTCATTCCTTTAGGCATTCCGATAGTGTATATTTCCTTGTGGTTGGATATTCATTTTACTGATTAGTAATGACCTGGGACATTTGCTGTTTGTTTTGGTACTGGGAGTTCTGTACCTCTGAGCTGCAGCCCTACTCTTTATTTTGAATTATTACAAACAGATACGATAAATGGTGGTATAAAGGTGTATTAAGAATTGTATGCAAAAAAATAAGAGAGCTCATGTATTATGGCATAATTTGGCATGAACATACTTTATATACAGAATTACAAAAAATTGTGCTGTGAATGGATAATCATGAATGTAATGCACTCCTCTATTGTCATGTATGTAAGAAATAAATTTAAAAAGAAATCAAAAAAATTTTTAAAATATTGTTATTTTGAGACACTGTTTTGCTAAGTCGCTGAGAATGACCTAAACTTGCAATCATCCTGCCTTAGCCTCTAAATTGCTGGAATTATAGGCATGCCACCCCACCCCCAGATGTTTGGGGCACTTTTTGGGTGTTTAGTGGCATGTATACAGTTTCTTTTTGGAAAGTTTCACTTTTCTATGGAGTTATGCATATTTTTTAAATACTGTGTTATACACACACACACACACACACACACATATATATATACAGTTGTTGTTGTTGTTGTTGTTAAATTGCTAAATTGTCATTTTAGGAGACGTAACCACAAAGTAACAAGAACTACTTGCTTTCTGCGCTCCTCCTTGTGATAAAATTTCAGTATGCAACACACAAAGCATTCTTATTCACGTTCCTTCTGCTTCCTAGACCTTATTTAATCCCATATCTTTTCCATGGTCAAATTCCAGGAGTTAGCTACAAATACTAGTGTTTGACCAATGCTGTCTCCTCAAGGAATTGCATTTAAATATTTTTTGGAGTGTATGTTAGTTGAATGAGAAAAACATAAAACAAAATTTCAAAGATCCCTTGCCTGGACATACTTCAAGAACTTTATGAGAAAGGCACTGCTCAAGCAGGAGTGTCAATCACCTCTGCAGTCAGGAAGCCCAGTGCCATGGATGGTTTCAATAGATGCTGCAGTGCAGCCAGAAAAATCCCCAATTCAGATGCCTGTGCTCTTACTGAGCTGGTGAAGTGAGGGAAGATGGATTCTTCCATCAGCTCACCAAAGGATTGCTTATTTTATCCAGATTTACAGTGTCTGCAGAGCAAGAACGCTGTCACTCAGAGTGACTCTGGCCATTATTTATTTATCAGTCTGGTAGAAGGTATGATTCTCAATACACTGGACAGCTGCTGCTCTGCCTGCCCATCAGTCATTCTCTCTTTTTCTGTGAACCTTGCTGATTTTCCTCTGAAAGCTACCTTCCCCCACTTGCAGCCTGTGTGGTTTCAAGCGTGTGATCCCTTCCCTGCAGTTTGAGAAGGAAACTTCTGACCCTTACATTTGATTCAGAGACTGACCCTACATAGGTGAGGGGGTCACCTGGAGCCATGGGACAGGTATTGAGAAGACCCCCTTTCTGCTGGGTGGCTAGCTGGAGCAAGGCAAGCCTGCTGCTGCTGAGGGCAACGTGGAGGGATCTGCCAAAGCCCATCCAGACCAGGGAGAGCACAGAGACGAGAAAGATGGCCTTGATCTTCAGGCCATCTCTTTCCTGCTCATTACTTCTAAACCAGTGTGATTAAGGTTTCTGTATCTTAGGACCCAAAGTGTTCTGAGCAGTACATTGATGGAGACAGGAACGGATAACAGAGACAAGTAAGAGGGTTCAGAGAGCAGAGACTGCCTGGCCCTGCCGTCTGATGTCACTGTCACACTGATTATAGGCATATGCAGGCAGGGGAATAGGTTCAGAGTGCCAGGTTCTTAAGGATACGAGCAACCGTTTCCCGAGCACCTCTGTGTGACGGTTGAGATGTGAAGTGTCCCACAAAAGGCCATGTAGAAGAGGAGGCAGGAATTCTCAAAGGTGAAATGATTGGATTGTGAGCCTTGGAATCTCCACACAGCCTTCCGCCATGAGGTCCTTCCTCACCTCAGGCTCAGAGTGGTGAGTTGAGCTGAATCTCAGAACCATGAACTGAATCTCAGAACTGTGAGACCCGAGAGAACTTTTCCTCCTCTACACTGTTCTTCTCAGGCTTTTTGGTCACAGTGATGAAAAGGCTGGCTCAGAGATTCGCAGTGACTTCCCTTGAGAGGTGGGTGAGCATGTGGGGGACTCTACTGGTCAGGTTTTGACATCCACCTCACAGCACTAGTAAATGAGATGTCCTGGCTTTAAACAGACCAAAAACTATGAAGAGGAAATTTACTTTGAACTCCTCAAGTCACAACTAGTGATAGGAAGCAGAGTCAGATTTTAAAACCCAGCCTGCCTGACCTGTCCATATGCTATCCACTGACTCGCGATGTTAGTGAGACTCGTTATTTTACCAACTCAAACAGTTATGTCCTGAGGCTAGAGATCTTTAATCAAATGACCTCATCCACCAACAGCCACTGTGCCCAACATCCTCACTACTGTACTTTCTTTGAATTCAGATTTCCTTAATTGCTGTTTTAGGAATAGTACTTTAAATATGTCTAAATATATTGTACTGCATGTATTTTTCAAGTTGAAGGGCAGTTTTGCTAGTGTTAAATTATTTAGCTTTTTACATAGCTCTACATTTTATACAGAGTTCTTCAGTTTACAAAGGCCAATCGGGACACTTGAATGCGACCCTCACCAGGATGCTGTGTGAGGACCCCACATGCACTGAGAGCTGGAAAACCAACACAAGCCGAGAGTGGCAGAGCTGTGCCCACGAGAGGCAGACGTCTGAGGGGGTCATGCAGCTCTGCAGTATAAGTGTGATTTGTTCTTATCTGCAGTCCATGATGAAAGAAAAATGGACCTTCTAGAATAACAGCAGTGACTAGGTAACATGACTCAGCAGGTTCTGCTATTGAACAGATTCCTCTGGAAAAACCAAGAGTAAAAGGAAGGTTCATATATTCACGAGGATTGTAAAAGTAACTTGCAAGATACACCCTGGAGTCCACATGCTGTAAGGCTAAAGTACTAGATGAACTGTTAAGAGAAGGCCAAGGTGGTTGAAGAAGTCCTAGACCAACACTCAGTTTAGTTAATTCATGATAGGAGTTGAATATTGCACTTAGGCTGCTGGACTGTGGTCAGTGGCTTCTGAGGAAATGTGCGTCGGGTTTGTGAGAGCCAGCTGCTCCCTCCAGAATGGGTCCATCAGGACCAGGCATGGCACACCCACTGCAGCTTAGTCTGCCATTAAGGGAGCTGGTAGAAAGGTCTCCATAAAGTGGATTTTTAAAAATATACTTGCATCAAAATCACCTGGTGTGTTGTTAAAAAGCACATTGCCAAGCTTCAGGGGGAAGGTCAGAGAGCCTAGACGAGGACCTAAGAATGTACATTTTCCACAAATTCTTGAGTGATACTGAAGCTTCTGATGTAGGAAGGAAGTATAGATGGGAGTCAGTCTTAATGTGGGGAGCTGGCCGGCCGACCGGCCATTCGACACAGTGCACATGAGGAGTGTCCAGAGAATCCAGGTGCTATATCCCCACTGTGAAGCTCAGCTTTGGTAACCTGCTGGTCAGCAGTACATAACAACCTGTCATCAGGATTGAACTGTGCTTTGGTGATCTAAGAAGTCTTGATGTACATGAACTCTTTTCAAGATTCCAAAATGAGCTGAGCATACACCATACCTGCTATTTAAATTCACTTTTTTAACTTCAGAAATATGAAATTTACTCAAAAATTTTAAGGATAAAATACAATTTTTAAAGCTATTAACTAACAGAATTGTTTGGTGGGCCAAAGGTACTCATCTGAGGATAAACTCACAGGGACAATGTTCACATCCATAACCTCAGACTGGCCTTCTGCTACATCCTGCTGATGAGGCTCAGCTTGCACATCATTGTCATTTGGAAGCCACATTTCTTCATTGGTCTGCTCTCAAAACATCAAGCATGTTCACAGCTGCCCACCCTAAGTAGCAGAGCTGATTCCCCAAACATACTCTTTTGCTCCACCGTGGGACAAAATCTAAATGTACACATGAACCTAGTCTACAAGCATGAAGCTATTTCTCAACCATGAGGGAACTGAGAAACATGTGCTTTTAGACTCTGCATTGAAAAGGCAATACAGAGAATGTGGGAACTGCTCTACCTTTAGGGAAATGTTCCAAGAATGTGAAATATAGTCTTTTCAGCAGGCATTCTGGCTTATTCCTGTGTAACAAATGATCCAAAAGCTCAACGTCTTAAGACAACACCTTATCATCAGTCATCATTCTGCAGATGGGTGGACTGCAGTGAGCGATCAGGTTCTTGATTTCCAGTAAGCAGTAGTTGGAGCAGTGCAGCCTAAAGGCTAGATCAGGGTGGAGGTCCAGGCAGGCTCACTCAGGAATGCCAGTTGGATCATGTAGGGGCTGTGACCCAGGTACTCACACAAGCCCTCACCTTAAGACATCCGTTGCTCATAGCACAATGACTGAATCTAACATTACAAAAAGAAAAGAGTGAGTGTGAGGAGGAATACAAGGAAGTCTTTAACTCTGAAAAGGGCTTTACCTGGATTTGAACAGTGTCACAGACACTATATTCTGTTGATCACAGATGGGCCTATATTGAAGACAGAGTGGCAATATCACATTACAAATAGCACACAAAATGGGAGTTGATTTTGCGGCCATCGTTGGAATATACAATCTTCCAAAATAGGGAAATGTTCTGCAGTTAACTCAAAAAACAGACACCTATAACACATATACACATGCACACACACACACATATAGTCACACATTTTGCTCTTTAATTAAAAGTGTTTCTGTCTCAACCTTAAATACTATGGTGATTTTTATTACTACCAACTTACCTGAACCGGATGCCAGAAATCAGCTCATTCACTGTCATAGAATTAGGAAAGGAGCTTCCTTTCAGGATAAAAACTCTCAATGAGCTTAAAGGGAATTCACTTTGACACAGGAAAAACCATACAAGACAAATCAAGAGCTAAAATTGTCCTCTGTGGGGAGACTCTGAAAGCCTTTTCCCTAAGACCAGGGACAAGACAAGGAGACTTACTTTCACCAGTTATTTTAGTCAGAGTAATTACACAGGAGAAAGAAATAAAAGGTAGCTAAATGGAACAGGAAGAAATGAATTATCCCTTCTAAAAATAGAAAACCTTAAAGACTCCACTAAAAAAGCTATAAGAACTGATATATGAATCCAGCAAAGTTGTAAGACACAAAATCAATATATAACATCAGTTAGTGTTTCTCAACACTAACAATAAACTATCCAAGAGGTAACTTAAGAAAATAATGCCCTTTACAATAGAAACACCAAACACAAACATATGCATTATTGTAAATTTAACTAAGGAATTAAAATAATTGTATACTGAAAACTATGAAATATATATGAAAGAAATTGATAAAAAGCACAAATAAATTCAAGGATATACTATGTTCATGGAAAAAATGATTTTGCTGAAATGTCCATACTACAAAATATTTTTTTTCAGAAATGCAAGAAACAATTTTTAAATTCCCATGGAATCACAAATGATCCCAATAACAAAAACAATCTTGAGCAGAAAGAACAAAACAGGGGACTTTGATATCATTGTATCTGACTTAAAATTATACTACAAAATCATAATGACCAAAACAGCATCTAACAGGCCTGAAAACAGACCCATTGGTCAGTGGAATGAGTTAGCACATACCTACAACCATGCAACTTTAGTCAACTGGTGCAACGAACACCTAATTGAGAAGGGATAGTCTATTTAATAAATAGAGTTAGGAAAACTAGCTACCCACATACAGAGGATTGAAATTAGACCTTCATTTTGCACCACAAACAAAAGTCAACTCAAAATTGATTACAGACTTACACAAAAAAAAACTTGAAACTACAAAACTACTAAAATAAAACATAAAGGGAAATTTTTCATGATATTTGTGTGGACAAGAATCATTTTGGAAGTGTTACCCAAATCTTAGGAACAAAAGAAAACTATAACAATCGACGTTCCATCCAAACAAAAAGTTCTTTTATAGCAAAAGAAACAACAAAGTGAAGAGACAGTCTATATAATGGAAAAAAAAAACATTTGCTAATAATATATCTAATAAGGAGTTAATTTCAAAAATTATTACAAACCCCAAACATCAACAGCAAGACAGGATATAAAACCTTTCACTGGGCTTGATGGCACATACCTATAATCCCAGAGACTCAGGAGGCTGAGGCAGGAAAATTGCAAGCAATTTAGAGAGGCCTGCCTCAAAATAAAAAATAAGAAGGGAGGGGGATGTGGCTCAGTGGTTAATCACTCCTGAGTTCAATCTCTGGTACCAAAAGAAAAAGAAAAGAAAGAAGAGAAAAGAAATAAAACCTTTCAAACTTTTCACAGTGGGCTCCTGTTCCATACAGACCCTCTCAGGGGGATGTACAAGTGAGCACATACAGGTGACCAAAAGGCACATGAGAGGTTTCTCAGGATCACAGATCCTTGGGGAAATGCAAATTAAAAGCACAATGGGATGTCACACCACTGTTAGGATGGCTTTTATGAAAAGTTGAAAGATAACAAGTATTGACAAACACGCAGAGAACAGATAACCTCTGCACACTGCTGGTGGAAAGGTGAATCAGCATTACTGCTGTGGAAAATGGCGTAGAACTTCCTCAGAAAGCTAAAGTAAAACTATATGATCTAGTAATCCCATTTCTGTTAAAACACCCAATGAAATCTAAATCAGTTAGTCCAAGGAATATCTGTACTCTCATGTTTACATATTGCAGCATTATGAATAATAGACAAGATGTATAATTAACCATAGTCTATAGCAACCATAGAATAGTAAAAAAATTGTGGTGTATGTACTTCAGGGAATATTATTAGACCTTCATAAAGAATGAGATCCTGTTGTTTGTGACAGCAAGATGGACCTTAAAGGACTTTGGTAAATCAAATAAGGAAGGTACAGAAAGACAAACGCCCAATGAAATCACTTATATGTGGATTGTAAAAAAAAAAAAAAAAAATAGGTTGAATTCACAGAAGTGGAGGGTAGGATAGTGAGCAGAGCCTGGGGCTGAGGGAGGGAGGCATGAAGAGTGGCTCATTAAGGAGGCCAAAGTTGCTCCTGAAGGGGAGAGGGAGTTTTGACCTCTGTTGCCCAGCAAGGTGACTAGGGTGACTGATAATGTATTGTTCATTGCAGAATATGTAGGAGAGTGAGTTTCACGTGTCTTCCACAGAAAACACTAAGTGGGTGATGGATATGCCGGTAGCTGGGTTTCTCCATCCACATTATCTACCCACGTGGAAGCATGGCATCTGCTCCATAAATGTAATGCAGTTCCACTTTTTCAATTAGCAGTGCTTCTGTTTCCTTCAGGAGACTGCGAAGAGTTTGGGGTGGGGCCTCAGATGCGGAACTTCCCTCTTCGGATCACAAGGAAGACCAGAGCCCTGGCCGTGGTTTCCATGGTGACGCTGGCTCACTGCAGGGCTGGCTTTCGCTCTGTCTTAAGGCAATTTTCTGGAAATGGTTGTTACTAGCATGAAGCCGACTGGCCTGTCCCCCACAGTCTCTGCCATGTGGAACTCAGGCCTTCCAGATGGACATCCTCGACAAGGAACAGGTCGCCCTCCCGGATGCATTCTACATTCGGGTTTATCTTTGAAAACTAAAGGTTCCATTCACCCTGCATCTGTGACCTCAAAAGTCAGGCTATTTTTAACTTAGAAAGAAAATGGTGCACAATGTCACCAACATGGCATCCCTGGAGACCTTCCACAACCAGAGACCAGGGACCCTCGTGACTCCCCCTGCATCCACACACCAGCGGCACGTGGGTGCCCTCGGGGGTGGGCCTGCTGAGCGGCTCCGGGGGCACAGCTCTCCTGCCGCAGGGCTGGGAGAAGTCCAGTCGCCAGCTTCCCCGGTGACCACACAGGGCTTCCTGCACACCCAGAAGGTCCTCTCCAGGACTGAGAGCCACTTCGAACTCACCCTCACCCAAGAGCTCCGGGGGTCTGGGGAACTGCTTCCGAGTCCCAGCAGTGCCAGGTCCTTTCCCTGGAGGTTTTATCCGATCCTTGCGTCCAACCAGGGAAACAGCCCTGTGAGTGCTGCCACAGGAAGGCACCGTGGGGCTTGAAGTGTTTAGCGAGCAGACGTCGAGGCTTTAGCCTCCCACCTTTTACAATTTGCTTTCACATCGTGTGAATACAAGACGCCACGAGTCTTAACTGGACAATCTGAGAACACGAGCGTGAACTAATGAGAAAGCAGGGTGGCATCAGGACCTGGGGGTCCACTCCCACGCTGCTGTGCTCTCACAGCGGAAGGACGGCGTGGACACAGCCTGGCTCTTGAATTCCAGGGAGCTGAGCCGGCTCTGCCCGGCCGGGAAGTGGTAATCAGCAGAAGACAGAAGCTGGCCTGTCACGCTGGGGCTTGGAGGCATGTCCAGCTGCTCTCCAAACTCCAGTCCACCTAGTTCACAGCCCGTCTTTCCTTTCCAACTTCCAGATGGTCGGGGGCTCTCCTGCCTGGTTGCCCCCAGCCCTCCCCACCCTGGGGAAGCTTCCAGGCCTGATGACTCAGGTGTCCCTGTCATCTTCTTTCAATATCACTTTTGTCTTGCTATCATGTCCTCTCTATTTATATTTCTTTGTTGAGTTTTAGCTTTAAAAATCATTGATATATGTTCAGGACGTTTAAGGAGTAACAGATGCAATGGAATTAATTCTCTATTTTAACCCTCCGTGGGGTCTTACCCTTCTCATCCTTGAACACAATTTAGTTTCCAATTGAGACTGAATAACCCCTTAAATAAGATCTCTGGTTAAAAAAATCATCAAATCAAGAAATTTTATTAATATAATTAATTTAAATCTACTGAGTCAATGCATGTAAATTCTGAGACTAATTTGATTGCTCCAAATGACGCATTTATTATGAAAATATAAAGTTTCCAAAGTCTAAATATACATGACATGGAGAATGCATTTGTTACTGAAGATCAAGTAAGGATGGTCCCTCACAGGAAAAGACAGGCTATTTCAGACAGCCCTGAAGGAAGCCTGGGCTGTGTTCCCAGAGCCGATGCTGACGGCCTGGAGGTGATCACACGCTTGGAGGCTTCTGCTCAGGCTCCTGCTCAGGATGTCTGGGGAGACATGGCGGAATGCTGGGCGCTGTGGAGTCATGCCAGATGCAATGGTGAATGGAGAGAACCAACACCCTCATGGCAAGGGAATCCAAAGGACTCTGTCCACACCGTCTGATGTGTGATGCTGGCCGGAGTGCGCTCTCTGTGCCTCAAGGCCTGGCTAGCTCACCTCCAGATCACCTAGAGTTCTGCCATGAAGACTGAGGGGTAAACTGAACCCAGCCTGGTCTCAGAGAAATCACCCAGGGCAGGTCCGCCTTGGCCTGAGAACTGAGAGGCAGCAGGACTTCATTGGATGTGGATCACACTGTGGTCTTGGCCAACTTTCCTTTGTCAAAGAAGGTTTGTTAGGACCACTGCCACCACCCCACCTCCTAACCCCCTAGAGGTCACAGCTTGAGCACTCTGCCCTGCAGGACACCTGGCATGCCCGACCCCCCGTTTCATCAGTCACGAGAACCTTCAGGACTACAGTTCACAATCAGCTCCTCTCACTCTTAGTGTCCAAGGTCAGGCCCTCGACCTTGATGGGGTTCTACTTGAGCACCCCTACAGAGGCAGCGGGACCCCTGTCTCCAGCCCTGCTCTCTATACAACCCTGGAAAATCTACCTAAAATTCGCATCTGACAGCATCGTTGTTAAAGTGGAATTAAATAAACCATCAAAATGTGTAACAGTGAAACCATGTCACTTAGCATGTCATGACAGGACCTCAAGGAGCTGGCCACACCCCACCCATCCATAAATGACTGTACTTGGACCCGAGGACACCACGCAGGACATTGTCCTTCAGGCTGTGACTGTAGGGAAGGCCAACCCCTCTGCTGTTGCTCTATGCAAAGCCTGCTGGCCAGCTCTCTGAGGACTCGGGGGGAGTCACCTCAGGTCCTCAGTTCCAGGCAGGGCTCACCTTGTCAGTGCTGCTGCTGATCCTGGGGCATCTGTCCAACAGTGCACCCTGGTCACACTTTATCGTGTCCTGGGGAGTCTGTTTCTGCGACCAGCTTGGAAGTCCCCAGCAGGAAGGGGGTCCAGTCTGTGTGAGTGTGTGTGTGTGTGTGTGTGTGTGTGTCCATTGCACTTGGCAGAAGTCATCAATAAATACTTGTTGAGTAAATAATTATTTCCTCTTCTTGATCATTTGAAATAAAAGTCACATTCTTAATTGGATGTTCAATATTTTTTGTAAATGTTCTAGCAAACAATTCAGGGTACTTTGGGTTTATTTCCATTCATTTGCTAAAGTTCTGAGGTTTATACCCACATGAATAAAAATAAATGAAATTTAAAAACAAAAGAGGAATCCACAGTGTCATGGTGTTGTAAGTACTTGCTCATTTTTTACTCCATGTACAGTATCATCTCTGCAGAAAGAGCTCATCGCCCCAGGGAAGTGAAGGCAGGGAACGTACGTAAACTCTGAACTGGTGAATCTTTCTTCAACACAGCAAAAGCAATTTCTACCCAAAGCAATATAATACAGACACACGATTCCAGAAGAACAGATATTTTTTAAATTCCAAAGTGATTATCATTTGGCAGGATGGCGACTCCCAGGCTCCTGGGTTCTTGGAGGCCGTTTCCTGGCTCTGAGGCAAATGGAACGTGTTCAGGAAAGAAGCACAGTGCTTTCAGTTGAGGAGTCAACAAGGTCACTTTTGCCAATGTGAAACCCAGCTGCCTGGTGCCCACGGCATGATGTCAGCGTGTCCTCCCTCCCAGGCTGGCAGGGCTGCGCGAGCACGGCTATAAGCCTCATCGCAAGAGCCACTGGCAAGGTTATAAACGTAATGGTCAACCATGAGCAATGATTTAAATAAGAAGCCCCTGGGAATCACTAGTTACCATGCACAGGTGTTTAGCAGAGAAGTATCTATTAAAATTCTTGTTATATTGTGTTCACTGATTTTCTCCCATAACACGTGTTCCCAAACATCATGTGTGAACAGGAAGGGTCGAGGGCTGGTCTCTCTGGCACAGCTGATGTGTCTTCAGCTCGTCACTGAGTCTCAAAGGAGGAAACAAAACGGAGAAGAGAAAGTTTGGCAAGAAATGAGCAATAACCCGACTTTAATTGTGTCCCTCTGTTCCTAAGCGCTCAGCTGGGGCATTCAGCTTATTAAATATTCATGAAAGCACTTCACAGTTGTGTGAACTCACCAGCACAATTCATTTGGACCACACAATACCTGAACAGTGACAGGAGACACTCCAAATTTAAAAAGTCCCAGGACATGCAAAACTGAGGCACAGTATTTTTGTGATAATCGAGTTTCATTTAGTTTTATCCATTAAAGAAGTGAACAATAAAACAGCAGCTTCCAGTTGCCATATCAGGAATATCAGAGCTGTGGCAGGATCACAAGTCCTGATTCAGTCATGGCCTACATCACCAGTTTTAGACACGTGACTTGAAAACTTGGCTCCTTCACTTTAAGAAGCAAGAATCTCTTTATAGCTAAAGAATGAGGCGTGTTCAATCACAAGATTGGGGAAAAACAACAGCTTTTCAATGTTTTATATCTCCAGGGCAACAAATTGTCTCCGGGAACAATTTTAATATATGCCACTCTGAGTGTTTATCAGACGGGTGCCTTTTCTAGAGCCAACGTTAAGAAAAGCTTCCCTAAGCAAGCTCTTGTTTTGACTCATAGAACTCGGCTCAGCCAAAGGGAAATGTCCGGGGGCCACTGGTGGCCTCGGAGCCCCCTTGCAATGCCTGGCAATTTCACATCCTAGGATGGGTGTGGAGGGCTCCTCAGGAGGGCTCAGCAGCTGCTGTCCTTATAACACGGTGCAGAGCCCCGCTGTGTGCACCAGTCATTCCCAGAAGCTGCCTGTAGAGTGGCGGGCTAAGCAGCCCCTGGGAGGCTGTGCTGTCCTGTGTAGTGAGGATTGTGGCCCAGCGCATCACTGATCTCCGCGTACTTGATAAAATCAGACATGAGGAGTCAGGATTTCATAAGGGAAATCTGGATGGGACTGCTTCTGGGCTTGTGTCTGTCCTGTTGCTAACACTCCCTCCCGCTGTCTCCCGCTGCCTTCCACCTTGACTGGTTAATAATGTACAGAGAAATAATTAGTGGACTCGACAGAGAAGTTCTGCTCAGTGCTAGACAGAAGGTTTGAGAAAACTCCCAGATTTTATGGGAATCGTTTGGAGTGTGGTCTTGCCTGGATCTGGGGAAGGTCCAGAAGTACTAATCTTGTTCCAGACTCAAGGTCCTGCACAACCCCTGACAAACACCGACTGTCACTTAGGTGTGGAAAGAGGAGTATAATGGAAAGGTAATTTTAGCTCGTGTCTTCTCACTCTAAGGAGCTTTGTAATAGGAAAACAAAGACTTCTATTTTTGAAATAAAGCTAAATTTTACCCAGTCTTTCATCCCTGTTAATAAGTTAGCAGCACCCAGAAATGCTGCAAAAAGAGTAATGCTGGCAGATATCTCCTGAAACTGTTATTTTATTTTGCTTTATATATTTCTGTTGTGTATTTTCCAAGTATAATGTTAACTTGGGAATAGGAGAGCCCTGGAATCCATCAAGAATGAATTCATGATAATAGACTTGGGGCCGCCCTGAATGATCCAATATAGAGGCTCATAATGAATAAGTGATTACCCATTTTGGCTGATTGGTAAAGAGGGCAACATTGAATCGTCCTTGGGTCTATGTTAGCAACATCATCCAGGCAGTATATGAACAGACGGACACCTGGATTCTCTCAGGGAACTCACTCAGGGTACAGCGTGACTGGAAGACAACATACATAAAAAGTGGAATCCTGCCGGGTTTTCTTGGTGGGGCAGGTCTGGCCATGTTGCCCAGGCTGGTCTTGAACTCCTTCCCAGGCTCAAGCAGTCCCTTGCCTCAGTCTGCCCAGCAGCTGGGACTCCAGGTGCATCCTCTCACCAGCTGCCTACGACTGTTTGTTTATTCAGGGAAAAGTGTAAGGTGTTGGCAGCAGAGAGTGGTACCCGAGCCTCCTCTGAGAGCTTGGGAATAGAGAGAGCCAGGAAGGGTACAGTATATCTGGCCAGGATGAGCATGGGATATATGAAATCTCCTTTTATTTCATCTGGAAATCCCTGAGAACCTCATGGGATGTGGAGTTAAGGGTACCCGGGGCTGGTGATCCAAGGGTTTTTTTTTTCCTATGTGGACTCTTTCTTGCTTAAAATCTTTAGGGGTCTCTGACATTGTGTATGCTTTTATAACTTTTTTTTTAGTATTTTATATTTTGTGTCTTTTTCTTTCCTCTATCATAGCCCAGCATCTAGCAGTGACTAACACATAATAGGCACTTGACAGATATTTGCTCTGTGATTAATAGTGTGGTTAATGAGAGAAGCAGATCTGATGTTGTCAAAAGAGTGTTTCTGGGAAAATTTTGACTATATGGGTAAATCTACAACGTATTGCTTACATTCTTCATTGGTTTCTGGTGTCAGCCTAGTCCTGCCAAGAGCAAAGAAGTCACCTTTCAGCTTTCACTATTAAAACAGGCTTTAAAAACCTCTGAAGAGGGACTGCCACTATATAAAACTTAAGAGAAAAGAACTCTCCTTCCCAACTTTAAATATCAAGAGAGAAGTGGATGAACTGATCATAAAATTTTACTATCACCCACAGCACTAGTGAGATGAAAAATTGGGTAAAAAAAAAAAGAACAAAAGAAACAAGATCAGCTTTCTCACACTTTCAGGAGGTTCGGGAATCCTTGCTGAGCTGGGCTGGAATGGAGAGATGTGAAGAGGAATGAGAGAAGAAGATAAAATGAACATTGGGGTGGGATCTGAGCCCCCCAAAGCCTAGTCTTGGTAGAAAGGGCCCAGTGGATTATATGGGGTTAGAAACTTCGGGTCAATTGTGTGTATTGGAAGTCAAGAGGGTCTTGCTGTCACTTGATGTTGGGAATTCTCAGAGGAGACCACTCACTACAGGATAAAAGTGGCAATGTGATGTGTAAGATGGAGAAACTACCAGCCCAACCCCAGCATTCCATCTCTCTACCCAGCATGCATGAGAAACACCCAGTAAAGCTCCCCTGGCCCTCAGAGGAGACACAGAAGGAAGGCAGCCAGGAACTGGGAGTTAGTGTGTGCCAAGGAAGTTGAGCATAAAGTAGACAACCCAGTGCCAAGGAGAAGAAGATGCCCCGGAGCCTGATACCCAGACACATCCCTGCACTGGCTCTGTGGGGAGAACAGACCATGAGTCCCTCCAGCCCGAGACCCTCCAGCAGTGGGTCAGTGAGGACTGGGAGCAATATTTAAAGGACCCTCAGAAGAGATACCTTGGTAGGGTCCAACAAGGACCATGAGACAAAAAGGATCCAGAGCTCAGGTCTAGACTAGCCATAGGGAACTGATCGAATTCCAATCAGAGAAGTGAGGTTATGAAATTGGGAAGAGAGAGAAAAGGAATCCAGGAAGAACCATGAATTTACCAAATCTGAATCTCGATGCTTGCTAAATAACCCTTCCTACTATAAGAATTAATTGATAGAATTATCCTAAAAATAAATAAGTCTGGGAGCATGGTAACATTTCACGCTGTCTCACTTTGTCCCTCCAGGAGTGAGTCATCTTTTGGGCAGCATGTCCATGCTATGCACTTCCCACCTGTTCCTCACTTGACAGCCATCTTGGTTATCAGACCAACTGTCATGGTGTCACGGTGCTGTGTAGACCACAATGTTCTCTGTCCCTATGCCTTTGAATAGTTGTGATTCGATACTTTGTTATTGTTACCTGCTGTGGAAGGGACTCAACAAATGTACGGATGGGTGTCACTGTGATGTTTCTGGAAGGGTTTGTCATAGCTTTTTTCAGGTCCTGAGGATAGTACCATCAAGACACAATTCTAATTTCTAGCCGAGACCATCTGCTACATACAAGAGAAAAATCATTCTTCATTTTAATGAAGTTAAAATGAGTTCTTTTGAGAAAATTCCTGTTAATGAGATCTGTTTGGAAAGTCTGGTGTTTAGACTCCAGAATATTTCAGCTTCTACTATGGACAAGTAGTAAATATTTGCCCATTTCATTTCTCAGAAACTTCACCTAAGTGTCAATTAGACAGGAACTTAGTGGATGACCTTACATAGGGAGAAAATTCATGGCCAACTTTTATAATCCTGATAACTCCAAATCTACAGACTGGCCACAAGAATGTACTTTATCCATATATGAAAACTGAACACTTGAGATTATTTAAACTTCTAACCAACCCTTATGAAATAAATGCTAACAAACCTCATATTTAAGATAGTTGGTAGAGATTTGCCTACCCTTTATGAAACCTGGGTGATGTTTGCCTTTTATTGCTTACATACGAAGAAAGGTCTGCAAATGCTGCTAGTAATTAGGACACTTGAAGCAATTGAGGGAATTGGAAGAAGAGTGAATTGTTTTCCAAAAGAAGCATGTACCCGCCCCCCATGAATCAGCAAGTGGAAGTTTATGAAGGTAAACCCACTGTATACAATTACTTTTTACCAACCTTAAAATAGCATTGTCAAGACAAATTTCATATTGATTAAATTATGGTTGCTTATTGAATGTTTTGTTTAAAATGTCTAACCGGTGGACAGGACAAGCTCCTCAAAGATATCTATCTGCTTTAGCTCCATATGCCTTTTTCTCAATTCTGCAAAAAAAAAAAAAAAATTGAATTAAATTAAATTAGGCATTGTTCTAGACACTGAAGACACTGTCCTGGTTCAAACAGAATTTTAAAAATGACTGAAAAGAGACTAGAACTACGTCATTT
The DNA here is from genome assembly GCF_045843805.1 of Urocitellus parryii. Taxonomy (NCBI): domain Eukaryota; kingdom Metazoa; phylum Chordata; class Mammalia; order Rodentia; family Sciuridae; genus Urocitellus; species Urocitellus parryii. The sequence continues at coordinate 61,980,229 of NC_135544.1, read as the reverse complement.
CAAGGAACTCCTCCTACAGGGAAGGAAGTTGAGACCTCACTAGGGACTTGAGCAATATCCCTGGTGAATAGTCACTGAGAAAAGACCAAACGGGGAGGCCCTGGCATCTAATTTGTGCTTTCTCTTTGAGGAGTTAGTGGCTCCTGAGGCAAATCCATTCCTATTGGCTACCTGGCTCGCTATGTCAAAACAGGTCTCCCTGCCATGAAAACGAGGCTATTGGCTTTGTTTTAATGTGAGCCATTTGATGATAGGTTTTTATTAGGCAAAGTTTTAGCTGACATTAAAACAGTATGGTGTAAATTGCTTATTTGAAAACTTTACCAATCATACATATGCTTCTCAATTGGGTAAGGACTACCACTTTTGACAACAAAAATTTGGAAAACAGTGGAGTGCCATACAATATTAACTGGGTGTTCATTGGGAATTTCTTCTTATTTCTCCTTTCCACTTAGTCAAATTTACAATATGCCTATGAAATAAAACATATTTATGCATTTTTAAATTTTATTAAAATCTCCTTATAAATGATGCATTCCAACACTGATGAAGAGTCAAAAGCCTTTTGAATTTATTTTGAGCTCCATGTAATAAACTTCATCATGACTAGATACAAGTGTGGAATTTATAAGCCACGTTTTATGTCTGCTCTTTATTATATAAAACGTGTCCTAAAAGTAGCATCAACTCCTGTGTATACCGTATACACACTGTGCCTCCATTCGTCATTATGTTGACTAATTACCAAGGAGTTAATAGTGTTAATATACTTTAGAATACAAATCAAGGAGAAGCATTGTGTTTGCTTATTTCCTTTTTTCTTGGCTTTTGAATAGTATCAAATTCTGAAAAAAAAAAAAAATAAGTACTATTAGTATCATCTGAAAAAAAAAACAAACCTATTTTTCCCAATGGGATATTTTCCCCCAAAATTTATGCTCCTAGGGGTTGTAACTTTAATCCCAAGATTAGTGAAACTTGTAGATCAGACCATCCATTTTGCTCAAGAGGAAGGGGAGAGTTTGAGTTCTCAGGAACAAGAGCACAGCAGGCTTACCAAGAGGATGATGGCCATGTTTGTCCACTAGGAAGGACTGCCTTGGAGGTCAAGGCACTGGTGGACCTGGGTTTTCTGCCTTTGCCGCGGTCCGGCTGCAGCAAAATAACCGGGGGGTGACGAATAACTTCTGTAGATTGTTGCAGCAGGAATAGGAGCCGTTTATTGTAGGACAACAGAGCTATTTATACATTCCACACAGCTTATCTTAATTAGCATAAACTAGATACATCAATCAACCAATAAGGAATCTCCACACTTAATGGCTCGCTTTTGTTACTTCTCAAACCACTCCCTCTGACATTTTGCCAGGCACCATCCAGACTTGTTTACGAACTCTAACATTTCTCTGGCAAAATACCAGGTGTTATTTTTGACTTATTTACGGACCTTAACATGCCTTTACCTTGGCGACAGGCAGGGTGGTGTGTTCCAGCTCCCTGAGCTCTGGACAGCTGTGCCTGCTGGTGGTACCACTCAGCAACAGCTGGGCCAGCAGCTCCTTCCCAGGTTCTTGTTTCACGAAGCTGAAGAATGAAATCCATGGACAATGGGCACTGTGTGTGATGGCAGGACATTAATTCAGGTAAAAAGAAAAGAAACAGGGTTATCTCAGAGCAAGGGGGGGGGGTCCTGATAGCAGGTCACAAGGAAGTGTCCTAGTCTAGTTACGTGGCTGCTGAAAGAGGCATCCCTCAATATCCATGCTAATCAGGCATCAGAAAACTCGAAAGATACTGGTCCTGACTTCTATGATTTTATGATAAGTAGGCATCTGGAAAATGACTTGGTAGGGAAAAGTGCTGATTGGTCTTGCTCTTTTAGCTGTTGAGTTTGAAATTCTCTGTAGCTCTGATTCAGTCCAACCTTGCTTCCCTTTTTCAACTTCCCAAGGGTTTGGGTGGGTTTGGAATGTTTCTACAGAGCATCCATCTGGAGCCCATGGCCCTGAGTGCTGGCCTGCGGCTCACTGTCTGACTCTCCTCCCTGTCCACTAGGACCAGGATTCAGTGGCTTGCTGAGCGCTCACCGACATCAAGTCTGCCTAGAAATGACCACCACATGTCAAAGGTGTCTGAGACTCAGACTGCGTTTTGTCACTTCAACGGGAATTTTCTCACAATCAATACAGATGAGGGTTTCCCAGGCCTCCAGAAAAAGGTTATCATCTCCTTGTCTCCAGAAACTACAGAAATGGAATATGCCTTCACAGAGGAGACCCTGGGAATTGGAGATCTCAAGGACGTTTTGTAAGTCACCACTCAAGGGCTTTTAAGGAAAATAAGGAGAGACCCATTTTGTCAATTAGGAAAGGTTGAAAAGAAGGAACGCCCAGAAGGAGTCTTGGGTCTGCCTCTTGTCTTCACACGTGGAACAAACACCCCAGGTTACAAAGGTGGCCATGGCAGCCAGAGTAAACAGTGGAGCCCCACGGCAGGACAGCAGCCCTGGGTAGCCAGAACCATCCTACAGCTCACAATGGAAAAGGAGATGGAAGGAATCTGGAGAAACATGCCCCAAGAGTGCTTCATAAACAGAAAAAAAGTAAAGACCCAGAGTTGAGGATCTATAATCTCATGGAGGAAAAAGCTCATGAAGGTAGAGGGGGCGGGAGGTGTAGTTTGAGGTGAGGTGACAGCCCATGTTCAAAGCCCTCTCACCAGAAAGAAATTCACTGAACGATGACCATTGTGTGATGTCTGTACCCAGTGCTTATATCTTTTGTGAACAAGTTTGTAAAGAGTCATCAGACTCTGTGAAGGAAAGAAAAAATGAATACATTTTGGGTTTTATTTGTTCATTGTATTTATACATGATAGTGGAATACATTCTGACATATTCATGAATGTATATAACCTAATTTGCTCTATTTTAATCCTCGCTATTTCCCCAGATCCCATTTCTGTACTTCCCTGGTCTTCCCTCTATCTACTTATTGCTTTTTAATTGGTGCATTTTAATTATACATAGCGGTGGAATTCATTGTATATATGTATCCATAGCATGATTTGGTTAATTTCATTCCATCTTTCCTCTCATAACACATTGATAGATACTTTCTAGGAATCTTCAAACATGGTGTTACACGTTTGTTTTTATGGTATTACATAGTATATATAATTTTACAAAACATCAGTTACTTGTACAATAGCTTTAGTAGATTTCTTAATAAACGATTTTTTAATATATAACAGTGTTCATTATTTTCAATATTTCTCTATGCATAATAAGAATCTTTGATGAACATTACTGTGAGCGAATGTCTGTTTCCTTTTTTAATTCTATCCTTGTGACCAATGGCTTCAATATTTCCTCCAAGAAAAAGAATTTTAAAATGTGGTAAGAAAGCATTTAAGTTAATGTGCCCACGTCTTTCCTGACTCCTGTTGGTAACTAATAGCAACCTGTATTTCTTCCTGTATTAAGGGTTAAGTTCTCCTTTGAAGGATAAGATCAGATAGAAGTGTATAGAAAGCCTTCATCTCATTAGCACAATATGTCAAACATCAGAGATTCTTAGCCTGTGTTCTTGACTTTTATCTTCTTTAGTGAGGAATTAGGGTTTTCTCATTCCTATGTTGAAAATCACATTTAAAAAGACAGAAACTTGCTAACTTCAAAAGACACTAAGAACATCAGTTTTAAGCTAGTGTAAATTTATTTTAAACCATACATAAGAAAATTGGAAGTCACATTAACTTAGTATGTTTTCCTAATAAAACCAATTGCCATTCAATAGGTATGTTCCTAAAGATGCTGCATTCCGATCTCCTCACTCAATGTTTAAAGTCACCCTAGGACCAAGCCCATTTTTAAAAGAGGAAAGTGAGGCTTGAGAAATTAGACAACTTAGCCCAGGTATCAGAACTGGAAATTGACAAAGTCACTCCTGCAATTATGTTCTTTCTTGCCCCAATGCCCACCCAGTTAGTGTTAATCCCCCAGGAGGGTGAACTTCCCGGTGGGGGGTTTTACATCTTGAGGATTGTATAGAAAATCATTCCAGTTGAGTGAGCTTTCTTGTTATCTTTCCAAGGGGGAAAGGCAGCATTGAAACATTTTTCCTGTCTTTGTGAACTTATGAATCTCTAAACCTCCTCATCTGTAGTTTACCAGGCAGGGCGCTCACAGGAGAGACGTCGGAACTGATAGTGAGGGACATGGGCGGTTCAGTAAGAAGAAAGGTCAGCTTCCTCCAAACCTTGGCCAACAGAGAGGAGCCATCCTAGATGATCATGTCTCCTCCTTCTCCCCAGCTTGTGTCCAGGAACCCAGCAGCAGCTGCCAGGTGAGTCACTAACACGAGTTTAGACTTGTTAAACTTGGGGATTCTAATGAAGCAGTCTAGCTCACGGTGCTCACTGAAACAGGCCTTAGCTTGCTCCCATTTCCCCATCACCGAGGGAACTTAGGATTCCCTGCCTCCGACTTCAGACCCACTCCCAGCTTTGGAAACGGTAACTCTCTGCCCTTGAAAGCGCTGTCCCAGGTCCTGCATTGCTCAGGGGGGGCACTTGGTTCTGGGCCAGAGATCTTGTATCCACTTTTACTGTGTCTTTCTCAGGGGTCCATTTATTTATTTATTTATTTGGTACTGGGGATTTGACCCAGGGGAGCTTTACCACTGAGCTATATCCTCCATCCATTTTTATTTTTTATTTTGAAAAAGGGTGTGACTAAGTGGCTTAGGGCCTTGCTAAGTTGCTGAGGCTGGCCTTGAACTTGAGACCCTCCTGTCTCAGCCTCCTGAGTCTCTGGGATTACAGGTATGGGCCACAGCACCCAGCTCAGGGGTACCTTCTGATGCTAGTGTCGTTCTCTGCAGGTAATACGACAAGCATTCTGTTTCTTGGCAACTCATGCAATCAACTGTGATTTGGGTTAATTGTTTGGGTTCCAATGTGGACACTGAGGGTGGAGATTTCAAGAGAGCCTGATTCTCTGTATCACGTGGCCTTACTGCCCTTGACACAGATAAGGGTTGGGCAGTGTCTCAGTCCCCAGTACCTCAGAAGGTGACTCTACCCATGGAGGATTTTCAAAGACGTGACTAAGTTATAATGCAGGCTTCGAGCAGATGCACTCCCATCTGACTCATGTCCTTGTAGGAAGAGGAGATGTGGCATGAACATGCGAAGACACAGGGAGAAGACGGCTGCCGGCAAGCCCAGGACGGAGGACCTCAGAGCGAACCCAGGAGACGTTTCCTGACGTAGCACGGTGAGAAGGAACTCCCTGTCGCTCCTGTAGCCTGTGCCTCATTTAGTATGGAAGCCCACGCTGACCACCTCAGGCACCAGCTCTTCCCTCTGGCCCAAACCAGGGCAGGCTTTGGAACTGTGTGCTACAGTGACTTCCGCAAGGGCAGCCTCTCTCGTCTGCCAGGGGACAGTGTGTTCCCTGTCAAGAGATTTTATGATGTCACCCTCCATATTCTCTGGAGATGGGAGTAATGGGGCAGATTCTGAGGATCACAGTTCCTGCGAGGCAGAGGCCTCTGTGCTGTCTCCACACACAGGAGGGGGGTTGAGCACCAGCCCTGACCAGGTGGGAGTGGGCCCTTCTGCAGCCTCACAAGTCCAGGGCTGGGGACTGTCAGGGCTCTCAGCTTCAATCCCAGCCACCCCACCCTGTCCCTCAGGACCCTGTTCCTTCATCTGATAAGTCATCACGCACCAGAGGTCTAGGGCCTTGCACCTCAGTCCTGGGCCTGAGCCTTCCAGTTTCAGGAAACTGGTTCTGTTTGTGTCCAAATGACCGTCACTCTTCCTTAATTGGTTATTAATCACTCTTTCCCTTCTACATTGCATCCAAAGAATTTAGCAGAAATCACCTCATCACCTTATTCCTTTGATTACAATCCCCAGGAAGCTCTCAGGCATGGGGATATGGCACCCCCACTCATGCTCACCCACCAGGGCCAATTTTGACACTACCTGACTACCCAGTGCCAGGAGCAGTTTTTCTGGTACCCATGGGGACCAGAAAACCAGCAAGAGATAGGACAAATCTCTCAAAGCTCATGATAAGGTCCCCTTTGTCAGACGTTGCCTAGCACACACTGTCTGAGAGTGATTCCTGGGAAATCAGCCTCAGAGCCAGGATGCACTGTGATGCAGGTCAGGGGTTAACGAGCAAGATCGTCGAGAGGGGAGCCTGGCATTAAAGACCCCGTCAACCTCCAGGGATTCGAGGGTTTACATGGCTCCTGACACTGTCCCAGAACAGAGGCACTTTCTCCTCCTGGATAGTGCCACGGCTGCAGGCTGCAGGTTTCCTGCAGGGAGCAGCCATACCTCAGGGGAAAATGCACTCTTTGGATGAGGGAGGTTGCAGGTGAAAGGCTTGACAATTTCCCTGTGGGACCAGCTGTGAGGCTTTGGCCACCAGAGCTGTCCAGGCTGTGGGATGGCCGTCTTCTACACAGAACAAGGAACCAGGCACACCCCATACCAGCCGTGGCTCTGGAAACCCAAGAAAACCAGCAGAGAGACAGCTTCAGCTTACAGAGGCATGGAAGTGAGACGAGGTCACATCTGCTCTCTTCCCCATGGGAAAGGTGGCAGAACCCTCGAGTCCTAGTATCGAAATCTCAGTGCTTCCTTCTGCACATCATCCCGTCTCCACACAGGAATAAACATGGCCCCACAAGGACACCAGGGACAGAGTGTTCTGCTGTGGTGCTCTCAATCCTACCACTATTGATGTTGATTGAAAAGTATAAAACGTTTTTAAATGTTGGAACACAGAAAACCGTCACCATTAACATTCCAGAATCACTGTCTTGTCTTCATTTTGATTAATTCTTCGTCTACCCACTCAGTAACTGAGGCCTTTCCCATTGCTGTTATCATAGTCAATTTTGCCTCTCTCAACTTTTTCTTTTGACATTACCTTTTAACATTCAACTTCATAGAAATATAATTGAGGTATAATAATGTGCAGCAATTCAGAGTGTAGAATTTGGTGAATCTAAGTGTGATGCACAACCAGGAAACCACCACCACGGACAAGATAGAAGACAACACCATTCCCTGAGATATTCCCTGGGCCTTTTGTAACCCAGGCCTGTCTCTTCCCAACCCCGGGCTGCCAAAGATCCCTTGTACGTCACTATCAGTTTGTGTCTTCTAATATTTCACGTAAATGACATCGATCTTTACGCATTCTTTCCACTGGCTCCCTTTACCAAGCAAACGGATTTTGAGATTCCTATGGGTTGTGACATGCACTAGCTTGCCTTCTTTCTATGACAATGAAGAAGAGTCGGTTATGTGGACACACCACATGCTAATATCCATTCACTGGTTGATGCACAGTGCATTTGTTCCAAGTTTTGGACACTTGTGAATAAATATTTGTATGTGGGTCCTTCTGGCGAAGTAGGATGGGTCTTTCCTCTGGGTCTGCTCCTCTTCAGGAGCCCTTTTGCAGCTACCCCTTCTCCTTGACCCCTTCATGACCCATTGCTGCTCATTTCTACCTAATTACCTGTGCTAACACTGTTGAGGAACAAATGTGTCTAATTTTGATGAAGTTGAAATTATTGATTTGTCCTATAACCACACTTTAAAAAAAAATCACGTCCAAAAATAACTATTATCAAAGTCAAAGTTGCAAACTTTTTGTCCCATTTTTCTGCTAGAGTGGTTATAATTTTAACTTTTCCATTGAAGTCCAGAGTCCTTTGCATTAATTTGTTCTCTCAGCATTTCATTGAAAATATGTTTCCTTCCCCAACAACTCACCAGGCTACCTGACCAAAAACCAGTTGTCCAGCTCTGTGGATCATTTGTTTACTCAGTCATTTGCTCTGCTGGTCTGTGTCTGTCTACCTCCATACACCACTTTCTGGCTTGCAGAAATTCTAGAAATCTTGAACTCGGGGTACTCAAGTCCTTTCATTTGGCTTTTGTTTTGTATGAAATGCTTGGCTATTTGAGGTCATTTGCATCCCCATGCCAACTTAGGAGTCAGCCTAACAATTTCCACAGAAGCCTGCTTGCATGTCGTGACTGCTTTAGGTCTGGTGATGGGTTTGCAGACTGATAACATCTTGTTAATGTTATAGTTTCCATTTGTGTGCAAAACCTCTCCGCATTTATACATATTCTGTCCATCTCAATGGAGATGTCTTGCACTTCTTCTATTAAATGTATTCCTTTAGAATGTGTTATCTTTTTGATGCTAGTGTAAATGGAATTATTCATTAATTTTGTTTTTCAATCATTTGCTGTTACTCGTTTTCTGGTTTAATCTTTGGACCTTTATAAATTCATTTCTTAATTCTAGTAGATATTTTGAAATGGCTTAGGATAAATGACAAAAATAACTTCAATATCTTCCAATAAAGACCTTTACCTCAGATATACCTCACCTTACTGTGCAAATCAATTCTTATTTTGAAGCTTATATTGCGTTTAGAATTTAGCCACAGTGTGTGGGTCATATCAGAAACTTCACAGAAAGATTTGAAAATTAATACCTATCTCTGATCATGTACTTAGCAAGAATTTGCAAGTTCTTTTACAAGTGTCTGGCCATCCCACCAGCTCACCACTGGTTTATACATTTCCTCTCCCATCCCCCAATGTTATCCCATTTCTAAGTGGTTGAAGAAATTTTAAACGTAGCCGTTTACCACTATGCCACTCCAAGATGCTTGTGTGTCCCTATCATTTCAACAAGCCAATGTGGAAAGCAACCAGAGGCACTTAGCAGACAAGAGGAAGTGAGAAGAGCTGAGGGTTCTGTTATGTGCATGCACACACGCATGTTAGTGCAAGCATGCACACATGCATGCTAGTACAAACATGAACCTTGACTCAGGGAATAGGAATGGAAGCACTAAATCATCAACAAAAACGTCTGAACAAGGATTCAGCAGACTTGCTTCCTTTGTGTGTGTGTGTGTGTGTTTTGTGTGTGTTCCTCACATTTTCTTTAATAGAGCATTAGTACGTGTCAGCCATGGAAAATGAACATTTTCTAATAAGAGAAAACATGAGAACACTTTCAACCACTGATTTTTAAACATGTTATAATTATTTTATAAATCTGGAAAATCAACTTCTGTGTCTTATCTGTGTCTGCAGGAAGCATCGCATGTCATTTATATGCCTACTGGACTATCTTTAAAATTATCACAGACTCATCTACAGAAAATTGAGATTATTTATGTGGAAGATGTTTCAAACAGTAAGTAAATTGTGGTGCATTTTTTAACAGTGTGTTTGCAAACAAAGATTTTGACTGAGAATATTGTATTTTGAAATTATAAACTTGACATAAAGTAAAAAAATTACATCTAATTGAATTTCTTTAGTTAGTATGATCTAAAATTTTTTAAATGTTTGTGGTTGTCTCCACTTAAACATAGTATTACCAACTTTTAATAAGATTATTTGCTTAGTGTCTAAGTGACATGTTTACTGTTTTGTTAAAGTATGAATATTTGCATAGATTTACAGTATTCAATTCTCTGAAAACAAATTAATTCTAAAATAATCCCCTTCACATGTTATCCTATCATGCACAAACTTCTTGATGTCTTCACTATTAGAATTACATCCCAGGGGAGTAATGCATTTGAGGTATGAAAGTGAGACAAATTTTTGAAGGCATGAAACTACCTACCTTGTCTTCTGATGAGATTGAGTTCACCATGTGGGATGGAGAAATGTAGACCTCCAGTCGTGAGTCCACTGAACTTCGCTTCATGGACTGTGCATTTGAGCAAGCAACACTCTTGAGGGGTAGCACTGACAGGTCTTAGTTTTTCCCACGCCAGCCCAGCTCACTGTGAGCAACCCGTGCAGCAGTGAGGGCATACATATGGCTTAATGAAAGGTCACCTAAAAAATCAATCCTCTGGCGTCTGAGTACTGCAACCTTGTATCCACTGTTTGACTAAGTGCCACCAAATGTAGGGTGTATTCATTGTTGTTAGGTGTAAATAAATCATGTTGAAACCACCATTTGAGAGACCAAAAGGGGATGTGAGGGCTGGACACACCGAGATGCTGATGGATCATCCGAGGATGAAATGAGCCAGAGATGGAAAGAGATGTCCCTGCCAGGGACCTAGTGACTGCGCTAAGTGTGGGCCCCGTCCCAGGGCAGACCTGGGTGGATCTGCCCACCTCCTCTGGGTGGGTCAACCTCAGGTCGGAGGTCTGTCCCTCAGTGTGGAGGTCCTGTGTCCAGGGAAGTCTGCACAGTGGATCTCTCAGCTGGTTCTTGCCTGATTTGTTCCTGTTGAAGTTTCTACGACCTCAACATGACAGAGAAGAGTTCGGAAGCAACCTGACCACCTGGAACCCAGTGAAGGAAAACTGCATATCATGAACCAAGAGCCTTGCTGGTGTTCGGGGACATGACGGCCACACACAATCCTCACTTCCTTTTAGGAAGAATCGAATCCAAGTTCTTACCAAGACATTCCCCTCCTGACACTCCAACCACATCCAACCCATAAATACCCGTGGGAAAATGATCACTTAAAGATAGGGACAAAGTGTACAGGCAGTACCTGGCTTTGTCCTTCCAGTTATTGGAGCAACACCACCTCCTCATTTCTGTTTGTTTTAAATATGCTCAAACTCAAGGAACACATGGCACAGAACACCATACTCATTTCTGAAATAGACAATCATCAGAATTTCCTTGGGGATGAAAATTAGTGACACTGAGTGAATTCACAGAAGAGACTGTGCAGAGTCATCCAGACCTGGGAACGAATTTCAGCACTGTTACTGGGGCTCAGCAAGCCCTGCTCTATTCCTTCTTCAAGGCAGCTTCAAGTGAACCCAAGCTGGTGCTGGCATCAGGCACAGGATAAGAGAGGAACAGAAACTCAATGTGTTAAAAAAGAAAAAAAAAACTATGACTCTTTATGTTAGGGTCACGCTGCGGCAAGCAGCGGGTAGAGCCTATAAAACCTGGTTCTAGCACATCACTGAATAGACCTAATGGTGGAATTTCTCAAGTTAACTCTGAGAGATCAATTCAAGAAGGATCAATTCAAGTGAGAATCTAACTTAGTGCATTATGAAGCTGGGGTTAAAGAGATGACCTACCCTGAATCATACCTTTGATTTATGAAGTTCCATCTCACTTAAACGTGGAGACAGCAAGTAAAGGTAGGAAGATAACTAGAGGTAGAAATGAGGGCCTGAGAGATGGCCAACCTCTGGGTCCCATAAAGACGGGGCCAGGTTGCACACCACGGTTCCTCGTGCTCTTGGTAAACTCCAACCCAATGTGTCTGTCTTTAGCTTCCTTACCTTAGAGAGTCACCCTGGCCCACGGGCTCCGGGACTCAGGCTCAGGGGAAGCCACTGGTTGCTTCTGGCAGCCATTACTAAAGAGTGACAGGCAGCCTTTGTGTTCCAGAGACTAAAGCTGATTAGGTAGTGAGTACAAAGAACCTTGTGAAGCCAAAGGAAGAGAGCGTTCAGGATCAAAGACGCTGTTCATAAGGGGAAAAAAACACTCAGACTCTTATTTAATACTTAGAAGAAGGAGGTACAGCCCTGGGTCTTTAGAGAGAAGGCTCTGGGGATGGTGTGGAGCGCCATCCTCAGGAGCATCCTTATGAAACCCAACAGTGAGTTCCAGGTTGTATTTGTTAGTTCTCAGGATGAGCCCATCACGTAACACCCAGGGGATGGTGAGGAAGGCAGGTCGGGGTGAGTGCTGGAGGCCTGCAGCCTTGCTGGTGAGAGGTAACAGGCGACCCAGCCTTAGTGCCTCTGTTTTCTCCTGATATCTTCTCTGGGGGTGTTGTGCTCTGGACCTTGAATGTCCCCCAGAGTCGCACTCATTAGGGCTTGGTCCCCAGTGCAGCAACGCTCAGAGGTGGTGGGAACTGTGGGCAGGAGGCATGTGATGGGAGGATGTAGGAGCCTGGCCTTGGATGGCCCCTGGCCCTGACCCTTCCTCTCTCCCTCTGCTTCCTGGCTGTCAGGAGCCCAGCAGCCCACTCCGCCACCCCTGCTGCCACGATGCTCTGCCTCTCCTCAGCCCCAGAGGGATGGAGTCAGCGGACCATGGTCTCAAAGCCCTTCACGTGATGACCAAGGTGGATCTCCTCCTCTATGTGTTTCTGCCAGGCATTTCCCAGTCACGAAAAGTCGACAAACACAGGGGAAAAGCAACTCGTATCCAGGTGTGTGTGCAAGAAAGAAAGTCGCAGCCGTACATGATAACGATGTGTTGTGAATGCAAGAAGCAAATCACACACACACACCCCCACACACACACATACACACATATATACACAGATATCCATACACACACATACACACATTCACACATACACATACACACATACACATACACACATGCACACAGGCATACACACATACACACATACACACATTCACACATACACATACACACATTCACACATACACATGCACACACATTCACACATACACATGCACACATACACATACACACACATACACACATGCACACACACATACACACACACATACATACATACACACATGCACACACAATACATAACACACACACACACACACACACACACTGCTGGCTGCACCAGGCGCAGGGGAGGGAAGGTCAGCCTTTCTTTCTACAGGGCGTGAGCGGCGTTGGGAACGGAGAAGACCTGTTATTTGGGAATGTGGCGTCCGTCCTGGAACACCTCTGGACCCCGACGTGGCGGCTCTCCCCGACTCTCATCACTTCCTACTTCATTACATTCCCTGAAGATGGTCAGATGGGGACAGAGTGAGGGAACCTCCGGCTGCGTCTCCTGCAGAAGGCCCAGAGGGCACGGAGCCCGATTGTGAGTTACGTCATCTGAACTTCAGCCCAAGTGGTTAATTTCAGACTTGCTGATGGTGGGGAGGACGGTTTCAGAACTGCACCCCACACCTGGAAGCATATTTAAGGTTGTCCATCTCCCCTTTCCAAACACTGTCGCATGTGGCCCACATTAATAAGAAAACTTGGTTTAAAGAGGACAAGAGACCAATTTGAAATAAAAAGTAACACAAGGAAAAAAGCTGAGAGAAAGTCATTAAAAAATAGAGCAAGGAAACAAAGATCCATAAACGCCATGGTTAGCACAGACCAGCTTCAGCTCTGCAGAGGACGAGTCTGGGGACTCTCGTAGGATGCAGTCTCACGACCTGCTCCCTGGGCTTGTCTCTGCTTCACGCTCTCAACCACAGACAATCTATCAGGGGATTTGCTCTGGAAGGTCTGGACGTGTAAGCCTCAAATCCAGCTGAGCTCTGAGCTCCAGGGCTGCAAGCTGATGAGGCCGAGTTAGATCACTAGGCCACTCGGCGCCAACCAGATGATAGCCAGGGGGACAAAGGGTCTGAACGGGGAAAGTCGGTGGAAACTGGGGGTCGCAGGAAAGAAAGAGGGCGCTCTCCCTGTGACTCCCGTCCTTCCCCTCCAGCCCGGGCGCCCCCAGGGATCTAGTAAGCTGCCTTTTCAGAAGGCAAGTCTCAAATTGGGGGGCATTTTCCCCCAGAGTGAGCACCTCGAGGGTGAATGCACCCCACAGGCCCACGGCCACAGGCCTTGGGGGAGGCAGCGGGGTGCGGTTGCCATGGTCAGGTGGACTGTGGGTGAGTTAGAGGGAAGCCGCAGGAAGCCTGGCCAGAGGCAGGCGCTCTCCCCGAGAGACCGTTAAGGAAGCAGTGAAGGAGAAAACCCCACGGGCAGGCTCCACTGAACCTGTTGGGAAAGTGCCCTGGGTTCTGAAGGGAGATGACGTGGGCGTGGGCCCCGCTGGCCATGTGGCTTGTGGGTGGTGCCAGTTCTGTTGGTGAAGTCGCTCGCTGAGGACGTAGCGGGTCGTTTCTAACCCTGACATGGAAAGTGGCACGTCTTGTCTGATGGCAGAGCACACCTTTGACAAAGCCCGTGTGGGGGTCAGAGTGAACCAGGTGAGCTGGGTGTGGTGACACTCACCTGTAGTTCCAGCTACTGGGCAGGCTGAGGTGGGAGGATCACAACTTCAAGGCCAGCCTGGGCGACTTAGCAAGATGTCATCTCAAAACAAAGTAAGAAGGGCTGGGGCTGGGGCTCAGGGGTAGAGCACTTGCCTGGCTTGAGTGAAGCACTGGGTTCAATCCTCATCACCACGTAAAAATAAATAGATTAATTAAAGGTATGATTCCATCTATAACTAAAAAAGGAGTGAACCAGGTAACCCCCCATCTCAGGAGCTAACAAAGACAAGTTCATTGCTGGTTCACTTTTACCTGTGCTGAGACCAAGGCTGACGGAGGCAGCCTCTGAACCTAGGCTTGCCAGAGCAGGTGAAGGTGGCGTGAGGGTGGGCACAGAGAGACTCAGGCCCCTGGCTCCAGCACAGCCTCTGTGAGCCTCCCTCGGGTCCTCTCCACCGCATTCCCAACTTCCTCTCAGCATCGCAGGGCCTTGGCCTGGCCCAGGAGGGAGGCTGGTGTGGGCTGCAGAGGGAAGGGACTGGCTAGTAAACTGTCTTGGTCCAGAGAGGTAAAACGTCACGTTTATATTTACTTTGGCTTGAAAATTTCAAGATATTTTTACTAAAAATAGATTCAGATACTTAAATTTTTGGTGCATGAATTTGGAGAAGTGGTTTTTCCAGCAAGTGCTGAGTGTGGACTCACCAACTCTAAGTTTCTGAAGTTCTGTAGCAGTGGAGAATATGTTTATTGGAACTATTGAAAGCAACATCTTAGGCACTGAAAAATTCATCTTCTGAAGGCAGTTTTTTCTCCTTAGATGTCTTCTCTGAGAGCAAGCTCAGCTGTCATCCCCGTTAACGAATCCCACAGAGTTTTACACTTCCTAACTCAACAGACGCAGAGGACCACCGCCAGGGCAATGAGTGATCCCAACTTAGAGGGTGATAAATAATGGAAGCTGTGACGACTCCAGCATTGGGCAATCCCCTGACGTGCAGACGGAACAGCTTGCTGAATGATCAACTCCTAAAGCATCTAAAATTATTTTCCTAAATTGGAATCGTGTAGTTTGAGAATCTAGAATTTTTAAGTAAAGCTGTGGGTTGTGGTTTTGTAATTGAAGGGCAGCTGATTACCTCACATGGACAGGGTCTCAAGACCTCCTGTTCTATGTGTCTAAATCCAGTAGAAAATAAGATTAGAATAACAACCAAAAAATCCAGTGCACACAAAGCAATATGTCGTATGTTCTGTCCTTGCTTTTAACCCTCAGCTTACTCATCCTCCACATACGAACGCTGACCACTCACATGGAAATAAAGATGCAAACTAATTGCATCAGTTGTTGAGCTGAGTGTTTATGTGCCATAGGTTTAAAAGAGAGGAGTATGTTTAGACATTTGCGTGTTGAGTTTCTCACAGCGTGTTTGTGTCTGTTTTTTGAGTTGGCCACAGCACAGCTGGAGCATCCCATGGCCGGAACGAGGGAAGGCAAGGGGCCCAAGTTGCAAGCTCCCTTTCTTTATTCTAATGACATTAACGGGCCTTGGGAGACGGCTCCATGACTGAGGTGATCTGTACTTCTTCATCCCAGGCATGGCTCTCAGGGTGTGCGTCTTGTTAGTCATAATATCAGCTTCAGGGTGACACGCACACAGTGCCATG
Source organism: Urocitellus parryii (assembly GCF_045843805.1). Taxonomy (NCBI): domain Eukaryota; kingdom Metazoa; phylum Chordata; class Mammalia; order Rodentia; family Sciuridae; genus Urocitellus; species Urocitellus parryii. The sequence continues at coordinate 61,964,560 of NC_135544.1, read as the reverse complement.
TGATAACAACCACTTCTTTTAAGGAGTGTTATCAGACATGGTGTTTCATCAGTGTTATCCGTCACGGGGGTTTTATCAATGCAGTTTGGCTCCTAAAGGGATATTGTCAAATATTATTGTGACTTCTTCCAATAGGTTTCCATATAGAGTACATTGACTTTCCCCTGCAGGGCATTTTAATATCTCACTTAAGACTTTGCTTCCAATGGAGGCCTTTGAGGCACGTATCTGTCAGAGTGCGTCAAGAGGGTGTGAGAGGAAATGAAACGAGGGCGTGCTGTGTGGAATGTGGATTGTGAAACATGTTCCTGCAAGGGTGTTGTCCCCAACCAAACTCTCCTCTGTCAGAAAGTTGACTTGATGCTCCCGCTGCAGCAGGCTCAGCAACATCTCACATGGCCACTGGGCCGAGGAACCTGAACCAATAACTCCATTCCAGCAGAAAATGCAGCAGACTGTGACACTCGGAAAGAAATGCATCAATTAACCAGGAAAACAGCTCCTGAACCAGTGACTGGTCCACTGTCACGTTCATCTAAAATCCCACTGGTCATTGAACACATCACAGAGATGGGAATGTTAACAAGTGTGTATATAAACTACTTAGAGCTGTTTAAACTGCCTCACACCTGACTTCAGTTTAGGATTCTTCTAGGAGAACCCCTGACACAGGGTGTCCAGATCACAGCCAGAGATTTTATGTACAGAGTACAGATGTCTGGGTTTTCTCCCCAGCATGCATGGAGCTTAGAAGCCATCATCCCCACCCACACCAGAAGTGAGTAGTGGAAGGTCATCAACCCTTCTTAGACCTGCAGAGAAGCAAGGCCACAGAGCAAGCCCCTCCAAACTGGAGGGCAGGGTGCATACAGAGAACCAGAGTTCAGTGGAACTGAATGCCAGGAGCAGAAATGCTGCCCCTGGATAGAGTTGTGCAGATACCAGCATTTTAAATACAAAGGTATAAATAGAATGCATGAGAAAGATGCATTATTCCAACACTAATTTACGTGCTGGAGCAGCTGTATTACTATCAGACACAATAAATTCACAGTACTACCAATATGCCAATGTCTGGAACAAGAGTCCCTAGGTAGAGACACACAATATACCACCTGAGACTTGAAGGGTGAGCTTCATTGAGAAATTAAAACACTTGAGGACGATCTATTCAGAAATATTTAGAAACTCATGTGCGTGCCTACGCATGACACATACTTAAATGTTTTTAAAAGTACTCAAAAAGTTTAAGAATGCACAGTGAATCCTTCTACTTGATATGTGACTATTGATCTGATAAAAACTGCAAAACTAGAGAGGTAGTTGTCACTGCCTCCTACCTCCAAGATCCCCCTTCTTATATTTTGGTTCTGGTTTTATTGTTGTGTGTGTGTGTGTGTGTGTGTGTGTGTGTTTGTTTGTTTGAGTCCTTTGTTTTAGCTCTAGGACTCAAGGAAATCTCTATCACTCTTTAGCCGAATGTGAGCTAAAAGGACAGATTGTACTAAGCACATAAAACAAGAAATTTTCCTCATAAAAAGTTTTTGGGAAAATATCAAAACAACTGAATTGAAGTCTTCACAAAGAAGAAGAAATCAGACTAATATAGGAAAGGAGAAAACCCTGACTTGCAGAGTTTCAACATTATAATAATTCTGATTAAAAAAACCACACAAACTAGTTGAAAAAAGATAAAGGAAAATATAGTTCCTTTAAAGAAACGAAATAAATTGCTATATACCATCCCCAGACAGTTCATAGATCAAACATTCTATAAAAAGACTATGAAATATTTGTTTTATTGTGTTTAAAGGAATAACTAAAAATAGAGACAAAAAATAAAGAAAATTGGGAAATGTATATAGATATGAATAAAAATATAAGCAAATAGAAATCATAACATAAAACATACTAATTCTGGATCTGAAAGTTACAAATAGTAAAATGAAAAATTAATTAAATATATTCAAAAGAAGATTTGAGTAGGCAGATGAAAGCATCAATACTTATGATGATAGGATAATTAAAATTATTGGAACTGAGGAGCAAAGGAAAAAGAAAAAAGAAAACTAATGACAGTCTAAAGGAGATCATCTAGAAGCCCAACATGCATATTATGATGAAAGGCATGAATCTACAAACCCAATAAGCAGTTTAGATATAAGGAAATCACACCAAGTGCAACCATGCAGTAGAAAGACAGAGAAAAAAAAAAAAAAACAGAGAGCAACCAAGTGATTCACCATGACAAGGGAATCTCAGTAAGATCATCAGTGGATTTCTTAGCCAAAACCTGGGAGGCCAGAATCCAGCAAACTGATGTACACTAGGTGCAGGGGGAAGAAAGAAAGGAAGAAAGAAAGAAAGAAAGAGAGAGAGAGAGAGAGAGAGAGAGAGAGAGAGAGAGAGAGAGAGAAAGGAAGGAAGGAAGGAAGGAAGGAATGAAGGAAGGAAGGAAGGAAGGAAGGAAGGAAGGAAGGAAGGAAGGAAGGAAGGAAGGAAGGAAGAGAAAGAAAAGAAAAGAAAAGAAAAGAAAAGAAAGAAAGAAAGAAAGAAAGAAAGAAAGAAAGAAAGAAAGAAGGAAAGAGAAACTATTAACTGAGAATTCTGTCAAAACAATTATTTTTCAAAGTGAAGGAAAAATTAAAACTTCCAAGAAAAACTAAAGCACTGGGTATCTATTGGTAAATAGACCCACCCTAACAGAAAAGCTAAAGAGAATCATTATTTAAAGCTATTTAAACTGCCTCACATCTGACTTTGCTTTAGGATTCTTTAGGAGAACCCCAGACACAGGATGTCCTGATTACAGCCAAAGTTTTTATGTACGGAGTACAGATATCTGGGTTTCTCCCCAGCATGCATGGAGCTTAGGAGCCATAATCCCCACCCACACCAGAAATGAGTAGTGGAAGGTCATCAACCCTTCTTGGACCTGCAGAGAAGCAAGGCCACAGAGCAAACCCCTCCAAACTGGAGGAAAAGCCACGGGAGTTAACTCAAAGTGATTGAATATGTGGCAATCTCAGTTAAAGATAACTATGTAGGCAAATGTGAAAACTCGTATTGTTATAATCTTGGTTTTTAAGGTTACTTTTTATTATCTATGGGACTTAAATGAGCATTCAAAAGTAATTTTTAAATGAGGTTGGGCATCCAATGTATAAATCTGTGTTATTTGAATGACATAAAAAGAGTTAGATGGACTGCTGTAGGAGTAGAGTTTTGTAAGTAATTAAAATTCAGTTGGCATTAATTCAAGTTGGCAGTGAGTCAAATATCAAATTTTAGAATGTTATGACCTACAATAATCATAAGGTAAACACATATGGAATGTAGACAAAACAAAATGGGAGGGGAAGGAAACTACATAGCTGTACTAATCAGCTAAACACAAAGGAAGGTAGGAAGGTAGGAAATGAAGGACTGTAAGGCACAGAGAATGCAAGTATATAAGGTCACATGAGTTCTTCTTGTGAGTTACTTTAAATTAAATGTATGAACTTTTCATTGATTGACAGCACAGCGTAGCCAAAGACACACAGTCCAAGGGCAGACATCAGTGGAAGAGTAGGAATGTCCCAGTAAATGACTAAAATGACCAACATGAAAATAGATTTTAAGGCAGCAACCATTACAAAAGCTGAATAAGGACAAAGCGTAGTGATAAGGGTCAACTCATTAAAAATATAGAGCTGTTGTGAACATACATGCAAAAAAATTAGAGCCCCAAAGTATGTGGAAAAAAATTAGCAAATATAAAGGAAGAATTGAACAATCTTACAATAATAATTTGACATTTTAATATATTGATTTCAACAATGAGTAGAACAACCACACACAGGCTGAATAAGGAAATGAAGAACTTCAACAGAACCATAGTCCAACTGGACGGACTGACAACGTGAGCACTGCCCAGCTCAGCCCAATACCCATGTTTCTCCAGTGACCATGGACATTCTCCACATGTGAGGTCAGAAAATAGGTCTCAATAAATACAAACTGATATGGAAGAAATTAAACAATACAAAATGTCTTTTTCAATCATAACAGCATAGGAATGAAACTAAAGAAAAAAGGGAAGTTGGAAAATCCACATGTGAAATTGGAATAGCACGTCCAATTTAACCAACGTGTACTTAAAAAAAATTACAAAAGAAATTAGGTAATACTTTGAAAGACATTAAAATGAAAATATAATATACCAAAACTTGTGGGATATGGAGAAACTATGCTAACAGGAAGCCTAAATTTGTGAACATATATATTCAAAAAGATCTATATCAAAGGACCCATTTATCTTTGTATCTTAGGAGACAAGAGATAGAAGACAAATCTAAACACAAATCCAGCAGAAGGAAGGAAACTGTAAGGATTAGAGTGGAGACTTGACTTAAAAGTCTAGCAGAATCAGAAATCAGGCTTTGTAGAATTCTGAGAAGCAACATTTAGCTGTTGTAGTTTTCAGACTCCATGATATAGCTCCAAAAAGGAATCATAAAATGATTTTATGGCAGCTCTGCCTTTGGGGTTCTAGATATTTATAAGGTGTACCTAGTATGCAATGAGTGACATAATATTAGACAAATATTTACCCCAATACATCACCCTGACTCTATCACTTATACAGAGTGAGGTGAGGTGACAACAGTTTAAAGACAATGACACTCAAGGAAAATGGAATATGTTGTTTGTTGTTTGTCTTCATAATAGCTGCCATTCTGACTGCAGGGAGATGAAACCTTAGAGTGGTTTTGATTTCCCTTTCTCTAATTGCTAGAGATGATGAACATTTTTTCATATATTTTTGATTGATTATATATCCTCTTCTGAGAAATATCTGTTCAGGTCCTTGGCCCATTTATTGATTGGGTTATTTTTATTTTTATTTATTTATTTAATTTTTGGTGCTTAGTTTTTTGAGTTCTTTATATACCCTAGAGATTAGTGCTCTATCTGATGTGTGAGGGGTAAAAATTTGCTCCCAGGATGTAGGCTCTCTATTCACCTGACAGATTGTTTGCTTTGCTGAGAAGAAACTTTTTAGTTTGATTCCATCCCATTTATTGATTCTTGATTTTAATTCTTGGGCTATAGGAATCTTATTAAGGAAGTTTGGGCCTAATCCCACATGATGGAGATTAGGGCCTGCTTTTTCTTCTTTTAGATACAGGGTCTCAGGTTTAATTCCTAGATTCTTGATCCATTTTGAGTTAAGTTTTGTGCATGGTGAGAGATAGGGATTTAATTTCATTTTGTTGCCTATGAATTTCCAGTTAGCACCATTTGTTGAAGAGGCTATCTTTTCTCCAATGCATGCTTTTGGCACCTTCATCTAATATAAGATTATTGTAATTTTGTGGGTTTGTATACCAGTCTGTTGTGGTGCCAATGCCATGCTGTTTTTGTTACTATTGCTCTGTAGTATACTTTAAGGTCTGGTATAGTGAGACACCTGCTTTGCTCTTCCTGCTAAGGATTGCTTTAGTTGTTCTGGGTCTCTTATTTTTCCAGATGAATTTCATGATTGCTTTTTCTATTTCTATGAGGAATGTCATTGGGATTTTGATTGGAATTGCATTAACCCTGTATAGTGCTTTTGGAAGTATGGTCATTTTGGTAATATTAATTCGCCTATCCAAGAGCAAGGTAGGTCTTTCCATTTTCTAAGGTCTTCTTTGATTTCTTTCTTTAGGGTTCTGTAATTTTCATTATATAGAACTTTCACCTCTTTCGTTAATTCCCAAGTTTTGTTATTGTTGTTGTTTTGTTGTTGTTGTTGTTGTCTTGTTTTTTGTTTGTTTGTTTGAGGCTATTGAAAATGCAGTAGTTTTCCTCATTTCCCTTTCTGAGAATTTGTCACTGATATACAGAAATGCTTTTGATTTATGGGTGTTGATTTTATATCCTACTACTTTCCTGAAAGTTTATAGCAGCACAATTCACAATACTAAACTGTGGAACCAACCTAGATACCCTTCAACACATGAATGGATTAAAAAATGTGGCATATATACACAATGGAATGTTACTCAGCAATAAAAGAGAATACAATCATGGCATTTGCAGATAAATGGATGGAGTTAGAAAAGATAATGCTAAGTGAAGTTAACCAATCCCAAAGAACCAAATGCCAAATATTTTCTTTGATGTAAGGGGGGGTGACTCATTGTGGGATGGGGAGCGGGAGCATGGGAGGAATAGATGAACTCTAGATAGGGCAGAAGGGTGGGAGAGGAAGGTAGAGGCATGGGATCATAAATGATGGTGGAATGTGATGATCATTTTTATTCAAAGTACAGATATGAAGACATAAATTGGTGTGAATATACTGTGTATACACCCAGAGATATGAAAAATTGTGCTCTATATGTGCAATTGTAATGCACATATAGAAATGGAATATGTTAGATTCAATGGCTTTTTCCTAAGCATCCAGTCAAGAGTGATGGTCTTCCAAGATACCAATACCTACCAAAATCTGTCTAACTAACACCACCTCTCAGCTGTAGATTACTTTGGAATTTCTTCCTACTGTTTTGCATAAGTTCCAATAAAATAAAAAATATACTTGTACGTAAACACCAGAATTTTGAGGTGGGTTTATAGAAATGGGTTCCATGCGGAAGGTGACCATGAATCTGGTAAACCAAAAATGTTGATATATTCAAAAATCTGTCTTCATCCAATTTCAAATCTGTTCTGAGACCCCCAATGAGCTCAGGGACTCGGCAGGCAGCGCCTGGGTATCCCTCCTCTGTGCTCTGGCCTGTCACTTCCAGGACAACCAACTAGAACAGACAGAGACCACCGTGGTGATCTCTTATCCTTGCAGGAAATACAGCCCTTTGTTTCTTGGGTCATAGTGTGAAAACTGTCATTTCACATATTCTATCTGTTTTCTTTTAATGAGAGATTTAAAAACTTGAGTCTCTGTGCAGGATTAAAATTAACCAAATTCAATTACTCAGCCATAAAGAAGAATGAAATTATGGTATTTGCCAGCAAATGGATGGAAATGGAGAATATCACGCTAACAGAAATAAGCCAATCCCAAAAAACCAGAGCCCCAATGTTCTCTCTGATATGCAGATGCTAACAGACAAGGTGGGGGAGGGGGGCAGAGGGAGAGGTTCAGTGGATTAGACAAAGGGGAAGGAAGGGGAAGGAGGGGATGGGAATAGGAAAGACAGTGGAAGGATCTCGAGCTCACTGTCCTCCGTTCATACATGAACACCGACCAGTGCAACTCCACACCATGTACAACCACAAGAATGGGAAGCGATACTCCATGTAGGCACGATATGTCAAAATACACTCCACTGTCATGTATGTCTAAAAAGAACAAATAAAAAATAGAAATAATGAATCACATGCACATCATCAATAGTAAGACTATGCTGGCTCACCATGAGAGCGTCCGTCAGCAGGAGACCTTTAAATTCAAGTCTCTCCATCTAGAGAAACAACGTCAGAAGACAGAACCAGAAGGCCATTTGTAGATCACAGAATCACAGAATCAGAAGAAACAGAACCAGATTTGAAATTGGACCTCAGGGTGTGACAGAAGGCAGCACAGAGCCCCCCTCTCCTGCTCTTGCCTCTCCAGGGTGCGGGCGGGCACTGGCTGCTCCCTGCAGCTCCTTCCTGTGCCTCCCTGTGGCAGCCCAGACCCCTGTGGACATGTGCCCCTCCCTCCATTCCCTATTGAGCTCTTTGCAGATTCTTTTTCGGGGTGTCTTCAGGCCTTGGTCTCCTAAAGTAATTTTCATAATCTTTGACTTCTATACTCTCCTCATTTTAACATAAAAGCACAATTTCAATTTCTTAATTTCAATTTTGGTTTTGAAATCCTTTGTGGGCTTGTCCATGAGACCCCAGTACTGGCCATGTTCCTAGGCCTGCTCACGTGCCCAGGGTTTCCCACCAGAATTCCTGCACTTACAGCCCTTTCAATTTCCAGACAGCTCACTGCTCCCCGAGGTCTTCTGAGTGCACAGTTGTCCTCACGTTCAGGGCTCTCAGCCGGACATGGCCTTGTAAAAGGAATGTCTGAGCGCGTGTCCTTTTCTCGCGCCTTGAACTGAAGGCCAACCTTCTAGAACCTCACTGGTCTAGAAGTTTCTCCCAAATTCAGGAAGATATAAAATGAAGCTTCCTGGTCCATTGCTTTTATCCTGTTTTCTTACAATAAAAATATGAAAGACTAAAAATAGATCCATCAACCATCTCTGCCCTATTTGGTGGAAAGGTCCTAACTTTTTCTTGTTTCCTCTTGAACCAAATAACCGCTGGGGAAGTTAAGATCCCCCGGGAGGACTCTAGGCAACCATCAGAAGAACGTACGTGACCAACACTATAATGTCCAAGCTTCGTCCCTCAGGCATTTCTGAAACTTTCCTGTCAATCCATGCCTTTAGGGGTAGTCATGGTTTGTCAAAGTGTGCCAGAAATGGTTCTTGATCTTTTCTGCCACTGTTTGTCTTCTGTGCAGTGTGCTGACTGCAGCTGGGCCCTCTGTGGCCCTCACTACCCGCTCATCCGTTCTTCTCCCAGACCACAACATGGCCTCATTGCTGGTGGGAACACAGCATCCCATAGAAGGCTACTGTCCCCTCCTATTTGAGCATGACTGGTTCCAGGACTCCCAGGGACATCCAAATCTGCCGATGCTCAAATCCCTTACATGAGAAGGTGTAGCATTCTCATTTAGCCCCCGCACGTCCTCTGGCCCACTTGAAGTCTCTGACTTACAGTACCTCACAGGGTGTAATGCTATGCAAACAGCTGTCCTGCGGCACTGGCTAGGAATAAGGGCCAGGAAGAGAGCCTATGCGTGCTCAGGACAGATGCACACTCTTCTTGGATCCTTCTGATCTGCCTTTGGTTGAACCCTTGGTTTCAGAAGCCCCTGGACACTGAGCTGACTGCATGTCTTAACTTCCCTTGAATCTGTGGATGGTCAGAAGCAGATGAGTGGGATTTGGGGGGAAGATATTTCAGGCAGAAAACTAACTGACATGACATCTTGTCTCCTCTCCTTCCTCTGTGATCTGTGATTGAGGATAGAAATTCGACAGTAAAAGTGGCATTACAAAACTGGGAGCGTGTGTCTCCCTGGACTTCATCACCTGTCCATATTGAATCAGTAGAAAAGTTAATAAATGAAACGTGAATTGGGGCCGGCGTCACTGTGTCTGAAGAGGCCAGCAGACTCCCAGCAACTGCACTCTCACGGTGTGTCTCCGCCTCATGCTCCCAGACCTCTGTCCTCAGGAGACCACAGCTGTCACCACCAGCAACTCTGCCCACACACCATGCTCATCTCCTGTCCCCGACACACCGATAGTGATCCTCGCTTTATTCCCAGGACTGCCGTAGAACTCTGGGGTGGAGCAGTCATGTTTTTTTGCTCAAGGAATGAGCAGTCATTCCTTGAAATGATCTTTCCATGCACCACTGGGGAGCAAACTGACTCTCCAGGAGTTCACTGTGTTGACTAAGGCCTCTGAGGGCAGAAGCACGGGTCTGACTCAGGAATGCAGAGTTCAAGGCTCATCAGGTGTCTGACATCTGCACTCCAGTTTCTGACATGCCATTTTAATCCACTTCATGTGATGCAGCCTTGCAGGCAGAGATACCAGTCTCCTCTTGACCCTCACTTCACTGTAACTGAGTGCGCATATCCGACAGGTGTGTCCTGAGCTGCTCACACCAGCGGGCGGTCAGTGTGATGTGCTTGTATGAGGCCCAGCCCACACTCCCCTGGCTACCAGGGTTCCCTTACTCAGTCACCACACACTCTCGTGACCTTCCCAGGGTATCATGAGATACATGAGTGCATTTCACCCACCGTGACTCTGGAATGGCTTTTCAAGTAACCATCATGATGGATGTGATAAAATTACTTTTTCTGAAAGTAATATCATTCTTATTCTATTCAGTCTGTCCTAAAACTTCTCTTCAGCTCAGGCTACCGTTTTCTCTCCCATCTCATAAAATGTCACGTCTTGTGTCTGCATAATAGCTACTTTATTTAGTTTGCGTCTGAGAATTCACATACGCACATGCAGTTACCTTGTCTTACCTGGCCTCACTCGGGGCCAGTTCCTCACCACAGCATCCTGAATCGCTTCTGCTTTCATTTGTTTTTTTTTTCCTGAACACCTGATACTTCCCTATCCTACCCTTCTCAGCCTGCCTCCCGGACCTGAGTTTAGTTCTACAAAGGCACAGATTTCTCCCCACTCATTTCCACATCCTGCACACACAGGCCAGTGCCTGGCTCCCAGGGAGTGGGGTCTGCAGGTGTGCTCACCAAGGAGCCCTTGCCAACATTAAGGCTCTTCCGCAACTATCCTCAGCACACAGATAACGGGCTGCCATGGGCCAGGAGCATGAGGCTTTGCTCAATTTCAAACCACTAATAAGCAAAACTGAGAGTTCGAGCCTAAATCTTTCTGTTCTGAAATCCCCTTCACCTTGAATTGCAGCAGGAACAGAACTTTGCCCCAAAGCCTCACTGTTGCTGGTCAAAGCCATCTCCTCCCTCAGCTGCTCACCCTCCTCCAGGTGACATCTGTCACTCTCCTCCAGGGTGACATCTGCCTCCCACTGCCTCCCATGCACAGCTGGCCATTCTCCTACCATAAGAGCTGGACCACCAGGCTGGCCCAGCCTGTGCCCAGTGCTCACCTCACTTTGACTTGCTCTCTACTCCCAGCAGGAGCTCTCCTTGAATTAGTTTCTTCCTTCCTTCCTTCCTTCCTTCCTTCCTTCCTTCCTTCCTTCCTTCCTTCCTTCCTTCCTTTCTTTCTTTTCCATATTCACTTCTTTGCCTTCTGAGACTTCAGTATTTGAATCTATACATTGTAATGGATACTTTGCTCTTTAAAATAAGTGGGCTTCTCCCATCCATTTCCCATGGCCCTTTTGCTAATCCAACTCTTTGTACATTCAGAGCATTTGTAATGAAAGAAAGGGTGTTACTTAATCTCTGTCCTGGAGGGGACCACCCTCAGCTGCCCAAGATTCCTGAGAGCTACTCTGACATGGTAAATGTCAGTGTGTCCCTGTGTCACCTCACAGGAGGCCGCCTTCCCCCTCAGCCATGCCCCCCTGTTGCACATCTCCGTCCTACACTCCTGTTGCTTCCCTAGATTTTCTAAGCCTGTGCTCAGTCCTGAGTGTCCCTGGTTGGTCTGTTTTTCTGGTGACAGTGGAGTCTATTGGTCCCCCTCCCGAGCTCCATCCTTCTGTCTTGGACCACCCGAGGTCTTCCTTAGACAGCCCATGCCCTGTGACAAACAGAGGCTCGGTGTGTCACCCAGTCCCTCCCACCCCTCTGCACCACCAAGTGAGCCCGCATCCTCCCAGCTGCCTGGCACCAAGGTACTGTGGGCTCAGACCAGGTGTCTTCCAGCCTCTGGTTTGGCCTGAAGTCATCCTGTAACCGTGTATCTTTCTCCCATCGGATAGCTTGGCTCCTAAACATCTGGGCCTTTTTTAGCTGAATTCTAGATCCTGCCCCAGGACAGGCAGCCTTCTCAGTGATCCCCTGGCTCCTCCATGCTTTCTGTTTCCCACTCGTTCGTTGTCCATGTGGACCTCCAGTTCCCCTCTCCCTCCTCCACCAGGGCTCTCCCTCGGCCCACTCCGCTCCCACCACTTGATATCCACCGCCTCACCTTGAGTTCCCCGCACGTCGGCTCCGCAGCTCCCCAACCCTCTCCGCCGCGTGATGCTAGCAAAAGCCATGGCTTACAGACGGCCTCCCAGCTTAGAGGACCCGCCTGCTCCCTTTTCCGTAAGCCCCTTGCTTTCCCCAGCTTGACTGAAGACCCAGATTCGTCACCAATATGCTCCTTTCACTTTCCCACTCCTACTTCTGTCTCCCTCTCTTTTCAGCTTGTCTTATTTCTTCCTGTTCAAAGACCCCCATTTTCAGGCAGAAACCAAAGCCTGGAAAGCCCTTGACTTCACACACTCCATCCCTCCAGGATTCCCCTGCTTCACCTCTCATGAGGTCCTTCCTGCCACATCCTGCCGCTCTCTGCCCCTTCACACCCAAACTCATCTTCCCAACTTCATTTTTAATGTTTACTTTGGCTGCAAAGCCCCCACCCTATCAGCCATGGCCCCTCAAACCTTCCTTCTAAACGCTCTGCTCAGTGTCCCAGGCCTCAGTCCACCCTCCGGGCACGTGGGGCAGGGGGCATCACGCCATTCTAGAGACTCCCAGGCCCGCCACTGTATTGGGCATTCTGCCGTTTGGTCTGCAGGAAAACAATTAAAAACTAAATGAATGTTCCCACTAGCAGGAACATAAGAAACTATTTTCTTTGAAATTTGCTTGAATACAAATTCCCGGATGGTACAGATTTCTTCACTTCTTTAAATTAGTATAATGGAATTGGTAAATGAGCAGATTTAGCAGTAAATTCTACATCCCTTGACAAACTTCTCTTTAATCCCTACAGCGATGGCATCAATTGGGTCAAGCAGTACTATTGCCAAATTAGCATTTCATTTAAAAGAGAAAAACACATGCTAGAATTTTCTCTCCCATCTGTTTTCCCAGCCTGGTAATTCAGCAGACTGGGATATGATGAGGGACCATCATAGGATAATAGCTCAGGGAAGCTGTTTGCACTTAGAGAGATACAACTCTAAAAATTAGCTTTTGGGGGCAAGATGCAAAGGACAAGAAAAAAAGGAGTTCAGTTTTAAATATCACGCCAATTTATTTCCTAATAGCCATGTTACTCAAGCCTTTATAGACGTTCAAATAAAAATACCAAGTTAAAGCCTGCACAAATCCAGTTAGACAGATTCTCTAAACTCTCCTTTGCTTACTGTATTCTTATGCCTCTGAACTTGCTTTTCTCTGTCCCTTTGGTGTGTTCATTTTAAAGACTTCTCTTTCCCCTAATTATCATTGCCAATTCTAAGTTCACTGATCACTATCAGATGATCACCGCATTAGACCATCTGTCCCAAGCACAAAGACAATGTAGAATAGCTCAAGTTTTTAAAGAAATTCTGGGGTAACACATTTTTCTATGATGCCTTTGTAAAATGGGTGAAATTTTAAAGGATGAAAAGTCAGTTTATGAACCTTCTCACTCAGGCACTGTCCTGCACCCTGTCCCTAGGAACCGCATTTCCGAGCAGAGCCTGTGTCTGTGGCTCACACAGGAAGTCTGTGTCAGCCTTCACACCTGAGAGAAATCATGTGTCATGCCAAACCACAGGGCAGGCGGAGCCTCCCCACCATCTCCCCAAACCTGCTAGAAGCCACTCTTGTCCCTGTAACCAAGACATGCCTGTAGCCTTTAAGATAAAACAGTGATGAGTTTTGCAGCTACATATGGGATCATCATGCAGCCCAAAGGAATGAGCAGTTGTTAACCTTTGCATCTGCTCCCTCAGGATTTATGAGGATCCCAATTATATTCACTGATTTTTATACACAAAATCAGCCTCCAGAAGTGAACCCGTGTTGGGCATTACATGTTCTTAAACTGACCTCGGGAGATCTCTCCCTGCCCTGTGCGCTGTCTGCGTTATGTCCTAACACACCTCCAGTCCTCTTCCTGGATTCACTGTGTCCCCATGCTGTCCTGTGCTCCCCAGTGTCTGCCTGCTCCCCCATGTCCATGTGCTCCCCAGTGCCCCTGTGCTCACCCATGTCTCCCTACTCCCCCGTGTCCACCTGCTCCCCCGTGTCCACCTGCTCCCCCATGTCCACCTGCTCCCCTGTGTCCACCTGCTCCCCCATGTCCACCTGCTCCCCTGTCTCCACAGGCTCTGGGAAGAGTTCATTTTCCCAGAAAGGAGCTTTGGAGTCCAGTCATTAGAAAGATGAGAGCCTCCGTCCAGCTCTGCCAGCTTTGAGGCTTAGTTTTAATCACGGTTAATGAAGGTAATGATTTAGTGGGTGGAAAAATCAGTATTAGAAAGAATGATTAGACTCTCCATGAGTTTCATAACTGATCTCCATAGAAGCTTATTCTGTGTCTCCACTGATCCATTTAATTCTATGTTTGGAAATTATCCCTGAGAATAAAAGGAGATTGGGGAAAAAAAATCCTCAAAGACACATTAAGTCTTCTCTCTCTTTTTTTTTTAAATAAAGCTATAAAGTTTTAGCATTAGTTCCCCCAAAACTCTGTCAGCCTGTCAGTAAGTTCAGAAAACACTAGTATTTAATGACAGAAGTAAGAATTTCTGGATGATATGAACTGACGTTTTCCAGAAGTCCCTCAGGATGCTTTGTAAAACAGTGAGACAGATCGGCAGCAGAGGGCCCTCCATGCACATAGGGGGAACACGCTGCAGGTCCTATAAAGAATATCGACTCTGCAGCAGGGTGTGAGAGTAGGTCCCTTACCTTCCCTTAAGGCCCTCAGAGACCTTCCTCTGGCTCTTGGGTCATCCAGCAAGAGCTGCCCATGGACAGATGCCATGACCAAAGCTGAGAAAAGAGCATGAACCACAAAGTCATCTGACTTTAACACCCAGGAACTCAGCAAAGAGGCTTGGACCAACCTTGAGGGGCCAGAATCCACATTGCCTCAGGCTCCCAGATCATCTTTTCCTGGGGGAGGAAGGGCTCCCCTCCATGTCCAAGAGCTGGGGAGGTCTTTAAGCTTGAGAAAGCAAAAATAGTGAGAGGCCATGAACTCACATTGCTTCTCTCCGTCCAGGAACAGGAGATGCTGCCTGGGGTATCGCATGGTCGATTAGCAAACCCAGACCTGGTGCAGTTTAAAAGAGAAATCTGAATTTCTTTAAGATTTTAATCAGGCTGAATTTGTTCATGGAACTCTGCAATAAATAAATACATCAATCCTTTAAAATAATACATGTGAAGGTCTTAGCATTTATAATGGTACTCATAGGTGCATGCATGAATCACAGCTTTTTGGAGTGCAGGACTAAGTGTAAGAAGCAACTCTAGCTTGTTCTTTCCAGTATCAGAGGGTGATTTATGAAATTTGTCTAATCTTGGACATAACAATATTATAAGGGAAATCTTCTAGAATAAAGAAACAAATAGTAAATTCTTGAAAAAAAGAATTGAAAGTACTTGAGGTAAGAACACAATTGCTTTGAACACGGTGTGACTGAGCATAGATTGAACATAGAAAAGCCAATGTTCAGATTTTATTTAAGAAAAGTCATTTTAAATGGCTATGTTAGTCAGCTTTTTGTCACTGTGACCAAAATACCTGGCAAGAACAGCTGACAGATGGAGTTGTTGCTCAAGGTTGCAGGGGTTCAGTTGATAGATGGCTAGATCCAGTGCTTTTAGCCTGAGATGAGACAGAACATCGTGGTGGGAAGACGTGGTGGAGGAAAGCTGTTCAGCTCATGGGAACAGGAGGAAGAGAGAGGAAGGAGGTGGGGGCAGTCTGACAGTCCAAGTCCACACACCCAGTGACCTGCTTCTTCCAACAAGCCCCACCTGCCTATAGTTATCATGCAGTAATCTTCTCAAATTATGAATCCATCAAATGGGTCAATCCACTGATGAGGGTGCAGCTCTTCTAATCTGATGACGTCACCTCTGCCACTCCCACATTGCCACAGGAGCTTTTGGGGGATACCACATATCCTAACTGTAACGATGCCTTTTGAATACAAATCTGTATTTTATTTGAAAGTAGGAACCAGCATCATCCTTCCTGGCTTAAGAGGAAGACTAGACAATCTTGGGAGGATGGAGATGAACAGGATTCCATGGTCCGGGTAAATTTGGGAAGGAGCTGTTGTTCAAACATGAGGCAAGCCATCATCCCAAGAAGACTCCAGAAGGCAGATCATTTTCCAGGTGTGTCTGGAGTCTGGTGTAAGGTGAGCAGGGGGAATGCAATATATGTCTGTCTAGAGACTAAATTTTATTGGGGAAAAAAATGTTAACCCAAAACTGACTGAGATGTGATTAGTTGATAACCTATTGAAGTTTACAAGAAAGCCACAGTACTGGAGAGCTACTACATTGGGTTCTGACTACCAAGGTAAGGGTGCAAAGACTTACTATTTGATTTTGGAAAACTTCTAGTTGAATTTCTGAAATGGCTTGATTATTTATTCATTTTTATTGACCTTGAAGAAAAGTGCAATAGTCCATGTATGTATAATATGCCAAAATACATTCCACTGTCATGTATGTCTGAAAAGAACAAATAAAATTAAAAATTAGAAAAACAAAAATTAAGAAACAAAATTATTATTATGCATATATACCACTCACCACATATATTCTTATATATGTGAAATTCTTATATATGAAATATATTTTTATATACATGAAAAATCTATACAAATCTATAAAAAATCATATATTCTTATATATATGAAAAATCTCTGAAAGATTACAGATAATGAGGGCAATACATTTAATAGCACTTCAAGAGGGAAAAGGAAATAAAAATTTGAGTATGAAATTTTAATAAAGTTTAATCCATAAAGTTAAGACATGCCAACCTAGTGATTATGTGTTCATTTCTTGGTGTGTTTGATCCCTGAGGCTTTAAGTACTGTTTTGAGTTTTTTATGATTCAATTTATCCAAGTTGCACAAGCATGTGTGGAGATATTCTATGATATATTTACTTTCTGACAATACAGTTTAAGTTAATAGGTTTAAACTGAAATAGTAAATATCACTGTTCATGACATTGTTCTGAAAAATTATTTTCTGGCTGTGAATCCAAATACATGTCAACAAATGTAGAAATAGACAAACAGGATCATATGGAATGAAAAAATCTTCTGCACAGCCAGGGAAATAATCATTGGGATGGAGAAGTAAACTAATTAAAGTGAGAGAATATTTTCAAAACCATACATTTGGTAAGAAGTTCGATTTTAACTATATAAGGAAAACAAATAATACAATATTATTAAGAAAACAAATAACCCAATGAAAAAATGAACAAATGTGGAACAGACATTTCTCAAAAGAAGACAATAAATGGCCAGAAGGTATATGAGAAAGTGCACTACATCATCAATCATCAGAGAAATGCAAATTAAAGCACAGTCAGATACTGCTTGCACCTGTTGGTGCTATTGTAACGGAGATGAGTGGTGACAAGTGCTGGGTAGGACATGGAAAAAAAGGGGCCCCTTGCACAGTGCTAGTGGGTGTGCAAATTAGTTCACCAACAGTGGAAAACTGGAAAGAGTGAAGTTACAGAAATAGAGTGGAGTAATGGTTACCAGGAGCTGACAGCCAGGGGCATGAGGAGGGTGTTGGTTAAAGGACGCAAAGGTTCAGTTAGAAAAGTCAGTTCAAGAGAGCTCTATAACACAGAAAGAATATATCAATAAATAAACAGAACAGTGTAAACACAGCATGTCTGAGGAATTAAAATTCAGTGTTTTACCAAAGGGCATGCAAGGCCTGGAATGGTCTCCAGTAATGGGGTGCTGTTAGTATCTAAAAGCAAGTTTTTGCTATGAGCCTTTGTTTTGTGATGCTTTTACGTTCTATTTGCATGCATCTCACATGCAGGCAGAGTGGCAGTTTCTAAAATATACACACACACATACACACACACACACACACACACACACACACACACATATATATACATATATACACATATACACATATATCAGAGTCAGGCCAGAGAGCTGAGTCCTCCATTAGGCTGAGCTCTTGTCCATCTGCTGGCCTTTGTTCTGGGGGGTCTTTGCTGGAACGCTTCTCAGTGGCTGGTCCATTCACATCCTTCCACCCCCCACAGAAGGCCTTTCTCTCTTGGGGAGTCACTCCCCAGCCTCCCTTCCAGAGGCACTGCAGTTCCTCTTGGTCATTTCAGTGGCACGTCTCCTAGGTAACACTTGTGCTCCTGTCTCTGCTGCTGACCCTGCCAAGGTTCTGTCTTCAATGACTCCTGAATCTGCTCCTCCAGCCACACATCTCTGATGAACTCCAGAATCCTGTATCCAAACTTCCTTCTTCACATTCACGCTGGATATCCAATATGCATCTTAATCTCACGCCCTGAAAGGAGCAATTCCTATTTCCCACCTCTGCACCTGTTCCTCCTCCCCTCTCGGGGAAGACAACTTCAGCCTGCACCTGCTCAGGCAGGAAGCCTGGAGTCATCCCTGGTGCCCTCCCCCCACCCCACCTCCATGATCTGTGCACCTGGAAATCCCTGTGTCTTTATGTTAGCTTTTCTTGGAAAAGGATGGCAGGTCTTAGAATCCATCAAAGTTCAAAGAATGTCATATATACACACACATATATATGTGTGCGTGTGTGTGTGCCTGTGTGTGTGCCTGTGTGTGTGCCTGTGTGTGTGTGTGTGTATAACTCCATCTCAGGAAAAGGTAGACCATCAGGATCTTAAGTGTGTCCTCAAACTCTTACACCCTTTGTAAATGTGAATGTGGGACAGACTTGCCCACAGGAACTGGCCATAGACCATGCAGCCTTCAAGTCCGAGAACTCCATGTATAAAGACTGTTTTGAAGGCATTTA
Source organism: Urocitellus parryii (assembly GCF_045843805.1). Taxonomy (NCBI): domain Eukaryota; kingdom Metazoa; phylum Chordata; class Mammalia; order Rodentia; family Sciuridae; genus Urocitellus; species Urocitellus parryii. Next base: position 61,946,059 of record NC_135544.1, on the reverse strand, counting down.
CCTTAAGCATGTATTTTAACTGGGTAAATCCAAGAAATGATTGAGGTAGCATTACATGCTGACTTTCTTGTGTATGTGCAGATATGCATGAGGGGATACAACATGTGTGTATGATATATGTGGTGCCAAGTGTTGTGTTGGCTACTCACGTGTCCCTTGCCCAGGCCACAGGATGCACGGGAAGGTGGCAACACTGTATTTCCAGGTGTGTGAGGGTGCTCCTGGAAGAGATTGGCAGGTGAGTCTGAATAAAGAACACCTTCCCTCCATGAGTGGGCGGACATCAACCACTGTGCTGAGGGCACAAGAAAAATAAAAGATGCACAGAGGGTGAATTTGCCAAGAGTAAGCCTTAAAAATGCTACCAAATACACATGTAATAAAGTGTATTGATTTTATTTTGCTTGTTAATATAAAAGCTTTGATTTTGCTTGGTGACACAGAAGGGCAGAAATATTAAAAGATCACATGCCGCAGTCTGGCTGGGCACAAATCACGAGCCACTAAAGCAGGAACAAATTTTATTTTTTCTACTGCAAGAAAAAACCTCACACACGCTCCTGGGGAATCCTCCCGAAAAGCCACGAGGCTCCTCCAGCAAAACCCCCAGCCGGAAATCACTATCCGGGAAAAACCTCCTCCTGCACTTCGACAACCAATGGGAACTCCCAGGGAATCCCCGTGAGAACTAAAAATAGCGCGAGAACTCAAAATTAGCACTAGAACTCAAAAGTAGCGGCAGAGGCGGATATTAACGCCTTGCCTGTCAATCAATACTGTTGGCAAAATGCCAGGGGCCATACAGACTCGGCTGTGGCTCTCAGCATCTCCCCCCTTCTGTTTAATTAAACAACAAGTAATGTGGCTTAGGGACCGTGCCTGTTAGGTAGTCCAATTCAACATATGGTCCTTACCCGTCATCGGATGAACTGACCTCTAGGCGTCAGCCTCCTGTCTTAGGTTGGTACCACTGCAATCGGATCATACCCGTCACTGACTACCGGTCCAGCATACAGCCATACTTGTGGATAGGCCTTTGCACCAGTGGGGGGGTGAGGTTCTTTGCCTCACCTCTGTTGGCCCCCAAACTTGTCCTTGGTGCCAGTGGGGGGGTGAGGTTCTTTGCCTCACCTCTGTTGGCCCCCAAATTTTAGACCATCACTAGTAGAAGGGAGGAGGATGAAAAATGCCATGACACCAAGCCAATTGAGGGCTCCTTTGAAAAATTGTACCACCGGTGACACCATCAGCAAAGATGCCAGCATTACCACAATTCGCTGCACCAACAGATAGTTCACAATGCATACAAGTGATACATAGTCCAGGCAAGTTCTGCAAGCAGTTCAAAGTAGAGGAATCTGTCAATATGTCCATTTCTTCCCAAAGTAAATCTACTCCTTGATTGAGCATTACTTGTTGAGTTATTATTCACTGATGCATCAGTTTATACAGTTTGTTGATAGCTACCGAAGAAGCTGTAGTTTGGTTTTATCTTTGTCTTCACCGGCACTGGGATGAAGATAGGAATTCTGGCAATGATGCTAGGAAAAAAATTATGTAACATTCCAACAGGCATTAAGAAAACAATTTTTTGAACAATTTACATTATCCTGAACAGAATTATTAAATATAATGAGAAGGAAAGGTGAAAGCAAACAAACAGATCTGTTAACCTCCTTATTTGTTCACATATTAAAACAATTTTCAACAGCTGTTTACCCAATCTAAATTAAACCATTAAAATCACGTGAATAAAAAAAAATTCGGATCCATTTATTCATGAGCGCTCCTCATATAAGATATATGGACATACACACATACAGACATACAACACAAAACAGAAGTGTGCGCACATAACATACAACATATAAGACAATAATAAAGGCCTTGTTGCTTTACCTAGGTGAAATCTCCATTGCAATGTTTAAAAACTCCACAGTCAAAAAATAAAACACAGTCAAAAAACAAAACTGATCAGAAAAACATTAACCTAGGTTTGTATGAGCTCAAAAAATAAAATAGAACTTTATGATGTGGGAAAAATGCAATAATAAAATAGATATTGAAAAAAGGCACCGTGGTTAATCACTGTCGCAGATGTAAGAATAGCCAAGCTGGAGCTCTGGATATCAGCTGTTATGGATTTCAGTCAAATCATCTTCTTTTTCTGTAGAAATTGTTTTGGTTAACCTCTCTGGAATCCAAATCGGCTGCTGTTCTCCCTGTGGGAACACACAAACGGAACCCCTACTCCAGACAATAACTGGGTCGGGACCTTTCCATTGTCCTGTTAGAATATCTTTCCAAAGTACCTTAGGCTTATGTACATTTTTCGGATACATATGTCTTTCCGCAGCACTAAGTCCTGATGAATCCAAATTTAGAAAGTTTAGAGTAAAAAGGGTTATTTTAAGTTTATCTTTGGGGGATATATACCCCTTTCCAATTCCCTCTTTTTGCTTTAATAAGTACGTTTTAATAGTTTGATGAGCTCTTTCAACTATGCCTTGTCCCTGTGGATTGTATGGGATTCCTGTTATATGAGTAATACCAAAAGATGAGCAAAATTGTTTAAAAGAGTTAGAAGTATAACCAGGACCATTATCAGTTTTTAACTGTTTAGGAACACCCACAGTGGCAAAATTTTGTAAGCAATGAGCTATAACATCTTTAGTTTTTTCTCCGGCATGAAGGGAGCCCATCAAAAATCCGGAAGAAGTATCAACTGTAACATGTAAATATTTTAATTTTCCAAATTCTGGCAAGTGTGTGACATCCATCTGCAAAATATGGTTAGGTATCAGTCCTCTAGGATTGACTCCAAGATTAACTTGTGGTAAAAAGGACACACAATTTTGACATTGTTTTATTATATGCCTGGCTTGTTCCTTAGTTATTTTAAAACGCTTTTGTAAAGTATTAGCATTAACATGAAACCTTTTATGAAAATTTGTAGCTTCTTCTACAGTAGAAAAAATATGTATATCATGTGTAGTTTTATCTGCTAAATCATTGCCCAAACTAAGGGCTCCAGGCAATCCTGTATGTGCCCTGATATGTCCTATAAAGAATGGATCTTTTCTATCCCAGATTAGACTTTGTATAGTGGAAAACAAAGAGAAAACAGTAGAGGAAGGGGAAATCCTACCAGCATCTTCAAGGGATATTATAGCATTAACTATATACTGACTATCAGAAAATAAATTAAATACAGAATCTTTAAACATCACAAAAGCTTGTAAAACTGCATTGAGCTCTACCTTTTGAGCTGATTGTTTGGGAACTAAAAATGTAAAAGTTTGATCAGGGGTAACTACTGCTGCTGTACCATTATTAGACCCATCAGTGAATATATTTGGAGCATTCACGATAGGTGTTTTTCTTGTCATTTTAGGAAAAACTACAGGATGCTTAGACCAAAAAGACAACAAAGGATTAGATGGTAAATGATTATCAAATGAAACATTTGATTTACACATGATTATTGCCCATGTATTTAACTCATTAGCTAACTCATCAATTTGCTCCATAGTATATGGAGTAATAATTTTATTGGGAGAAATTCCAAACACTCCCTTTGCTGCTTTTATTCCTTTCAGTATTAATTGTCCTACAGCCTCAGGATACCTAGTAAGAATAGTGTTAGGAGAGTAAGATAAATGTATCCACAATAATGGACCTTCTTGCCAAAATACTCCTGTAGGAATATTTTTTGTTGGTATTACAATGAATAATAAAGGCAAACTTATATCAATTCTGTCCAAATGCATATTTTCCATATATGTTTCAATAATTTTTAATGCCTTTCTTGCTTCAGGAGTTAATATGCGGGGTGAATTTGGATTTGATGGACCTTTTAGGATATCAAATAAAGGTCCTAACTCTCCTGTTGGTATGCCTAGATAAGGCCTTATCCAATTTATATCTCCCAACAACTTTTGAAAGTCATTAAGCGATTTGAGTTGATCTACTCGTATTTGAATTTTAGGTGGACGGACCATGGTTGAGGATAATAGAACTCCTAAATAATTAATTGGAAAATTTAATTGTACTTTATCTATTGCTATCTCTAGATTATAATTTTTTAACAAATTTGTAAGTGTGGCATAACATTCCAATAATGTGTTTTTATCTTTGTGTGCTAACAATACATCATCCATATAGTGAAATATTTGTAGTTCAGGATTTTGATTTCTAAGTGGCTGGATTGCTTTATTAACATAAATTTGACACATAGTTGGGCTGTTAGCCATCCCTTGAGGGAGCACTTTCCATTCATATCTCTGATCAGGACCTTCATGATTCAGTGCAGGGATAGTAAATGCAAAATGTGGACTATCCTCAGGATGAATTGGAATTGAAAAGAAACAATCTTTAATATCTATAGCTAAAACATACCAGGTTTTTGGTAAAGCAGACAATTGAGGAATCCCTGATTGAGCAGGTCCCATAATAACCATCTCATTATTAATGGCTCTTAAATCTTGTAATAATCTCCATTTACCAGATTTCTTTTTAATGACAAAAATGGGAGTATTATAGGGAGATACAGAAGGTTGTATATGTCCCTCCGCTAATTGTTGTTTGACCAGGTCATGGGCTGCTTGTATCTTTTCTTTAGTCAGGGGCCACTGAGAAACCCATACTGGTCTATCTGATTTCCAAGTGATTTTTATTGCCTCAGTGACCCCTTCTGAAAACCCAGTCCATGTCTATTTATTCTTTGATCTATTTGTATTGGTGCTGCTATACCTTGTTCTTGTTTTTCTAATCTTTTTCCTTTCCTAAAACCTTGTCTAGCCATAATAGTGGGTGCATTTTGATTGATATTATTTGTTAATGTCAAACCTAATTGATCTAAGACATCTCGTCCCCATAAATTTACGGGAAGATGATCCAATACATATGGCTGTATAGTTCCTTCACATCCTTCAGGATCCTTCCAATCTAAGACCATTGCACTTCTATGGGGATTAGTTGCCACTCCTAGGCCTCGAAGCGTTTGAGTGGCTTGTTGTAATGGCCAATGTTTTGGCCATTCTTGACGAGATATGATGCTAAGGTCTGCACCTGTATCCAGTAGCCCATTAAATTCATGTCCTTGAATATTTAGTTTTAGCATTGGGCGAGAATCTAAATTCAAAGACAGCATAGCCCAATCTACACCTGTGGAGCCTAAACCCCTGGAACCTCTTTCCATAGTAGTACTGGAAAATTTATCATGTAGGCTGGATATTATTAATAACTGTGCTATTCTATCTCCTGGTGAAATTACTGATATACCCTTTGGAGAACTAGCTATAATTTTTATTTCACCTTCATAATCGGGATCAATTACCCCGGGACTTATCATAAGTCCTTTTAGCGTAGAAGAACTACGTCCTAACAATAAGCCTACTGTTCCTTGGGGAAGAGGTCCTTTTACTCCTGTGGGAATGATTTGAACTCCCATCTCTGGAGTTAGTACTGCTCTGGCGGAGGCGCAGATGTCCAACCCTGCGCTCCCTCTGGTTCGTCTGATGAGAGATCGGATGGATAATGTGTCCTGGGTACTACCCTGATGGGGTTGCTGGGTTCCTCCATGGTTTTTCTGGGTTCCTCCAGTGCCCCGTACATTTGTGGTCGTGGGCCCCGGAGCATTGGGCCCCCCTGTCCGTTTTTTGGCAATGGAGCCTGATGCCTTTCTCCACGATATCGTGGGTAACCACCTGGTCCTTGTCCATTTTTTGATAATGGAGTACCCTCTATGGTGGTTTGAGAACGGCATTCATTAGCCCAGTGTCTCCCTCTACGGCATCGTGGGCAAATATCTGGTGTTCTATTCCTTTGATACCTAACTTTGTTATACCTTCCTCCTATGGGGCAACTCCTTTTAAAATGTCCTGTTTGTTCACAATTGTAGCATGTTTTTGGCCTGGCATCTAAAGCCTGTTGTACTGCTGCCAAGACTTGTCCTTGTTCATTAATGTCTCTACATAATTTAATATATGTGTTTAAATCTTCATGTTTCCATGGTCTAATGACCTCTCTGCAGCAACGATTTGCTTGGTCATAAGCCAGTTGTTTTATAAATGGCATTGCTTGTTCTGTGTCACCAAAAATTTTGGAGGCTGTTTGAATAAGCCTATCTACAAAGTCAGCGTAAGGTTCATTAGGTCTCTGTATTACCTTAGATAGCTGACCTTGTAAATCTCCATGTCCTTGTAAAGTCTTCCATGCCCTAACTGCGTCTGCAGCAATCTGTGCATATACAGCAGGATCATATTGAATTTGTTGCCGCTGACCCTCATAAGGTCCTTTTCCTAGCAACATCTCTAGACTTCTTTGAGGGTAACCGGCTGCTGCATTTCGTTTAGCTGTCTCCCTGCAAAATTCCTCATTGGCAACCTTCCATAACAAATATTGTCCTCCATTTAGCACAGATCTACACATGCTAGCCCAATCTGCTGGAGTCATGTCCAAGTTAGTAATGGATTCGACCATGCTTACAGTGAAGGGTGCATGAGGACCATAGGTTGTTACAGCCTCCTTTAATTGCTTCACTGTTTTGAACTCTAACTCACGGTGAATTCGCTGCCCTCCTGCCTGCTCAAGTACAGGGCATGCTAATCTTTGAGGTCCTGTCTCAGGATCCCATCTATCAACTACGGGGGTTGAGGGGGTTGAGGGCCACTCAGCTATCTCCATAGGTGGAGCTGTTGGCTGAATTACGCCCTCTGGTGATAGATCGGTGTTAGTAGCAGCCTCCTGTTGTTGCTTCCCCCCTGATAGCTGTTTCTCCTCTAAGCTTTCTTCCTTTAAATTTTCTTCCTCTGTCTGACTAGCTTGAGAGACCTTCTCTTTTGCTTGATCTAAATTGTCTTTCTCCATGGTTTGAACCTCTAACAATTTATTTAACACTCTTTCAGTTTGTTTTGTACTAATTTCTAATCTGTTACAAAGATAACGCAACCCAAAAAGATAACACAAAACAAGACCGAAACAGAATGAAACAAAAATGGAACAAAAAATCGTTGTATCAATTTTCCTATTTTCTGGACATGTGCATTTGTGGTCTATTTCTATCTCTTCCTCAGGGGCAAACAACTTCAAACCTTGAGCCAACCATTTTTCCCAGTCTGCCTGAGAAAATTCTAGGGATAGGCAGCTTGAAACAAAACCAAAACAAATCAAAGCAAGAACATATTGTTTTTTAAAATGGTCACCCATTCTCTTGCCTTCCCTTAGGGGTAAGCAATTTCACTTACCCCGAAGCTTCAGACGTTCCCCGTCCGGGCCGCCAAATGCCGCAGTCTGGCTGGGCACAAATCACGAGCCACTAAAGCAGGAACAAATTTTATTTTTTCTACTGCAAGAAAAAACCTCACACACGCTCCTGGGGAATCCTCCCGAAAAGCCACGAGGCTCCTCCAGCAAAACCCCCAGCCGGAAATCACTATCCGGGAAAACCCTCCTCCTGCACTTCGACAACCAATGGGAACTCCCGGGGAATCCCCGTGAGAACTAAAAATAGCGCGAGAACTCAAAATTAGCGCTAGAACTCAAAAGTAGCGGCAGAGGCGGATATTAACGCCTTGCCTGTCAATCAATACTGTTGGCAAAATGCCAGGGGCCATACAGACTCGGCTGTGGCTCTCAGCAATCACATAAAGCCTGTCATCCTTTTTACATCATGAAAGTAGCCCTTTGAAAAGAGCATATCCTCAAATCCATATCTCAAGTCATCAGTGAAAAGACATGCTGTATTATCCTTTGTTTATGATAAATTATAAGAAAACAGGTTCAGATTATCTGACTGAATATAACCTGATTACTTAAGTAAAATCTTACTTAATTCAAAATCTGGATTCAATTCCTATCCTAGACCCTATAGCACTAGTAATCCTGCTCCTTTCATTGAAAAAAAACAATGTGTGTCCTTCCGTGTTTCCTACAATTGTCCTTGTTAGAGCAAGAGGCTTCCTCAGGATTCAGTGAATGTGTTGGTAAATGTTAAATATTTGAGCGCCTCTATAATAATACTCAGCTACAAAGTGGAACGCATCCTTCCCTCCTGTCAATTCAGGTTTCACTTCTCTCCTGAGCATCAGGTGGCCCACACCTCCAGAGCTGGGTCTCTTTCAAGCATGGCCAGGTCCGAAGAACTCACAGGCTGATCAGTGAGCTGGGCTCCTGCCTGTGGAGCTGGCCGCCCAGCAGGGAACAGAGACCAGAAACAGAGCAAATGCAGAGTGGGAAAACATGAGGTAGACCTGTTTGATATTTTTAAATCAATAATTAGAAAAAAAATTAAGAATATTTGCTTAATTCCCACTTCATAGTTTTCAAATAAAATGTTTTGTTTCCAGAACCACCCAAAAGTGATGAGTTGAGGTATTTTTAGTATGGGCTCACTCCCTTGAATAGATTCTCTTGAAATTCAAGTCATGAGACTTGTACTTGGGACCAAATCATGAAGAATTGAAAGATGTATCCTATTTCTATTATTTACATGCATATAATAAAGAACAAATGCTTTAGTTTCTTTAAGTAGCCTCTTTTCAAGTGTTCTGTTTCAGTCCCCAATGAAACTGAAAGTGGATTAGCATAATAAGTATTTCTATAAATAGAGCACTTGCTGGAACTTAGTGAGCAGGGCCAATTAGTTAACCTGCTGACGACACTAGGGCGACTTCTTCGAGGAAATGAAGGCAGGACCTGAAAGAGGAGGACGATGATTGACTATAAGAGGGTGAAGTACTGAGGGTGAAAAGGAATTTTGTAGGAAAAATGAAAGACAAGGGTTGCATTTTCCAAGCCACTTGTGAAATACAGATTCCATCCAACTAGAGAAGTCTCCCAGTTACCATCTACAAATTAACTTCTCCTGTTAACAAGATTCCAAATGGTGATGGAACTAAAAAAATAAAATAAAATACGAGCATAGAGATAAGAACTGCTGAGAACAAGTTTCCTTTCAGGTGCATAATTCTGTGGTTTCCTATGAGCATCTATCTTTAAGATTGTTAAGAGCAATATAAGCTGTGTTTCCTTTGATTTTATTTTTTCTGATTCTAATAAACAAGCTGAAAGTTTGGATACAAAACCCTTAAAAAAAAGACTTCTTAATTTTTAAGTAAACTTTAAGCTTAAAAAAAAAAAGATCTCTTACTGGGCATGGCAATGCATGCCTTTAATCCCAGAGACCCCAGAGGCTGAGGTAGGAGGTTTGCAAGTTCAAAGCTGCAACTTAGCAAGGCCCTCAGCAACTTAGGGAGAACTCCTCTCAAAATAAGTTGTTGTTGTTGTTGTTGTTGTTGTTCTTCTTCTTCTTCTTCTTCTTCTTCTTCTTCTTCTTCTTCTTCTTCTTCTTCTTCATCTGGGAATGTGGCTCAGTGATTATGTTGAGAAACTGATGTGACTCCATTTTTGAGAAACCAGCCTCTACCTCAGAGCAAAGCTTGTCCAAAGGTGGTGGGAGGGTGACCTTTATTCTTGGAAAACCCACAGAGCGTTCTTAGGCAGGGAGCTAGAGTTGTTTGTCTGTAAATAACAGGAGAGATCTGTAGTGCCAGGTGTCCCTGACTCAGCAACACTAGTTCCTGGAAAGACCAAAGAATGTTTGAGGCCTAAGGCCTGACTGTGATACTGTGATAACCCTAGCAACAACCAATCAGCGTGAGACAGGGAAGATACCTGGATGCCAGACGACCCCCCAGTAGTCTCGGAGATTGATAACAAGTTAGGAAACCATGTAGTTTAGCATGTACACCCCTCACAGCTTAAACCAATCAGTTCAAATGTCTCCCCCTCTTGAACTAACCAATCGAGGCTTACCCAAGTTGTGCCCAACGATGAATGTACTAACCAATGTTAAGAGTTGTTTGATTTTCCTGCAGTATGGAATGTGTGATGCTGTGTGATGTTTAGAGTATCCCCCCAAACCTATAAATCTCATGAACAACAGACTGGGACTCACTCCTTAGGACCGCTGCATCAGAAAGGGTTGTGAGTCCAGGCTCCAGCTTGCAATAAAGACTCTTGTGTGATTGGATCAGATTCGGCTCCTGGAGGTCTACTGGGGTCTGACGAATGGGGAATAACAATGTGCCTCTGGGTTAAAAAAGAAAAACAAAGTGACCTCTTTAATCGTACAATCCTTGATGGATTTTGAGACCAGTTGCTCCATTTCATCTTTTACTCGGAATTCCATCTCTGCCAGAAGTAGTTGTCTTTCTTCCATTTAGGGATGTACAGACAGAAGGGCCTGAATACTGTGTTGGTAATCCATGGCAGCTTCTGAAAGTCCGCAGATTGAGGAAGATGTCTCACACAAGCTTTAAATCATCGTGCATATAGATAGACGGATATGTTCACGTACTGCTGGGTGATGGGCTACTTTCTAAGACATCGTCACCAGGGACTTCATCTTACATCATTTCCACCCTTGTCCTCACCGGTAACACGCGCAGGTGCTGCGATTGCTTCTGTGGCTGGTTCTCTAGCGGGGAAAGAGGACGGGGGTACAGAGGACAAGGCCCTCCCACCTCCTGCTAGTCAGGGCCCAGGGTCCACCCGCTTTCTGCTTCAGCCAAACCCTCCAGCCGCAGCCTCCCTGACCTGATGGACGGACAGTGGAGAAGGTGGCTCCTGGTTCCGCTGAGAGGAGGGAAGCCCAGACTGGCTCGGCTCTTCCCACCGCCCCTGGTAACTCGCCTTCAGGAAGCTAAGACTCCTCTGCGCCCCTGCGCTGTCCAGGGGACTTCCCTCCTCTGCGCCCCTGCGCTGTCCAGGGGACTTCCGAAAGGCACCAGTGGGATTAGCCACCCGGGGAGGGGTAAAAGGAAGGTCCCTGTGGTTTTATGAGGACTATTTTGGAAGTGAATAGTAAACCCACTTCAAACAAAATCACAGCCCCCAAATCTTAGCTGCACAAATAGATGAAAGACCCCAGAATCGTCGATTCTGCAAGTCAATGATTGTAACCCAGAAGGTGAGGAGTTCGGTGTTTGATGTTAATGTTAATGGAAGGTGGTCTGGGTACAAATAGTTGAGAAACACTAAATAGGAAGCTCTGTGCTTGGACAGCCTCAATAGTGATTCCTCCTTATTGTGTTTAATGTAAGAAAAAATACATTCAATATTTATTTATATATAACACACATTATACATATATCATAATATTTACAATTTTTATGAATGTTTTATAATTATTAAATCACGCTGCCTGTCAGTGTTTGGTATGCCACAGTACATGTGTCCAGTGATGTCCCTGCTTACCCCAGTGTCCGATCTTCACTTTTTGAGGGTCGGGCTATGTCTGCAATCAATTGTGGTCTGAAAACATTGCATAGCACTGTAAGATGTTTTGAGAGAAAGCGAGAACACATTCACATATTTTTTATTTCAATCTATTGTTTCAGTTTTTCTCTTCTATTACTACTTGTTGTCAATCTCTTCCTGTGCCTAATTGGTATGTTAAAAGTTATCATACAAATGTGTGTTTAGGAAAACACAATATGTACCAGTTCTGTGCTATTGGCAGTTTCAGGCAGGGGTGTTGGGATGCATTCTGGGAGGTTATGCCCAGACCACTTCAGTTAAGTTATCCTGATGGAGGAGATCTGCGGACCCCTCTGAGCATGCCTAAACCACAGCCTCCACACTTCTAATTCCAGTTACCTCAGAGGCAGCCTGGGAAGTTCTGAGCACTGTTATTCCTGCTTCCCTTTGTCCACGGAGGAGCAATACCAACCAGAGAGGGCCAGTAATCACGCCACTGAAAACTCTACACAAGTCAAATTTTTATTCATAGAAAAAATACAGAAACCTAGTTTCCAAGATGATCAAACTTTAGGAGTGACTTTCACAGTATCTTTTATTTTAAATTAGGTATTATCAATAGGAAAGCTAACTGAAGGCTCAAGGTCATTGCAACTGATCATGTTTTCTTTGGGGGGAAATTATGTTTCATTACTGATGAAAAATGTGATGTGATTAAAACTAAACCAGAATGAAGATATTCTTCTTTAGGATAACATTTGTTGATCACCAAGAAAGTACTGAATATTAGTCAGTCCATTTTACATATGCTCAGCCTCAGATTATGCAAGATCAGACAAATGAGCCCTGATTTGCAGATGTGCAAACGGAGGCTCCATTGTTCTGACTTGTACTGTGATGGCACTGGGTGGAAGGGATCTGTGATTCTGTCATCGAGTGGAGCACAGGTCCCACCTTCACACAGTAGCACAAGACTCTGGTGGAAGAAAATATCCCCAGAGGAGGAAAACTTTCCTCTCACAGATCAGGGATGGCTGGACGCAGTCCTCTTTCCCCTTCAGTCCCTTAGTGTCAGTGATTCAAGAGCACTGGACAGCTACTTTCCCTGTTGGTGATACATTCTGTTGAATTCCCATTTAATTGAAAGGCTACGTGGAAGAGACCCTGGTCCCACCTGTCACTGTGGTGATTCTTCTCCCAGCTACCAGGCTGCATGTGGCAGGCTGTTAAAGAGGAAGCATGTTGGAGTCAGCCCAGAATTTCTCCCTCCCAGATGCAGCTCCTCAGTCTCCTTTTTGTTCATCCCCGCCCCCCACCCGCCCGCTGGTACCATGGGTTGAACTCAGAGGCACTCTACCACTGAATCACTGAATCACATCTCTAACCCTTATTTTACTTTATTTTTTTTATTTTGAGAAGGATCTTGCTAAGTTGCTTAGGGCCTTGCTAAGTTGCTGAGGCTGGCTTTGAACTTGTGATCCTTCTACCTCAGCCTTCTGAGCAGCTGGGATTACAGGTATGTATCACTGTACCTGACTCTCAGTCTTTTTTTCTTAGATCAACTATACCCAGGTCTCATGGATGAAGTCAAACTGACAGCTGTCTCCTGGGGAGATAGTTTCTCTTTATATATGCCTTCACTATAAAGAGTTTCTATCAATTCTTTAGGATCATCATGCTATTTCAAGTTATCAAATTCTCACATTCATAATGTCAATCAAAACCTTGCCTTCAGGCCCCAACCTAGCATATATTACTTAAAATCTTTCTACTCTTGGATGTCACTATTTTTTTCCTCAAATAAACATCTTAATCCCTACCCAAATCTGTTCTCCACTCCAGAAAATGCATTCATTAAATGCATTAGTCACAAAAATCACATATTAGAAATCTCCTTCAATTCCTATTCATCTCACTTTTCCTTTCAAGTGTGCATCAAACATTCTGGCAGTTCTGCCACCAAAAGATACTTGAACATGCCTGGATTATCTTCATCTCAGCTCCTAGAAACTTACCTGTTTGTCTCCAGTTCACTCCTGGCAGGAAAGTTCCTACAGCACCTGCCAGGCACCAGGTCCTTGGCTAGTCAAAGGGGAGAGGACGTGAAGGAAGTCTAACTGTTCTCCTGGAGCCCACTCATGGGCTCTAGTGTTCTACTGGACACTCATGGAGCACCCTCCATGAAATAATGCAGAGCAATAATTCCCTTGAAAGGAAGAATATAATCCAGAGACACTCTGTACTCTGTGCCAATTATTCTCTTATTTGCACATAACAAGGTAGGATCAAAGTCTCTTTTCGTCATGTAACTAACTGAGGCTTTACATAGTTTTCAGAGAGTTATTCATGAACATAAGACCAACTGTGGACTTTCATGGCATTTAAGCTGTTCTTTGAGGCTGCGCATCCTGACTTGGAGAAGCCCAGTGCTCTGCTCCAAGGACTTAAATCACATGTCATTATGATAACTGTCTTGGCTTAGTACTCCCGTCTCTGTCGATTACAGCATGATCGATTCAAAACAACTTGTATTTTGCTTGTTCTCAAAATGTGTGGTTAACCAAAAAAGCTTTAGGATTCTAAATGTCAGTCAACCCAGGAAATACGCCAGGTTTTACTGCTTGAATTTTGAAACATAGAAAAAGTCATTCCAACCTTTGAAAAATAAAAGAAATATAGATTAATATCTTAGTTACAATATTATTATTTTATTCTGACAACTGTGATTTCACAACCACTAGGATTTTGATGGACATGACTTTTTTCACAAGAGTTACAGAAGTTAGAAAGTTAATTAGGTAATAAACAACATTCCCATTAAAACTATCTTCTGTAAGATGATTTTTCCTATCAACTTTCAAAATACTTCTGTTAGTTCCAAAAATGATGAAGCAGACATAGAATTAATGTTTGCAAATAGGATAGTTGAGATTCGCCACGTGGCCTGTGATATTTTGTGTGATTGGACATTGTATTTTCAATTCTCTTCTTTTTATTTCATTTCTCTACTCTTTACATGAAGCCCAACCAATTTAGTAGCCCCAAATGTAAACAATTTTCTTGCTGTTAACATTAACTTTTGCTTGTTTTCCATTTTTAAATTCTCATGTGGGTCTTTTTGGGTTTAACCAACAGGAATGATATTGCATTATTCAGAGTTTCACACCCAACAGACACTTTTTCTCCTCCCAAGTGCAGCCCTGAGCACGGGGTGGCAGAGAGGTGAGGGAAAGCTATTGGGAGCTCTGCTCCCCCTCCTGGCTGAGTTCCATATCACAGCCCTTCACAGGCGGAGGTCTTGCTGGGGAGCAGCAACAGTGATTCTAGCCTCGGAGGATCCCTAACTTTCTGTTAATATCTTGTGTCTGTTCAGGTCCTTTTTTCCTTTACAAAGTGGTTCAGTATTGTGATAGACTTGTTTGGATCCTGATTCAATCTAACCCATGGTAAAATAGCATAAAACTAGGAATTCCAAAGTAATGTGATTATGGAATGGGTAACAAAGAACTGTTGTCAGTTTTATTAATGAAGAATGCATTCTGGTTATGAAAGAAAATAGCCATTTTTTATAGAGATGTGCTTTTGTGAGCAGGTGTGGAATGGCATGATATCTAGTCAGTGCTGTAAAATATACTATCGATTTAAAAAAATGAATGTATAGCAAATGTATCCAATCAAAAATTTTCAAATAAAATTTTTAAATCAAATTCTTGAAAAAAAGAATAACAGGCATATGAACTCATTATATTAGTCATTCTAGTGGTGTGCAGGTCTGATTTTTTTTTTCCTAAAATAAATTCTAACAAACTTGTCTTATTGGGATCATTAGAAAGCTTCAGCAACTATTCCTGAGCGGGTATAATTTTCATGCACTTTTGGGAGGAGAGAAAGTGATTTAACTATTACTAAATGTGAAACTACAAGGAACACAAACGACGGAAATGCGACCTCCGGTCTGAGGGCACTCAGGTGGCTCTGCAGATTTCAAGGGTGGGGCACCCAGCAGCCCTCAGCGCCCGCCCACAGCTCCCTTAAGAGACCACCTCTGCACAGGAAGCTTGCACCAAAGTGCAGGCCAGAAAGAGGGCGCTGCCTGGCGTCCACAGCTAAAGTCTCGGACGCCAGAGGGGAGGGACCTGTGCCCCGCAAACCTGCAGGATTTGTGATTTGTATTCAACATAAACTCTGCAATTTGGACACGTGTAGTGGTTCACGGCCTCGCTTAAACCTGCCTACAGCAGCAGTCCCCTGAGAGGGGGCTCCACCCTAAATGACGTGGACTCCCGTGGGCACACCAGCGCCACCTCCCAGCAGCCTGTGGAATAGCAGGACTGCGCCCTGCCTTGCGGAAGGCTGGCCACCAACCCCCAGGCCAGGGCCACCTCCAGGTGAGCTAGCAGGCCTGGAGAGGTGTGCCGACGCCCCAGCTGTCCTGGCTGGGAGCAGAGGTCCAGGGGGTCACAGGACAGGGTCCACCCTCGTCCAAAGCCTGAGCTCAGGGTCAGTGCCCACCGCGGCTCTGAGACCCAGAGGTCTTGGATGGTGGCCAGTCGCTGGCCCCTCCTCTCACTATTTCCTTTTCTTCTTCAAATGCCTGCTGTCACCGCTGTCACCGCACTGCCGAGTCACATTCTCCATGGCAACTGCCGGTGATGCTCTGGTTGCAGGGCCCCTTGGAGGGCGGAATCCCTCCCTTTTTACTCTTTTTTTTTTAAATATTTTTATTAGTTGTTGATGGACCTTTATTTTTTTTCTTTTTTTTTATTGGTTGTTCAAAACATTACAAAGCTCTTGACATATCATATTTCATACATTAGAATCAAGTGGGTTACGAACTCCCATTTTTACCCCAAATACAGATTGCAGAATCACGTCGGTTACACATCCACATTTTACATGATGCCCAATTAGTAACTGTTGTATTCTGCTGCCTTTCCTGTCCTCTACTATCCCCCTCCCCTCCCCTCCCATCTTCTCTCTACTGTAATTCATTTCTCTCCTTGTTTATTTTCCCCTTCCCCTCGCAACCTCTTATATGTAACTTTGTATAACAATGAGGGTCTCCCTCCATTTCCATGCAATTTCCCTTTTCTCTCCCTTTCCCTCCCACCTCCTGTCTCTGTTTAATGTTAATCGTTTTCTGCCTTAACCCAGGCCTTCCCTCTTCTCTGTCTCACGGGAGTCAGCCTCAGAAGAACCGGCCTCTCCCAGCTGAGCTGCCGAGGTGGGATGGCAGAGATTCTGGGCCAAAGCCTGTGGTCACCAATTTCCCTTCTGCGGAAAGTGAGTCCGCCCTGTGGGCCTCCTGGTCAGGAGGAGGCCGCTTCTCCGAGTTCCTCCACATCTAACAGCCTCGGTGCCCACGACCGGCAGAGACTCTACTTCCTTCTGTTTGGAGGATCTGGGGACACACTCTAAAGCACTCTTACCATGCTGCGCCCACACAGAAGTCCTAGGTCCCGAAGTCCTCAGGAGCTGCATTTAGAACTTGCAGGACAGTCGTCTTCTGGGGAATGAGTGGTGGACGACTGGAAATGTGAGCCCAGTTCTCCGGTGGCCACCAGACGAGGTCGGTGGGTCATATGCAGCCTCCCTGTCCTGTTCCAGAACCACCCGTGAGTCTACAGCCACCTCAAAGTTGACATGTCTAAAATCTGCTTCTTTTTCTAACAATAAAAGCAACAGAATTCATGAAGTTAAAGGTAAAAAAATAAATAAATAAATCCAGATCGGGAAAATTAAGTTCATATTTCTGTTTTACACGACTTAGTTCAATTAATTTTTTAAAAAAGTGTCATCCCTAAAAAAAGTAAAATTAGAATTTGGCATTATTATACTTTTTATAAAAAGTGACAAGTGAGATGACCAGGAGTTTCTGAAGTCAAAAAGTGCTCCCGTGAAAAATTTGTGGTAAATTATTTCTATGTGAAAAATTTAGGGCTTTCCCAGTGAAAGTGAGAAAAGGTATTTTCGTGAACTTAAAATATAATTTTCAAGAGAGTTCTGTGTGTCTGTGTGGGTGCAAGGATGCACGTGCAGACATGTCTGGTGTGTCTTGTGTGGTATGTGTCTCTGTGTTTACACATGTGTTATGTGTGTGCTGTTTGTGTGTGTGCATGCAGGGTGTGTGGCATCCATATGTGGGGTGTGTGTGTGTGTGTGTGTGTGTGTGTGTGTGTATTTGGAGCAGAGGTGCCAGGCAACTGGAACAGAATGCTAGACCAGACACTGAAGTCCAGGCTCTCAGGTGTGGGGCATTTTCCACAGCAAGGAGATCAAGTCAGATCTCCCTGGTAAAGGAGATTTTATCTCCCTGTCACGTGCAGTTTAATACCTTCTTCTGCTTTTGAAATATTTGGGAAAAAAAAGAACAACTAAAACAAATAAAATTCTTATTTATTTTAAGAGACTTTTTCCTCAAAAGATTAAGTTAAAAAAAAAAAGTCTTGTTAACTAACTTCAGTCTGGTGTTAAGAGAATAACTTCTCCCTTTGATGTTCTGCAATTAAACACTTACACCTGCTTAGCCTTGATGTGGGAAAGATGGGGATTTGCTTGATGAACAGAGAGGGGACTCTGAGGACATGGAGCATTGAAGATTACATCACCACCCTTTGAGGGAGGAAACGTCTGTAGGTAAGTACTGGAATATTACCGCCGATAGACTGACTTACTGGCCCCTGGTATAACGGATCAGCTCAGAGAGAAGGCTTTTTAGGGGTAAGACTTTCCTGAGAAAATGTATAGAAAAAAAAGACAAAAGTGAGCCACCAGTGGGCAGCTCTTGGGAGTCTGGACTTGGCGTGGGCTGCTGGGCTCCAGGGTGCCTCTACACCTGGCCGCCTGGTGCTGGGGTAAGTCCTGCCACTTCTCCAAGACAGCGTCCTCTGCTGCACAGGACAGTGGTAGGGCCTAGGCCCCCCAGCTTCAAGAGCACTTCGGAGTCAACATGTGTATGGGAGTTAGCCAGTAGCTGGAGCCCAGTGGGGACGGGCAGTTGTTAAACCCTCTCTCTAGTCTCGCATTTCCTGTGGCACGTGCTCTGTTCTCTGAGGACAGGTGCTTCTGTACAGAGGTTCGCCCTTCCACTCTAAATATGTGACTTCGTTGCTGTTGCCAGCCTTTCCGGGCTGAGGAAATGGCTCTTTGTTATCTGGAGGCTTAAAGAAACTCAGAACTGCTCCTGGCCTCCTGCTGCAGACACCTGCTGCCCGCCCTCTGGCCTTCTATCCTTCCCTCTGGCCTTCGGCTCATGTCCTCCTATACAGGTCCTTGGACATGAGGCCCTCGGCATTGTAAGATCTTGTTCATTCTCTATATAGATCTCCAGGACCCCAGCAGGCCCTCGGCAAAAGTTGGGATGAATGTTGTAGTCAAGAGTGCCTCTCTGGACCGTCAGTTTCTGAACAGCTTGTGTTATCAGAGGACATGGGCGTCCTCTGAGCAGCATCCTCTGGTCTCTCCTTGCTTGCATCCCTCTGTCCTCCAGTCAGCCTTTGAAACTCTGTTTTCTCATCAGTGTGCCTCAGTTTCCTTCCAGGGTGGACATCAGCTGCAATAGCACAGCTCATTTTCTGTTGCAGGAAGTGCTGAGTGGTGCTTTGCCACAGCTAAGCAGGTGTAGGCGCTCTAAGGCACAGTGTGGTTTTACACGCAATTCACTACTGGATCTTTCCAAGAACCTTATGAGGTAGACAGGGTGTGGGGTTTATCTTCTTACTACAGTCATAGAAATATGTTCAGAAGGGATTTATGAACTACAACCAGGTGGCAATATTAAAAATGCTGTCCTCCTACTTGGAGTCACTTGTCATCCTCTGAGGATTTCATGCAGCCATGTCCTCTGTTCTGTTGTGGCAGCACTGGATGAACTCAGTGCACCAGGAGGGTCCACCCTTGCAGCAGGGCAGCTGTGTGGCAGAGGAAGAAAACACTGCAGACCTCGGGCAGGACCACTAGGCAGGCGAGCATTCTCACACTTGCATGTCTTGTTATGAGCTTCTATTCTAAATATAATGTCTTTAATAAATGCCTTATAAAGGTAAGTCATCAAAAATCTATAAAAGAGAAGGAGAAGAGGGAGGAGAAAGAGAAGAAAAGAAGGAAGGAAGGGAGAGAAGGAGGGAAAGAAAGGAATTATCGAGGTTGACTTCAGCTGCCTGCCTTAGAAGAAAGGCATCTCTCCAATTTCCGAACTTCACATGCGATCCCGTACATCACCTCCTTGCATCCTGCTGAGCGCTGACGGCCTCTCCTCTCTGTGCTTTCCCACGCATCCCTTTTAGTAGACACCACATTCCATTCCCTCCCCTCTTCCATAACTGTCCGTTCAGAGAAGGTGGACGCCTTCAGGAAACACCGTGGGCTCACTGATGAATGCAGGCCGACCCCTGCTCCCCGTAATACAGCTCAGGAACAAGATGGACTAGTCCATGTGCCAGACTTGAGGGTGAAAAGAAAAGTGTCCCTCTTGCCCACCAGGAACTCACAGTTAGGAAAAAATCCTCATAAAGATAATTTTATTTCACGATGATGAGAACTAGGAGCACGAGGATAAGTCTCTTTGGCATGTCTTGCTTCTCAAGGTCTAAGGGCCACGTGAGGTGCGAGGGACAAGAGCAGGCGGTGCCAAAAGCCTTCTGTGGAAGGGGTGAGTTGATAAGCTTCACCAGATAAGAAGGGAGTGGGCTGGGGTGTTGAGGTGCAAATACAAAAGCCCTGGTGTGGGCATCAGTAAGTGCCATGCTGGGCATGCTTGCTGGGATTTTGCTGGAAAATCAGGTGAAGGACAAGTTAGATTATGAAATGAAATGGCAAGATGTTTCTTGGAACAGTCACTCTGAAAATCAGAGCAATGAAGGATGAGAAGCGAGAAACACGGCTCCACAGGAGATGCAGGGGAGCCGCGGGACAGCAGAGCAAACCAGAGTCCACGCCCAGAGTGCACCAGGCTCCTGCCCGCCCGGCCCACTCCTCTCAGAAGTGACTTCAGGGGGTCCCTTCTCCTGCATACTGCATGAGACCACACGCGTCCTCACCCTGCTCCAGGGCAGAAAGGAGCTCCCCAGATCTGGAAGAGAAGCCCTGCCTTCCAACCTTGTCACAGGCCTACCCTGAACCAATGAGAGTCCTCAGAATACCACTCAGAAAAACTGGCATCTGTCCCTGAACCGAAAAACAAGCAAAGGTCTTGCAGCCTTGTGACTTTAATGGGCTAAGGACAAAAATCAGGACTCTGTCCCCAAAGGGGAAATGGATGCTGAAAAAGAAGAAAAAGTGTCCACTGGGGTCCACAGCCCACCAGCCAACAATGTGTGTGGGTGTGCAGTCCACAATTACTGGTGAGCTGTTTATCTAATATAATATAGGCACATTAGAAAAAAATAAATAATTATATATACACATATATATACACCTACACGATCTGTAAATGCTGGTTTATCATTATGTATGCATCATACATAGTCATATAAAGACATATTATCAGAGAGGATTTATAAATTGCAATACAGCTGGTAAAACCATCTGTCTATGACAGATCTGTTCTTAAATACACACGTATACATCAGTAATCAACCATGATGGCAAGATGAGTAAAAATGGGGACTTCCCAGTAATTTTCAAACTTTTGGGGGCAGCAAAAGTCTCCAGTTTCAGGCACAAGTTCAGCTCCCCTCCTGTTGGTCATTTCTCCTCACCTCCTCACCCTCAGTCACTTTCTTCTATTTCCACCCCTCATCAGTCACATTAACCCAGGAAAGTTTCCCCATAAACACTGTCATGAGCTCTAAATTAAGAAAAGAATAAAAACTGAGTGAGAGAGAAAAGAAAAGAAAAAAGAGAGAGAAACGGGAAGGGAAGGAAAGAAGGAAGAGAAGGAAATCTGCACCAGAGGACAGGGGAGAGTGCACCAAACGTCCCCAACAAGTTCCTGCCCGCATTCCCAACTCCTGGGCATGGCCTCACAGGGCCAAGAGCATGTTCTTTGCTTTCTTCCCAGGAACCTAGGGGAGTGTCCAGCAGAGCTGCTGGACGCCTGTGTGGGGCCAAGACTGAGCCTGGGAAGCAGGGGGAAGGACCAAGGCATCACAGGAGGACACTGGAGGCTTGGGACGGGCAGGCAGGGATCCCGGTGATCCTAGTGCTGGGCAAACAGGACATCAGCACGTTTCCTCTCCCCACAGTGATGTGTTTCAAGGTCATCTGACTGAAGTCCACTTTGCTCATTTCCAACTTATTCACACACAATGAGACACACCTACAGATTTCAATATTGATATAATGAGCGAGACACAGAGAGAACAGGGCCATAGGTGACTTTAAATTGTAAAATGGTCCCTTGGTGTCCAGCAGGGAAATCAGCCAGCACAGAGTGCGGTTAGTCACGCTGGGTGGGCTTCCCCTGTGTCCAGAGGTTAGCTATATTCAACCTCCTAAGCATGAGCATATTTATAGATTTATCTTGGCTGAGCATGGATTCATGGAAAGATGAGAAAAGGAGACAGGATAAGACACCAAAAGATTCTCTGTGACACCCACAGGAGACCCCATGAACATACCCTTTGAGGTTGATAAGGAAGACATTTTAATTAACCTCAAGGTGAATGTGGCCCCAAAGGAACAGATATGAAAAGTGTGAATTCATTAGCATTTTACAAATTCTCTAAGAATTATAAGATATATTTGTGAATATATATTCAGATACTTTCAAGTACTGTCTGCCTAGAAAATTCACTTAGACATAGGAATTTCTTATCCAGCATTACCACAGACATCCGCACAGGACTGTTCAATCCCACTGCAGAGGGACAGAGCTCAGACCTGGGTCTCATGAACTAGCAGGTAGATAGCTGCATAGAGGGTCAGCATCCCAGAGTATGAGAACCGACTACAGAAGCCCAGAGTGTCCCTCCTGTAGACAGGAGAATATCTAGTATGGCCAAACCCAGGAGCTCCATGAGATTCCTTGGTAACCAATGGCACTCTCAAGGAGAGCACCTCAGGGTACTCCTGAGTCACACATGTCTCTCCATGAAACCCAAATCTCCTGAGCAGGAATGTTAGCCCCTTCCTCATTGAACTGTTATCAGATCACATCAGCGGTTGCTAACTTTTTTTGTGCTACAAACCTCTTTGGAAACCTGGGGAAGCACCTTCTTGGAAACAGATTTTAATCATAGAATCAAAAATATATCTTTTTTATTTTAAATAATATGCTGTTGTCTATTCTTTTTTAATATACTAAATAAAATCTTGCAGCTAGCAAAATAATGACGATAATTGTCAGTGATAAATGCAATTGCATCCAGACCTGAAATAAATCCAAAACAAGGCGAAAAAGCTGTCATTTCTCTTGCCTGTATAGGGCTCTCATTCTAAGTTTGTTGCCCCCATTTACATGTAAGGATGCTAAATTTCAAGGAGAGGCTATGATACAAAGTCACAGTTTTATCCACCCATGTGTAAAACCCTAGGTTAAGAATCTCTGATCTTGGTAAGGAAGAAGTGGTCATTGTCTTTGGTGTCTGTGGTTTTGATTCACCTGAAAACGTTTATGAGGTAGGATCTTTAAGGTTATTTTGCAGAAGTTAACAGAATATTCCTCCAACAATGACAACTTAGCTATATTGGGCTGATTCTGGGGAGTTTTGTAGATGCCCCCACGCTGGTTTTCCCCCAAACAGCCTCACAATGGGCAGAGCTCCTGGGGTACCAGAAGCAGAGGAGTTACCGACCACCACTTGCAGGCTGCCCATTGGCTGCCAGCCCCACTCCCCTCCTCCAGTCTCTCAAGGGCATCTCTTTACAGGAAGTTCCCATGTCCATCCCCATTCCTGTGCTCCCAGACTTTCCTCTCTCCATCTCTCACACTGATCTTTGGAGCGTGGCTAGGGCTGCAGAGTGAATCAATCCTAGGTGACACATCATCCTGTCCTTCCATCCAGGGAAGGTGGAGATTCCCATGAGCAGCCTGGACCTTGGAACCTCCCCACAGTTTTGTGGAGTGTGCTTCCCAGGAAGAGCAAGGGTCATGGCAATCCCCCAACTTGTCACAAACAAATTACTCCTTCATTAAAGGTGTCCGGGGAGTTCTCTGATGTGACAAGGCTCAGGGCACAGTAGGTGAGGAGGAACTGTGGTCAGATGGCCTAGCGTTCTGATGGAATGAAACATTAACATTCTTCAAACAGCAGTTTTTGCACAAAACTGAGCATAAGTCCACAAGCAGGTGTCCCTCATCCTTCATTCTGGGAGGACCCCCTGGGCCTGTGAAGCATGACCTCGGGGTCTACACTCAGGACGGCAGTACCACAACAGAGGGTTAAGACACAGCCTGGCTTGGCGACCTGTGTGGCCTGTGGACACGCGTACTCAGGTGAGGAACTTGGCTTTTCTTGAATGTTGAAAAGACTGCTCTATCCGTCAGGTTGTGTAGATGTCTACCAAATGGGTACAATGAACATGTGTGAGCATGTGGGCTGCACGTGTGCAAAACAGTACCATATTCTGACTTACGTATACCTAATGTGATCTGAAACTGGTGAGATAATCTACATCTTTTTGCTCTAAGGATTGTTCAGGGACAAGTCTGATGCTTACGATGTCTTTGTGATGTTTCTCCTTGTGAACACAGATTATGGATTTGGTGGTAGAATCCCGCAAGGTAGAAAAGGGAAGTTTTGATTTAAAACACACCTGGCAGAAGAGTAGATTTGGAGCCAGAGAACACTGTTGTTTTTATTTGTCTCTCTTTCACCCCCTACACAGATCACAGAAAAATACTTTAATTCACTATTTTTAGAGAACTTATTTCTTAAACTTGACTCATTTTTACAATTACCTAAGAGTTCATCAAACATTCAAGTGCTTGAGCCTTCTTTAGGACCTGGTAATAGATTACCAGGGGATGGGGTATGTGAGGCAGACACCTGCTGAGCGTCCCACAGTCCTCATATTCAGGAATGTCCAGAGGACAGATCCTGTGAGTTCTGAGGTGTCGAAGAGCAGGATGAAGAGCTACCTGGTCTCCCAGGAGAGGTAACCAGGGACTCTATCAGTGGGAACATTTTTCTCTGAAGTTTTTCAGAAGCACAGGAAGTCAGTGCAACCCTGACCTAGACATCCTTGGCTCCTCCATGGAGATGCAAGACCTAGACACTACGTGGAGGAGAGGGGATGCAGCTCAGGAAACAGAGAACTTCACCAGGGCGTGCTGCCCATGGAAGGGCCGATTCAGAGGAGAAACCAAAGCAGTACTCCAAATAGGCATTTTCTGTGGTTGGTGGCCTATGCCTTTTACCCCAGCAACTTGGGAGACTGAGGCAGGAGGAGCACAAGTTCAAGGTCATCCTTAGCAACTTGGGGAAACGGTGTCTCAACATAAGGGCCTGTAGCTCAGTGTGTGCAATCCCCAGCACCAAATAAAAAATGGTTGCAGAGGAGGAAATGAGTCCTATCGTATTTTAAATGTATGTTGGGGGAAAATTCAGAAAAATGTAATTTTACTTATGACTTCATGTACATCAATGGATCATTATTTGGAAACTAACCCAAATACGTTTGTAAGTGGAGACTCCTCTAGATGTGTCTCAGTATGGATTAGAAAATGTGTTTGGGGTCATTTGCTCATGGTGACTGTTACAATTTGGATCTGAAATGTCCACCAAAGTGCGTGTGTCACAGTCTCAGTCCCCAGTGGTGCTGCTCTTGGGAGGTGCTGGAAACTCAGGAGATGGGGCTGCTGGGCCGTGCCTTCGAAGACTCTGCCTGTGAAGAGTCTAGCTTGGCCCCAGCACCCGCTCCCTCCCTCCCCTCTCTCCCTCCCTCTTCCTCTCTCTCTCTCTGTCCTCTCTTCTCTCCTCTCTCCTCTCTCTCTGTCCTCTCTCTCTCTCCCTCTTTTTCCCTCTCCTCCCTCTCCTCTCCTCTTCCCTCCCCTCTCCCCCCTCTCTCCAGTTCTCTGCCTCCTGGGTGCCCTGAGGTGAGCAAGGTCGCTCCACCATGATGTTCTGCCTCATCACTGGCTTAGAGACAATGGGATCAACTGACCAACTCAAACCTTGAAACCATGATCTAAAGTAAATCTTTCTTCTTTTAAGTTCCTTTTCTCAGGAGTTTGATTACAGTGGAGGAAGGTTGACTAATACAGCAATAAACCCAACATGTGACTCCAAGTGGTCCAAAAGTTGATATAAAATAAACACATAATACGCAGAAGGAAGTAAAATCATATTCACTACATACATATTCTTGGGATAGAAGTTCTTTCTATTTCTATTAACATTAATAGTATCTAAGCTACATTTAATACCTACCATCAGCCATGAATTATTCTAATTATTCTAAGGACTTTAATATTTTAAAAAGTTTCCAAACTGACAATATTGCTGAAACATTTGCTAGAGAAATTCAAAAGTAACATGAATTCCAGGAGATGCATAACAGAGAGTTAAGTTTCTTTATTGGCAAAAAAAAAAAATAGGAAAAAAGAAACACTCAAACAGAAAAGTAGACTGACGTTTCACAAAGAAGGCAGACAAATGGACAGTGAGCATACTGAAAGATGCTGAACTTGGGGAAGACATTCATAGGTAAACAGTAAGTGCTAATGTCGTGTTGACTCACAGCTATGCCACAGGATTCATGGGAAAGGACCACACCCATGCATTTCAGGGGAGAAAGCAAATTGGCACAAACATTTCAGAGGACAAGTGCTAATAGAGATCTACATTTAAAATGCGCATTAAACTTTGATAAGCAATTCTAGTACTTGGAATTTAAATTATGGATATACTTTAAAAAATCCCAAGACATGTAAGCAAGAGTGCCTGTAAAGCATTGTTTGTAACAGGAAAGAGATAAAAGAGCAAAAATACCCATGGAGAGTGAAATGGATTTTTAAAGGATGAGTCACCTCCTGTTAGCATAATGTGGAAATGCATGTGTGTCCTGAAAGGAAAACAGAATTTTATGGCAAGAGTCAGGAACTGTGTCCGTCAGTACCGAGGCCTGGAGCTTCCTTGATCCAGCCCTGCAGACCCAGCCCAGGTTCTCCACCGTGCTGGGCAAGTGCCTGCCCTGGGCCCCACTCCAGCACTGAGGTGGCCTGCCCATGTCCCCACCAAGGTTCTCAGGATGGAAGGTTGGTCACTGGTGTGGTGGGAGGGAAGTGGTGGAACCCTCCATAGGAAGAGCCGTGTGGAGTAGTGAGGTGCCTGGCCTGGCCTCCAGAAGGGGTAAGGTAGTTCAGCCAGCAGCCCTAGCTCTTTCATGAGTGAGTCGTAAGACAGGGACAGCCTGGCCCCTAAATCCCTCCTGGCCTCCCATCTCTTCCTGTGATCTCTTCTTCCTACACTGCTCCCCCATTGTGATTCCATCAGCCATTAGGTCTCACCAGGCCACACCAGTGCCATGCCCTTGAACCTCCAAAAATGGAGGGCAATAAACTTCTTGTCTTTATGCAGTACAGTAGCCTCGGTCATTTTCTTATAGTAACAAAAAGGACAAAAAAATAGTAGGAAATAAAGTCAAAACAAACAATATCTTTGGCACCACATGTTCTGTGGATGCTAAAGAGAACATAGTCATTATTATTGTTTTGTTAAGGAATGGTACCTGGAAAGTAAGCAGCACTGATTTCCTTCAGCTGAAGAGTGTATAGGTTGGGCAGTTGGTGCGTGGGTCACTGTAAGCAGGTGAATTTGGTTATAATAACTCATCCTATGTATGTCCACCTTTTGATTAGAAAGAGCCAGGAATCACCATCTGAACCATGAAATTGTTAGACTTTTTTTTTTTGCTCCCCCCATATTTTTCTACATAAAAAGAGTAAATGCCCTTTTTCTCCCAGTAAAATGGGGAGAGAAAGATTAAGAGTATAACCTGTCCCTGAAGAGCAAAGAATGAGACTAGGCAGCTGTCAGGACTCCAGACTCACACAAAAAAGGAATTTAAAATGGGATTGTGATCAGATCATTCCAGATTGTGGCTCAAATTGAGCATGTTGAAAAATACATACTTGCATAAAAATTTGGTTTCATGTACAATTTTGTTCTGGAAAATCAATGGTCCATCTCCATGGGTTTGCATAACCTTAGAGTTATTGTTGACTAATGACAAATCTCCATTGGACTGGGATGGTGCTGGCCACCCTCCTAGTTCACATCCTATTGACTATGCCAGGAATTTGAAATATCTAGACACCAAGACCTAGAACTTAGAACATGACTGCATGTGCTCCGTGTCTATAGCTCTGCTTGCTCATCATGCTCCAGGGTGGTTAAGGAACTTTGGCTCACCATCTATAAGTGATTGGAAATAAATCTAGTATTTTAAACACAGAAGATCAAAATAGAAAAGAAAGAAAAAATGTGAAAAATTTCTAAAGTTGTATAATCTTGAAAAACAACAGATGATTTTGAGTTCTTCCCATTGTACTACGTATATTATATTTTCTTCCTCCACGCATATATTTCCACCTATCTAACTTATCTTTCAAATTTGTTCCTAGGGAATCGGTCATAATTCAAATTCATAAATGATTTAAAAGAAGATTTTAGCTAAAACCTTCAGATACTTTCCAAGTCACTAAGGGGTAACAAAACGATTTGTTTCTGCTTGTTGCTATGTGCTCCCCAGTGAAGCTTCTACAAAAAAATAGGCTTCTGAGGGAAAGGGGATGGAGAGAGACCCACAAACTGGAAAAACGAGCTAATTCTGCAAACAAACTCAGCTGTAGGTAATCTGCACACATCTGGAGAGGGCTAGAGCCGTACAGGTTTGAAAATCCAATATCCAGACTGCCAAGCACATGATGGCTGTGCCGATCTGCACATCGCTGAGAAAAGGGGATGCGGCAGATGCTGATAGTTTGGGAAATCACTCACACCTGAAAAATGAACACCTCTAATGTTTTCCTACATTAATTCAGATCACTTCATATATTAGCTCCCCAGCCTGTGGGCTGAAAGCTCAATGAGAAACTGATCTAAAAAGCGATGATAAATGATGCTGAATGAAAGCAAGGCTTGGCAATCCAGGAGCAGTTGGTGCTGATGCTGGTTTGCATAAGATGATACACATGAGCATGGTAATTTGCTTTGATCTTTCTGAATCCTAGAATGTTTTCCTCAATGTTCACATAAAAAAAGCATAAAAGGAGAGAAGAGCAATTCACTTTTTGTTGTTGTTGTTGTTGTTATTCACTAAATTTCGACAGCTAAGAATTCACTGCAGTTCTTTGAAATCCCTTTAATGAGTTCATACATGCTGGTGGACAGTAGCAGGACTGCAGGACCCATGGTCACTCTCTCACCACCTGAGCAGGGCCAGCCCTGGAAACCCCCTGGAAACCCCCTGGATGGTGGGCACAGCGCCTCTGCGACCAGCCAGTTTCGTTTATATCATGGCGTCCCCAGGATCCCCACATGAGCCCACATCTCCATGTACTTTCTTCGTTCTGCTGGAGAAAACCGTGCTTGGCTAGTGAAGGGGCCAGCCCCAGGGCAAGGGCGGGAATCCAGCTGGAACTCAAGGCCCTCTTTGTACTGTCAAATTCCCGCTCTCCACACACACCCAGCTCCCTGTCACTAGTTGTAGTCAGGGACAGTCCTGGGGTAATCAGGGGGCTGCCCCAGGCTGGCTTCCTGCTCAGAACAGTCCTGGAGGCCCAGCTTTACCTGACTTTACCTGCATCCCAAACGACACCCACCACGAGAAGCCAGCTGCTGGAAAGCATGGGACAGCGCAGCGGGGGCCCTCTCTGTGGGTCACTGCCAACCACACTCGAATCCGTCTTATTTGTCTTGAGTCTTTCAAGAGAAAGAGAGACAAGGTTCACAAGCTTTTATGACAGAGTGTTGTAATGTTATAGTTGTTCTATTTAATTATTAGTCACTGCTAGCTTCTTCCTGTTCCTAAGTTATAAAATAAACTCTACATAGTTGTGTACGTGCAGGAAAACGTGGACAGGCAGGGTTTGGTGCTCTGCAATTCCAGACATTCACTGGGTGTCTTGGAGCTACTGTAATAGAAAAAAAAAATTCAATCTGTAGAATGCTGTATAATTTACAAAGTACCTACGCTACCTGGCTGCACTTTACATTCACAGCAGTGCTGCGTGAAGGAGGAGGGCAGGGGTTATTATCCTGTCTGGAGATTTTACAGTCCAGTGGAGGAGATAACACCTTAACTGGGCCCAGATATCATCTGCTCTAAATTTTATTTTACCCAAAATGGCACTCCCGCCTTCTTCTGATCCGTGTCTTCACTCTTGATTGACCAGCTCCTAATTATTTCAAAATGGGCTTGAAAAAGCTTGTGTGGGTCCCGCCTCACACATTGAGAGGTCCGGAGAGGAGGCTGGGCCTCTTGGACGGCGGATGCCTCCCCAGGCTGTTGCAGAGCACACTTGACTTCTGTTATTGGGCAGAATTTCCGTATTTCACTTATCTCGAATGATCTGCCCGGTGGTTTCAAGGGAGTCCATGTGACTCCAGGGTCTCCGGTGAGCCCTTCCCTTTCCTGGGCACCAAGGTGGCGTTGGAAAGAGCCCTGCTGTTCACACGGAGAGCTTGGTCTGAAGCTTCTCCATGTTTCCCTGTTGCCATTCTACATAAATAAAATGTGTTTTATTAATGGCACCAGATATTTATAAACTAGCCATATTTTAAATGATAAGGTGATAGTACTCTTTCTAATTTTAGTTATGTGAAAAACTGGAGTCCTCAAAAAACTACCCAACCCCAGGAAAAGTCCTCCTGATCATTTTGTAGCTCCTACTTGGCCACAAACCCCATTGTCTATCCACAGTGCCTCCAGGCTATTGGCACCAGGAGAAGGATGTCCTTGTTAAAATAAATTCCACATGATTAAGTTGCTGTTTCATTTTTTTAAAACTATAATCTCAAGATATTTTCTTAGATTTTGTAGGCTCTCTGGAAGAACATTTCATTTTTATGCACTTATAATGAAAAATAGTTTGCATTAAATTTACCCTTAACTTTGCCCTTTACAGCATTGCATAAATATGCAAAACACATTTAAAAGAAAGTACTTAAAACTTGAAGTTTGGAACCCTATTTTTAAATGTAAATATTTTAGCCCATCTCAGTTCCAATCCTTCTGACTTGGTCTGCCTTTTCCTTTTCCAGTGTAGGTCCCTGAAGTGAGGTTTACAGGTCCTTGGTTCAGTTGATTTTCACACACTTGAACAGAGAAAGCTATCTGGCTGAGCATGAAAAGAGTATTTTCCCTTCTGCTCACATATCTTTAAAAATGAAAATGATTTGCCTGCGGTTCTATTCCATTTCACTTCACATTTCCCATCTCTTTCCTTTCCCCTTACACATCAAAAATAATTTTAGAAGATTAGAAATCGAGCTTAAAGAGTTGAAATTCAAAACAGAGTATTTCAGAAGGCACACACACTTGCATAAGTGTTCTAAATATCATTTTCCTGGTACCTTCGGTCCATACCCTCTGCCCACCTTAGCCGGGGTGTTCTGGGATCACTGTGCCGCCTGCACCTCTGCTCTTGTGGATGCTGCAGAAATGACAGATGCCCCTGGCCACCCCTTTCCAACGCTGAGCTGTGAGCCCAGAGTGCTCTGTGGCCCCAGCAGCCTGGCCCTGCCCAGTCTGCACCGAGGAGCCTCCTGCCGCACCCCTCTCTGGGCCTTCCCCTGCCTCTGTCTTCTGCCCTCTGATTCCCTCCATTCCACTTTCTCCTTCTCCTTCCCTCAGTTATCCCTGTCCTGGTTCAGGGCCTCACCATCTGCCCCTGACCGGTCTCCCCAGTCCTACTCCCAGGCTGGCCTCAGGCCCGTCTGCCCTCGTACCTGCACCCTCCTTGCACATTGAGATTCAAGCAGCACCCACTACTCCTGCAGCCCCCTGGTCCCCATGGCTCAAAATGGCTCACAGGACAAGATCCCAACTTGTCCTGGCACATGGCACTGCAAGCTGTGACCCCTCAGGTCCACTCTGCACAAGTTGCATGCACCTGGCAGACCTGTGCTCCCAAGTCCCCTGGGATTTCCCAGGCAGACACGGCCAGCCCTTGGCCCTCTCACCTGCTGCCGTCCAGTTGGGATCATCTCCCCTACCCAGCGCACCACTGATCTTAGAAATGGATGGGTTCCCTCCTCAGTCTTCTCTCCCCATTCCAGGCAGGATCCCTCATCCTCTCTAACCCCCCGCTTTCCCTGGAAGCACAGACAACTTGACTCCCTTGGGGTCCCTGGGCATGGCCCTCTCCACCTCTGCCCCTCACTCACTGAACATTCAGACTCGGGTATCCTTCTTGGTGAAGCGCATCACATAGAGCACCTTGGTGGCTTGGGCTTCTCATCGATACCAGTTTGGCTTTTCAACCTCCTTTGGCCCCCTGTTCCCATGGGTACACTTCCCCACCCCCTCTGTGCCTTCACAGTCCAACTGACGCCACCACCTTCCCAGCCTACTACCCTCTCTGCCCTCTCGGGTCTGCGCACGCCCTGATTGGACACATATCCAATGCCCCCAGGACGTGCAGTCTTGGGGGCATTAAATATGTTCAAGTGTGTGAAAATCAGCTGAAACATTCCCACTTGCTTCCACCCCTCTCCAGCCGCCTTATCCTGGGGTCCCTTCCCTGGGAGTCTCCCACTGATACCCAGCTGGACTTGGCCATCTGTCACTTTTATGACCCTCGCCTGATTCGACACCTTCCCTACCCTTAGTCTTCATCACCTCATCCCTAAACTCAACCTTATTTTGGTGATGATGACGACATGGAAGTGCCTGGAAAGACTGGGGGTGGACACAGACCAGGAGGAGAAACACACCATGGTGCCCACTGGTCCCATGTCTGCTCCTGAGGACAGCCTCCGCGTGCACCCTCATTATCTACCAGTTCTGCCGCCTTTCTTCCTAGTCAGTTGTTCCTAAAGCAACGGTATCACGTGTTTTTTCTCTTTAAACCACTAACTTCTCCTGTTCTCTATTTGATGACATTGATTCTTATTTCACAGAGAAAACACAAAATCATCATCAGGGTCCCTCTGCACCTAATCAGTCTTTTAATGAAGGATGGACCTTCCAGCCTCCTCCTGGCCCCTGCCCTCCTCAGGCCACACGCTCCCCTTTCTGCTGTCTCGCGTACCATCCGTTTTCCCTTCCTCCTGGCCTATTCTCGTAAGTATGTTCCAGTGTCTCCTAGATTTAAAAAACTCTTGTCCTCAAAACCGTTTCAGCTTCTCTTCTCTTTCCTTTTCCTTTTTACAGCAAAACTTCAGACATGTCCTCATTGTCTCAACTTCCTTACCCCCCTTCTCTTTGAATCAGATTTTGAGCCCATAATTGCATAATAAAACACCTTGTCCAAGGTCATCAGTCAATGACATGCTGTCAATCCAATGATCAACTCTGTTTTCATTTTATTCTGACGTGGGTGGTTACGTGTTGTTTGAGTTTAAACATGTTCTGACATGGTACTGGGAAGTCACGTATTGTAGATTTTCTTCCTATCTCATGGCTTATTCCTTAAAACCCTTGTAACATACTTTGCCTCTCCCTAGCCCTAAGTACTGAAGTATTTAATACTCCTTTCTCTGTGTGATCCCTGCTAACACACCGTGTAAGCCCATGCCCACTGCTAAGGGTTAAATACCACCGTTAGATAAACAACTCCCCAATTTTACATTTTAACATCCCACCTCCACCCTAAATAATAATTCAGACACCTCCACAGTGACATCTAATAGTCATCTAAAGAGACACCCTGGCAAGCCAGGACATGTGATAGGTTCAGTGAATCTCCATCCCAGCCAGTGCGATTGGTAGGACCTAAGGTCTGCCCAAGATTCCCTTTCAACCTGGCCCGAAGTCCATGAAGCCACCCAGTTCTGGCCACTGGCACCTTCAAAACTTCGAGAGGAACCAACTGCACTAGGTTCCACCTCTTCTGTCTCTACCTTCGGCCTTTTACAGATGATTTCCTTGCCTGAAGCCCGTCTTAGTCAGCATTTTTGCCACTGTAAGCAGAAGACCTAAAAAGAGCAACATGGTTCCAGAGTTCTCCGCCGGGGTTGGCTGGCTGACTCCATAGCCCTGGGTCCAAGGTGAGGCAGAGCCTCATGGCAGGAGGGAATGGCAGAGGAAAGCAGCTGGGGTCACGAGGGCCAGGAAGGAGAGAAAGAGAGAGACAGACAGACACACCTCTGCTCCCCAGGAATAAAAGATAAACCCCAATGGCACATTCCCAGGGACCTACTCCTTCCAGCCCCAGCCAGCCTGCCTTCCTTA
This sequence comes from Urocitellus parryii, assembly GCF_045843805.1. Classification (NCBI taxonomy): domain Eukaryota; kingdom Metazoa; phylum Chordata; class Mammalia; order Rodentia; family Sciuridae; genus Urocitellus; species Urocitellus parryii. Next base: position 61,912,516 of record NC_135544.1, on the reverse strand, counting down.
CTGCTCAGCTGATCCACGTCACGAACAATGCACTGATTGGGTTAAGGATACCCTGATCCAAGCACTTCACCTGCAAACTTTCTTGCATTGTCTCACACATGATATTTTGGGGGACACCTCATGGCTCAACCATAGCCATGCCTCACTGAACCACCCAGCCTCTGAGACAGAGAGTTAATTCCTGTTCTCCAGCAGGACGACTGAGACCCAAGTCATTTAAGGTGCTGGCCACGCCATGCCGCTCTTCAGAGAAATGGCAGAAACGTGTCCCTGGGTCTGTCTCCAAGCCCAGGGTTCTTCCCTCCATTGCCCAGCATCAATTTGGGGAGAAAGAACAAGAGCCCACAGGGTGGAGAGTGTGGTCCTGCTAAACCACGTCATGGTAAACCAAGGGACATCCGTTCCCTGACCTCCCACACCAAAGCCACTCCCCAGCGCCTCCCCAGCGCCGTCTTCACCAGGAAACTTACTCCCCTAGGAAGAAGCAAGCTCGGAACGCGGGGCCTCACAGAGGGGCCCAGGAGTGGGGAAGCCTTTGGGCGTCAAGTTTACCCAGCAGTGGGAGGAGGTGGGGTAGACGGACGAGAGCGCTCTCCGATCCGATCCTCAAAGCCTTCCTGTCCAACCTGGGCCTCTAGCTCTGAGTCTCTCGGGCGTGCGAAGAAGGCGTGCGCTCTCCGTCCTCACTGACCCGCAAGGTCCCGCGCGCTCTGTTCTTCCCCTCTCATCGCCCCTGTTCTCATCCAGGTCCTCCACCACTTGAGCGATCCCCCCCTCTGTCCGGAAGCCCCTTCCCCACAGGCCAACTGCCTGGACTCTTCCCTGCAGGCTCAGAGGTCCATGCTCACATCCCTCTCGATCCTCCTCTCACTCATTTCCTTCTTCCTCTGGTTGATGCTGCCTTAACTTATCCATCTGTGTTTACTTCTTACTGACTTTTTATATTATTTTGTGAACAGAGAAACTTTTCCTTTTATTCTCAGCTATTTCTCGGTGTCATTTCAGTAGTTTCTCAGTATGTATTTGTGGAACAGATGTTAAGTCATGGCCCCCACAAACCCCTGCACTGGGCAGGATTTATACAACTTAAGGCAGAACTGAGTGTATGAGTCATAAATGAGGAAAGAATATAAACAGGGGAGGCCCTGTTAGAAAAGTATTGCATTAATTCACAAATAGGTTAATCACAAGCAAAATTAGAGCAAAGAAGTAAAAATGTCAAAAGGTGGTAGTATTTTTAAATAGCAGAAGATGATTTTTGGTTATTTTTTAAAAAACTTCATAACACCCCTTCCAAACTGAGAAGATAAAAATAGACAGAACAACAACAACAAAAAAGTTTTCTGTCTTGGGTGAGGAAGGAACGGGCCACAGCTCACAACTCTGATGTCTGCCTTCCAATGCTAGGAAATGTGGGCCCCAGGAAAATAACTCTGAGACAGCATACACGTCTTCAAACCTCAGGGAGAATGCACAAGTTTTCTTAGAACTAAGGGCCCGAATCCTAAAACTGATGGTTGTTGGTTAGAAATCATCACTGTGGCCTTTAAGGACCACAAAAGCAATTTGTGTAGATTTTGTTCGGATGGGGTCAGGGAGGTGTGGGGGGTGGACATGGAGAACTTGTTCCACCAGCAGTTTCCAATTCTGAGATATCAGCATCTTCCTCCAAGGGTTTGGCTGTAAACTTTGCCAATTTCTTTAATGCCAAGTCCTAAGGAGATTTTCGTTCATGTCAACAACTACTAGACATTTCATATAAATTATTAGTGAATCGCCCAGGTCGACGCTGTGCATGTGTTGACAGCGCTCCCTGTGCCTGTGTTCTGAGTGGACCTCAGCGCTTCCGCTCAAGTCATGCAAAAATGAGAAGTGGGCACAGAGGAAACCCTTGGAGACCTATCCACGGACGCTGAGAGATAACCAAGCCCATCAGTGCATAAATAAATAAAGGAGAGAATACTCCTAGGGAAAAAGCAGACAGAATTCTGTCCAAAGTTTACTTTCAAAAGAAATATAAGAGAAATTATAAAAATTATGATTCGTGAAAGGAACTCTTCGGCAAACATTAGAAAGTCTCAAAAAAGAGATACAAGGCTTCAGATGCATCAGAGGGAAAATGAAACTTTATAAATAGAATTAAAAGGTGAGCTGGCAAAGCCCAGGTGAATTGAGCACAATCCTGCAGTCGTGGAAATGAAAGGGTGCGGGTGAGAACCCCGAGGGTGGAGAGGCTTGGGAAGCTGAACTGATGTCATGGGAACCAGTAACCCATAGCGGTGGCAGTGTTTAAAAATCTGATCCTTTGGAAGACAAGGGAGGGCGAAGTCTCAACTTTCCCAAGCACCAGGTAAAACAATGGCACAGACAGAAGTCTGGAGGTACAGCGAATGAGACTTTCTGAAATCGTTTGCATCTTACAGGGAAAGAACACAAAATCTTGCAATTCCTCAGGATGTCGCACTCTGAAGGAGAGTGGCGGTGTATCCTTCAGCTTTCCCGGATGGTGGCCGCTGACTGGCTCGGCGGAGTGTCCGCTGTGAGGGATGGGACTGTACCGCTTCCTTCCCCTTCTGAGAACCCGTGCTCGGCCCAAGGGTCCTGTGGGCTTGGCTGGTGGGATTCCACCTAATGGCCTTCCCTAACCTCCCTGCTTGCCAATTAATGGCTTCACTGAGGCGCCACGCCTTCTGTAGCCGCAGGGCAGGCCACGCGAATCAGTTGGCCTGGCTCTCCGGGCCCTGCTGCAGGCTGCTGGGATCCCTGGCACTCTATCACTTTGATTTTTTCTGCTTGCCCCTCCCCCAGCGCTGGCTAGCCAGGTTTCCTTTTGGCTGCTACTGGGAGGAGGGGTTGGAGGTCAGGTGTCTCTGGTTTCCCCCTAGCCTGTATGGAGGCTCAGCTTGATACTCCCTCTCCCGGCAAGCCTAGGAGAGATTTTATGCGAATTCCCGCTGTCTGGGGGGTGAGCTGAATGACACCGACCTGTTTTGATGTCGCACTCTGAAGGAGAGTGGCGGTGTATCCTTCGGCTTTCCCGGATGGTGGCCGCTGACTCCTCAGGAAATTTGGATATAGAATCACTGTTTGTGTGGGAAACGTTGTGCCATTAGACCATGCTGATTCGATATAACTGAGCACTCATCAGAAGAGGAGAGTGGGGCACAGGCTCACACAGGGAGGATCGGGTGACACAGAAGGGGAGGCAGCCATCCACAAGCCAAGGACAGAGGCCCCCGGGAAAGCCGCGCAGCAGACACCTGGGCCCTGGCTCCCAGGATCCTGGGGGTGTGTCCGCTCTCACCAGGCCACCTGGTCGTGCTACTTGCCTGGCCTCGGCGGCCACCTAGGACACCCAACAGCCAGCCTGCATTTTAGAGCAAGCTGGAGCCCTGCACTGTGCTGGGTCCAGGCCTGGAGTCTGTCTCTGCTGACAATTCCGCTCTCCCTGGATGCTGTCCGCTTCCGCAGTAGCGCCCTGTCGTGGAGACTCAAGAAGTGCCTGGTCTGGTGAGTCCAGAAGTCATATCCCAGTCTGATGTGGACGCTGCTTTGTGTTTTTTTCTTTTAGGATGCTTTGTAATTTGTGATGACGTGCAACGTGAAGTGCTGTGGAGAAAGGGCTGAGGCTTGGTCTTCCTGAGTAAAGCTTCTTGTACCTGGGCGAGGTGGGCTGTGACTCGTCTGCTGGAGCTGGAGCTGTCAGGGCCTGAGAGTGGCTCCGCGGTCCTTGTCCTCTTCTCCCTGTTGTCTTTGGGTCTCCCTCGGGGCTCCATCCCGTCTCTTCTGTGATGCTCCAGTCACTGCCGGGGATCACTGCTGATGGAGTGGTGGTCCCCAGGCGGGGCCAATTGAGGTTGGGTCACAGTCTTTCAGCAGCTGAGACCTCAACCAGGCAGAGCTTCTAGTTATAAGCCCCATGCAAGGGGTTTCTAATCTCCTGCAGTTTCTAATCTCATGATGTAGTCGATGTTCAGTCTCTGCTGATATCAGTTGCCATTCAGGTCCTGCAAATGGGCTCCACTCCACTCTGGTGGGTCCCCATATACTCCTGCCTCTCGGGTATCCATGGTGGTGATTTGCCCTGTGACCTCATTTTTCTGATGATCTATGAAGATTTGCTGATTTTCAGATTGTTCAACCATGCTTGCGTGTGTGTGTGTGTGTGTGTGTGTGTGTGTGATTGTGCGTTTGTGTGTCTGAGTGTGAGTATGTGCCCAGGAGTGCTGATGATTGATGAAGACTTACTGATTCTCATTCTGCGTGTGTATGTGTGCACGCAACACCCATCCAAGGGAGTGATGACATCTAAGCTATTTGTTCTTCAAACCATAAGCTGGTCATCCAGAAAGGTACTTTTAAATTGCATCTGACTAATATTAATCTTGGTCTTCCTGCTGCTACCAAACTGGGTGAAAGGCTGAAAATGAAGACAGGAAAACTGGCTTATGGTATTGGGGTGTTGGGAACATTGTGGGGAATCAGCGCCATGGGGCACATCTCCAGAGTCTGCTGCACAGGGGAGCCTCACTGTTACTGAGCACAGTGAACCTGTATGCAGGCAGCCACAGCCCTCTCCTTTCATCTGGACCTGGGGCTCATTCTCTGCAAACCCAACCCTGGGAGTTTCTGAAGCAAGGGCTGCAACCTGAACGCAGCATGGAATTACCTGGAGATGTTGCAAAGCCCTGATGCCTGTTGTCGCTTCGTTGCATAAATCCACAATTAATTCAGGATGTCTGGTGTCAGTGCAGTTGACCGCTCCTCCAGTAGGCCCATCTTCGGCTCAGGATGACATTTGCTGTTCTGAAACCTCCGAGGTACCAATCTAGATCACAGTAAGGGTTCGCCAAGCACTAGACTTGATTTCTTACAGAAGTGGCAAAGTGTGCAATCTGTCCTCCCAGAGATACACACAGTTCTTGAGTGGAAACATAAACAATGCATAAGCCAAGTCTCTGGTACAGTTTTTGGGTATTTTCATCTTGGTGCAGTTTTTGAGATGAACATGGAGAGCCTGCATCTCAGCCACAGGGAGAGTGAGCAAGAACCCAAATGCACGTGGCCCTCGAGCTTGCTCAGAGGCTTGCCCCACGTGAGCAGCATTCCCCTAGCTTTTCCATTATTGTTGTTCCCTTCTAATATCCTATCCACCAGCTTTTCACCGTGATCTCTTGGTCTTCTGACATCTGAAAATAAATCGTGATAGAAATTAGGATCCCCAGAAACGTTGCCATGACAGTTCAGACCTAAGTAATGATAGAACCCTGTCCACATTCCTTTGAGGCCACTGAAAATAAGTTTCCCAAATGCTTTCCTAATGGCTGTCAGTTGTCATTGATGTCACACTCTGAGTCTTCTCTGTCGAAACTAATCATCCACCCTATGCAGCAAATGCCATGCCTTCCCCACCACTGCTCAGTATCTGGAACAAAAGCCCTGCTCCACCCTCGCAGTCAAGGGTGCACAGAGGGTATTCACAAGTACGGAGCCAGAGCAGGGCTCCTGGTCAATGGATTTGGCAGATGCCATGTTAACAAAGTCCCATGGGTTGTTTGTTGATGAGTCTCTGAAACCCCTGAACTCTAATGTGCATAGTGAACCCTCCAAGATAGTGAACCCTCCAAGATAGTCACACGGTGTTCACTGTCTCTTCAGGTTACTCATCCTGGAACTGATGATGGGTTCATAATCTCACAAACTCATGAGCACTTTTAAAACTCTCTCCTTTCTACTGTATGTGACGGCAAGAATGTCCCCTTTACCTAGGCACAAGACAGTAGAGGGTCAAGATGAAGGCTAGCCTGGGCATTGTAAATCCATACTGAAGGCACACAGGCAGGGAAGAGCTGAGAATCCATGGGCTCATCATCATGGACAGCCCTGTGAGGCCCAGGAGTGGCCTCTGCCCTGCAGGACGCAGGTGCACCACCTCCAGGCCCCACGGACCATGAATTCTCCTGTCCTGCAAGAGGGACTTCCTACAGCAGCAGGGCCTTCCAGCAAACTGGGCAGATGGGTGGCCTGGCTCCTCAGTTCACCCATGACTGAATGAGTGCAGGAAAGGGTTTGCACACCCCCACATCAATGTGGGTGTCTGTGGTTAATGAAACCATTTTTATTGTTAATTATCTGTGTTTACAAGTTGAAAATCTATCTATTTTAATGCATAATCTAGTGCAAGTGTGTGTGTGTGTGTGTTTGTGTGTGTATTTAATAAACTTCCTAAAATCTATGGGATGCATTGAAAATGAATTCCTCATTAGGTATTTAATCAAGGTTCAAAAACATTCCTAAGAAGTCAAAGCAGTAACAAGTCCATTTAAAGACACTGAAGATCAACTGTGTAAATAACTGTAATAAAATACTATATTAATAAATCTTATTTATATACAAAATGTAAATGATAAATGGCACATTTCATAATCAGTGGATTAAGCTCAGAACATTATTAGATATGATTAGACAGTCAATAATTTAGTAAGTGAAAATGAGCTAAAAGCAGGTATAATTTCCAGAAGCAATATCTGGAAGGTCCATAGTTACTGTCGATTTGATGAGAAAGTCCTTTAGATTTCAGTTGTGTGGGTGGAAATTCAATGGGATGCAGAGTGACGCCCTGCATGCACAGTTGGCTAAGTAAGTTCTTTCTCCTCTTGATCCTTCTCTGCTACACGCGGGAGATGAAAACTGGGATGAAGATGCTTGTGGCTTTTAGAAATGTTTGGTGCATTCAAATGACTGCTCATGAGCACTGTGCCATTTGCGTCTTATAAAGAAGAGTCCCCACAGTCCTTCATTCACCCTTCCCATTGGGTATTTCCTTCTAAGTGCCCACCAAACTCCGTCCTGGACCAATTTCAGGTCCCTGCTGCCTGAGGGGCTGCAAGGGGCTGTTTTAGAAGGACTTCTGTGCTCACTTATGCCCTTTTAAGCCCCTGACTGATCTACATACTTTGCTCTGAGACTCAGAAATTATAGAACTTATCCTGATTCTGCTACATGTCCCCTCCTGGGCCAGTCCCATGCTGAAACCTTGAACTCCAAGATTATGTATATTTGGTCAGACTGTTGGAACCCATTCTTACCAATAAAATCTAACATGCTGAATATCTTTTGGCAGTGACAGAATACCCATCCACGTTAAGTCTGTTCCTTCTGCCCAAGATTCCTGCAAGTTGAATGTGCATTAACACATCCATGAACAAGTATGTGCACACATACCCCCCACACACACACCCTACACACAAATGCTCACATACAGGAGTATCAAATAATCTATTGAATTATTTTTGTGATCTATGGGTGTGACATTTCTGTCTTTTAAAACATTCCTCTTTGTCTCCATAACTTCCCTCTTATGCAGAGTTTTTATTTTGCTTGCACCCCAGACAGTACAATTTAAAGGTAATATGAAGGGTAAGAAAAAATATAGTTTGACAAATAACTAAGCTGCAACATAATAATCTGATATCCGAGCTTCTATCTGTCAGATGCAATCCTAAGTAAAAGACAGAGGAAGCAAGGGATTGCTTTTTAAGGAAATTAAATTAGTATCTGGAGACTCTTTCAAAAGTGTGGCTGCAAAGGGCAAAGATGGGTGTGAGCTCTCCAGAGTTGAGCAGGCTCCCGAGTGAGGCTACGCGCGAGCAGATCAGGGCGAGGTGATCCTCTCAGGCCTCAGCTGGGATCCTGCTGGGTCTGGAAGTAAGCTCCTCTGAGCACCAGCCTTGCTCAGCGCCCCAGAGCAGCTGAGCAGGCTGTGACTCAAGCTCTTTAAGGTGATTCACTCCTTCGCTGTTCCACCCCAGGCTCTCTGGAGCTTCATGCAATGCTCTCTTCCGAGCTTTAAGGGTTTGCTTGTGATAATTAAGACAGCAACTAGCACAACATTTTTAGGCATCTGCCATACAAATAGCTCCTGAGGCGATGGCTGTGGATGTCTCGAGGTTCTGTGCATTTTCTCAGTGGGCCAAATGTCAAGACAGAAAGGAAGAAAGTTCTGAATTCATTGGCACAAAAGGAGAAAAAAACAATCTGCAACCCTTGCAACGGAGAAACGGAGATCTGATAAACAGAGAACGAAGTGACAGATAGAAGATGTGGAATCGGCTCTTTGGTTTGTTGGCGTTTTGCCATGCCAACGTAGTTAATAAATTTGAAGGTACTTCTTCCAAAGTCTCGGAGTTAAAGAAATTTGTAGAGTAAGAGTCTTACCAAGTGGCATTTGGCATTTTGTTCTGTTCCATGCTGTTTATGCAAAAGTCAATGGATATTTAACCTTTGAGAAACCTGCATTAAATCAATACTACATTAGTGTTTTAATGCCATTAGCTCAATAGCCACATGCCCAGGTATTCTCTCCATTCAGAAATTCAGGAATCAGTAAATAAAAATGAAATAATTAGCAATGAATACCTGCTACTCACATTTACGTATTCAAGATCACCCCTTTCCATTCAAGCCTGGACATGTCTGCCTGTCGTGCAAGAAGTGTAAGCCCACATTCCACACATTGCATAGTAATGGGGCTCTCCTGATGACCTCACATGTTTCCATGGCAGCAAATTCCTCTGGAAATAGCACAGCACTTTGATTTATAGTTGGTCAAAGACAGACTCTTGAATTACACACATTAGAAGGCCAGTTTCAAAAGAAATTCTTTGGACGAGAATTTCGCAATGCAAGATTATGAGTAACTTGGTATTTATATTTTTAATGATTATTCATCTCTCCTTCTGAATTTGAAATAGCGCTTTCATCAGTCAAATGCCTAGCAATTAGAATATTTACAAGGAAAGCAGACATTCCCACCAGGATGGAGGAATGCAGCTTGGGCATCTCTGCACCCCATTACAGCTCCGTTCCCAGCTGCCCCCATGTGTCTCCTTTTGCTGGGCTATTAGGAGATACTATGGACTGAGAGGCGTCGGCAGAGATTTACTTTCTCAGGGTTCTAGAGGCTGTAAGTCCAAAGTCCACAACTGAGCATTTCTGCCTCCTGGTGAGGACATCTTCTTGGTTCACAGTGTGTGTTTGCATCGTGGGGAGAGAGTTCTGGAGCCTCTTCTGAAGACCCTTGATGCTATTGAATCAGAGCCCCATCCTTAGGACCTCAACCTCAATCATGTTCTTAGAGGCTCCCATCTCCAAATGAGCCCCCCGCCCCCAGAGGGGAGAGCACCAACACACGCATTCTGCAGGGACATAAACAACAACCCAAAGCACCATGGCCCATCTGCTCCATCCTGCCAAGGCCCGAGCACCTCTGTGTCCATCTCTAACAGAGGGGCTTTGCCAAACATGTCAAGTGGCATGTCTGGTCCCTGAGAACCACATGTCACGACCGGTCATTTCATTGAACCAAAATCATTTTTAACTGCAGTAAAGCATTAATGAACTAGAAAATAATATTGATAGATATAAATCATATGTATTTTGTAAAACCCCTCTTCTTCCGTAACCCCTGGGAGGAGGTAAAGGATGTGCGTGTTCTTGGACCTGAGGGATCTTCCAGGCTGAACCTGAGGAATGGGCGGGGGACTGGAAGCTGCAGCTGTCCCGCTGCCCTAGGTGGCATTCCCAGCTCCCTCCTGCTTTGCTCAGGGAATCTAGGAGGACTGGTATTGTCACTTCAGGCACAGAAATGAGGAAAGGGACACAGGACACAGCCTTGTAGCCTCCCAACAAGGTCAAACACTTTAACTCAGAATCCCGCTGGATTGCTTAAAATATTAAAGGCTGTCTGTGGACAGACACTGAAAGGTAGAGTCTTGTTGGAATTGTGTTGTCCACAGTACCAAGAGGTGGCAAGGTGTGGCCCATAATACCACCTGCGCCTTTAGTTCAGTGCCATGATCTGCAGGGTGATGGGCTGGGCCCTGCAGAGCTCAGGAGTCAGGGCAGGTGTTCCTAAGACCAAGGTGGCTGCGAGATCAGAGCCCTGGTATCAACCACAACCCAACTGCCCGTCAGTCCTCACCACTGGCTCTGAAGCTGGAACCACCCCTGGGCCATCTTTGCAGCTCCTTGGAGCTGCAGGACTTGGAGGACACTCGTTCCAAACAGAAACCTTTCATCAAAATCAAAAATGCAACACAGGGGTGACCTCTATCAATTAGCGCTGCAACAGGAGAGATCTCACTGCCCTGTCTTCACTTGTCCTGCAGTTTCCTCTGACAGCTTGACACACGGAGAACCAGCACCGAATCACCATTTCTTCAGTCCAGGAGGACGTCTCGGCAGGATTTTGCTTCTTGCTGTGGTGGTTCTTGTTCTTAAGATCTTCCTTTATCACTTTAATCTGGAGAAAACCCAACTGAACACCCTTGCAATTATTAGGGAGAATCATACACGAACCAACAAACTTTCTAAAAGCATTTATTTCCCTATGTGTATGAGTTAATTTCCATCAAAGAAGTGCCTATTGCAGCAGAATGGATAGTTTTAGGGAATAATCGTGTGATAGGAGCACATTCCCTTAAAATGCATACGTTGGAATTTTAATCCCTCAGTGCAGCTGGTGGGGAGGTGGGGACCAGTGGGGGCGGTCAGGAGATGGAGCCCTTGTGAATGGATTAAACCTGAACTCCCTCCTTGGTAGGAGTGAAATTGAGATTCAGCATGGAGTGCAACATTCCGGAAGGCAAAGCACACGCACAGCACAGAGTCCCTGACGCTCCTGAAGGACTCTCAACCTCATGCAGTCACCAAGTCAGACCCACACTTTCTGGATTGCTCTGGCAGAGTTTCCAGAAACAGGCAGAACTCCTTACAACCTCAACAAGTATGCGAAGGAACCCGGGAGGGTCCCTGAGCAGGAGAGGGAATAAGGACAGATGGGGATCCTGCCGGGCAGAGGTGGAGCCCCCTGCTCAGTCGCTCTGGATGCAGAAGGTGCACCAAGACCAGGCAGTGTCTGCCTTCCCCTCCTTGGGATGAGCCACAGGAGCAGACTTGCTCACACACTTCCTGTCTTGCTCTTCAGCGGTTCTAACCTGCTGGGGTGACTCTCCTCACGTGGTTCCGCCCCATGAGTCACTGCAGGTCACCTTACTCCTGAACGTGGGCAGGGCCTCCTCATCTCCACTTCCTTGCTTCCTCCTCCTTCATGGGTACAGTCTGCTGCCTTCATTACAAATAAGAGTCTGCAGGTCCCTGGGTCCCTGTCATTCTGGTTTGGTGGTGGGTCTGGAGTGTCCCCCAAGGCTCCTGTGTCTCCAGTGCAGCAGGGTTCAGGGGTGGTGCTCTGGGAGCTGGCTGGATCATAAGGGCTCTGATCTCACCAGTGGTGGGCCCCTTGATGCTCTGATAATTGACAGGACTGTCGGAGGTGTGGCCTAGTTGGAGGAAGGGAACCTCTTGTCCTGGGTGCCCTCCCTGCTCTCTCCCTGCTCCTTTCCTCTGCCATGCCCTTCCATCCTGGTGCTTCTACCCCTTGACAGAACTAAAGCAATGATCCAGCAGACCCTGGACTCAAACCTCGGACCCCATGAGCAAAAATAAGTCTTTACTCCTCTAAGTTGGTATTCTCAGGGGTTCATCACAGCGAGGAAAAGCTGACACAGGCTTGTTTTACTACACTCCTATTTTCAAGATTAGGGTTCAATACCCCTTATTGATAAGGTCCATTTATTATTATTTTCCCAAAAACCAGTCTGCTCCATGGGCAGACTGAAGAGGGAGAAGCAAGCTCTTTTATGTCCCTACCTGAACACACCATGTTCCAGCTCCTCTTCATCCCACACTACTGTCGCGGTGCCTCTGAACCCCCTTCCCTGCCGTCACTTACAGGTGCCTGGGGGCCCATGAGACAAGATCCCCGAATGCAACACGCTTGTTTCTGAAGCTTCGAAGGGAGAGGAAGGAGAATACACCTGGAAGGTCTGTCAGGAATTAATGGGTGAAAACCTCCCCAAATGACAGAAAATGTGCACCTAAGACCTAAGGAGCAGGGTGGGCCTAAGACCCGGCAACCTCTTCCCCCGGGATTTGGTTCTCAGAGCTGATTAGAAGTTTGGTCACTGACAATTTGAAATCCTCCTAAGTTGCTGGTGAATGAGCAGCTTGTTGGTGAATACTTCAGACAGCAGGGCAAGAGGTAGAAAGGCCAAGAACCCAAGTCATCTACTGCAAGGGCAGACAGAGGCCACCCACCTCCCTGCTAAGAGGCAAGAGGAACCTGGAAAGGAGCCTTCAGGGGGTTTCAGGATTTCCTGTGGATAAGAGGCTACCTAGGCTTTTGTTTCCAAAAATTTAAAAAATAATAATAAATTTGATAAAAGAGCAGCAATACCCCAAAGAGAATTGTTTGGTCTCTTTCCTAAAGGGAACTTCAGATCACTGAGCTAGGGTTAGGACTCAATCCCAGGAGGCTCCACTCAAGTAGAAAGAAATGGAGACCCAGGTAAAGGACTTTATGTGAAAAGATTTTTGAGTAGGGGGACAGGGCCTTGCCCATGGGAGCACAGTCCAACCTTTGGTCAGCAAGGGACTCTGTGAGCAAGTGGAAGTTGGTCTTGGTAGGGAGGAGGGACAAGGAGAGAAAGACCCAGGTTATGCAGGGGTGGAGCAGGGGCAATGTGCTCATCCGTCAGGCAGGACTGCTCCCCTGGTCAGCAGCCAGCCACCCTCGCAGCCTGGGCCAGTGTCCATAACTCCAGAGTGGGCCTAGGCTCAGGAGCCTGGGAGATGGCTGAAGCCCACCCAGGGTTGGTCAAGTCAACTTAGTGGGAATTTGTTCCACATCCACCAACAGAGACAAACAGTTAACTGGCCATTTAGGAGACACACCACTGAAGGAGTCTGGACTTGTCCTTGGTCAATACACAGCCTCCCCAGCCTTCTCTAAGTCATGTGGGGAGAGCTGGTTCTTCACTAGAGCTGGTTCTTCATGGTCCTGAAACACCTGAGGGCGGGGCTTTCCAGGGCAGGGGGCGGGGCTTTCCAGGCAGAGGGCCGGGTGGAACTCAGCATTGTCACAGGACCTCATTTTAGATTGTATATGTGGCCCATTTCCTGATTTAATGGCAGCAGCGAAGATGGCAAAGTGATAGAGACATAATGGAGTCACAGAATAATGGTTCAGAGACAGGAGTGGACCCCAGTGAGTCCACGAGCTGGCTTGGGTGGACACCAAGTCCCACTGAGCATTGCAAGGAGGCACAGAAGCCAAAGGCAGGGTCTTCAGTGAGCTGAGGGTGAACCACTGCTGCTGGTGTGGTTCCTCCCTCGCTGGACCTCGAGTTTTGCCCTGGACCTCATGTTTGTATGGCAGAGTGATTTCTCTGATCCAGCCACGGAACCCACCTCCTCCACCCACACAAACACACATCTCCAGCTGCCTGAGACGCCAGGCGTAGCAAAGCTACGGGCTACCAGAGGCCAAAGTGGCCATGCCCCCGTCAGTCTGGGATTTCCCTGTGCCCTTGGTGAAGCTGGGGACAGCCAGCCTCCGATCCCGGATTACAGTTTCACAGCAGGATATTCCAGGAGGAGGACTGCTTCCTAATAAAAGTGATGGAAACTCAGTTGCTTTGACATTTAAAGCTAGACTGCACCAAGCTCTGGAATTGTGATAAAGGAGATTCTTGTCTTGGCGGCAAGAGGGATTAAATCAACAAACTGGAAGGGTACGAGAGGAAAGCAGTAATTCTCTTTGATGCCTTCTCGGGCGGCTCCCTTACTAACAGGGGCGTGCATTATTTGCAAAAGTTCTGGGTGTTTCATTTTTCTTAAGATAGATGAAGCTTTTATTAAGAAAAGGAGGCAAAATTTATTACTAGCTTTATTTCTAAACAAAGCAACTCTTCATATCAGGATGGCTTAACATTTGGGGAACTATGGACCATCTCCTCAGAAAAATGAACACACGTGCCCCCCCCCAAAAAAAAAAGTATGTAATTGATTACACATTCAGTCCCCTGGGAATGTCATGCATAGAAACAGGTTTTAAATCCCTCTTCCTACAATATCTACAATCTCTACCCTAATTTTTCATCAGGAAGGGTACTGTTTTTAATGAGTTTGATTTTTTTATATTTTGTAGGAAGATGTTTTATTATTGTGTTTAACAGTTTTTCTTTCAATTGCCAGGTATTTTCACAAATCCATTTATAACCTTCTGAAATCTGCAGATTTCAGCTCTGTTTTCAAGAAGAACCCTAGTTCCAGACAAACACTGTGATATGAACTGTGGATCTGGACAGGTCACTTGCCTCCCCACCAAGTCCCATTTCCCTGTGTACAAATTGCATTCCTTAGGCTGCAGGGTCTCACTCTGTTTTCTGTTGCTATAACTGAGCACTGCAGGCTTGGCACTATGGAAAGAGAAGAGGCTTCCTTCACTCATCTTCCTGGAGACTGGGAAGTTCATTCAAGATCAAGCAGCTGCATAGGAGGAGGACCTCCTGCTGCGTCATCACCTGGCAGACTGCACCACGCAGCAGAGCACTAGTTGGGGTGGCCACCAGCATGCAGGGAAGAAAGAAGCCAAGTGCGAGAGAGAACCTTGTGGACCACAACCTGCTCTTGCAGCATCTGATCCCACCCAGGGAGACCTAGCTCAGCCTCCCTGGGAAAACACTGGCCCATCAACAGAGTGCCCCAGGACTTAGTCACTCCCAAGACCCCACCTCTGCACACTGCCACCCTGAGGCATGAAGCTTCCATTCCTGTGAGGTTTGGCAGGGACACGCCCCATGCAAGCCATAGCCCAAGGTCAGTCCCAGGGCCAGATGAGGCTGAGAGCACAGGTGCACCATGCGGGTGTGGAGGGCGAGGCAGGTGTCTGTCACAGCCAGCGCTGAACAGCATGCCCGCACCTGCCAAGAGCTCCAAAGAGGCCTGCTGAGCAAGCCTGCTGAGACGACCCTCCTCTTCAGACCCCAACTCCCTCACCCATGGGAAAGAGGGATTGTTCACTTGACATCTTCAACTCTTGTTGGATTTTTGTTTCATTAAAAATAATCACAATGTATAGCATTTGACTGTTAATAAACAGGCTTAAATCCATTATCTTGTTGGCTGCCACAGTAAAGGTCATGTTGGCTATGTTAATTTAGACCTCTATGTCTGCAATGACAAATGAATGTGAACAACTTCCAAATCTCCTTGTTAATGAAATCTGACCGTATCAATAATAATAACTAATATTGGTGCAAACCACTTTAATTTAGAGTCTTTCCTCCTATGGTATTTCTCATACCCCCAGAATGACCCAGGTGGCCTGTGGACAGGTGTTATTGGCATAGTGATTAAAGAGCTAATGGAATGAAGATGGAGCAAGACTAAGGGATTTTCCAGAGTCCCCATGGCTGACCCATGGATACAGGGGCCAAGATGGGAATTGCTTATTCTAAGTTGGTTTTCTTCTCCTCTACCTCTCCTTGGCACCCACTCTACCCAAGGGCTTGCTGAAGCCAGCAAGTGCCAGATTTATTTCTCCCTCCTGGGTCTCCACTGCATGCTGAGATTAAAATAAATAAATACATAGTGGCCATGGTGACTGCTTTTCCTATGACACTGGGATACTGCATCAGGCTGACCTACTCTGGTTTCCTCACCAGAATTTCCATCAAAGGTCTCAGAACTTCCTTCTACTGATATCTTCAAAAGTCCATAAGAGACCTTGCCCTTAACTTAAAAAAAAAAAAAAAAAAAAAAGCAGTCAGGCATATGTAACTCAGAGGTGTGTGTGTGTGTGTGTGTGTGTGTGTGTGTGTGTGTGAGCGAGCAGGTATGTGTGCACCTGTGTGTGTGTGTGTCTCTGCGTATGTACATGCTGTAGTCAGCTTCTCACTGCTGTTGTCAAAAGACCTGACCAGAACAACTGACAGGAGGAAAAGGTGACTTTGGCTCATGGTTTCAGAGGTTCTGTCCATGTTTGGTAGGATCTACAGGCCTAGGCCTGAGGGAAGGCAGAACATCATGGTGGGAGGGTGTGGAGGAGGAAAACAGCTTAGGACAAGGCAGCCAGGAAGTAGAGAGCAGCTCTCTCCGCTCACCAGGAACAAAAGATAAACCAAAAGGCATGCTCCCAGGAACCTGCCTCCTCCAGCCACACCCTACCAACTTACACCTCTCAAGATCTGATCATCACCCTCTGAAAATTCCTGCACAGTCTCACACATGAATTTTTGAGGAACATTCATATCTAAACCATAAATATATGAATCCCATTGAATCTGCCTATGAGATTTAGATTCTGCTATTTAGTGGTAGGAAATGACAAATGGTTACACTTGGGGCAGGGAAAAAATTCTTAAAACCTGAAGGAAATTGGTACACTTGGCTCTCATAGGAGTCCCTGGCTAAACTGGGCGGCACTTCTGACCCCACCCAGAGATATCTACTTCCTTTCTCCTTTCAAGGCTTGTTGGTCAGATAGTGACTTGGATCTTCCCACAGCTAAACTCACGCCCACATTTTTAAGCCCACTGCTCAGTTAATTTCCCGACAGCTGCCACATCAAGCCCCTTCTCTGATCTTCTGAATTAGCTTTATAAACAAAACAAAGTGGGAGGGGAGAAGAGCTCATTAGCCTGGGGATGAAGTCTGAATCTCTCTAGCAAAGCTTCCTTAAAAATGACTCCAGTGGCCAATTGCGTGATCAGTATACTATCAGAACAGTTTAGTGCACCTGGGGGCCAAGGTGTCTTTCCAAGGGCTGTGGACATTTTCTCTCTTACTACAAATGCCAGAGGCTGTTCCCAGCTGCAGACTGTGAAATGGAGACCTTCTCTCCCGGGCTCCAGGCATCATGGCATCGTGGTCCCACCTGACCGCTGAATGAGGGCTCCATGAGGCTCAGCAAGTTTAACCACGACCAAGTTTTCACTTGCAGCAGTGCCTGGCTCTCCATCCTCGTGGGGCTACCTGGGTCTGGAGAAGAAGGGACGCATCCTTGGTGGCGCTCCAGAGTTCATGGTCTCTGGTCTCTTAGAACAGCCAGGCTCCCAGGAGTCCTGCTGCACGTCACCCACCTGCCCTGCTCCTCACAGAGTCCCTTCCTGCTGCATTGTGAGGTCTGCGCTGGGCACTGCCCCAGGGGACTGCTGGTTCATTCTTACCCAAGACTGTCCTCCTGAGCTCAGAAAAGGCCACACAGGCCTGCACTCTCCTCCATACCCATGGCTGAACATACGCTCACTGATGGGCAGTGTCCGAGGGCCCGTCCTCTCCATGGAGGGCCACCTGAATGGAGTCAAGAAAACAGACTCCTCCCAGAGGGAGGAAGATGTGTGGTCCCAGGTGAGCCGGGGCGCTGGCCAAAGGTCCTGTACAGAGATCCGGAGCACTTGAGGCAGGGGCCCCTTGTGCAGCTGTGGTTCAGGGCTGTGTCCTCCAGCCCATGTGTGTGAACAGGACGTCTGTTCACACCCCTCCCACCAGGCCCAGGAGAGCGGGAGAGAACCGCGATCTCATTTCCACTGCGCAGCAATCCTGGCCAGCCGCGAAGATCGGTCTTTGCGTTCACTCTCTGAGTGATTCCGCCTCCCTCAGCACTTCCCTTGTCTGGCATCTGAGCTGGCGACCTTGCTGGATGGGGATGAGGTGACCTTGTGCCTGCTCAGAACAGCTTCCACCCCACCCCCACCTGCTCCCCATCCCGAGGGCTTGGGTCCACAGGGCCACTCTCAGAGAGGGGGAGACACCTCTGGAAGTCCTGCCGCAGCTGCTTCTGTCTCACATCATGTTCTCCCCATCATCCGGATGTGAGTTAACACATCCCCACTGAAGAAGAGCAAGTCCTCCATCCAGAGCCCAGATTCAGAGACAGGGAGCAGGAGGACGCTGGCCGTCTCCCTGGGTATGTGCACAGGAGGCACCAGGGACACATAGTAGGACAACATGTGACATCTTGCTAACAAAGATGCTTTAAATGTTTGAGATCTTTAGTTGACGTGTCACAGAAGTACTTATTTCTGGGCACCATGGTAGAATTCAGGACATGTACACACGTGTAGTGATCTGATTAGGGCAATTAGCACTTCTGTCTCTTCAAATAGTTTCAATTCTCTGAGTTGGGAAGCTTCAAACTCCTCTCTATGTGTTTTGAAAGAAATCGTTCCATGTTGAAGACAGCCATAGTGCACCCCTGCTACAGAACATGAGGGTCACACTGGTCCCCTAACAGTACTGTGGCACCCTCAACACACACTCCCTCCTGGCCCCTGGCGACCTGTGTGATCTGTGTGACCACTGTTTTTAGTTTCCACCAGTGTGTGAGGACCTGTGTGTGTCTGCTAGTTCTTTATCCGCTCTGCTGATTACATATTTTGGCTATTGTGAACAGTGAAGTAGAAAACATGGACATGCAGGTATCTCTTAGGTATATTGATTTCATTTTGTTGGGATATATACCAGAAGAAGTTTATGTGGATCATCTCTAGGTTTATTTCTAGTTTTTGAGGACTCCCCATACTGTTTTCTATGATGGCTATCCTTCTTTACCTTCCCACTATTCTTTCTCTGCATTCTTACAGGCAATTGTGAGTTTTTGTATTTTTGACAATAGCCACTCTAACTGGGGTGAGAGGATATCGAATTGGGGTTTTGATTTGCATTTCCCTGGGTATCATTGATATGGAACCTTTCTTCATATCCTCTTGACCATTCCTATTAGCAGGAACGGGGAAGCCTGGAATGCGGAGATGGGCTCCCATGACGTAGGGGAGGATGGGGGATGCCACTGGGCAGCCGCTGTTGTCCTGCTCACCACACCCAGTATTGTATTTCACCACCCCCCTCTGCCACAGCACCACTGAGTGATGCCCACTCCTGTCAAATGGTGCATATTCACCAAACACAGATTCTCATTGAGCTCAGTACAATGGGTCCCAGCTTGGGAGAGATGTTCAATAAGTCTCCTCACCAGACGTAAATGTGCCTGGAATTCTCTAGGTGGGCGTCCCTGCACAAGGCTCTCCCCAGGGTACTCCTCCATCCCTCAAGACCATCCCCAGCTGCATCTTTCCTTCAGGCCCTGGGCATCCTGGGGGAGGCAGCATGGAAAGCACAAGGCATGGACTCCAACTCCTGCTTCCATCCTCCTTAGGACACTTATTTACAAGACCCCAGGTATGTTCATTTGTCTTCCAGCCTCTCTCCTCCAGCCTAGAAGCATACCTGACTCCAGAGGCTTGGCTTGGTTCACAGTCCCTCTGCTCCTGGGCAGAACCCGCATGCCCCAGCCACTCAGGCCAGCTGTGGCCTGCGCTAGCTGGACATGTGGCCACAGTCGCCCATCATTTTGGTGCTGATTGTGGCACTCTCCGCGTTTACAGGGATAACCAGGAACTGGTGGTTCTGCAGGGGTTCAAAGGTGAGCATGAGCTCTTCAGAGACTCTTTTCCAACAGGGAAGATTTTTGCAGACACAATTTCAGGAAATATCTTACAGGCCCTTATTTCAATCAATAAGAAAGGAGTGACAATCCTACAGGGGATAAAAATCAAAATAGATTTAAATTCAGAGGTAAAGCTGAAAAGAATGGAGACAAAAAGGAACTGATCTTTTATTTCTTTTCAAATTCAAATTCAGCATATTCCATATATCAACTTAATCTCACAACAATCATATGCGTTAAAGAAATGATCTCTTAAAAACAAGGCAATCTATTCTTGCTTCTAGGGTACCACACAGGGCCACCTGGCTAGGAAAGAGAGGAACTGACACATTAGCTCAGGTTAGTGGAAATCCACATTTTGCCCACAGAAATAATTTCTCCACGTATGAGACATCGACAAGAGCAGGTGGATACGTGGCCTGGTAGGGGGAAGGGTGCTGTGGGGGAGTTCCCGGGGAGCCTCTGTCCAGGATCTTGGAGGCCCTTTGGGGACCCCTCCCCACTGCACCCCACATCTTACCTGCTGCAGTGCTGGTGAGGGACCTCGCCTTCTCAACAAGGTCCTGTTAGGAGTTGACTAGCCGCTGTCCAGCCCCAGGAGCACCTTCCACACAGAGTGCTCCTGGACATTGGAAAGCCTCCAAGACTAGGAGGGCAGCTGGGCAGTACGGCTGCAGACACACTAACACGCTGAGCCTTCTGTCTGGCGATCCTGGCAGGCCCAAGGGCAGTGGAGCAGACACGTCTGATGGGCCACACACCCTCGGCGTCAGAATGGAAGGCCACTGGTACTGGAGCGCCGCTTTCCAGGTGTCAGGAAGGCTGCTCTCCACACGTCCTAAAACCGAATGGAGGAAAACGCGTAGTGCTATGCTTCCTCAATACTGGGATCTATTACAACACAGAGAGAGCCCCTGCCCCCTCACATCTGGGGTCAGCTGATTTGTGAGTGGGATGGCTATTTTTCACTTGGTAATCACTCCATGATTCAGTTTGTGTGTGTGTGTGTGTGTGTGTGTAAAAGAAATTGGAACCATCATTCAAGCTTATGGATAGACTGATGCAGCATGTTCCAAAGTCACTGCAGAGATAGAGAGAGAGTGTGTGTGTGTGTGTGTGTGCGCGCGTGCGCGCGCATGTGTATGCACATGTGTGTGCTTGTAACTATTTCCCTGGTTAACACAAATTTTTGTCTTTCAATCCTGGAATGACTTTCTTAAAGAGAACTCACTGAACTTACACAGAGGTGCCAATGTATGGCATTTGGAGTGAGTTGAAAAATGGGAAAAGGGTGAAATCCAAGGACATAAAAGGAAAGAACAGAATTTGAGATGCAGCATAAACATTAGCCCAAACTCTGGTTGCAAAGATAGGAAACTGAGTCACAGGGGTGAAGTGGCTTTTCCACAAGGGAGAGAGAGAATGATACTGAGCCTGGCACTTCTGAGACACAGGCCCTTGGAGAGTTGGTTCAGTGACGTCCCTGGAAAACACCACCAATTTCCAGTAATCCTGAAGTCACTAGGCAGGACGCACTGATTTGTGCTTATAGGGAAATATTTAATCCTGGAGGGCAACAGAAGAGTTTGGTCCCTTCACTGACGTGCCCACTTGTCCATCAAACCCTACTGATAGCAGTCAGAGTACCTGTGCCCTGAGCCTTCTTTGGTGCCAGAGGAAAACATTAATGAGCATTCAGAGTGTCACTTCACCTGGCCCCAGAGGAGCTCTGCAGGCTCACTAATGTTCCACAAGCACAGGGGGAAACCTGGGGTGAGGCAGGCTTTCAGGCTGATCTTGAAAGTCCTGGTCCACAGAGCCTGGCTTTCCTGGGCGGGTTCCTGCTGGATTCACCCTGAGGCAATCCAGGAGACACTGACTGAATGTGCTCTTATCTCTCCCCAAATCCAGTATGCACTCCTAAATTACGGATTAGAGCAGATGGAAATGCCTGTCCCCATCTGGACTTCCTTCTTCTCTTCCCTTTCAGAGACCGACTACACAGAAAACTAAAATGATGTTTTTGAGGATCTCCTATGTATCGGGCATTGTGTCTGTGTTGTTTGTTTTTCCCAACAGCAGGTCCATGAGGAAAATCTCATCATCTGCATTTCAGGGGAGGAAACAGGCACATGTCTAAGTTAGTGCTTTTGTGTTTTCTAAGGTCTCTTGTCTAGGACATTGCCAACACAGGATCCAAAGCAGATCCTTTGGGCTCCAAAGTCAACTTCCTGCACCAGCATTTCTCTGATTCACCCGTGTCACCTTGGAACTTGTCAGAAATGTAAATTCTTGGGCCCCTCCCAGATAATGCTGCCTCAGAGCCTTGGGGCTGGGCTCAGCAATCCTGCTCTACCGAGCCAGGTCATCAACACCTATGCTTTACCTCCTGCCCCTCTGTTGAGTTACCTAATTGTGAAAGCAGAAAATCCACAATCTTCTCCCTTCCCATGGGCTCATTTCAGTGTTGTTTCCTGACTCCAATTTGTCATATTAGTTTCCCATTGTGTATGTGTGTGTGTGTGTGTGTTATTTAAAGAAAAACACAGCAAGTTTTCAACATTATAAATTCAGCCAATGTAGATAGTTGTAAAAATCTATTCTTACTTGAATAAATAGTTGCAAATGGTCCTATGTCCCTTTGCCTTTGATGGAGGTCCAGGGAAAGTCCCTGATAGGCACTTGAGAAGCGCCAGCATCCTGCCATCAAGGAATGGAGGTTCCAAAGCTGTCTATCTCTGTTCTCCTATGAAGCAGCACACAGGGCCACGTACAGCGCCCTTGGCCTCTGGGGCAGGAAGGAGCTGCAGGGGATGGTTTTCAACTCGATGCTGCAAAAGCCCTGATGAAATTCTGCTGCTGGCCATAGTATGGTGTGATCCCTACATGTCCCCTGAATCCTCCTTTTCTCATCACTGGAGGGAGACGAAGGCAAACACATTTTCCATGGGATCATCAACTGTCTTCTGAAACAATAAGTGATAATCGCAAATTCTGCTTTTATTCTTTAAGTTTCCTCATACTTGATTCTCTCTCAAGACAGGCACTGCATTTAGGGAAACCTGAATCATGCAGCCCTCATACTGACATCTCTACCAAGAAAGAATTTCCCCCAACTGTTTCATTGTGCTCGCTCTCTCTCTCTCTCTCTCTCGCTCTCTCTCTCTCTCTCTCTCTCTCTCCATATACATATATACTACATAACATAATAGATATACATATGACAATACACAAGACGAACAGTGACAAATTTGGCTATCCTGCAACATACTACAATCTCTAAGATTTTCACACATGTACAGCTTTGCTAGCTAATTAGCATTCTCATTTGGGCATTTTTCTAAAAATCCATATTTATCTTAAGCATCATACTCACATTTTCTGTTCCCTCCTGGGGTGATTTCACTTAACATGTGCTGGTCCTCTTTCCTTGCAACATCTTTCAGATGTGTATGCTGCCACTCTGTGACCCATTCTCCCTTCAGGTGTCTGATTTGGGGGAAGTCTTTATCCTTTTTAAAGTGTCAGGATGTCTTTGCTTTTAATCACTGTCCTCTTCAACTCTCTCCCTACTCCTGAGGGCAATAATATTTCCAATGCAGCTTATCCAGGATCCAGAGGCCGTGCAGTACGTCACGCCTAGGCTGGGAAATGAAGTCAAATCCCTAATGCAGATGTGCACTGAGCCAGGCCTGAAGACGCTCAAGGAGAAGGGCCACAGAGCTGCCCACCTTCCTGCATGGCTGGGCTGTGATCCCATTGGGGCAGGAGTACTCTAACAAGAGGAATGAGAATTCTCATAGATCTCAAGCTTTCACAACCATTTAAAAGTCAAAAGGGAAAAACAGCCTCTGGCAACATAACAATAGGCGTTATATGTGGACGGATCACAAGAAGGTTTTCAGAACACCATGTGCAGTGGGGGCTGGAGTGGGTGTCTTCCAAAAAACACAGAGGAACCCCACATCAGATAGGAGAGGAGACCCACGGACCAATTTCACTGCAAACCCTAAACAAGAAAAGCTGGGCACTAGATGGCAGCAGTGCCCCATGATTTCTCCCACAGCAAGCTGGGCTTGATATCCCGGGGAAGGGGGTCGTAATACTACACACAAACACAACCATGTTACAGAATCAACCTTCTCATCTGGCAGACGCTTTCCACTCTCCTCAAACTTATGATCAAGGGACAGCTCACCATGGATTATGGCAACATCCTAATATGTGATATGGCCAAAAATAAATGGTTCCCTTATTTGTTGATGACAGGAATCAGGGTCTTTGTACTCTGGAAAAAGAAGGTGGCTAAAGAAGGTTTCGAAGCACATCCCCATGATGGGTGACTTCAACCTAGTGCTGTCACAGCTACATGGGAATATGTTTGATTTCCCAAGTAACATTCAGTGGTCCTGATTGGGATCCTAATAACCTGAAATTCACCTGGTTCCTAGCCTAGGATGATAAGATTTTGAAAACGTTTTTTAATGGCAGGAATATTTCTTGGTGACATGAGTCATTAGGAATGGCAGTGCAGAAACAGGACACTGTTTCTCAGAGGCAGCTCTTTAGCTCCCGAAGGAGATCAATGCCTTCTGACAAGGAGCTCCAAGCAGACTATGGGAGCACTTACTGGGTCTAAAGAAGCATCTTTGCTCAGGTACTGAGCTACAGATGGCCTCTGAGGTCTGATTTAAAATCACAGAGGGGGGCCCTCTCCTCTCCATGCCTGGCTGGTTGTTAAGACCAGGACCCATGGCTTTCCAGTAAGAACTCCCATTTTATTGAGCTATTCTGTCTTCTTAGACCCCCTCCAGAAACAATCAAGACAAAATAGGACTCTGCCCTTGGAAAATCCAAGTTATTTCTAGGATTGCCTCACTTAGAGAAGCCAGTCGGGCGCCTCATATTTAGGAGTTCTGTAAATGTGAGAGAAGAGTGTTATTGGTGGTGTGTCCCACTGCTCTGGCAGGTTGTAAGCAGACTCAGGAAATCCTGCTTTGGTGCTCCCACTTCTAGAGTGCAGTCCTCCATTTCTGGATTTATCATCACATTTTTAGGTAGTCCAGAGAACAGCACCGGGGCCAGAAAGGGTCTAAGAAATCTACAGAAGAAATATGACACATTATGAATCTGTCAATCTATTTAAATCTCCAAGACTGACTAGACCAAATGCAGGTGTAATTGAGTGGTGTCCAGATGGTGACAGCAGGCTCCCGGTTCCAGCATGATGTGGCTCCAGGGACCAGTGCTAGCTGGTATGTTACTGTGCTTCCAGGGAGGGTTATGATCCTCCTCACCAAGGTGTGGCTTCACCTTCCTCTCTTGCCAATCCTCTGAAATTACCTAAACCTTTTGATTAACAAGGATGAATCCTTGAAATGCCCCTTGTGGAAATTACCACTCACCTGAGGTTTCTATTTTTCCATTACCTCACCACCTTTCCCTGAAAGTCTTGCCTTTTGCATGTCCCGGAGCTTGCGTGAGATCTCCTGCATCTGGGGAGCTGGGCGAAATGCAGCTCCTGGCATCAAACACTGCTGTCTCAGAGTGGCTTCTCTCTGCCTGCTCCATCCCTTTGCACAATCAGGAAGAAGATCATCTGCCTTTCTTTCTGCTGTCCTTCCCCACCACTTAATGTGATCTTGGGTTTCACTGAAGTGTGTCTACACGCCAGCTCTCACACCCAGACCAGGGTGTCAATCTCAGAAGCTCTTCCTCATTTTAAATTTCACTTGGATCTGAATCCTGTGCATGGGTAACCCTAACACAACTCAAAGTAAGGAACTGGGAAAATATAACTCCCTGTAAATAGTCACCTACTACAGACTATTTCCAAAATAAAATAAAATAAAAAAGATATACGTTATTCTCCCTGGGACCAGAGCTGTGCCCTTTTCATTCCACCTGCATTTCCTTCTTAAGTTACACAGGGGGCTTCTCTCTGGTCAGCTACGAAAGCGAGATCAATAGATGGAGGCCAGCCAGCCTCTGCCCCCGCAGAGCCCTCGGGTTTGCTGGAGTTGCCAATACATGGTTTCTCCCCCGTGCGCGGCGTGGGCTTCCCCCACCCGAGCGCCCAACAAGTCTCCTCTCTCCAGCCTGCGCTCTGACGCGCCGCAGGCCGAATGGAGCGCAGCACCGTGCGGGGAGCCTGAGGGCCCAGGCTGGGCTCTGTCTGGGATTGCGCCGAGCCCAGCCCCGTTCCCCTCTCTGTGGGTAGGGATGGTTGAGTCCAGCCGCCACGGCAGCGGCTCCTTGCGCCGCTAGCAGCCTGTCTTCTGCGCTCTCCGCCTTTTTCTCTCTCCCCTGGATTTCTCCTCCCCCCGCGCCCCTCCCGCATCTCCCACTCGCTGGCTCTCTCTCCAGCTGCCTCCTCTTCAGGTCTCTCCTGGCTGCGCGCGCTCCTCTCCCCGCCTCGCCCCCTCCCGCAGCCTCGCCGCCTTGGTGCCTTCCTGCCCGGCTCGGCCAGCGCTCGTCCCCGGCCCCGGCCCCGCCATCCCGGGTCTCCGCTCCGAGCAGCTCAGCCCTGCAGTGGCTCGGGACTCGATGCTATGAAAGGGAAGCGAGCCGGGCGCCCAGACCTGCAGGAGGCGTCGGATGCGCGGCCGGTCTCGGGACCGGGATCTCTCCTGCTCGCCTTGCCCTCTGGTGATTATTTGGCTCTGTTCATAGCCCTGCCTTTCCTCGGAGGAGACGGGCGCATCTGAGAAGAGCCATCGGTGTCTTGTGCGTGTGGAATATCTGCAGACATGACTGCGTGGAGGGAATTCAAGTCGCTGCTCCGGCTTCTGGCGCTGGTGGTTCTGTGTGCGGGGCTCCTCGCTGCAGCTAAGGGTAAGAGGCTGGATCGGTATCGGGGGAAACCGCCGAACCCTCGGAGGCCCGGTTTGCGAACGCAAGTGTCTGTTCTGGGCATGGCAGGGTACGGAGCAGCCGGCACGGCCCGGTGGCTCTCCATCGCCGACACTGGGGGAACGCGATGCCTGGGATGAGCTTCCATCGCCCTCTTCCCAACCCTCGTCTGCTCCCGCCCCACCCCCGCCTTTCCTTCCCCTCACTTGGGCTCAAAGGAGATGCTTCTCTTTTCTCGGTGGTGAGCATTGTCAGGGAGAAAGGAGCCAAGCACGAGTTGGGCTGAAACAGCGCTGTGGCTCCTCCGAGATGTGGGCATGGTGGGTCGGGTGCTGGGACTTTCTCCCCGGACGAGGGCACCTGGGAGAGCGGCCCGGGCAAAGTCGTCGGCCTTGCTAGTTGGGTTCTCTACAGGGTTTGGGCACAGACAGGCACAGCTCCTGCCAGCCGGCTTCCTCGCACCTTAAACCCCTTCCCCTCCTCACCCCCGCTCCAGCGTACTCAAGGAGCCACAGTAGCTGCCTCTGTGAGGTCGCCCCCTGTTCTTCTCCCCCGGACTTTGCTCCTCGCAAGTTGCCAGGCACAGGCGAGGTGGGGGAAGCAGGCAGGGAGTTGTGGCCGGGCTTCCACCCGATGTCTTCACTGTGCACAGGGTTAGCCCCCCTCCCCGCGTCAGCTGGGAGAAGGGGTCCCTCTGGGTGCTTCCTGGGGCTCCTGGCTCTGTGAACTTGGTTTTCTCCTTGAAATGAGTTGGGAATGCTTTGCTCTAAGGAGCCTACAGGCTGCACAACCGCTGGGCTGGCAACAGCTTGTGCACTTGTCTGTTCTGTGGGAAGGAAACCGAGAGGAGAGGATGAATATGAATATCGATTGATTTTCACATTGGAAAGTAGCTGCCCCGTTTCCTCATTTTCACCCTCCTTGGATGCTTCCCTTGTCAATCAACACCCCCATCGTCTTGCTCCTGCAAATATGTGTATCTACACAGATTTTTTCTTTTTAAAAGATAGAATCGAATCTTGTTAAAAAAATTTTTTTTGACGATCATTTGCTCGTTCCCCACACGAAATTACCCTTTCCTCTCCAGACTTTCCCATATTCTCCTTCCCCATTTTTGATTCTTCCAGTGGGCCAGATTCAAGGGTGATTGAAAAGGCGAAGAAGGACTCTTCTGCTCCGTGAAACTCCAGACCGGCCTGGAGAGAGGAGGAGAGGATTGCAGGCGGGCTTCTGCTCTCGGGGCTTTTCTCCCCTTTGCGTTCAGGGCTGGGGCAGAGCTGGACTTCCGCGCCAGCAGCCGCTCCAAACAAGCATCTGCCCTCACAAAGGGTGTCTGCGGGATGCACCCCAAGACCCCGGGGGGAGATGAGTGGTGAATCTTAGTCGCTGGAGTTCCTGGTCGATGGGGTTGGGAGCTTCCCGCGCCCTCTGCCCACCTGCCCTGTGTGGCCAAGAGGTCCTGTCTTGTGTACCGCCGCCGGACCCAACAGCTACCCAGGCACCATCCGCCAAGCAGGGCCAGCTGGCAGCAGCCTCTGGTCTCACTGGTCTCAGCTGGGAATTGAGAGGGAAGCAGGAAAAGTCGAGGGCGAACAGGGCTGCATCCTGGGAGGTGTGCGTGGTTATGTGTCGCTGGGAGAAGTAGCTTGGGTCAGGGGCATAAGAGCAGGTATTGCCCAAATCAGCCCTTGGTGGAGAGGAAACACCTGCCAGGCAACTCTGTAAAACTTCCCGCCCTTTCCCCGCACCGGAGGCCCATCCAGGCCTCGGGCTTTCTTTCTTGGAGGCTGGCAACTCGGCCTCTGAGCGCATTCTCGGTTCCCCTGAGTTCCGCTCACTTGGATCTCCCTTCCCCCG
The DNA here is from genome assembly GCF_045843805.1 of Urocitellus parryii. Lineage (NCBI taxonomy): Eukaryota > Metazoa > Chordata > Mammalia > Rodentia > Sciuridae > Urocitellus > Urocitellus parryii. The sequence continues at coordinate 61,884,459 of NC_135544.1, read as the reverse complement.
CAATTAGCAGAGGTTGCTGCGTGGAGACAGCAGCGGCCCTGGCTCGCCTGCTTAATAATCCGCACACGTGTGTGCCGGGCGGATTCCACCCCCACGCGGGTGGGCTGCCGCGCTAGGCTTAGGCGGAGGCGGAAGGGAGGCTGTGGAGGGGGCTGCTTTGGCTGATCCTGAGGCGAACAGGGAAGAGGGAGCACAAAGTCCTGGTCGCCCCAGAGCCTGCAGGGGCAGCCCCAGAGAGGAGAGTGCCTCCTGGGCGCTGGGGACCATATATCCTGGTAGTAGAAGCCAAGAAGTAGAGCCCAAGGTCCCAGGCCCCTGCGAGTGTGAGTGTGTGTGTGTGTGTGTGTGTGTGTGTACACGCGCGCGTGCGCGCGCGCAAAGAGGACCTGGACGCTGGGTTGCGAGCTCACTGCGCTATTGTCTGGCCCACGCGGCGGTGGTTGCGCGCCGCTTGTTCATTAACCCCCGCGGGGCCGGGGCCGCATCTCCTCTGCACCCGCGAGGTCAAGAGCGCGTGGGGCCGCGCGGGAGGAAACTGCAGCCAAGCAGGACGCTGTGACGCCGGCGCCTGAGCCGCTGTTTGTGCGCTTGGGCAACTGGGGCGGGGTCCCATTCCCTGTGCCAAGAAAAGACCTGGTGGCGAAGGTCGGGCCTCTGGCCGAGGAGCTAGCCACTTGGTTCTGGGGCTTGGCTGCTAGGAATCCGTTGCCTCGGAGGCGCCTGCGCGCAGTAGGGTTTTCCCGGGGAGGAGCGCCCTGGCGGAGGGCGCGGGCCACGGCCGCGGGCAGCTGCGCCGCGCGCGCCCCGGTGGCCGCTTGCACTGTGGCGAAGGCAAGCGCGGAGTATTTGATGCGTGGGGCGTAATTCGTGACCTGTTTGCCGAGTCGTGAGAGGCTGGAGGCGGCAGCAGTTGAGGTCATTGGAACCCGTTACCCTTGGAGAACTGGCTTTAGTTATCTGTACTCCTCAGTGAAACGTTGAGCAAACCAGGAATTCACGGTGGTTTTCATTTTCTTTCTGATTACTAAAGGCATTGTAAAGGTTGAACCCCAAGAGTGCGCGTCTGCTTAGAAGCAACACATTTTCAGGCATCACAGCAAATGAGCGTTTTCAGGTAGTACATAGGTGGATTGGCTCATTCTGTGAGCACCCTCTCAGATCTGCGTCCTAGATCCCAGCTGATCTCCCCGGTGTCTGGGTAAAGTTTCTTTCTCAACCTTTTCCTGCATGTGTGCAGCCAGGAGAATGCAGGCATTTGCAAGCGTTACTCTGGAAAGCACCCTAAGATACAGCTCAAGGAAGACTAGCCCAAGGCAGCCTCACCTGGGCAAGGCTGGAAGAGCAAGGTGGGGGATGCTCAGGTATTGCTAACATTCGCACACACGGAGCCAAGGAATTTCAAGGCACACCTTGCTGAATTTCCACAGAAAACATGTAACCGAACAGCGAAGAAGAAATGCTCTCCCAAACTTGGAGGCTTCTAGATGCGTTCCCTTTTAAAAACTTTATATTACCAAAAGGACACTAGGAATTTTAATTTGCTTGCCAATTCATTTATAGTAGGACCACACCTCTTCTATGTTTTCTAAGGAAGACAGGAAGCTCCTGTGAATAACACCCCCCCCCCAAAAAAAATCCATCTTTCCCTAAAGAGGTGAATCCCTTAAAATGCAAGTATTGTCTCTGTATTCATGATTTCTTTAGCAAATCAACTTTTAAAAATGGTCAAGTGTATTACATTTTTCAAAACTCAGACAATTTAATCAAAAGTTTTGGGGGCTTCTAGGGCACCCACTTAGTTGATAGTTTGTGATTTTAAGTGTCCAAATAAGTAAACAAAGGAGTTTTTTTTTTTTTTCTTTTTTAAATGTGACAGGTTTTCTAAACTTGAATACTAGGAGGATGAAGTTTCCTGTCCAGGGAAGGAAAGAGTAGGCAGCACTGGTGGCAGAATTCACAGGGTCTCAAGCATCTCTGCTCACAGAGGCCTAGGGAACAAAGCGAATGGCTTTTGTTTGTTGTTGTTTTTAAATTCTAATTTGTTATAAATGACAGCAGAATGCTTTTAGATTCATAATGCACACATAGAGCACCATTTTTCATGTCTCTGGTTGTTCACAAAGTAGAGTCACACCATCCGTGTCTTCCTACAGGTACCTAGGGTGACGATGTCCATCTCAGGGAATGGCTCTTTTTATTTTGGCTTTCAGCTGGCCAGTCATGCCGGGTAAGAAGACTGCCTTAACCCAGCGCTTCCGCGTCCTCCAGGCAAAACCTGCTCCTCCCAGGGCCATGCTTCCTTAGTCTCCAGTTTATCATCTCAAACAAACACCCACCCAGCTCTGAAAATGTCAGGAAAATGGTTCTGCTTCCCTTTAAGAAACAGATAAACAAAGGCTCAGTGGCCACTTAGTGCTTATTGCAGAGGATCCAGCAAATCCAGTGTAGACATTTCTAAGCCGTCAAAATGCAAATGGCATATTAAGTACTCTATGCTGAATTCTAAATGTGCCTCTGGTAGTTTTTTTTTTTATGTTTTCTTTTTCTATTTTTTTTGGACTCTGAACTCACAGTGAAATTAAAGTGCTCTAACTGGCATGCATGCAACGTAAGCTACACATTCCCTTTGGCCTTTCATACTTATTCTGCTCGAGTACATTTCACTCTATGAGGTAATTAACAAGTTGCATGGATAGTCCTGACACATAGATGGTGGTGATGTTGTGTTATTTATTTGCATTATACTTGGTAACTAACAGATCAGAGGTGGGTACTGAGAAAAGGTGTGGATGTTCTGCGGTCCCGTTATTGCATTACTTGTACCTTTAAGTGAGGTGTACATGTTGAAGGCCTGTTGGCCCTTAGGCCCATTGAGTAGAAATTTGGTCTTTGAGATTGCAGAGGTAATGATGGACTCAACCCAGTTTGATTTTGTGGTTTGGCTACTATAACCACCAGAGGCAGATATTTTTGAACCAGGAGGACCTACGTGGGTATGCAACCTGAGGCAAAGAAGCAGAGGTCTCAGTTGTCCAGAGATGAATTAGTCCTAAAAGGAATCTTCCCTCCATGCTGCCTTCAGATGCCAGCCATTGTGCTTGGCTCACTGTGTGACCAATGTCACTGGGTGACATAAAGATAGTAGGTATTTATGCCCATGTGCCAGGAAGTAGGTCTCCCCCACACAGAGTTTGTGACCTTAAATGACCTTTGATTTACTGTTGAGTCTATATTTAGGGTTAAATTTAGTCCCTTGTAGTAAAGTTGATAAGCAATAGAATGAATATTTCCTTCATATGAAAAGGACAGAAGAAAATCGTGTAATTAAGTTGGTTAAAAGTGACTGCTTAGCTGGGCATGGTTGTGCATGCCTGTAATTCCAGTGACTGGGGGAGGGGGTGCTGAGATAGCAGGATCTTGAGTTCAAAGCCAGACTCAGCAATTTAGCAAGGCACTAGCAACTCAGTAAGAACCTGTCTCTAAATAAAATATTAAAAAGCCACATTCCCATGTGGCTCAGTGGTTAAGTACCCCTGAGTTCAAGTCCCAGTATCAAAAGAAAAAAAAAATAGTGACTTCTTGCATTGCTCTGTAGAGATAATGCACCTGGTTGCCCCTCAGCAGACCACGCCCTGTGGGTAAAAGTAGGAAGCAATTTTCCTTCAGAGTTTGGCTGTGATGTTCTTTAAATTATTTGTATCAACCAGGACTTTGGAGGAGAGGAGGGCACCATCAATGCTTTAGGAAAATTGCCAGGTCTTTCTTTATCCTCAAATATCTTTGTTATAGTTGGATGAAAGATGCCATCATCCACAAGGCACCTGGTACCCTTTAACAAACCCTATCTCAACCGATAGTAAACATTCCACTGAGGACCAACCTTCAACACACTCACTTGAGTTAGAGTTAGTGTTACTTTGACCTGCATTGGCAATATTTTGTCTCCATCTACAATTTCTTTGGTGGACAAAACAAAGCAAAACAAAAAAGCAAAAACAACACAGGCAAGTACAGACAACCATTAAAAATAAGTACTGTAATTTTTATGTGGCTCATACATTTTGCAGTTTATTGGCTGAAATCTTCCTGTTTTATGTTGCACTGGTTTTAGCTCAGGGAATGTCGTGCAAGCCGGAGGATTATTTCAGTATTGTCATCCCATTTTAATATATGTAGAAGGAAAGGGATACTTCTGTCTCAATGCTCATAACCCCCTGTGTAATTTCCCTCATCATTAGTAAGGCAGGAAGTCATGAAAGTAGTGCGGCATGATTTCAATATTGCCATTGCTACTGACACAAGGGCAAGAGGAATAGAAACATGAAGGAGTCAAATTGTTGGTGCCACCCTCCAGTTTTTCCACCAATGAGTCATTGTTAGAAAATGATTGCAACCCGAGAAAAGAATTTTATAGACTATTGACCTGATTCTAAGTGCCTTACATTTTTTTTTTAACCTTTGGTTTTATGTATTTTGGAGATTCTCCACTTCAATAAAATTCAGGAAAAACTAATATGACATGAGAGTGTTATAGAAATAAATCTGTGTTTTTGTCTGACTCATCCAGAAGCCTATGGTCCACAGGAGCCCCAGGGGAACTGGAGGAGCTCTGGAAGGGAGTGTCTGGGCCACACTCGGAACACCAGTGTCCTCCCTCTCCCTAGAAGGCAACATGGCCACCATGGCGGAGAGCTTTGGAGTCCTCCTCTCAAAGTCCCAGGGGCCAAGGGACTGTTTCAGTCTGGCTTCAAGGCAGACTCCGTGGGATTCTCCAAGCTGAGTTCTGGATGGTGGGAGAAACTGCAATTGTGTTTAGCCCCCACAGCCCCTATCCCCCCAAAATTCTGAGACAGCAGAATACTATAGTGCATACTGGGCAGTGGGGTGAAATGTGATTTCTAATTCTAAGGGCGTTAAAATGCAGTGTATGTAGATCCATGTATATATCTATATCAATGCATACACACACACACATATATATGTGTGTGTGTGTATATATATATATATATACATACATATACAGGTGTATCTATCTACATATATATATATTTACACATACACATATACAGGTATATATGTATTATATTACATTATACATTTAGCCATCTAATATAATATATGGGTAGATTTTTATCTACTTATCAATCTCTTCCTCCCTTTCAATAAAAGGCATGGAGATCTAATGTAATAACCAATTCATTAGTCCTTCACAGACTAATTAGCCCACACTGATTTCATGATGAATATACTTCGTTATGAAGTTGTGCAATTATCTTGGGGTTGTCAGCACCTCCACTATGGGTGCTCATCCTTCTCTGCCGTTTAATCTTTTCTACAGCATGAACTTATCTCAGGGATGAGATGGGAGCTTCTGGTCCACGGTGTTTATATGAGGTGAAGACTTCAAGGGATAATTATACTCTTTCATATAAAAATACTGTTCGGATGAATTATTTTATTTTTTTTCCTTTTACTGTTTAGTATACTCTGATGTGATTAGTGTTATGTAAGAAAGAGCTAAATGTTAGATTAAAATTTGAATTATGTGGGGAATGATCTCTAATGAATTAAAAGCCTTTGAAATTCATTGTGAATTCTAAGCAGTCATTTTCCCGATGCCTGGAGAATCCCTGTGCCTTTATCCCGAGAAACTTATTTCTCCTCTTATTTTTAATAGGAGATATCTCCCCGGAACTCTTACAGGTTGGCATTTTCTTGGTGGAGTGATATTCATGTACAGGATGGGGAGAGCTCTCAGCGTGCATCCACCCCCTTGTAAAATGAGGCACCCACCATCAGTTGCGTTATTCTGGCTCCTGACCCCTGCCTGATGGCTCTCTGAGGGAAGTCCCACTTCTTTTCCCACCAGTAAACAGCCAGCTTGTCACTCTTATGCACAGGCTGTCTTCAGGGTGCAAAAGTCAGCAGCCCTCTGTGGCAAGGAGGGGCTCTGCTGGAGGGATGCTGCTGCCTCCTTTTCTCTCAGAGAGTGGACACTCAGAGTGCCCAAAGGCCAGCCACAATTTGTCACCATGTTGAAGCTATCTTTTAGTTCTTAAATTTTAGCCTTTTGGTGAGGAGAGTGCTGTTTTTCCTTGTGTAGCACAGCGTAGGCTAGTTCTGACTGGCAGGTACTTCCCAAGACAGAGAGGCCTTACCCACAGGCAGGATCACTGTTCCCCAAGAGAGGCATGGAATCGGCAGCTGCACTCTTCTTGAAATGTAGATTTCTTCAACATCCATTGTGAATGTCTCCTTCTGACTCAATCTTTCTTCCCCTTTCTTTCCAAAATATAATTATCATGGAAAAACTCAGCGGTAAGGATTCTCTTTTGTTTTATGATGTCATCTGGGTGTAAAGATGGACAGTTACGTGATCAATGTACATCTTCATTCCTATGGAAGCAGCATGAATTTAAAAATATAATCTTAATACTTTCAAAAAATTCGTAGATAACAACAGAAAGTCAAGTGAAGAGAGTCATCTTCTTAAGAGGAGTTATCTTTCCTGATGGATGCTATGAAGAATCTGTGAGGAATATCTATCATCGGTTACCATATGTGCATATTTCATAACATGTATGATCTTGTATATTTGCATAACATGTGTAACAAATACAGATATTTAGGCTGTTATGATCCTTAATGATGAAGAGTTGGGGGTCAAAGAGATTTGGAATGTTAACACTCTTAAATCGGAAATAGTATCATTTCCTGCACTGGACCCTGCCTCTTCACCCCACCCATCTTTAACAAAGAAGGCGTGGACCCTGATTGGCTCCCAGAAGCCCTTGCTCCTACTGGAGCAGGAAACCGACACTTGAGTTACCTGGCCTTTATTCCTCTGTGGCCCTGGTGGTGGACATAGGTGTCAGGCCAACCTTGGGGAGGGCTTTTATAGGAAGTGAAGTCCATGGGGCCTCAGAGGACACAGGAGGAGGGAGGAGGAGGACCCGGGAGCTGAGCGTGGGCTGGAGGGCTGGCGGAGGACAGCAGCAAGCCCGTGCCTCCGAGGAGCACCCCAAGGTTACCCTGTGAGCCTGGATGCTCCCTGGACACCAGGGTCACCCTCCTCCTCTGAAGTTCATTTCTGCCTCCTTCAATTGACAGGTCAGAGGCCAAGGGACATAAAGTGTCCTTGTGGAACTGTTTCCTGAGCCAAGCAAGAATGCTGTTCCAGGCCTTGCTTCCTTCCATCCTCACACAACCAGTGGGTCCCACTCTTAATTGAATGTCATTTATTTTTTGGAAAATGGACTTTAGCTCTTTTTATGTTCTTTCCTCTCCAAGTTCCCTCCCGGCCCTGAAGTTCTTACGATGACCTGAGGGACACAACAGTAACAGGCCACTGCACCCTAGAAAGGAAGCCCCTGTGGTCTGCTGGCAGCGTGTTCTGGCCTCCTAAGAAATGCACCCCTCAGAATGAGTGAGCTGCCCCCTCAGCCCCTCAGGCCTGCACCCACTGCCCGGGTTGACAGAGCCTGCTGCCCCTGCACATCTCCCCACGGGGGACTTGCCACCTTCACCCTTGTTTCCCTTTGTCCCCAGCCCGCCCGGCTTTGAGTCTGCCCTGGTCACCTTTCCCACACCTGATCACCCAGCCCTGCGTCTACATTTCCTTGCCACTTAACAGTGCTCATTGTTATGACGCAGGAAACCACTAGCCTGGGCTCTTCTGGTGGGGGTGTTTGGTTTGTTCACAGCTTTCTCACTCCAGAGGGGGTCTAGGCCTGGAGGGCTGAAGTACACTGTGTGAGCGGGAAGCCGCCATCCGGGTTCTTAGGCTCACCACCCCTTTAAGGAATACGCCTGCTTGCTGGGTCCCTGTAACACACTGAAGCTGTGCACCCCTCTTGGTGAGTCCGGTCACTGTGCTGCCAACGTCTTGCCGAGATACTCAAGGAGAGAGATGGCCCGCAGGGGTCAGCAGCCACTTCTTCAGGCCATGAATACAACTTACTCGCCTTCGGAGGCTCCAGCTTGTCACAGTAGCCAGCTGGGAAACCTTGTGTCCTGGTTGCTGCTTTGCCTTGAGGACCGATTCACTTGTGTTTTCCTTTCCTGACCATTTCTCTCTGTAGACAAGTACCCAGGTAGTTGCATTTTCTTTTCTGGGGACAGTAATTTAATATCAGAACTTGCTCAGCAGATATGTCAGTCTACAACTGCCATTTTGATCTTTATGACGATTTTATCTCTCAGCTTTTTAATTTAAAAGAATTACATAAGAGGATTATGGAACAAAGAAGAACAAATCTGTTTTTTTTTTTTTTTTTTTTTTTCCTTACAACTGCAATTGCAGAATTACCTTCCGGAGTTCTCCGGTGGCAGCAGGAGAAATGGAAGGGGCAAGTGTTGAGGCGCCGCAGGGCGAGGCATCCGCGACCTGAGAGCGCAGAGGAATTGCCACACTGAACTTTGGGCTGTGATTGATATCTCCTAGAAAATGTGTTTTTCTTTCAATTTCTATGATGGATGGACAATAAGAGGCCTTCTAAAAAGAGTTGGTATAAAAATACTCCATAAAGTGGTGCATGACAAGATGAGGCACTGCTATTTCTTGTCAGGTAGGTTCTCTAACATTCTGTGTTTTAAGAACAGACCTGTGAGGGGAGAAGTATGTAAGTTAGAGCTTCAAGGTCATTGATTGCAACCTTAAGACCAGAATAAGAGATGTGAGGCAGTCTGTATTCACCCACAGGATGTTCATGCTTTGTCCTCAAGGAGAGGGGGGGGCATCTGTAGCAAGATAGTTAAGATAGTTTTTGGTGTTCTCTGCCCTAGGTTCATGTTCTCAGCTGCACCAGATGCCACCAGGAGCAGCTACAGAGCTGGAGGAGAGAGGTGGGGAGTGTGGGTGGGCGGGGCAGGCTTCCCCCAGGATTCTGCTTGTGTCACTGTCTATGGCCACAGGACATGGCGGGCAGCTTGAAACACACCCTCACCATCGGCCGTCTTCCAGCTTCTGAGGCGAGGGGCCTACACTCAGCACAGCCTGGTTCCTGCTCAGGGCCTCACAAGTGTTGACTGGCACTTCGGTCTCCTCTGAGGCTCCTCTGAGGGACTCCTTTCTAAGATCACTCAGATGGTGGCAGGATTCAGTCCTTGTGGTTCTAGCACTAAGGGCTGGGGTGTTTGTTGGCTTTGGCTGGAGTTTACCCTCATTCTCAGGGGCCATTCAATGTTCTTTGCCATCTGAAATTTCCCAAGATGGCTCAACACTAGGGAAAGGAGGAGGCAGGACAGACAAGGGAAAGAGAGAGAGAGACAGACAGACAGACAGACACAGACACACACTGGGCAAGTTGGTGGACACATCCCACATGTGATCACACAGACCTCTACATGTCACCGAGTCCAGCCTGCCATGTCTGCCCTATTCTGCAGCCATTCCCAGGCACTGTACACTTGAGGACTCACTGGGGGGTGAACATCAGCAGGTAGGAGTCATAGGACAAGCTTCTAAAGAGATCTGTGGACACATACCCTTGAAGGTCCTTGAAGTTCAAATATCTTAAAATCTGTCTCTGCTTTGCCCATCGATGTGGTCTGAGAAGAGATACTCAGCCATTTTTTCTTTTCAGGTATACCTTTTTAAGAAGTTATTTCATGATAAACTCATTCAAAACACAGAACAAGATTTACATGCCAATACTACAATTCATGTGTCTTGCTAGATATTTCATATGTGCCTCGCAGAAGTAGCCTACTCACTTGTAGAAAAATAAAAGGAATTTCTCACACTCAATGAGCCAAGAGCCTAGGACTGACTTAGTATGCTCAGTAGATGTAAATACACATTTACATAATAAACCAATAAGTAAAAAAATGCAGGAAAAGAATTCTACATTTATTAATCAAAAGCATGCAGATTAAGCCCTGCTACTTTTCCCCATGCATTGGCAAAGCCAGGATTGAAAGCGTCAAGTGTTGGAAAGCAGAAGGGGCAGCATTCCAGCGCACTGACTGTGCGCCTAGAAAAGTTAGTGTGTGGTCTGCAGATGATATGGCCACACCAGTCAAACTCTGAATCATCAGACATGTTTACTAAGAAACACAGTGTATCCTGCAGCCTCTCCGCAGCACTGGACAGCTGCACAGAGTGCAGATGTTCACCATCCTCCATGGCCTGGTGAGTTTGGGCCTAGCCCAGTGTGTCGCCTGCATGACAGTGTTTATATGGTCAAGTGTTGAGTTAAACATTTGCAATACCATGCACATTACAATCCCATTTTAATATGGGGGGAAAGGCAGGCTACTACCGCAAGGCACATATGAAATATCTAGAAAGATACATGAATCGTAGTATTGGCATGTAAATCTTGTTCTGTGTTTTGAATGACTTTATCATGAAATAAATTCTTAAAAAGAGGTATACCTGAAAAGAAAAAAAATGTCTGAGTATCTCTTTTCTCAGACCACATCGACGGGCAAAGCAGAGACAGATTTTAAGATATTTGAACTTCAAGGACCTTCAAGGGTATGTGTCCACGGATCTCACTTCATTTATATCCAGAGTGAAGTGTCTTGCCCAAATTAATAGAGTAAACTGTAGCAGAGTGTAGTCTGAGAGCTCAGGCCAGTCGGCTGTTTTCTGGGACCCCATCTTGCCCACCGGCTGGCCTCTGTCATGGCTTTGCCTCCTCTGCAGCCGAAGCACAACTCTCCCTCCTGGTGGAAGGCTGCTCTCTGGGAAGAGCAGTATGGCTTGGAAAGGTCTGGGCTTAAACTTAAAACCTCAGATTATCCTGGCAGCTGGAGAACACCATGCCCAACCTTGAAGCCCGGGAGAATCCAGAGCCGCTCCTGGTGCTACAGATCCCTCCGTAGGATGGAAACCTGTTAAAGGATTTTTATGGCTTTGTTAAATATTCAACTACAGTAATTTCTTTTATGCCATTGAGAAACTCATAGCTCTGAAGCCATTGTGTGCACTAGTTGACATGCTTTTGAGCAGCAGAACTCAAGCTCTGCATGCATCATTGCAGAATACTTTTCGGAAGAACTAAACACAGTAAATTGCACCACACCAAAATATTTGATTTGTTAGGCCTGCTCCAATTAGGATAAGACAATTGCATTTTTAAATTTCTTAATGATTAAAACAAATTCCATGATGAATTGGCATGAAATCAGCTCATTATTTAGTTTGGCAGTTAATGTATCCATGGTAGAAACTCTTCTTCCCAGTTTCTGTGTACTCAAGAGTCTGTTTTGGAGAGGACAGCTGGACAGGAAGTCCACATCATAATTTTGACTACCTCTGCTGAGCGGCTGAGAAGTCAGAGTTTTCAGCTCCTTCCTCTGGCCTGGTACGCAGCCATGGAAAATATTGCAGTGTGACTCCCAGTCTTCTTATTGCTGCAGAGGGGCTGCCCTGACATCAATATTGTAAGGATTACATGAACAAGCACATGTACTAAGCATAGGGCAGTGCCTGGCACTTACCAAGCTTAAGTAAATGCTAGCGACTCTTTTATTATGGCAACTAAAAAGTAAACTGTCAATGTTATGAGATGTGGCCTCAGAAGAAATATTGGGGTCAACACTGTTTTGTAGGAGAGGAATTATCTGAAAATGGAGTTTTATTATTATTATTTAATATAGTTGTAGATGGACAGTATGACTTTATTTTATTTATTTTTTATGTGGTGCTGAGGATTGTACCCAGTGCCTTATACATGCTAGGCAAGTGCTCTGCCATTGAGCCATAGCCCCCACCCTGAAAATGGAGTTTAATAATTATATATGGATATGGTGAATATTGAAGGATTTACAAGAATAGTCCCAATACCAACTTCTGAAATTGTCTGAAATGTACTAAATGCTTTTTACATTCCTTGCTTCATTGATAGAAAATAAAATACACATTATCAATAAGGTGGAGTGGCAGTTTAAATTGAGTTAATCATATTACCTTGTGCATCAAATTCAGTTTGAAAAACTTGAAAGTCTAAGAAAGTCACTAAGAAAGATGTTTTTACCATCATTTAACATCAGGAAGCCTCAACAGTTAGAAGTGACCATGAGAGGAACAATAAAAGAAGATAATAGGACTTTTAAATTTTCCTTGGAAGAGTAAATCTATGAAGTTTTCCCAGGATCAGCAAGGTTGGATGAATTCATGCATTTTTCCAGTGGTTTAGTTTTTTTTTACCCAGGGAAAATATCTGAGGCTACTTTCAAAAAATACTGCTTGAAATGATGTGACTTGCCAATTAAGCCACTTGAAAAGCACAGATTAGTTAATTGGTAGGCAACATAGTACATCTATTACATTTCTGAAGGTGAAGAACGATCAAATAGAATCGGAGTCTCTGGGTGCGGCTGATAAAATCTTTAAAATGGCTCTGGCCCATTCACCAAGGAAAGGATCCACCCCCTGCCCTCCCCAGGGGGAGACAGTGATGTGGAGACAGTGAGGAGGACCTGCCTTTTTCCAGTGGGACTCACCCCTGGGCTGAAAGCCCGCCTGCTGCTCTACCTTGGATGCCTGGGTGGGTGTTCACAGGTAGGGTCCCCTCTGTGTGCCATCCCAAGTTATGATGACCAAAACCAAAACCCCTAAATTGAGACGTTAGAAGTCCATATTCCCCCCAGGGCCTCAGGATGGAGACATTCTCAGCAGGAAGTGACCTCCATCAGGATGCTCACCTCTCCAGGTTGGCCACGCCCAACTTGCCATCCTGGAGACCGCCTGCCTCTCACCTGGGATGGCCCCCTGCACCTCAGTACTCTACCCTGCCAACCCAGCAACTCTGAGGCCCTGCAGAAACAGCTGACGCTGAGGTGGAGGCGCCAGACAGTCACAAACGCCGGAAGGAGCCATGAAGCCCCGGGTGTGCCGAGCTGCTCCCCTGCAGGGCAGGGCTGCAATGCTGAGTTGATGTAGAGCTCCAGGTCCTGCTTTTACTTGCTCCTTGCTCTCCAGTCCCGTCGTCTCTTCCAGCAAATGCCTGCTCCGCAGCAGTCTGGCCTTTGGTCTGTGCCTTGGTTTTCAGATGGGGCCTTCCCAGGACCTCCCTTGAAGATGCTCACTCAGCCACCCCTCAGCAAGTGCGTCCTGAGGACCTGGATCTGCACTTCATGGGAGGAATGCAGCAGGGACAGGTGCACACGCAGGGGGTGACGGAGAGGGGCCCACCCATCAGGCCCACATGGGGCCTGCTGCTTGATCTCATGGAACCTCAAGAATCGATATCTTCATGAAAAAAAGAAACCTGAAGAATCCAGGAAGGAGGAGAATTCCCTCCAGTGTGCCAACGCCACTCATGTAGGAGCCTCCTCTTGTTTGAAATCGTGTTGCCTAAGCCATGGACAGAGCTGCTCGTCGTGAGCTGGCCCAAAGTGGCACCTCCCTGCTTGTCCAGTGGTACTGGAGAGCAGAATTCTAAGTCCTAATCTTTGGAGGTTAGTTGGAGCTCCTACTGGGTTCCTCCCGAGGAAGCTATGTCATCCATTCAACATGAGTATGCATGGGCATATGTTGCTAGAAACAGTCAAAACATAAGAATACAAAATGAAAGATCAACCTTATATAAAAAGCTTAAAGGTGAATGGTGGACAGGCAAGGCCCAACTTGACAAGAATTTGTGTGAATGTTGACCTTAAGGGGTGTGTGAAATGAAGCACTTTTCCTGTAGTTGTAAGGTTGGTCTGAAATCTGATAAAATGCAGGACTAGGAGAAGAAGACTCCACCACTTGCCCTCTTTCTACCCCTTCAGGAGCACTGGGTGCTTCATGAGTTTTCTTCCTGCTTACAGCTGACTAGCAACCCATCTCTACACATCTTAAAACACAGTTGTTCTCAAATACTCAGTGCTTATTTACTACAGAAGGAAATCCATATGTAGCAAAATGAAATTAAACCTCCATCTCTCACCTTGCGTAAAAACCAACTCAAAGTGTATCAAAGACTTAGGCACAAGAACAGAGACCCTGCACCTAACAGAAGAAAAATAGGCCCCAAACTTCACCACATCAGCCTAGGATCTGACTTCCCAACAAGACCCCTAAAGTGCAAGAAGTAAAATCGAGAATCAATAAATGGATGGATTCAAATTAAAAAGCTTCTTCTCAGCAAAGGAAACAATAACGTGAGGAGAGAGCCTGCAGACTGGGAGAAAATCTTCACCACATGCACCTCTGATAAAACATTAATCTCTAGGATATATAAAGAACTCAAAAAACTTAACACCAAAAACCAAATATCCCAACCAATAAATGGGCTAAGGAACTGAACAGACACTTCACAGAAGAAGATGTACAATCAGTCAACAAATATATGAGAAAGTGTTCAACATCTCTAGCAATTAGAGAAATGCAAATCAATACGACACTAAGATTTCATCTCATTCCAGTCAGAATGGCAATCATCAAGAATACAGGCTTCAAATAAATGTTGGCAAGGATGTAGGGAAAAAGATACACTCATACATTGCTAGTGGAACTGCAAATTGGTACAACCACTATGGAAAGCAGTATGGTGATTCCTCAGAAAACTTGGAATGGAACCATCATTTGACCCAGCTATATTTCACTCCCCGATTTATATCCAAAGGACTTAAAATCAGCATACTACAGTAATGCAGTATGTTTATAGAAACTCAATTCACAATACCTAAACCATAGAACCAACCTAGGTGTCCTTGAATGGATAAAGAAACTGTGGTGTATACACAATGGAATATTATTCAGCTTTAAGGAAGAATGAAATTATGGCATTTGCCAGTAATTGTTTGGAGTTGGAGAATATCATGTTAAGCAAAATAAGCCAATCCCCCAAAACCAAGGGCCGAATGTTTTCTCTAATAGGCAGATGCTAATTCACAATAAGGGAGGGGGGGACACTAGGGAAGAATAGAGTTACCTTAAAGTCGGAAGAGGGAAGTAAAGGGAGGGAAGGGTAGGGGGTGTGAGGATAGGAAAGACAGTAGAACAAAACAGACATTATTGCTGTGTGTATCTGTGTGACTGCATGACCAATATGATTCTGCACCCTGTACACTCAGAAAAGTGAGAAATTATATCCCATCTATGCATGACATATTGAAGTGCATAAATGCATTCTACTGTCATGTATGACTAATTAAAACAAATAAAAAAATTATCACAACAAATAAAAAGAAAGAGACCAGGGGATGACAGTGAGGTGCAAGACACCTGCCATGACAAATTTACAGCTAAAGTGAAACATCTCCATCAAGGACGTGCTGGGCATGGGGGTGGGTCTTGTTAAGAGGAAACTGCTAAAGCAGTAGCAGCTCAGCTTGCTCAGGGGGTGGGGGAACTGCACATGAGTTTTATATAGGGCATGCTTGCTTTAAGGCTATTTCTAAATTATTGGATTCTTTTGGACCTACTAAGAAAGTCATTCTGAAGAGTTTTATATGCGGTGAACTTTATTCATGAGAGAGATATTAACAAAACACTATGCAGTATTCAGAACTCATTTGCATATATTTTTATTAAATTCTACTTAAGGACAATTTTTTTATACTTTATTAAGATCCCTTCTTGAATTTAGTGAAGTATGTACCTAGAGGAAATAAATATTTGAAGGCAATCATCAAGAATACAGAAGCTGACAGAGGGGACAGCTGCACCTGTTCAGGCAGCTAGCCCAGAGAGCTGTAAATTAGTTACAGAAAAGCATCGTGATCTGTGATAACCTCATATTTAAAACCAACCAATTATGCTGGACATGGTGGCACACATCTGTAATTCCAGCCACTTGGGCGGCTAAGACAGAAGGATCACAAGTTCAAAGCCAGCCTGGGCAACTTAGTGAGATCCTGCCTCAAAAAAAATAAATAAAAAATAAATAAACAAACAAACAAACAAATAAATAAATAAAAATAAAGGGTTGGGGATGGAGCTCCATGGTAAAGTACCCCTGGGTTCACTCCCCAGGAACAAAAATAATAATGACAGCAATGAATCTCAGTACACAAAAATAATGAAACTAAAAACAAGCCAATTATTGACTCTTATGTTTAGGATCCTGTTTCCTACAACTGTACAAAAGCATTCCAAACCAGAAAGCCTATGAATGTCCACTGTGCAGCTTCTCCTTTTTCAAGCAGATTTTCTCCAAATAAAATTATTTTTTCAGATATAGCTAATCTCAGAAACAGAGGAAACAATATTTAATCCTTGCCTGATGGCTCATCTTGGGATGCTCTGAGCTCCATAAGCTCCTTTTTCTTTCCCACTATTGCAAATCATGTGTATGCATTATAGGATGCTGACACCAGATCGCCATGGTCCTCTCTTCCCAGGTATTTTCCCATTGCCTTTGTGTACACAGCACATGAGACGGCGCCATGAAGAGCTCAGGGGAGCCTGCATCCCCTGACCCACTTCTCAACCCACCTAATCGCATTTCTGGGCACCACCTGTTTTGTGCAGATGCAGGCTTTGAACCCAGAACCTAGTGGAGGGCGTCATGTCTGAGCTCTGCCATCATCTGGCTTGGGAACATTCCTGGGCTCCAGTCCATTAATCTATCCAGACCTTTCCCTTTCAACCCTGACATTTTTTGTCTTATAGCCTTAGTCCAGTGGCAAAGCAACTAATCAACACATACTCAGAGGACTGTAGCCAAGTGGCCTAAATTCACAAAGGCCACTTGTGGCCAGGAAGTAGAAGGAGTGTGTGTGTGTATGTGTGTGCATGCGCATGCACGTGCACGTGCGCGTGTGTTTGCATGTGTGCTTCTTTTTTCCTTATTTCTAGTGTATTAAATCAGCAATCTATAGTCTCTCTCCAAAAATCACAGACTGCAGGTATTCTCTTTAGCTGGTGTGAGTTGAAGTTAACTGCCCTTCAAGTTTTCTTTTCCTGGTGTTCTCACAATTCCTTTGAAAATTGGAGGTCATCTTTGCACATTAAGTGCCGTGGCTTTGGTCCCATTCTGGCTCCCTGGGGCCATGAGGTCACACTGGTCATCTCTACTGTGCGCACCTTGCCCTTCTCAGAAGCTGGACATCTGCTCAGCTTTGGGGTGAGTGAGCCTCCTGCTCCAGTTTGTCGCTAGAGATGAATGCTTCAGCAGAACGGCAGGGGAGCACCCTCCTTCTCCCAGACTGCCCTACTTGTATCCAGTGTCTCATAACTTTCTCCCTTTTTAAACTCCAGTATCAACATTACCATTCATATGATATTGATGAGGAAGTTTATAGAGTCACAACATACTTAGGATACTTAGTAGCAGACCGCTTCTTTGGGAGCTGGCTCAATACATATCATATTTATCTTAACATATCGTATTTTCCTGACAGAGAAGTTGTGGCTCAAAAAGTTCACCTTGTCTGAGCCACATGTTCTTGGTTGCAGAGCAAACACCAAGGACATTCTCCTCCAATCTCTAACTTATTCTTAGGTTTCTGAGTCTGATCATTATTTCTCCATAGGCAGAGTCCTGCCACAATATGAGGAATTAAAGCTATGCTAATGCTTATTTGTTACACAATAAGACATCAACTAGAATCTTTTCCTGGGAACCGTACATGTTGTACATGTTGATTCTTGGGTTATTTTTCCTTGAAATCGTTTCCTGTGGTGATCACTCTCCTTCAACACCTAATGATGTGTACAGGGTAATGCAGAATCTTCTTACATTCTGCCAAGAATTTCAATGTCTCGACTCCCCATAGGCACTTTGCTAATGCTCCAGAGTCCTTTGCAATGCCGCAGCTGAGCCTCCCCTGGCATGCTAAGCACTGAGGGACTGCGGCTCAACCCCTGCGAATCAAAGGGCCCAGAGAGGAGAATCTGAAACTGCTCCTTGGGTTGGGCGGCTTCACTTTGTATCGTCTTCCTTTTGAAGCTTCCTTTTCCTGTATTCTCCGGGAAACAGTCTTTGGAGAAAGACCCTTTCAGCCAGGAACGGTGTTGGGTTTGCTATGTCCTCGTGAATGGCACAGGTTTGTCCTGCACAGTTCTGAAAAAGTGAGGCCATTGCAGGGAACCCCAAGTTTCCTTTTAAATCTCCGGGTGAATAACAAGTCCATGTTCATCAGAAAGCTTGTCCCCTAGCAGAGGCCTACAAGGATCTTGGAGCAGGATAAAGCTTTCCCATGATCCTCGTGCAAAGTGGGATTAATGGCACTTGGAATATCTGTGGAGGTGCAGGAGACTGGGGAGAGGGAGGAGGAGAGCAGGGAAGAGTTGGTGAGCGGGCACGACATTTTAGTTAGGTAGGGGCCACGGGCCCTGGCGTTCCCTGGCCCAGCAGGGTGAGTATAATTAACACAATTGGACGGGACTCTCAGCCATCTTAGGTTTGATTGCAGAGACTTTCTTGAGCTCTCTGTGCATTAGGCAGGAGTAAATTCTGTAGGTTTCCATAGCAGAGTGTCTGTTTTTCTACTTGTTTAATTCAGGTGCCAAGAAGAGTTCTAGAACTAAGACTGGAGAGAGTAGTACTTCAGCTCAAGCAAATAGTATTTACAAATAAATTTCACATGTATTACCCAAGTTATTCCCAACGTTTGTTCAATTAACTTTATTCACCATCACTTAGAGAAAGTCCTCTGCTGGTTTCTGTAGCCCTAAAGTGAAGGAGGTAAGTCCCTGCTCTCTAGCACTGCACATCCCAATAAGGATGATTTTTCTTTTCAATGATGTGATTACAGTAATCCAAAAGCACTTAAAAATAGTGTTTTTCGAGATATTGGAATGTCAAGGAAGTAACGCACATTTCTCCGTGTGCTCTGACATTTAGTAAACACAACAGCACGAGTCCCCTTTCCTTCCCAGGCCTCTGGATAATCGAGGTTGTACGCACTGTAGTGACTTCTTTTTGACATCTGTGAAAAGATGCAAAATATAAAATTATAGGGTCACATCACACAGAGATTCTAAGTGTTTTTAATCTTCAGAATGACAGCTCACTGATGAGGTAACTCGCGGTGTTTACCAGAGCACCCTCCAAAAACAGGTGTCAGTGCCTCCGTTCACCCCACAAACCCTCCTGAGACTCACTGCAGATGGAGGACAGCATTCAGGAGAGAGTGACTGACAGGACACAACACAGTCCCTGACTCCTCGCTGCAGCTGAGTGAGGTAGCTCGACAGCGGGTTTGCAGTGAGACCTTCTGGGGAGACAGCGCCTGACCTAACACAGGACTTCCTCCCTCCTGGTTCTTGAAAGAACATCAAGTGTCTGTCTTGGGATGCTGGTTGGTGTCCTACTCCGGGTCTATGGGTCCCTTAGGGGACCATCTCTGTCTCTGGACCAGCCTTTCTCCATGCCCGTCACTCCCTCTGGCGAGGTCCCCTTTCTCCCGGGAGAGCAGCTCTTGCTGTTTCTCCTTTCATCAGATGGTCCTGACAATTCTCAGAATCAGAGACCTTGTCTGCAGCCTCCTCTCCGCAGCTTTTAGATCAGGTTCCTTCAGGCCGACTTTAGCTATTGGATGACGATAAATGGTGTTCACTTTTAGCTATTTGTTACCCTCAAATATATAATGTCCGTTCCCAATGAAGTGATTTTATGGAAAATATGTTACAAATCATCACATACTGGAATGTTTGAGCTACCAAGATTTCACTGACAATTACTCTCCACAAAAGAAACAATTAGACAAGTCAACTTAATTTGAATTCTGTTATTCACTTATAGCAATGGGAATTGTCTTGATTTTAGGGTAAATATGACATAATGTTGATAATGATTTTATAAAAAATGTGGGGCTGGGGACATAGCTCAATGGTAGAGCACTTGCCTAGCCTATATGGAGTCCCGGGTTCTATCCCTGATGCCACAAAGAAAAAAAAGGAGAGTTAATGATGGGTAAAGAATATGATCATAGAAATCAAATTATACTTTTCAAAAATATTTTTTGGTCATATGTGCATGAAGCAGTAAGAATGATACTGTAAATTTTTACGCATGCCTTTTCCCTGAGGAATTATAGTTTTTGAGAGTGCCATAAACACAGCCTGCTGATAAATACGTTTCTAACTTAAAAGTCAAGAAATTATGTCAGGCAAAAAAAAACAACCTTCCCTCGTTTCCCTCTTTATTCTTATAATCATTATAGCAAATGGTACCTGTGGGCCAGTGTGCAGTCCGGAAGTTTAGGATTATGGCAACTTGAGTCACGATAATGTCAGAGAGGAGAGCTCTGTCTACACTTTCCTTCGCAAAGTAGATTCTGGTTCATAAAGGGGTACTGAGCCTGATGGCTTCATGAGGCCAGTTATTTCATGATGCAGTAATTAATGTGGAGGAAATCCATGTTGGAACCACTTTTGAGGGTGGGCACTGGGAACTGCACTCAGGGGCACTTTACCATTAAGCTAGATCCCCAGCCATTTTTATTGCTTTATGTATTTTGAGACAGTGTTTCAAAAAGTTGCTGAGGCTGGCCTCAAACTTGTGATCCTCCTGTCTCAGCCTCTCGAGTCTCTGGGATTACAGGTATGGGCCACCATGCCTGGCACAATGTTATAACCATTTACAATAAGTTTATGTAAACATAACATTTGCTCACTAAGAATTCATGTTCTAGTTACTTGATATCTCTGAATCTCCTTTGGCAAAGATGCCAGTTTTGCATCGGTCTATTTTTTAGTTCAAATATTAGGTTTAAGTGGGTTTAGAGTCAATTTGGCTTCAAAGAAGAATAAGATGCAGAGCCAATGACAGACACCACTAAGACCAAAGACGAATGCTCAGTACTTGTAGGCAGCTTCTGACCCTGGCCCAATACGCCTTTCTGTAAGAAACAGGTGTGAAGCTCTTATGATTCTCTTTGAACAAACAGGTACCACAAGGGCCCATGAAACTTTATTACTTCCTACAGCATTTTGTTATTTTCTTCTTCTAGTAACATATCAAAATAACTTTCTAAAATGCAATACTATGATTTTGGTGACTAGAATTTGTTTTCGAGATTCTGGAAGATATGTATGCAACTCTTCTTTGGTTTTTGTAAGAAAAAAAATCACAAATCATTGACATTTTCTGTGTCAATGTTTGGAGTTAAAATGGGATTCACCAAGCCCATTCACAACCCGGGGCCTTGTGCATGCCAGGCAAGCACTCTACCAACTGAGCTATACCCCCAGCCCACCATGGTATATTTAATGGGCATCATCACACCAACCTTCTGTGACTGAAAACAGTAGAGCCATCACTGCCCAATCCATCAGTCTCTGCTGTTCCCATTGTGTTGGCCCAGGGTCACCAGGAGATGCCTATAATTGTGACTAGTCTATCAGGTGAGAGGAAGATGGGAAAGGAGGTCATGTGTGACATTGTGTTTTGGTTACATGGAACATCTTTCAAGGATTTTAAAATTGATGATCACATAAATAATGAAAATATTAGCAAGAATCATTGGTAGCACTGCCTGGGTCTTTTGTTCTGGATGTCTGAATACACATTCTCTTGCAGCATTTACTTATCTCTTGTTTTCCGAACAAGAGCTCTGCGGTCTTACAGACTGATCCACAGAATCCTATATTTTCCAGCTCCCAAAGTGAGTGGGGAGAGATTAGGGAGTAGGATTCAAGTCTCACGTCAGGTTCAGCCACAAGTTACCTCAAATAATGAGACACTTCTCCATTATTCTTGCATCTCGACATGTTTATTTTCCAAATTAGTTTTACATAAAACTGAATAATAGTGTATTTTCTGTGTCCTATTATAAAAGTTGTGTTTATATTCATAGGTTGAAGAAGTAAACAAAGTACAGACCCTAGGAAATACAGTAAACATCTAAAATCCACAAATATTTTATGTTTGTATTCAACACAATGCACTTAAAATAAAACCCCGTATCAAGTATGGGGCTGTTTCCACAGTCCCTGCTTAGCTCACTCACAGTAACACAGTATTCTAATGGCCTAAAGAGGGATAGAATTCATTACGACTGGAGGACGATTTTAACAGTAGACTAAGTTTAACATCTAGACGAAAGCCTCACTTTTTTCTCAGAAAACTGAGAGTGGGTTAGAGGTCCATGAGTTGGAGGAGGAAGGGTCTTTCTGGAGACATGCACCTGCACTGAGGGTCTCTAGGTTCCCAGCACGTCTAGACAGGGGTGGATTTGGAACAAAGAGTGTCTCTGATAGAAATTTCATGAGTACTTTAATAAATCCTAGCATTTTAAGATGAAAGTTAAGCTGGATTCTTTTGAGATAAAAAGAGAGAGAGAGAGAGAGAGAGAGAGAGAGAGAGAGAGAAAATACCTTTTTAGAGGCTGACTTTCTTACTACCTGGGTGAGGGAAGGGGAATGGATGGATGAATGGATGTATAGATGATAGACAGATTCTCTTTCTAGAACCTGGCTCCTAAATATGATCTGTGTCAACCTGTTTCCCTTTGATCTGCTACGAGCACCCCATGATATCTTATGGGGGGCAGAGTGAAGAAGAAAGTCATTATATAAGGAATATCAATATTCTAATATTTAGGAATTCTGTAGGTAAAATGTTCTTCACTAGCAGATTGAAATTTTTTAATTGTCTCCTAGAGAATATTAACTCATTGAGCATTGTATTTGCTGTCCGGGTCAGTGGTACAGAGACGACTAGGGGACTAACATAGGTAGCATCTTGTGACAAAGCCTACAGTAGGGTGTGCACAGAGAGCTCTGGGAAACCAGAAGGGCTCCAGGAGGCTGATGACCTGGGCACATCTTCCCATGTGCACAGTGTTCGTGAGGCATTCTGAGGAACGGATATTGGTTTTTAGGAGACATGATTTCTCTTGGTTTCAAAGAACATGCTGTGGGAAGACTGAAAGGCGTGGGCTCTGGTGGAGTGATGGGAGGAGGGAAGGTGTGTGGTGTATGCAGGAGGAGGTGGGCGAGATCCCAGAGAATGAGGGGGGCCACCTGTACAGCAGCTTGAAAGCAATCCGGGCCTGGGGGTGGGGAGTGGGGAAAGGAGGCACCCAGGGCGTGTTTAAGCAAGGGGAAGCCATTAGCCAAGCATACCTGCTGCACTTGGGGCGGGTGAGTATCCAGAGCAGAGCTACTGTGGACTTCTGGTCTGGGCCAATCACTGGGAGCATTTGAAATCAGCACTCAGGGAAGAGAGCCAAGTGGATTTGATCAAGGAGCATTTGCACAGGTTCAAGCAGGGAGGTCATGCCTTAGTAGCATTGCAAAATCTCTGAGATTATTTCCGGTGTGACAGATAACCGAGATTCAGGAGCTGTGGTTGACCCCCATGCCCTTGACAAGGTACCACACGGGAGATGAATGGAAAGTGGGAAGATTCGTGCAGGCAAGAGAGAAAAGCACCCAGAAAGTGGCCACAGGGAAAAGTAGAGGGTGAGCACAGTCCCTTTTTTGTCTTTATCACACTCCTGTGAATCGTCCACAGGCTCACAAGTGAAAATGAACTTGGGAGTTTTGCCATGTCATAGATCACAACCTCTGCAATGGAGACCTCCGCACTTACAGGCTCTTCTTTTGAAATATGGCATTTGTATCTTTCCTGCTTTATAGAAATCACTTGTCTTTTGTATATGGATGGAAATCCATCATGAAACAAATGATATTTCTCAGCTTACCTAAGAATTCTAATTTGGAAGCCCTGGTTTATCTTTCAGGTTCGATTGTACAGAACAGTGCCACTGTGAGGCTCTGAGCCTGTTACACCTACCATTCTTAGTAAGAAGAATGCATTATTTTCAATTATTTTAGAAAGTTTGAGATGCTTCACTTTCACACTGACAGCACGGTGCCGAGGGCAGACACACGTCTTCTGAGATGTGAAGTTGTTATTTCGATCGTTACATCTTCCTTTTATGCTTTGGGTTCGCACCTCCCTGATCCTAACAGTTCTTTAGCTAGGTGAGTCACGGGACAAGAGAAGTCTCATCGTGGAGGCACTGGGGGTGTGTTAGGGGGATGTGGGTCCATCATTCCCATCTGATCAGGAAAAGTCATCCCAGATTCTTGCTTGTTGGAAGCAAGAAACTAAAATCCTAAAAGTTTGAAAGACCATTGTATGAAATGAGCTGTGAACTTAGCGACATTTGGTAGGAATGTACAAACTTGCATGGAGCTCAAGATTTAGGTGTAATGATGGAGTAGTAATGTCAGGAGAGAATGTGCACAAAACACCTCGTGTACTCCTTGGCATAACGATGAAGAAGTGCATAAGTGGTACTTATTAATCATGGAATTATTTTAATATGTTGTAGGTACAATGGCTTTATCACAACGGAGCTTATTATTTTGTCAGAATACTAAAATATCTCAGAACTTACTGTTCAGCAGAGGAAAAACGCAAAGATGATTGAAAAGGCTGCAGATAGCAGAATTGATAGACTTCATTTTAGGGTGTTTTCCAGCTGTGATTCTTTCCTTGCCTCTGTGCAGACTCTCTGCAAACAAATGAGAAGTAACGGCTTTAGTCTTTAAATTAGTCTCTCAACACAGGAGTCTATTCCTTTGATTGATTCCTGAAAATCTTTTTTTGAAGACAAGTTTATTTGCTCAAACATTTCCAATCAATGGCTAATTCGGCTGCCCCTTGCCCTCTGGAGAACTCAAAAAATGTCTGGTCGATTTTCTTCCATGCAATAACATCAGAAGTATGAAACGACAATAAAGTAAAATGGCAATTTGTAAGAAGGAAAAATTCTCTACAGAATTTGCAACACCAGATTGCCAGTGCTTCAGCCTCTTTGGCTGGTATTTTTAACTGTGCTTGTGAATCAGGAAAGGGTGCTCTTACATAATCAGCTTCAGTTATTTGAAGGGTATGTTGACAGTGTACCATAAATTCCTTGGATTTTTACAGTTTAAGTAGATCTGAGTTATTTTTAATCAAGGCACATGTTAAATGCATTCTGTAATTCTTTTTAGTCTTTTTCCAAATAAAAATTATTAGAAAGATAATTTGCATGACCTTACTGATAAATTCCAGCTTATATTTGCTTTTTTCACCAAGTGAACAGACTCTTTCTCACTGATGAATGTGTTTCAGATGTCGATGTGTTTGCCCCTCATCCATTTCTGCAGGATGGGCACTGAGAATCCAGCGGCCGGAGGCATGCCGCCCTGTCAGTACTCAGGATGTGTGTCCAGCTGCAGTCTGGAAAGGAGAGCTGCCCATGGGTTTAGCAAGTCAACTTGGTCCCAATACCAGGAGACTATTCAGAGACCTTCCAATTCTAATTTGAATGATGGTCATTATTGTTCTGTGAAAAATAATTGCAGTATCCACCCCCTGACCTTCTAGGAGAAACAAACTGAGGCTTTCCTGTTTTTTTAAAAAAGTATACACACACATATGCACACACACACATACACATACACATACAGATGCTTTTATATGTAAACTTTTCTATATCTGCTTACATATCTACTTTTGTATATACACTTGTTATATGTACTTATAGATACTTTCTATATTACATACTTGCATTTTTTGATATTTTTATTATCAAGTGTCCATCAGTCTGATCTGCATTCCACATGGAATTATCATGGTGTGAATGTGAATTATGTTCACCAATGCAAAAGGATCATTCTCAAATTGCAAGTAGATCCCACTTTAAACTTCCTTTGTCTACATTGCAAACATGTCTGCCCTTTCCGTTTCAGTATGTTCACCCTGTAGTCAATGTGATAAGTCACCTGCTTAGTCCTAGGTATCTGTGGAAGTCCATGAAATTAGATTTAATTTCAGATAATAGCTACTTCCTAAATATCCACCGGTGTTTCAATATAAAAATTAAAAAAATTCATCTACACTTATTATTTATTTGAATATCCAAATGACCTTATGGGAGGGCTCAGAACATGCACTCTTAGCACATTTATACAGATGCAGGTGGCCGTGTGCCACAGACTGTATGATCTCCAGAGCTGAAATCTATCCAGGTCAGCTCCGGAGGCTGGGAAGTCCCCAGCATGGTGTGGCACCTGGGAAGTCTTTGTGCCCCCTCAGTGTGGCAGAGGACAGTGCAGAGTGCATGCAGCAGAGAGCAAGGCTGGGTTGAGCTTTGTCCTTTATCCAGAACCACTCCCAGGAGCACTCACCTGCTCCCTGGTAAGCACCAGGGCGGAACCTTCTGGATGTAATCATGTCTTGAAAGTCCTGCTTGGCAACTGGATTTTAGTACGAGTTTTGAAGGAGGCATTTCAACCAGTACAGGAAGTAAAATTAAGAAAACTTCAGGTAAAAATATGATGCTTTCATTCATAAAGAAAAAGTAAAGCGGCCCTCAATAATGTTCAGTGGATTGGCAAGGCCACAGGCCACTGGGAGGTGAAGCCAGCTGGACACTCTCCTGACTCCATACATCTGGTTTTTCACTCCAAAAAGCCATCTACTTGAAAGATTGGTGGCACAAATCAATTGGGTGGCTAACCAAAATGGTTGAACAGCAAGAACCTGTGTAGAATTGCTTTAAATGAAGAGATCGGGCTTTGCTGTAAGTAATACATGTAAAGGCCCAAACACAAATCATGTTGTATCCATGCCTAATACACAGTAAGTGCTCAATAAATGTTAGCTACCTATTATCAACAGATGCTTCATTAAATTTGAAATATTTTTAAAAATCTTATTTCAAAAACCAGAAGCACTTTCCCCCCCTAGATCAGATATATAACTCATATATAACTGTACATTCCATGTTTTTGTGTACCCACAAACAGGAATACATATTCTCACTATTTAATCTACTTGCCTAAAGTAGATGTTTTTCAGGCCTTTGAAATATGTTTTCTTCCTTCCTTAAAATAAAGCAAAGTGCATGTTGTGGAGGATGGATTTTGACATGAAGAAAAGACCCAAAGTAAAACAAGTCTATAGACAAGTGGCTGGTGAGGCAGTGCGAGGCCAGCTTCTCAAGGGCTCATGGGCAGCTGATCCATGGCCTCCAGATGCTGCTTCCTAATTGTGAGAAATAGTTGGTGTTCCAGGAAACCCAGTGGAGGCCGAAGCATTCACTGGAAAGAGCCCTGCCATCCACTAACTGGATCTTTGACTCACTGGACAAGAGAGCTTTCATCTGTTTTAACCTGGTTTAGGGAACCTGGTTTGATCTTCTAGCACTCAGAAAAGGGAGCATCTGTGAGAAACTTTTAAGGAGTGTTGGACGTTGCCTTTGGGAAGGGCCCTGCCTGCCTTGGGTGACAACTGAT
This sequence comes from Urocitellus parryii, assembly GCF_045843805.1. Taxonomy (NCBI): domain Eukaryota; kingdom Metazoa; phylum Chordata; class Mammalia; order Rodentia; family Sciuridae; genus Urocitellus; species Urocitellus parryii. The sequence continues at coordinate 61,857,332 of NC_135544.1, read as the reverse complement.
CCACGCCTGGCCTCCTCGGGTAGCACCTCCTGCCACCCTTTCCTTCTTGGTGTTCCATGTTCATTTCCTCTTCCCTCAAGTCTACCAGTGGGCCCTCAAGTCTTGGGAAGATTGAGAGGGTGAAATGAAGATGGTTCCACTAGAGAAACAGAAGCCCCATCAGAGTTAACCCAGATCCCGCAGCGTCCCTCCAGGTCCCGCAGTGTCTCACCAGGTCCTGCTGCCTGCCGTGAAGAGCAGCAAACGCAGCAGGTTGTGCATTCGCACCGCACCCTGAGCCTCTGGGGTCTGGCCCAGCTCAAGCTGAGTGAGTTCAGATCAGTCTGTGGATTCCGGGGAGCCGGAGTGCAAGCCCTTTGATAAGACTGGAGAGTAGAGGCCTTTCTATCACTGCTAGGCGGCTCCCGCTGGGTGGCACCTCCACAACCAGCTGACGTAAATACTTCGATTGCTTGTCATGCGAAGAGTGCCATAAAATTCATGCTAGTTTGTCAAGTGGTCAAGAGGAATTTAGCAAAGTTTTGGGGTGATATGGTTGAGGAAGAGCTTAGAGTCTTGTGGCTAGGCAAAGTACTTTGAAGTTAAGTCCCACCTGGATACCCTCATTACGGTGGTTAAAAAGTACTAGCACGAAGCAGCACACAGATTCCCCAGGACAAATGGGACAGCCAGGGCAGCATCTCTGTGCTCCTCAAAGGGGAAGTGAGGAAGGGTTGCAGTGGGTCCAGCAAACCCAGGAGGCAGCACAGCGCAGGGCTCAGGAGGACACCCTGGCACCCAGCAGAGAAGGAGAGAGGGGGAGCTGGCCGCTCAGCCAGGTGCCATGTTCACGGCATTCCTTTATGCAGTTTTAGGTAAAGTCCAGAACTAGAAACACATCTGCCTGTAGATAAGTGGTGTCCAACATCAGATGAGTGTCAGGTCCAGGTCATCCCTGCTCCCAGTGCTCTGCATGTAGAGTTTATCCCTATTCCAGTCCAAGTCTGCTACATGAAACCGTCCTGAGCGAGACAGAATCCTGGGAGAAAAAATTAAACAGTTGGGAGGGCCTAATGAGTTTTAGAAACACTAAGCACTTATTCTTCCTAAAAATGTGATCTTTATTCAGTCAATGCTTTTGCAGTTCCGGTGCTAGGCAGTGCCCAGGTGCTGTGCTGGCCACTGTGCCCCTGAGCTGGAATTCCATTGAGAGGGAGCCCCAGACAGGAACCCGATACTTGAGTGAATACATTTTAAAGGAGTGTGTTAGTTTTAGAAAAAGGAAAATGTAGACTGGGGTAGAGGGAAAGCGGCTTCAGTTCCAGTGAGGAAGTTCCCCTCATTGAGAAAGTGATGTTTTAACAGATGTTGAAAGGTCTGGTTTAGCTCTGTGGCTTTCTGAGAAAAGAGCATCCTAGCAACAGAAATCCAGGTTGCCTGCAGAAAGACTCTGGGCTACTAGGTAGGATTTGGCCTTGAGTGAACTGAAACCACTGGAGGGTTTTGAACAAATTTCGACAGCACGGAACCAGGGAAGCCTGCGGATGTCCAGCAGGTCAGCAGGGACAGTGCCTCGGCCAGAGTGGTCAAGTGAAGCTGCTGATAATTGGTCAGATTGAGGACATGCTTGGTGATAAAACAAACAAGACCACGTCAGAACTTTGCATCCCAGATGTGTTGTATAACAGGGTCCTGCAAAGTCCTGCCTTGGAAAACCTATTACATTAGCTTTTCCAAAATGTGTGACCTCTGAAACTTTTTGAAAATACATAACAACCATTATTTTGTGGTACCAATTTTGAACAGAACACATTTGAAAATGCTGTCATTAGAAACCAATAAGGTCTGTAATTTCTTTCCAAATTGTCTTGTAACATTTAAAAATCTACATTAAACCAGGCAAAGCTAGAACTCTTCTCCTCCAGATGAGCCATCTTCCATTGGAAGGGTCAATGCTATCAAAAAGCTCGATCATCTCAACTAAAATGTGCAATTCAAATTTAAGATTTCACAAGTTCCTAATTTTTAATTTTATAATTCTCACAAGTTTACAAGTCCTAAGGAAGTAGAGGGCAGCTCTTTATCTATATTTTTTTTCTAAAAATATTCTTTTTCTCTTTGTTGAATGAATGAGAAGTCAATAAATTATCTACTTTCTTCACTAAAGGACATGCATTTTTCAGATACTTGTCAAGAGTATAGGATATATTTTCTGCATGAAAGCTCTGCTTTTCTCAGTTCTAGTTTAAAACAGGGGAAAATTACTGATGACTTATAAAAAAGCTTCATTTATTTATTGAGTCACTAAATCTAATTAGGTCTATTATTCTTAAAAACTCCATGGTAACTCAGAAAACCTGAAAGACTGATTCACATAGATTCCATACTTGAATAGCTTGTTATTATTGCAGCAGAACTCAGAACACTGACTTGCTTAAGAAGCTGTCAGAATTTCTATTCATTTCAAGAGTTTATAAATTAACTATGGGAATATTTCTGGCTGAACCATGGTGTGCTGGATTCCGTGAGCCTTGGAATCTTCGATCCTACTGCATTTTCTCATCAGCACTCTTAGGCTTTGCACAACTTTAGTGCAGATTCAAAATGGAAACATATCCTTTGGTCACCAAATTCACCAACTGTGGTTTAAAACATAGAAGCCAATCAGGTTCAACTTTAATTTGAGTTTGAAAATTAGAAATGTCTTAAAAAATTGAAACAAAAGTGTCAAACGTGGACTTTTTTTGAACCTGATTTTCGAATCTCATATTGAATATGTTGACTATTCATGAAGACTACCGAGCACAGAACCTGGAGACGGTGTGTCAAATGCAGCCAATGGAAGGAAGCCCTGTCTTTAGGAACAGGGTCCCCAGCTCACGACAGACCTCAGGGGATGCCAGAGGTCCATGCTATAGACTGTGAGCTATCAAGTACCCACGGCTCCACAAAATCAGATGAACGCTGAGTTTTCCTCCCCAACTTCGTGACTCGTACCATCTGTTGACATCACACAGCTATGGAGAAAATAACATCTTCCCAAGGAGAGAGAAGCAGAAGGAGCACTTCAAGTAAATGACTAAAGCACTTCTCATAGGCTGCAGCTTTGTCAAGTTCCACTCTGTGCTTCCAGGCCCTGCTGGCTCCTAGGCACCAGAGAAGACTTGCCACCGCGCCTCGGCCTCCTGAGCGCACACTTGTCCTTTCCTGTCCCATCCTGGGTTTGGGGTTCAGTGTGGTGAGCCCAGGTAGGTACGTGACGCAGGAGTGGGATGTAGACACAGAACCCACCTGCAGCAACTGTTCCCATTTCGGTTCATTTAGACTCTGGAAAGATCAACAGAAACCATCTCTTCAGTGAAGTTTTTTCTTCCATTTGAGGATCTTTTACAAGATTATTTTTAATCTTCCACAAATACACTGATATCACAGTTTCTCCCTTTAGAAAAGTTGACAAAAAATAGTTATCTCCACTCGAACGTATTTTCCTTCCTGGGAACTACTGAGGGAGCCCTGGTAGCTGAAGGCACAGGTCTCTGCCCACTGCGACTGTGGGTTTATATTCAGTTGATTTTTAAAAGTCCACTTTTAACCCCTCCCAACCTACCCTTTTCTGCTAATGTGTTTGCATTATTATCACCAAAGAGTCATCGGCGCAGTCGGCCTCCTGTGGACCACGCTCTGCAGCCTGGGCCCAGGCTCCCTGAAGGCCACGCCTGGGAGCCAGGCCACCTGAGAGCAGGAACTTGCTGCAGCTGCAGGGCCTCAGAGCTGCGCTGCCCAGGTCAGAAGGAGCTTTTCCACAGGGCGACTAGATTGTACGTGCTGCTATTGTTCTCTTTATGGTTTTGTTTTTATGGTATATTTTCCATTTGCTTTCTAGCTTAGGCAGCAGTGCCAAATTAACGTTTCTTCTCTGCCTTGGAGAAGGGTCTCCCTGGACTTGCTCTCCACTGCCTCCCTCCATGTGGAATTGCACTCTGGCTGAGACAACAGTCAGGGTGTGACTGGACCTCCCATGGAGTGACATGTACATGGTGTGGGCAAAAATGGGGACCCCAGGTAAGGGGTGGCCACCCTCCACCAGGGGAATTTCCTAGACTGTAAGAGATTTCCCCATGACGCCTAGGAAACACGGTAGCAGGTGGCAGAAGGACTTCTGGGTACCCAGCAGCCTAAACTGTCACACTTGTCAAGCCTTCTTGCCTTAGAATATTTTATTTTTAATGTGTACTTAAACTTTGCTGGAATTTTAGGATCCATATACTGTAGGTCCTTCAGTGCCAGCTTGGGGTTTTTTTGGGGGGTGGGTACTGTGGATTGGACTCAGGGGCACTCAACCACTGAACCACCTCCCCAGCCCTGGTTTTGTATTTTATTTAGAGACAGGGTCTCATGGAGTTGCTTACCACCTGCTTTTGCAGAGACTGGCTTTGAACTCACAATCCTCCTACCGCACCCTCCTAAGCAGCTGGAATTAGAAGCATGTGCTACAGCACCCAGCTGGCTTGGGACTTTTGAGTCTCACTTTTACTCACACAATTTTCTATACTTATGCTATAACTTCCTGCATACATATTTTATATCAATGGGATATTATCAATATGATGCATTTATATTCATTTCATTCTACATTTATCGTTGAATTGATCATATGTGTATGCATATTTTGTTTTGTTTGATTGTGGGGAGATATAAGGGTCTGTCTTTTAAATTTTAAATCATAATTTTATTTGAGATTAAACAGTGTTGGAAGAGTGCTAAGTGACTTAATAAAGCACAACAGTAGGAAGCTCGCTATTCATTACCTGGGTGGGAGTAGCCACCTTCCCAGGCAGGTAACCAGACCACTCTGTCCCCCAGCAACACTCAGGGACTCTTTATGCTCAGCCAGGGAGGTTCTAGCAGTAGACTGGGCCCTTTGTGCACCAGGAGCAGATGGCAGCCCAGGGTTCCTCAAGCTCCAGCCCTGGGCATTCCCGCCTGGATGCTCTCCAGACGCAGGATCTTGGCCTGTGGCCCCTGGTATGTGTTGACCAGCCTCTTCCTCAAGGGGAATGACTGACTTCTGGTATCTGCCAGTTTCTGTGGTGAACGTCCTCCCATGATGGCTTTTTCAAGCCATTCTCATGTGGCCAACGCGCGTGGAGTTTGGAAGAGAAGTTGTCAGCACAGAATTGTGTGGTCGGTCTGCCAAACAGACACACAGGTGTCGGAAACTTTGGTGTAAATAACATGAATAATAGGAAAAGTCCTTAACATGAACAAGATGTGAAATATTTTAGTATTTGCGACCTTGGTTTTTATAATTAGATTTATTTAATGCTAACTTAATATTTTATTTTTTTCAGTGATTATTGTGCTGCTCAAACAACTGGCAAACATTTTGCAACATTTGTAAAATGTCTGCTGTTATGAGCAGAGAGGAGTCAACTGAGCACTCACAGGGTGACTAGGTGGCCCCGAGAGTCCCCTTTCTAACAATACCCCTGGACCGCCAGAGCTTCTTGTCCTAGGATCCATGTGACAGAGCAACAGAGGCTGAAAGACCACAAGTCAGTTTTCTGAAAAAGGATGGAGAGGGGACAGAAAAGTGAAAGTAGAGCATTTTTAAAGGCAAAATTGCCAAAAACAAAAAGAAATACCATTTCATTACTCATTTCAATGGGATATTAGGAAATAGAGATTCCTTAAATTACTGTAGAGATTAGCGTATAAAGAAAAATAAAATAAAATTAAATAAAATGAGGATTTCCTTCTGAAAGGTACATGAGGCCCTTCTGTGCGGTAGTGATTATTACCGGCATTGTGGCCCTCTCGTTTTTCTGCCTCTTATAATGTCTGTGAAGTGCTTTACAGTTTATGAAAGGTGCTCACAGACACTGATTCCTACCAATGCCGATTAGGATGCTCTAGGTAGGATGTTGTTCTTCGGTGCATCTGCTTTTGAAACTTCTAGGTCTGTCATCAGTAAAAAAATATTATTTTATAAAAAGAAAATCTACTATGGATGAATTGAAGGCTTACTTACCTTCTGACTTTGTCATGCCACAGACTGGTTTCAGCTGTCATTCACGTGAACAAATGATGTCAGCTACCTCCAGGGTGTGACCTGCATGGAGTGCTGACCTATATGGAGCAGCATCAATCTGGGATAGCAAGAAGAAAAACTCTGTAATTCTAGAGTCACAAATGGAAACATCACCCAATTAAACCACAAAACTCCTTTATTTAAAAAGGTGGTAACATTTACAATGCCATTTCATAATTGCTTAGACTCCTGAAACTATGATTCCTTAAGTTAGGAAGCAGATAATGTGTTCACTGTTTATATTTCACTTCTAATACTAAGTAGCAGGCTCTTAATTGTTTTCTGTTGGAGCTGGCACATGTAGGAATACATGGAACATGCTTATGAAATTGGAAAGGAAAAGTGCTCATTCTTTTAACTGACATGTGAAGGGGTAAAATACTTTTCATTAATGCCCTGTGTTTCTTGGCCTTACTGGTGTTTAAATTTAGTGTGCATTAGATGCAACAGGCTTTTTTTCCCCCTTATGTCAGAAACTTACCTCTCTTCTTAGGCAATCTGACCTATCAATCCCACTGTGGCAGGCTGCAGGATTTTAACCAGGATCCCAGATAATTCTTCCTGATGCAGGTGGCTCACAAACCATACTTTCAGAAAATCATGGACACGGAGTGAGGTGGACTAGCAGACAGACAGGTATTGATCTCCATCCAAATCAGGGTATAGATATAGGCAAGTTTAGCATCATGTAAAAATAGAATATTGATATATATTTTCAAGTCTAACATTTACTCCTGACAACTTCTGTGTATTTCTGAGCTTTACCACTTTTTAATTAAATTTTAATGAGAAGGTAAAAATGATTTGTCCCCAACAAATTGAGATAAAGCTTTATAAGGCACATTTCACATTGGGCCACTTGTCCCTGGGGATGATACTGGGGCCTCAGGTAGTGCTCCCATAAGTCCTTGCTGAGTGTGAGGAGCATCATCTCAGTCAGGATGCTGTTCATCCATGAAAGGGGACTTCCGTGAGGGTGCCTCGGAGCTCGGTGTGATGGATACCCCGGCAAGTTCCGTATCTATTTCTAGTATTCACTTCCTCAAATGCTGCAGCTCTTAGGCCAGTGAGAAATATGTACTCAGATCATAGGGCTGGAGAACATTAAAAGATCGTTAGGAAATAAGAATCCCCACAGGACTGTCTTTGGCCTTGAGAATATCTCTTTCTATAAAATCAAATCCAGTCAATTCAATTTGAGTCAATTTTTTTCAGTCTGGTGGAATAGGTATTATTCAAGGGGCATAATTTGTTTAACCTTAACATCTGCTTATATATCAATGTAACTAACTTGTAGAAAGACAACTATAAATGTGATTGAATGAATGTGGCATAAAACTACCCTCTATTTTTGCATCAATCACTGTAATGCCTAGTGGTATGTAGCAGCAACTCAGAGTCCAGTAAACATTTCACTCCTAAAATATTTCCTTGTTACATTATGATCATCACCAAATAAGCTTAATTGTAAATACTCAGTTATTAAAAACATTGGTTACTATGTTCAAGTTTTGAGTCTTCCTTAGCATGTAAGCTATATGCATGAAATTTCAAAGAAAATTTGTGAATCTCTCAACATTTGCCTTTTTCACAATGGTTTTGAATAATTCTTCTTGCTTTCCTTCTGATGGATTTTAAAATTCTTACTTAACCTCTACTAGAATATTTTCATAGTAACCATGTCTATGTGTAAATTGAATACAAATCCATATTGCAGACTATTTTAACATTCAAATTTCAAATTTTATTTTAAAATATTGGAGAGAAATAATTTAAATAATTAAAAAAACCTTTGGCATTCTTTAAAATATTGTCTTATATTTTCTATGTAAGTTATTAAAATCCACCAACTATAAATTGCTAACATAAATTTTTCTGTTATGATTTTTAAATGTGAAAAGGGTGGGTGTTTGAAACCACGCATGGGTTATCCCATGCTCCTGTGTCAGGAGAGGAACAATTCACTCTCACATGTCTTGCTCATTAACTTGCTCAGAAACAGACACTTTCTTCCCCTATGGATCTGTGTGGTAATTTATACCCCATTGTGTTATCTATAGTAATCCACTCTTATCTTATAGAAAATACATTGTCCAAATTAAAGCAATAGAGTATAAATATGTTTTTTTTTCCATTTCAATCAAATCATGTTTTTCTAAATAGGCTGAGTATATATACTAATCATAAGACAGTATTTTATGCAAGATATTTAATGAAATTAAGACTACTCATGTCTTTTCGAAATGTGTTCATATTTGCATGCAGCAGCTGACTTGCCTACAGTATTGTGGGAAGCATAGTTTACATGTATATGTTTCTACATGCTATTCATAGTTAAAACCTTCCCAGATAAACAATGCCCAATAAACAACTGGGCTCTCAGGGATCTGCCAAATTCAGCTCTAAGCAGAAAAAACTTTTCTTTCTCATTCTGTGAATAAAAAGAGTACTCGTATTCTATAGCACACAGCATACCCAAGTTCCCTCAAACAGTTTATTAACCACTGATCACTATAATACAGACTGTGAGAAGAATAATGCTCTGATATATCTCACACTGGGGGTTTTAAGAAAGGATCCAGGGACAGGGATGGAAAAGATCTGTAAATATCAACAAAATAAGGAGAATCTTCCAGGTAATGTTTGACCACGGATTGCTCATGTTCAAGTAAAAGTAAAAAAAATAAAAGACTTCATTGCCCCATGAGTCATTCACGGGTATTTACAGGCATTTCTCAACAGGCTTTGTGTGTGTGTGTGTGTGTGTGTGTGTGTGTGTGTGTGTGTAACATTTTTGAAGGAGAGTCACACCTCCAGCACTAGGCTGCTGGAACAATTAGCAATTAAGAGCAGAAATAGCTCAAGTGATAGAAATATGGCTCAAGAAAGCTGCACTTCCAAGACTGAGAACTCTGAGCCATCTCTGGCAGAGCCTGAGTCATTATCAACAGTGACCCAAGAAAGACATGATTTCTACCCAGACGAACTGGGACCACTGTGGAACAGGGGCCCCCCATCAAGCCCAGACGCCCTACGATGAGCTGCTGAATAGTGCAGGGACAGAGTAACCACGGAAGAGGAGGGTCACGATGAAGATTGCACCAGTGTGCAGTGTGGTCGCCCCCACCCAGTCAACCGAGACACAGGACCAGGAGTGGTGGGAAGCCGGGAGAGAAGAGGCTGGGAGAAGAGGCTGACGTCAGGAAGGTTAGTGTTTTCCTCACAGGTGCTTTCAGTCACATAACTATTTTTGGATAATTATACTTGAGAGGGTAGGGGCTTGTGTCCATTAAAAATTATCCAAAACAGTTACATTTTTGGTTATTAATTTCATCTTTTAGAGCCATTTTGGGGTTAAGCTGTTTATAGACCCATTCTCCAGCAATGCCTCGATGTTAGCCTCGAGTTTAGTTGTTGGTCAGGAGTGGGGCTTAATATACGTACCTCTTTTGCAGAAAAAGTACCCCTTTTGAAGACCAGGTAAGGTGGAACAGGGGGGCTGAATGGTGCCCCCGAAGGCATCGTGTGAGGTGAGCCAGATACTCTCTGTACACGGTGCCAGTGCTGTATGCCTGACAGAGGGGCACGGGAATGCCCATCCAGTTTTGTGGTTTTGCCAAGGCAATCCATGGATTCTTTCTCCTGAAGTCCTTGGGCATTTAAAAAGAAAAAAAAAAATCACAAAATGGCTTCATTTTTTTCCCTCAAATCATGTAATGCATTTTTTAGTATCAGGACTTTTACTAAAAACAACCACATTTTTATAAATAGTCTTTATTTAGTAGGTTAAGGATCACCCATTTCTTATTCCAGCATGTAGCTGTATTACTTTGCAAAAGTTGAATTGATGCATCTAAAGTGATAAACTCTTAAATCTTATTTTATGTGATATTGTTATTTGAGTTTAACTATCTTTTTGTTTATTTTTTCTAAATACATCATTTTTTTTGTGCAGACATCTCTAAATGCATCTTGGAAACATCATCCACCTATTTATCAGAAATAATCATACAATATTGAAAATATTTTTTAGCATAAACTGTTGATTTTGTATTTTAATTGATGTAGCTAATCATAAAATACATAAAATACTTTTCAGAGTACTTTCACAGAAAGTATATTGATAATGAATCCTTCCTAAAAGTAGACAACATTTTACCAACAGACCCAGAAAAAAATATTGCAATATTGTCCCATGGGGACATCTCCTTGGCTGGGTCTGCAACAGCACCAAGGGGCACTTCCAGGAATTCCTCAGAACCACCTGAGACATGAAAGATAGCTCCAGATGTTGTCATGTGACCCTAGGGAGGCAAGATGGTTCCTGGCTGAAGACCCTGCACCAACGGAGGAAGTGGTTGAATATTTTCCTACAGAGGATGCTAAACACAAATGGCTTCCCAAGAAAGTGCCCCCCGTGATTACAATTTTATACAAACATGCCCACAGAATTCCAACAGAGGAACAGCAATGCATGAGAACAAGCCAACTCTGACACCAAAGCACATGGATGGTATGGGAACAACTCCAGATCACTCTCATCTAGGAGATAAATCCCAAAATGCTTATTTACAAACCCAATGCAATGCCACGTAAGACAAATTGTTAACATTATAAAGTCCTTACATTTACCATATTTATAGGCAAAAGTCACAAAGAAAAGTCATTATGATGATTCCAAGAGAAGCAAGAGAACGTGTGATAGTTTTACAATCTTGTAGAATAAAGATATTTAGCAAACCAGGAGCAGAAGGAGCCTTCCCTAAAGTGATAAATTGTATCAGTCTTTCTATATAAAGTGCACCTAAAATTATATCTACCAAAAACCTCCAGAAACATTCTTCTTAATGGAAAAACATGACTTTATCTTTAAATTCAGAATAAAAAAAGAATTCGACCCACCTTTTCTAAAACTCTCATACTGGAGCTTCATGCTAGGGCAATTAGGAGATTTAAAACTCATGAAGAATCTCAGAATAATAAAGAAGGAAACCAAACTATAATGATTCTCAAATATGTAGGTGCTGACATAGAAAAATTCCAAATATTATGCACACAAATGATCAAAGTAGAGTTTAGCAACCTTGCAACAATTATGTATTTGTGATTCTCTACTTCAGCAACTATTTTTAAAATATAGTTTTAAAAGACCCTGTTTAAGTGGCAGTGAAATCTAAAGTTACTAGGAATAAATTTCATAATAAGTTTACAAGACCTGTTTTCAAAAGATTATAGAAGAAAATCAAAAGACCACTAATGAAAGATATTAAAAAAACCTAAGTAGACATTACCAACAGTCTTATACATGAATATTCAGTATCAAAAATTCTCCATCTCCTCCAAATAAATCTATAGATTTAGGGCCATTAAAATGAAATAATAACAGGAGTTTTTATTCAATATGAAACCAATATGAAAATTTGATTAGAAAAGATTTTGTAAAAGAGTAATTTTTCAACAATATCCAAGACAATCATGAGGAAGAATAGCAAATTGAGAAGATTTAGATTAAAGGTCTACTATGAGGTCATAGTAATTAGTAGGAAACATTATTATAACAAGACTAAATAGTCCAACCAATGAGGTATGTGGCAGGTCCACAGATAAGTGGTTTATGTTGGTAAATAACGAGGGACCTTTCAATCAATGATATTAGAACAACTGGTGTTCAATGTTTAGAAAGAATGATGACCCTATTTTTAAAAAACTCATAAATAACAATTCCAGCTAAATTAAAAATTCAACTGTGAGAAGTGAACTTTAAAATTTTAGGATAAAATAAATGTATCTGATCTTGACAGAAGGATTTCTTTAAACACTATTGTCGATGGCATTGAGCATGGCAGAAAAATATAAGTAATAAATTGGCATTAAGAAATTCTAGTCATCAAAGATAACAAGAAATTACAAAGCAGTACAAACCAGAAATAGACACTGGTATCATATGTTATAGACAAGTGATTAATACAGAATATATAAGTAAGAATTGCAGGAAAAGTAAAAAAAAATCAATTGAAAAATATGCAACATTGTCAATTTATGCATCATAAAAATAAAAATAATCAATGATTATGTTCAATATAGCAATATTCAATGTCATTAGGGATCAAGACATTGAAAATTAAAACCTTAAATACCATTGGGTGCCCACTTGATTAGCAAATCGGACTTGCAGCAATAGCAAGTGTTAAAAATATGTCGATTAGTGGGAAATCTCATACCCTGCTGATTGAAGTCTAAATTGACACAACCATTTGGAAAAACAATTGACTTTTAAAAATGTAATATCCATGTGATATCCAGCAATAGTCATGCACATTGCTAGAGAAAAAATTGCTCACATAGCCCCAGAGGACATGTGGAGGGAATTCCACAGCAATAGACTTCCTTATCCATAACAAATGATTCCAAAATGTAAACACACAAAAAATCTGGATAAACTAAGTAAACATTACAGGAAAACGGACATACACATCACAATGTGTTTACACCATGGCACTTTGGGTACAAATGAGGCATAGCTCCTTGGAAATGAGGGAATCTTAGAAAGATTGCAAAAAGCAAATCTGATACAGTACTAATTTTATACTGCACAAAGCAAGAAAAAGGGAACCACGTGCTTTAGGCAAAAAGAAAAATAAATAAATAAATAAACAAACAAACAAATAAATAAATCAAGTATATTTTACCAGCCAGAAATGACAAACTGGAATTCAAGGTAGTGGCTACCTCTCACTGGAGGGGGGACAGAATGGCCACTCATCTAGGTGAAGAAGAAAACACAAAGTTTTTAATTAATTAATTTGTATTCTAAGAATTGTCATTTCACCCCTTGAACCACATGTGTAATTGATGTCCTTAGAACGGATTTCTTGTTTTCCCACTTTTTTTTTTTAATAGCCTCCTCTGGTGTGGGCTGAGGACTCCTCCTGGCCTGGGTCTGCATTTCCCTAATTCTTAGTGACCTTGAGAATCTCTTCATGCACTTTGGCCATAAATATTCACATACACTTTGCCTTAATTTTTTTTCTCATGTCCTCTGTGTTCAGGGTGGCTTTTCAGGTAGGTTTTACCCCAGAATAAACACCTCTAATTCTGACTGATACATTCTTTAAGTTTTCTCAAACTCTGAGGTGTTTGGATTAATCAGATGAGGATGTCAAGAAAGAGTGAATGTCGTGTTGTAATAAGATTGACAGGGGAAGTCCCTCTGCTGAGGGTACTGAGCGCGTTTCGCTGAACCTCATTTTCCTTCCACAGTCCCTGACTCCTTGCCCTGGGGATCCTCATGCTGCTGAGCCCTCAGGCTCTTAGCCCCCCTCCTCTTTCCACGCCCTCTTGGCTCCTCTCACCTGTACCAGGATTTCCGAATCCAAGCTTCTGCGTTTCTCTTTCGTGAGTCTTCCTAGAAATTCAGATGCCTAACAACAGAGTTTGGGCTTGAACTTGTCTAGGGTTCCACACTGAACTTCTCACATCTTTCAAACATCCACTCACGTCTAATTTCCCCAGACTTTTAACCCTTTTGACTCCTGTTCTTTTTACTTCCCAAGTGGAAGAGCAACAGTTCCATTAACCTTCCTTCCTCAGTGCTATTCTCTTTCTCCTGACCCTGTCCTCCCTGACTTCCTTTCCCTATGCCTTTAAGACTCTTGTGTCTCCCCGTGTTTCTGGTGGTATCTGGGGTTTCATTGGTTCTGGTGTTGCCAACTCTGGCTTCACAAGGAATTATTTTTATTATATTCTTTTCTTGAAAAGCAGCTTACAGAAGTCCTTGTCCATCATTTCAAGATGGATGTCCTCAGTTTTTTAAGCAATTACATATGGAACTATCTGAGACTTAGTCTGCAAAATTCTAGAGTGGAGAACTTGGATAACACTGTAGAAATCACAGAGGCAATTATTTACTTGAGGTATGCAGTATCTAGTTGAAATTTAAATGTCTTTATTAATGCTATTGGTTACAGAGAAATGATAATTTTCAAACAAAGGGCACATGGCTTTGATAAAGATATTTAATATCAAGAGCTTACTATCTGGGCAGAAGTGAAATTAACCTTCAATAATATCCCTTTGCTGCAGTCTGGCTGCAGCAAAATAACGGGGGGGGGGTGACGAGCAACTTGTGTACATTGATTGATACAGCAGGAGTGGGAGCCATTTATTGTAGGACAGGAGGGGTATATATACATTCCACACAGCTTATCTTAATTAACATAAACTAGATACAGCAGTCAACCAATAAGGAATCTCCACACTTAATGGCTCACTGGCGTTACTTCACAAACCACTCCCTCTGGCAAAATGCCAGGTGCCATCCTGACTTGTTTGCAGACTCTAATATCCCTTCAAATTATGAACACTATGGACTCCTTCAAAATCTCCATTTGCTCTAAATAATTACTCTCATGTTCCATTATTTCTTGACCCTACCTTCCTCACAGGAAGCCAAGCTCTTCACGGGGTCTTGAGAGCTCGCTGCTCTCTTGAAACCTCATTTTCAAGCCACCCTTGTCCTGAATGCATGCCCCTCATCTGCACCCCAGGCCAGTCAGTATTTCCATGTGCATAGCTTTCTAAAGAGCCTTCACCCAGGACTGTGGAAACACAGTTTCTACTGTCTTGAAATCCTTTCACCCGTGTGGTCACAACTTCATATGTGTGGATGGTTGAAGTTCTACAGCTATGTCTATGGGCAGGGTTCTCCCTGGCTGGTTGAGAAGGTTGACAGTGGATTCTTTTATCTTTCATATCACCTATCGGGATATATGGTGCCTCAGATTGCATAACTCTATGTCTAGCTGACGAAATGCAGCAATAGGTACCTTGGTATGAGTTCTCCATACCTTGCTCTTTCAAGTGGAGTCATAGTTTACCTGGGTGCAGACCACTAACCCACACATCAATAGTCAGGGGAAAACATTTTAAAACCAATGAATTTGATAAATGTAAGTTCAAATACCAAAAATATATGCACACAGTGTGCGAAGGACAGTGCAGGTATACCGGAATGGAGCTAGAGCACTGTGGTGCACCAGGTACTGGGTAGCGAGCTGTGAACCATGAGGGCACCAGGCCGTCCTCACTGTGGGTACCAGGCAAGGATTCATGGGAACTATCCAGGGGTTATGCTGACCCAGAGAGGGTCATTAAGGTGGATGAGGGGAGATGCAATCTCAGAAAACTCAGAACAGGGAAATTCACCTCGTGGTGGGGAGTTGTGTGTCTGCCCTGTGTGTGTCAGTGTTAGGAGAAAATAAGTGACTTAAAACAGAAACGATTTATTATAACTTCATTGGAACACAATATTTAGGACGTTTGGGATATTATTTATAAAAAGAGAAAGCAAAAAATTAATTAAATGGATAATATAATTCTATTTACTCACAGTAATTTTGAAGAGTTTGAGAGTTTGAATCTTGCTTTACTTGGCATTTAAAAAACAATGCAAAATACACATAGACACATATTCACTCACTCAAGGGTATAGATTGCAGATTGTCCTCTTTGCAAATTTACAGTAGTCAAATTTCCAGTGGTTTCCATTAACAGACTAGAAATGAGAAATTTGACAAAGACCGCAAAAAAAAAGGACTTCACATATGTAGACAACTGAATTTTGAAGATTAATTCTACTCATTTTGAAATTGTGGAAAGTCACTGGGAAACATTGCTTGCAAGGGATCATCACTGGTACAGAATGTCAGAACTATCTCAGACCACCACAAGGAAATATTCTTTTTTATTTAGAATGTCATATTTTGGTAGTCAGAAAGTAAAACATTTATTCTGAACTCTATACTTTCCAAAATCAAAATACATTTCAATAAAGAATCTGTTGAAACAACTAAAGAATGTAACAATATTTCTGAGTAAATATTTTACTTTTTATTTAATACATGTTGGGTAAGATGATTCAATAGGTTGTAAAACCAATTAATTTAAAGCAGAGGCCAATGATACCTCTGAATCTCAATATAATAATGCCAGAGATGGTTTATCTTCAAGAGTATAAAAAACCAAAATAACTCACACCTTCCATGAAAACTTTCCACCACACCTTCCATGAAAACTTTTCAAGTTCTCTTCTTTTGTAAGACTAATTTTAATTGAAAAAAAGGTAATCAATATCTTCACAAGCTTGCCATTTATATTCAGTGATCAGAACACTTAAGATCAATACACTAATGCCCCACATGTACGTGTATAAGCTCCATATTGTACAGCAGCTGGAAACTATTCCTCTTGTCTAACTGTGGTAACATTGGTTTCCTTCGATCAGATCAGCACCCACCTCCCCTTCCCTCACTGCAGCGCCTGGGAATCCCCTTTCTACTTTCTGCATCTTTCAGGTCAGACTCTGTGTATTCCACATGGAAGTGAGACCAGGTGAGATTTTCTGTGCCTGGCTTATTTCACTTAACATTATTTCATTCAGGTTGACCTATGTCATCACAAATGCAGGACATGCTTCTTTTTAAAGCCAAATCGTATCCCATTATGTGTATTTATCACAAGTCCTAACCATTCGCTCATCAATACATCCCTGGATGGGTTCCCTGTCTTAGTATTGGGAAACGTGCTGTCAGGACTGTTGGAAGGCAGATACCTCTGCAGCATTCCGACTTCATTTCCTCTGGACACACCCAGGAGAGGGATGGCTGCGTCATATGGTGCTTCTATTTTTACTTCTCTGAGGAGCCACCATACTGTTTCCATAATGGCTGTTCCAACTTGCTTCTCACCAACAGTGTGCAAGGGCTCCCTTTCCTCCCCAAGTGAAAATAGACAAATGGGACTTCATCAAACTGAAAAGCTTCTGCACAGCAAAGGAAACAATCCGCAGAGCGAAGAGATGGCATATGGAATGAGAAAAAATATTTGCAAACCATACATCTGATAAGGGGTCAATATCCAAAATACATGAGAAACTCGAGGAAAACAAATAATGGGAAAAATAGGCAAAGAATCTGAATGGATATTTCTCAAAAAAAAAAAAAAAGACATATAAATGGCCAAGAGGCATAGGAAAAGGTCTCAGCATCACCCATCAGCAGAAGAGTGCAAATCAATCACAGTGGGACGTGACCAGTTGAATGATGGGCAGAAAGGCGGAAGGACAGCCAGCCCTCCCTCTCCTGCTGGGACGCACACCACCCACCTGCCGCCCTTCTTCTCCGACCTCCACTCGGATATGCCACCACATGTCGTGCCCTCTTCCTCCTTGTCTTCATTAGCCCCCGTCTAGAAGCTCAAGCCCTGCCTGCAGTATGATTGTGTGAATGTTCATGCAAATGCGTTCTCCTCCAGACTGGAAGCCCATTTTTTTTTTAGGGCAGGTACCTCTCCATCCTCTCCAGCGCAGGGCCTGGGAAGTTACCCTGCATCTGCACGTCAGTTAACTGTCTGAACATTCTTAGAATACCGTCTTCGGTAGGACCATAAGAAAACTCCGTTTGCATCCATCACATGTTCATGGGAAGCGAACACGACTTCATGAAAAGTCGTAATCACAGGACAATTGCATTAGGAAGCATTTTGGAGTTATAAAAACTTCCAGTTTGTGAACTCGTTGCATTTATACTTCCCCTGAAATTCTGTTCCTTCAAAGACCAACAAAAATAGTTTTAAAATCATTGAGAACTGTTTTCTAGTCTACTCATCTCTCCAGAGCTTCACTAGTAACCCCAAACAAACCATTCCATCTGCTTTTGACTTTCTTTGACCCTTTCTTTGTTATGTTTTGAGGATAGTGTGAAAATAGTATTTTCTTATTATTTACCTAAAGTTCTTTGTTGCCACTAATGGGGTAAAAGTTCAATCATTTGAAAATTTGAACTTTTTATCATACTAATATTCTGGAGTACTTTTATTACAAAGATAGCTTTGTGGAGAATGAACTACAAATATCAATAGAACTACTTTTAAAAACGTAAGAGGATGATTTAAAGAAGAAAATTTAGAAAAGCGGATACCCAGCCTTTGGAAGAGAGGGAAAGTAGGGGAGGTGGCACCCACAGTGCTACCACCTTCCTTCTGCTCGGGGAGGCTCTGGGATTCACATTCTGGCACTCTGAGGTTGCACGTGTGTTTTTCACACACCCAGGGGCATCCTGGTCTTGGATGGCAAGACACCACTCATGCCCTGAAGAAGCCGCTGGTCTCTCTTAAAAGGATGAACTAACTCGTGGGCTCTTGTGTCACACTTCCTTCAGAGCTGCCACAGCATGTTTGGAGGACCCTTCCTCTCTGTCCTCTGTCACACTGACAGGATGAGGGCCTGGTGTAGAAGGTCACAAGCCATCATCCCTGCCACCATTCTGTGCTCTGCAAGTCTCTTTCCCTCCAGCACATCCGACGTCCCTCAGTGTCACTCAGCATGCCGCAGCCTGCGAGGCGCCCCGTGAGCCCCCGTCTGGCTGTCCCCATTCCGAACCACCAGAATTCCAGATTCCTTGAATCTGTATAATGGAGATAGGACTTTTACACCTGGGTTTTCATGTATTTTTTCAAAAATCATGTTTTGTTAATAAAGCACTGGAGAAGATAATAAAATTCGAGCCCAGAAAGCAATAAAATTCATATTGAATATTTATGTGACTTTGTGTAATTTTTATTAAGTAGTAATAATATGTTAAGAAAAAAATAATTTCTTTTATTTTAGTATGATTTTAGCAGGAACTAAAACAAGAATTATATTGTTGATTTATCTAGTTCTATTAGCATTGATGTTTAAAAAATTACAGTGAAAGATTTAGTAGTCATAGGTAATGTTTAATAAATATAATAACCACTCTTGAACTAAAATCCATCTTCTGCTTCTATGGCTCATTTATGTGTGTGTATACACACACACACACATATATACACACATATATACACACATAAATATGTACACATAGGTAGAGGATAGATATACATGAAGATATATATGTGTATGTTTGTATATATATATATATATATATGTATGTATTTATACACACACACACATATATATATATGTATATATGAATGAGCAGTTCCAAATAGCTCTACTTAAAATCCTTGAGATTCCCATGTCCAAATATGTGTTTGAAAAAGTATAATCTATAAAACAAAAAGCATACTTGGAGAAGGAGAACAAAAGTTAAGAGACTTGTACGGACAATGTGCTTGGCAGAGAATGCTTCTTTATTTATTTTTTTTTCTATTTGCATCAATTTGAACATGTCTTCATTTTTAAAAAATTACATTGCTGGCAACTCCAGAATCCTTAGATGGGCTGACTTATTATTTCAATATTTGCCTACCCAGATTTATTTATTCACAGCCCCATGTATATGTCTTAGGAATTAAAGTTGCAAAGATAAAATAATATCTGTTATCTGAAGTGAAGTCTATGGACACATTGCAGCTGATCTTTGTCATATGGAAACACAATAGCTTGTGGCATCTAGATGGCAGAGTTCTCCAGGACCAGGATGGAGCAGGGAAGATTATGTGCAACAGGACAGAAACCATTTTTATAGCTGTAATTACCTCTCCTGCCTGCCTGTGATTATTTCAATTTCCCTTTGCTGCTCCTTTGATGAAGCCTTCACTCCCGAATGCATTGTACTTTGGGTTCCTATTATTCCTGGCTGTTTTGCTGACTCTCCTGTGAAGCAGCTGAAGAGGCAGCCTAAGTACTAACTGTTCTAAGAGGCAGCCTGACATCCATGGGCTTCCTACTGAGAGTGGGAGGGGCACCTAGGCCACAGGGGCACTCCTCCCACTTGGTGGCATTGGAGTCCACTGTTGGTAAACAGTAAGGGTACACTCACTGCAGTGACAGCCTGTTGTCACTTCATTCTTCTTGATTCCTCATCACAGGAGAACTTCTTAGGTGGTGTTTTCTCCTATCAAATTGCCCAAGGGCCACTTGTCACTTTTATTTTACCAAGATATGAAAACCTATATAACTTATTTCTTTAATTTTAAAGGTGATGCATTCCAGAAAGGCTGAATCCCCATATTTGAAAATCAGAGCAAATGAAAAGCTTATAGCTTTATTGTTTAAAGAACTGCAATTAAGGAAAAACTGATATTTCTTCTTTGATTTAACAAACATTTGAGTACTAGTCTTAAAGTGATATTGTTTAGCTTTGTGGATTTAGGATTAAAAGCCAATTTCTTATTCATAGTAGTTTACAGTCTCATTCAAGCAATCTAACTGAGCCAAGAATTACAACACAGAGTGATAGGGCTTTAGAATCGTGTGTATAGGGTCAGGGTGCAAACAGTGGTGTGCATCCTGTGAACTGGGAAATTTCCTAATGGACATTCTGCCTGAGCTCAGTCATGGAGGACAATTATGGCTTGAGGAGAACAAAGGAGGAAAGTTTGGGTGGGAAGCAATCAACATCCATGAATCACAGGAAGGCAGAGGTGAGAAGGCATGGAGTATTTAGGGATTAAACCCTTTTGTATGACTGATGCAGGCAGTGGGGATGGGGCAGCCTCACCTCACGAAGGCCAGATACTGGCCACAGGCAGATTGAGACTTGGGGTCTGAACAGGGCATCTGTGTGCACATGTACAGAGTCCTTAGGTTGTACATAGACGGGTAACGGGGACAGAAGTAGACAAGCAAATGCTAGGGACAGATAGATAGCTGGTAGGTTAGAAACATGCATACACACACAGATGCTAGAGATGGGTAGGTGGATGGATGGAGGGCATACATAGGTAGATAGATGATAGATAATTGATATTATAGATGATTGATAAAGACAAATGGATAGATATAGATGATAAATAATAGATGAATAATTACAGATACATGATTGATATAGACAAATGGACAGAAATATGTAGCTAGATAGTTGACAGATGATGGAAGAAGAGATTAGATAGATATAGATAAATGACTGCTACAGACAGACGAATGGATGGATTATAGATAGATGACAAATATGGATAGGCAGATGGGTAGATGGCAGATGGTAGATGATTGCTAGATGGTATATAGATAGAGGATAGGTAGACAGACCATGGACAGATGATGTACAGGTCAACTGGAGATGGGTTGATTGCATACACATGAGAGGTAGGTACTAGGTAGGTGAACGATGGAGTGATGCTCCTCTGATCTGCGAGTTCTGTCTTGTCCAGTATTCACATGGCTTCAGGGCCTGCCAGGCTCTCTCTGGCAGCTCTTTTTGTTGCTCTTACTCAGTGAGGCCTTAATGTGAACATAGGTGGAGATTCTCAAGACCAGGTCTAAAGCATGGAGCACCCTGGAGGGCCGGAGCACCCTGGAGGGCTGGAGCACCCTGGAATGTTGCTCTCACTTGCTGCACCATACAGGAGTATCTTCTCCCTGAGACAAATGACTTCCAACCCAGGGGATAGCAGCAAATTAAGGTTTCTGTGATGTGAGCAGGGTGTGTCCGAGCCAGCAGGTGGCTTGGGGACACTCTTTCCCATCTGCTGGGGGTATGTGGGCAAGGCCTGGTTTCCTGTGGGCTGGGGCAGCCTCTCTGCTCCCCGCATGGTCCTCTCCCTTGGACCTGTGCTGGCTTCTCACAGAAGATTCTGGACTGCTGCTGCCTCCAGCCCAGTGTGGGGTCTCTTGTCCCTCACACCTGAGCATGTTCCTCCCTGGTCCACACTCCCGTTTGTTTAACAAATAACAGATAATCGAATAAACATCAAGCACTTCTGCAGCTGAGTGGCTGTGTGGACCAAGACCACTCTGGTCATCAAGAAGTTTAAAAATTGAACCAGTGAGACCTGCCCTGGAATGATCGTGACTGCGTCCAGCTCGGTCCTTGTGAAGGGCCACAGCCAGGTTTTCATTCAGGACAAGCATGAGGGCCTCACCTGGCAGCAGGCGGAGCGGAGGGGCGCCGAGGACAGCTGTCAGCCCCTTGTCGCCGCCCTCCCTGCACCACCCGCTGCCCAGGCCCTCCCGGGGTTCCGGCGAATGCGGGCGGATGCCCAGCGGGTCCTGCGGGACGCGGGTACCAACCGCAACTTTCCAACTCACTTCTCTTTCCGTCGTGAAGTCGCGGAGCCACTGCTGGCATTTACTTACCTTCTGCACTCCCAGTTCTCTCCTCGTGGCTTTTGAGATCAATTTTCGTTATCTTGACACAAAGACCCAAAATATGACTCTTCCCCGCAGGAACAGCCGGTGAGGAGGCAGCCGCACTGGCATCCACCGTCCGGGGAGGCTATATTTAAGCGGCATATTAATACCCACTTGTGCAGCTGGACAGATTGGGTTCTTCGGAGAGAATGTTGCTGTGGCTTTTCTAAAATTTACTAGAGCCATCGCCGCAGCCTAGTGGGGAGGATCTCAGAGCCAGGGAGGGAGGAGGTGGGGAGTGGGGGAGGAGGAAGGAAAGGGAGGCCAGCCCTGGCTGGAGGCCAGCCCAGGCAGGACTTAGACCCAGTGAATACTCCAAGCCGCCAGCGAGAGCACTATTAATTAAAGGATGCCTCAGAGTGAAAAGCAGAAGGAAAGACAACCTTTTCACTCATCAGCAAATGAAAATATTTATAGAAGGTGTTTTTTAAAATTCTGCCTTCAGCTCCATCTCTCAGTTAGATTCAAATATA
The DNA here is from genome assembly GCF_045843805.1 of Urocitellus parryii. Classification (NCBI taxonomy): domain Eukaryota; kingdom Metazoa; phylum Chordata; class Mammalia; order Rodentia; family Sciuridae; genus Urocitellus; species Urocitellus parryii. The sequence continues at coordinate 61,834,678 of NC_135544.1, read as the reverse complement.
GCCCCTGCAGCACTGTCCTTCACTGGGCAGCAGTAAGTCACAGCAAAGAAATGGATATTGTGCCTTTGCAGGGACAGAAAGACCTGTGGTTGGATATTTGAACTATTGAGCAGAAAGGGAGGAAAATCAGCCTTCCGGTGCTGAAATCCTGGGTTAGAGTGGGGACGGGTCCCACACTGTCCATTCAGTGTGAGGCCACTGAGCGTCCCTGGCACTCACAGGTCAGAGTCACACTGTGGCCTTGAACTACCCCTCCCCAATCCGCAGTGGCCAGTCACCTTGCAGGACCACCAGCTCTGCGTGGCCAAATGCTGGGCTCACGGGCTTCCAGGCAAGGCACAAGTGACCAGCTGAGACTTTATTTTCAGTCGGCTTTTAGCTGAACCCTTTCATTTATATTTCATTTTAATTGAACTAGGCCTTCGTGAGGAGTAGATTATTTCTGTTCAAGACAAACTGCCAAGTTTGGAAGCCATTGCACCTTCAGCTACAGAAGGACCGAAGCTGCAGATCTTCTTGTCTGAAATCAGACACTTGGTGTTTTTTTTTTTTTTCTTCTAGAAATATGTCAAGTGGGTAGTTACTTGATACCAAATGTTACTTTTTAAAACAATTTTATGTAAAAGTCACTCTTTTAACAAGAGACAAGTTATTTTTAAAAGGCTTCTGAAAATGAAATGAAGGGAACAAATTCAAAGTTTACAATTTTAATTATAGCAGAGTTCTCTCTGTTGACTTCACCGATTCATCTAGAAGCCATGGAGCTGGGCTGGAACACTGAAAAATCCCAAATGCAAATCACTCGGATCAGTGCAGCCACACTTAATGTGCAGCACGGCCATCCTGGGATATGCATTTTATTTATTGATACCTGTGTTAATCTCTCTAATTAGCTATAGGTGTTAATTTTTTACTTCAAATCTGAATAACTGATACATGTTGTGTCAAGACTTATTGTACATCCAAAGAACATTTGAGAAACACGCATATGCCTGTGAAGAATCCATAAAGTTAGGACTTTTGAAAAATGCCCCCCAATACATCAGAGTTTAGCACTCTTTAACAAGCTCAGATATTTACCAGGAGGTTTCTGAGCCCCACCGAGCCTTGTAGGGTAGACACGAGCTGCAGATTGGGTGCGTGGTGAGAAGGTGCCGGGGAAGCCTCAATCATTCATTCTCAGTTTTATCTTACACAGTCCTACACAGAAATATGCACGCGATGCCTTTCTCCCAGGGAGACGTGTGGCTCATGAATTCATGATGAAGGTAGTTTATAGTGTGCCAAGAGATGGTCCCTGGCTTTCTCTCGTGAAATCACTGTGTGCTGCGGTTCTCTGACAGCTGCTACAGTTGGCTAGCTCAACTGTGTAAGCCACTGTCAAGGTGTGTCTCCTTGAAAAAACCAGGTGCCTGACCAGAAGTCAATTTTTGCCACAGAAAGTGTTCAGTTCTCTAAGGAGAGTGACTTATCATCTGCTTTTAGGTCTGCCCCAAATAACTTTATGACATGCAAGACACAAATGAAGGTAACAAACTCAAAAAATCCTTCACATTAGACTAATAGGAAATAAAGATTTTTATATTATTACAAAATGCCAAGGCCAATTTCTACAGGCCAATTAAGTCAAGAATATGAAGGATAGACTGACCTTTTCACATGTCTTCACTGATAATAAGCACATTGTTTGTTTTTTTTTATTTTTAACTTGAAGCTCCCTAAGCATCCGTGGGTTTGAGATTCTGTTCAATGCCACCACTGTGTTAGATGGCAGAATACACAAATGAAACAGGCACAGAGTCTAGGAAATTCTGGGCAATTTTTTATCAAGATTAAGTTAAAGATACAGCCTATGTGTAGGATGGTAACCAGCCAGGGAAATGTAAATGTTCTCTAAATTGAGACTGTGTATGTCCAGACATTCAAGAGCCTGATAACCTTCTTGTATTTAAAGCTAAACTTTAGCTGAGACTATTCACAATATTAATGACCTAAAAAGTGACACCTGGGGTGGGAGATATTAGTGTTTCTGGATTTGGCAGGAGCCAGTCTCTGGAGAGACAGGTGATAAATGTAATTGTGTTCTTATCCTTGCCAATCCTGGCGGGGGATCCCAAACTAGATAGGATATAGGCTGGTGAGAGGAACCGGCAAACTCGGCCGTGGACGTAGATCCAGCCACTCACAACTGCAGCACAGCTGTGCCTAGTCAACTAATAAATTAACAGTGTGTCCACTTCCTTCTAAGAGTCCAGACCTCAGTCTCGGAGTGTGTGTGAGCATGTGTGTCATAACCTGCTCAAATCACAGCTCCCACTGTGCCGCAGCTCTGATAATTGGGGACACATCAGTGACAAACAGGTGAACTGCCTGCTCTTCTGTCAGAGGAGATAGTAAATGACTAAACAAGCACAGAGTTAGTAAATGACCCCGCAACCCCATTCAGATAGTGGTAAAGACTGTGAAGGAAAATGAGGCAGACATGCATAGGGGGGTGCTCTGGAGAGTTGTCCAAGCTGGGAGCCAGGGAAGCAGGAGAGTTGGGGGGCTGGTGGCCTGCTGGAGAAAAGCACCCCAGCTATGCAGATGGCAGGTAGATTGCCCTTCAGTGGGGACAAGCCCAGGCTGGGGAGGCACAGCAGAGCCCACTGAGAATTCTGATAGTGGAGCTCAGGGAGTGTGAAAGTCAGTTTTCAGTTGCCATAACAAAATACCTGAGATAAAAACTTATAAGGAGGAAAGGCTATTTTGCCTCACAATTTCAGAGGTTTCAGTCCAGGGCCACTGGGTCCCATTGCTTTGGACATGTGGTGAGGTGGGGCTCCATGGCAGGGAACACAGCAGCCAGAAAATGGAGAGTGAGGGAGAGGGGCCAGGGTCCTGTATCCCTTCAGGACACGCCTCCACAACCTCCCTTCCTTCCCTCCTAAAGTTCTGCCACCCCACTATGATGTCTCAGGCTGGTGATCAAGCCTTGAACAAATGGCTGGGGGAGCGTCATATACCCAGGGGAGATTCTGCTTTTGCCTCTAGTGTCTTAGGGAATGGCTGGGGTTTCTAGTGTCTGTATTTGACGGGATTGCTGGGTGGGTGGGGACAGCCAGGGGACAGTTTTCATTCCAGTGAAGCCTGCAGTGCCCTGGATGAGGTTGGGACCTTTGGGGAGTCGTGGTCAGATCCAGGGTGTACTGAATTAGAGGTTCCGGGACTCCTGGGGGAGAGTGGACAAGACAGGAGTTCGGTTGGAGTCCAGCTTCTCAGCTTGAGCCAATGGATGCTGGATGTGGCTGGTGTTGATTTTGTCTTCTGGACCTGTCTCCCTTGACACTGTTGGTGTCCCCACCCCACGACTGTGGCTCCCATGGCATCCCTGTGGACCTGGTTCACCGAGACAGGGACGGTGGTCCTGGCCCTCTCTGTTCTGCAGTGGGAGAGCCTGGACCATCACGCCATCTGTGTCTGCTTCCACATTGGTTGCTCTGAACAAAGCACAGAGTTGCTGAGAAGCAGGACAGGGACTCCGGGAGCTCAGGGTTTGAACCTACACCTAACTTACACTCCACACGTCACCGACAAGCTGCTGGGGCTCTCAGGCCCGTGTCAGGATTAAACCAAACCATGCCGTTAAACCAATAATGCAACCCTGGTTTGCCCTTCACTGAAAGCCGCAGTGAAGAATTCTCTTGATGTGCAGGATGTCTGTGTCCCTGGGTCTTGTGGGGAAAATGGCGTGTTCTATACAGAATGCTCTCTGGGTTTTAGACCGAAATACATGTGAATGGTTTAAAAGTTCACCCAAATGAAGGTATCTTTGCACATGATATGCAATACTTTTAAGAAACATCTTGAAATCTATTGACAAGACTATGAAAATACAAGTACACACATGTCCAGTCAGGAACAGGAGGTAGGCCTCCAAAAACATGGGCCAGGAGTAGCTGTGTCCACACAAAGGAGACCACAGAAGTATCAGAAAGGAAAAGGAAGTTCAAATACAGCCCGTGGCATCCTGTCTAGGCCATCCTGGGCTAATCACGAGAAAACAGACACACTCAGAACAACCCAAATCAGAAAAATGCTACCATATACATGTGTGTATGTATGTACACATATGTGTGTGTATATGTGCACGTGTGTGCATGTATATGTATAAATTTTGCAAGAAGATTTAAGACTTAATGGGCTACATACTTTGTCTCGTTCTATATTTTGTCAGTGGTTTGAGTTGGTTTCCCTCTGAGTCTGTACGCCTTTTTTACCCAAAGTGGGCAATTAAAAACAAAGAAGATGACTGAAGTTTACATACCCACATCAAAAAATTTTGCCCAGTGTTGAGATTCCAAAACTTTCTAGGAGCTGTGGGTGCTGACACCAAGTTGGGAGCATCACCTAGACAAATGTGCATATCTCACAAAGAGAGAAAATAGCGAAAGATAAAGAGCTCATGACAGTGACAGAGGAAAGGACGTTCCGCCAAATGATAGGTGTTTTATTGCTTCCTTTAGGCAGGACCATAAACAAAGTCATGTTTACATCTGATACATCCATTTATTCATTTTTTCCACAAGAAAAAATAAATGCGATGGTAGCCTCTTTTCTTACCCTGTAATTTGAATATTTCAAACTTGATAGGCTTGGCTGTCCCTTGGATTTATGATATGCCAGTCTCATGAATATCAGTATTGATGTCATAAAACAACTTTAAATAAAATTCACAAGCACAAGTCCACTTCTGAAATGTGCATTTGTTTGCTTGTTTATCCCTTAGCTCAGTGTATGCGCTTCTATTTTGTACTCATTAAGTATAATCTGCAAAAAATAGATTGCTGCAACTGTAGGAGGACTGCAGATTATGAACCTCTGGCCGTGAGCGCATCGCCTGCAGAGGGAAGCAAAAGATGTAAAGTTGGGGATAGGAAGATGCCCTTCCATCCTTAGGGACTGTGAGAAGGAACACGCAGATTAAAGACACCATCGGAGGTAGTTTCTACTGAACAAATGTTCTAGATGAGTCGTACAAAACGCCAAGTATCACTCAACTACCAAGGAAATATCCAAATTTGAAGAGAGATCATATGACCACGAGCACATCATGACCAACTTGAGTGCCATCTGCCATGTCTGGAAATCAGCCTTCATTGTGAATTATCTGAGCCTTATCCCCAGGCTAACTGTGGGCCCCACTGAGAAAAATGCTAAAACTGGTAATGAGCGTGTTTTGTTCTCTGGTGCAACCATGCTGGAGACGTCCTTCCTGGGGAAAGTTCTTGGTCCTCATGCCAGCTTCTTCTGTCCCGTTCAGCTGCAGCCTCCTGATCTTACATCTCGGCTTTACATCAGATATTTGAATGCACTTGAAAATAACCTGAAGTACTGGAGGCTTGTCACTCTTTCTTTCATTATATAAACATTGACTTGATCTATTTGTACAATGTGGACACTTTGTTATGCAGAGAGAGAGATGGGGTCTGCAGAGGGAAGAGCTGGGTTGATAACCCTGTTATGTCCTTTGCTACTTAGAGACACTTGGGAAGATGGCTCTTCTCCCTTGACCTTGAGGCCTAACATGTAAAAATGGAAATACCCTGAATATTATGTCAAAAAATTCTTTCAGCAATTTTTGGATAATATTTTACTTATGGAAGTTGTGTGTGTGAGTGAGTGTGTGTACTGTGTTTGCTCTTAAGTCTTCTATTGAAATTCCATACAGGGAGTTTTCAGTATAATACAAGCAGCGTGGACTAGGTTCAAATTCGTATGAGGAAAACTCATTCTGCATGAAGATAATTTAGATATTTGGACGAAATTTTCTGACAAAAACAATGTAAAGCTGTGTTTGCACTACTTAATCCTGGCTACAGAGCTACAAGTAGAACTTACATAAAGCAGACGGCAGGTTGATCATACATTTCTGCTTAGCAGAGATTGCCAAATCCCTATTCAGTGTGGAAAGTGCCTGGAGATTTCGCCCTGTGTGTCCTGGCTTGATCGAATCGTCAGAATAATGAGGACAAAACTATGTCTCATTCATCACTTTTCTTCCCACCGTGATGGAGATTTTAAATGTGTGGAGATGTGGCAGAGGACAAAAGTGAATTCTGTTCCAAAATTTTCTGAAACAATCAATGTTTTCAAAGTTGAAATTAGCTTGCTGAGCTACTTTATTTCCAAACCAAAGGAAACTATGCAAATAAATCAAGTTCGTGTACTGAATACTATAGACCCAATATTGCGTTTGATTATTACAAGAACCCTGTGGTCATGGTCATCGCCTCCATTTTCAACATAGACACATGGAGCCTCAGAAGTGTGGAGCAAGCAGTTTAAGGTGACCTCGTGAATTCCTACAAACTCTCTAACACCGACCATGGCTGACCCCAGCGTGCCGGCTCGGGGTCGGTGTGCTGAGGAGCTCCTGGGGAGGAGGCCCTGCAGGAGGAAGCATGCAGTCTGCAGGTCACACTGTGTGCAAGTTCACCGCAAGGCCCTTCCTCCTTCCTCTTGCATTGCTGATCGCCAGGCTAACAGCAGAATGAGAAATAGCTGATTACCCTTCAGCCAGTGCAAGACCATCGACTCTTGTTGTCTTTGAGGATGAGGCACCAGCGGGCCCAGGGTGACGGGGCAGAGGAAGAAGGGGTTTTAGGAGTGAACAGCTGAGTCCACTCTTACGTAACTACTGGCAGGAGACCTTTCATAACTCTGAGGAAATACACCTGCTAATCAGCTGGATTTAGACATCCCAGGATGCGTCTATACTTTACAACCTCATGCCATGTAAGGTGAAAATGAGCAACGTCATCTGTTAATTAGAAAACTGTTGTTGCTAAACAAAGAGGAGGGTGGTGGGGGAAGAAGAACAATTTTGGTGGCCATCCAATATGAAAAATGGTATACCTTTTTAAAATTTTATTTACTTATTAGTTCTAATCAGTTATACAGGACAGCAGAAAGCTCTTCGACTCATTGTACGCGAATGCAGCACAATTTTTCACTTCTCTGGTTGTACATGAAGTACAGTCATGCCGTTCTTGCAGTTCTACATGTACCTAAGGTAATGATGTCCATCTCATTCCACCATCTTTCCTAACCGCATTTCCAAGCCCCTCTCTTGCCTCCCCTCTGCCCTTTCCAAAATTCCTTCATTCATCATATGCCTCCCATAATGGATCAGCATCCACTCATCAGAGAAAAGTTCAGCCTTTGGTTTTTTGGGATTGGCTAACTTCACTTAGCTTAACATTCTCCAACTCCACCCATTTACCTGAAAATGCCATAATTTTATTCTCTTTTAATGCAGAGTAACATTCAATTGTGTATAGATGCCACAGTTTCTTTATCCATTCATCTACTGAGGGGCATCTAGGTTGGTTCCACAGTTTAGCTATTATGAATTGGGTTGCTGTAAACTTGATGTGGCTGTGTCCCTGTAGTATGCTGTTTTTAATTCTTTAGGGTATAGACCAAGGAGAGGAATAGCTTGGTCAAATGGTGGTTTCATTCCAAGTTTTCTAAGGAATCTCCATACTGCTTTCCATATTGGCTGCACCAATTTGCAGTCTCACCAGCATGTGTGAGTGTGCCTTTTCCTCACATCCTCACCAACACTTATTGTGGTTTGTATTCTTGATAACTGCCATTCTGACTGGAGTGAGATGAAATCTTAGAGTAGTTTTGATTTGCATTTCTCTAATTGCTAGAGATGTTGAACATTTTTCATATATTTGTTGATCAATTGTATATCTTCTTCTGAGAAGTATCTATTCAGTTGTTCAGTTCCTTGGCCCATTTATTGATTGAGTTTTTTGGTTTTTGGTATTAAGTTTTTTGAGATATATATATATATTTTTTTTTTCTGAATATTAGTGCTCTATCTGATGTATGTTTGGTAAAAATTTGCTCCCATTCTGTAGACTCTCTCTTCGCCCCACTGATTGTTTATTTTGCTAAGAAGAAGCTTTTTTAGTTTCAATCCATCCCATTTATTGATTTTTTATTTGATTTCTTGCACTTTAGGAGGCTTGTTAAGGAAGTTGAGGCCTAATCCAATATGATGCAGATTTGGGCCTACTTTTTCTTTTATTAGATGCAGGGTCTCTGGTCTAGTTCCTAGGTCCTTGATCCACTTTGAGCTGAGTTTTGTGCATGGTGAGAGATAGGGGTTTAATTTTATTTTGCGGCATATGGATTTCCAGTTTTTCCAGCACCATTTGTTGAAGAGCCTGTGTTTTCTCCAATATATGTTTTGGGTGCCTTTGTCTAGTATGAGATAACTGTATTTATGTGGATTGTCTCTGTGTCCTCTATTCTGTACCATTGGTCTACATGTCTATTTTGGTGCCTATACATGCCATTTTTGTTACTATAGCTTTGTAGTAGAGTTTACGTTCTGGTATTGTGATGCCTCCTGCTTCACTCTTCTCACTAAGGACTGGTTTAGCTATTCTGGGGGTAGTCGAACTTTTAAAATACTTAATTTAGTTCTACACCAATATAACGGGTACCTCTCTAGTTCATAGGTTATTTAAATTCTCTCTAGTCTCACTGTTCTCCAATGGAGCCTACAGAACGTCTTCCCTCTGACTCGGGTAAAGGGTAAGGGTGGCTCTTGTGTGCTTGAGTGTGTTCTTGTTCTGAAGAGCACTTTACACACGTGTGCCAGAGCCTGGCGTGAGAGGAAGAGCCACCTGAGGGCGGCCTCAGCTGCAGGGGGACTGGAGGGAGCTATTCCATGGCCGCCACTTCAGGAGAACACTCTTACTGGGTGACCTTGGGGATGCCGGTGGCCTCCCGAGAGCATCGGCTAACTCAGGACTGTGGTGCCTATGTGACGTGAAGATCTGTCATTTGAATGTCTGTGAGTGCTGCGGGGACCGTGGCCGGGTGTGCGCCCTGGTGGACAGGTTGTCTTGTGAGTGCTGTGAATGACTTTTACAGAGAGTGAACATCAAACGTGTACTTAAAACTGGTTTAAAACAGGGCAAATTTTAAAATGGGAAGGGGATCTGTAAGTCACAATAATGCCATGAGATTAGGGGTTCTCATTATTAAATGTGCTTTTGACCTTTAATTTCTAAATTTGTATAAAACATCATGTTGCAAAATATTTTCATCCCCCAAATAGTGTACAATCTGAAACACTAGAGAGTGGGCCAAGGACACGGTAGGAAGAGGCTTGGCCATGCCCTTGGCAAGTTTATGATCATCACAGCACTTTAATAGTGCCTGTGCTCTGCCCTGAGAACCAGGGCACAGTTGACAAGGGAAACACCAGACACAGACGCAGAGCTGTCCTCTGCTGCAACACATGGTCTGGGGGGAACACCTACAGGTGATCGCCCTGCCCCAGACATGGGAGCCAGAGGCACGAGGAGTCTCTCCTGGGGCTCTGAACCTTCACAAAGCCACCATGTAGGAAATGGCAGTGGAGGGAGAAGGATCATTACCCAGAATAACAAGAGGTGCATTTTCTCAGTGAGAGTGAACCTCCATAAAGAGTTCTGCACCCACACCCATGTAGACCCTCACCTGTGGGGAATAGATATCCAGTCGGCAGACCCTCACTCCTGTGGGGAATTGATATTCAGAGTGGAATAGAACCTAAAAAGCTTAAACTGTCTTTTTCATATATATGCCTATGTACATATGGAAAACACTATTTCTTGGGAGAGCACATGAAAATCCTTATCTTCAACATGAGCCTAAGGAGCATAAACTTCCTTAAGTTCCTATCCCTATCTCAAATAAAATGACAATGATTTTTGAGACAGATTCAGAAGAGTTAACCAGAGTTAGGGAGGAAGGCGAGTTTTCCCAAATCCATCTTTAAAGAGAGAGAGCGTGTCCAGCTCCTGTTCAGACAGGCCAAGGACAGACCTTGCTTCTGGCTGATGGCTGATACTTCCAGATGGTGGGGTGGGGAAGAGCAGAGGCAGTGCCCAGGTCACTTGTGTTGACTGCCCCTGCCCCTCAGCCACAGTGGGCCCCTGAGAGGTGTCTCAGGAAGCTTCAGGACTCCCCAGAGGGAAGACAAAAATCTTACAGCAGAGGTATACATTTCTTGGACAATAATTTTATCCAACTTGATCCTTAAACTATACTTTATTTCTAGATGTATAGTTTAGCCTTCCACTGTCCTCCCCCCAAAAAACAGACTTTGCTATTAAAATTCTTGTTTTCCTCGGAGTAGACTCAAAATATCCATCACCAGAGCCACTGGATTCAAATAATCCGGAGACTGTCATTATTCACCACACCATGAGGGGGGCGAGGGGTGCAGCTGACGACCTGTTGAACGATGGAACTGCATTAGCATAAGATTCTGAGGCCAGGCATTGATCCGGAATTGCCAGCCCTACACTGTGAGCTGGGGAGTTGACTGACAAACAGCCTCCATTGATCTCAGCATTGTTTTCTGCTTGTCATTTCCTTTAATTTTCCCCATGACATTTATTATTGATAGAAAGTGTTACAGTATCATGACTGAATTTCTTCACATTGAGGTGAATAATGGAGGCATATTTAGAGTACAGATTTTTTTTTATTGTTGGTTGTTCAAAACATTACATAGTTCTTGATATACACTTTGATTCAAGTGGGTTATGAACTCCCATTTTTACCCCATATACAGATTGCAGAATCACAAAGGTTCTCATATTATGCCAACATGTGGTGAATGGTGTTGCATTCATCAGTTTTAACATTACAACAATGAAACACCCAGTGCAGATAACAACACCAGAACCAACCTTTACTTAGTTCTCAGTTGGGGAGGCTGAAATCCCAAAGTGTGGAGTGCAGGCTCTTACTGAGGCAAGGGGTCACATCATCCTCATTGACAGAGGACCTCCCCAGGCCCACCTCCTAAAGGTCAGCACCTCCCAACAGCACCACCCTGCAGACCCAGCTCTCCACAATGGGACCCTGGCAGGGGGCAGACCATGTTCCAACCACAGTGCATGCCAAGCGAAATCCAGCTTTCACTCTTTGTAATGACACCAACATGGCTTTCAATCTCCCTATACGACCTCAGAGACAATGTAATCGAGACCCCCTGAGTTTTTGTTGATGTATTGAAGAAATGAAACATGTTCCTATGGTACCAAAATTAGTGGATCGTTTGTGTCTGCTAAAATTTAAGGATGAGCCATGTTTACACCTATTTTGTGATTCTACTTATTTTTTGATTAAAAGAGTATCTCTCTGACTAAATTATAGTGTATTTTAATATCAAGTATACCTTAATTTAATTTTTAATTTTATATCAGAGATTTTTAAATACATTTCTGTGCTAAACTTTTGCAACTGAGGTGCCAAATGTTATTTAAATAAAAAAATACATCACTATTTTCTCTGTTAGATTTTTGCTTCATTGAAGGCAGGGGCTATGTTTGCATTTATCTTAAGATTACCTCTGGTAATCATCTACAATTTTATTTATTTATCTATTTAAAGTTTATTGTTTTAGTCAGCTTCTATGTTACTGTGACCAAATTACCCAAAAACAACTGAAAGAAAGGGAAGTGTATTTGGGGCTCATGGTTTCTGAGGTCTCAGCTCACAGATGGCCAACTCCATTGCTCTGGACTCAAAGTGCGGCAGCACATCTGGAGGAATTGTCCAGCAGGTGGCTGCTCAGCTTATGGCATGGTCAGGAAGCACAGGAAGTGGGGGACCTGGGCAGCTGCACTTTTCCAGGGCACACCCCAGTGACCTTCCTCCTTCTGCCAAGCCCCACCTGACAGCAGTTCCTACCCAGTCAGTCTTTCAAAGTAGGATGGGCTGATTAAGTGGCATCTCTCTGTTTTAGTCAGTTTTGGTTTTGGCTTTGGTTTTGGTTTTGGTTATTGTGACCAAAATACCTGAAAAGAACAATGTAGAGGAAAAGTGACTCGTGGTTTCAGAGTTTGGTCCATGGACAGCTGACTCCATAGCTCTGTCTCCATCAGGGCAGAAGGGTGAGGAAGAGGAAGTCAGCTCAGAACATTGCCCTGGAGGCAGAGAGAGCTCCACTCATGAGGGACAGAACAGAAACCCCACCTCCTCCAGACACACACTACCTGTCTACAGTTACTGCACAGTTAATCCATATCGGGGGATGAACCCACTGTTAGGTTGCACCCTCATCACCTTATCATTTCATCTCTTCACCTCCTTGGATGGTCTCACACATGAGCTTTTGGGGGACATTCTATGTTCAAACCACAACATTCTCCTAACCTGATCTTTTCACCTTGGAATATTCCTCTATTAACAGGAGCCATCGGGGGAGACACCTCAAATCCCAACCATCATATTCATTTTCCGTTGAGTGATAGAATTATACTTCTTAGTTGGGCATGCACCCCCACACAGCACACAACACACACATTGTAAAGACAGGAGGTTATAAATATTAGATTAAAAGTCTTTGATGAATTCATGGGTGACTTATCATTCAAGTAATGAGCTTAATTCACTGAAATAGCAAGACTAGGTAAAGAAAATGTTTATCAATTTGAAATGATCTAATGCGGATATCATTAGATATCAGTTTCTTTAACCTTTGTATCCTTTCCAAGCACAACTTCACTGTTCCTGTCTGAGCATCAGAAACAGTTCTTTTTAATGCTTGTGTCTTTGTCCTTTTGCTAAGAAACGTTTGAGAAGACACAGGTGTTATAAAGTGTGTGAGAAAATGGGTGAGGAAGAGAAGATGGCTGGGCAGAAAGACCAGGGGGGTATCCGGTAAGAGGAAGGTCACAGTCCAGGAGGAAACAACAGAACATTCCTCTGGGGCCAGGTGTGCCAGGTGCGGTTCATGAACATAAAATACGCCTCTGGCCTCTGGGGGCAGCCTAGTGTGGGCAGAGCACTTGCTCAGTCCTGGCCCAGTGCGACTGTTGGCTTCCCAGAGGCTCCACTCAGCCACAGCTTGAGGCCAAAGCTGGGTAGAAGCAGAAGAAAGATTGGGGAGGGGGGAGGGCTGGTGCTTTACATAAATGTTTGAACTATTTTTATTCTTTAATAATGGGCACTTATCACTATGGAAATTGTAAGACATTTAGATATCCCTTCACCTTTAAGAGTATGTAGAAAGTACCAATTAAAAATACACAAACAGAGGAGCATGGAAGATCAGCAGAGGGAAGGGAAAAGGGGGAGGGAGGAGGGGCGCTTGGGGGAGGGGAAACAGAGATCGCCGAAATCAAATTCCTTGTATGTATGATTTGGTCAAAAGAAACCCAAGTACTACGTACAATTAACAATGCTCTGATTAAAAATATGAAGTTCAGAATTATTTCAAAATTCATTTTTTGTTATTTCATCTTTCTGTCACACATAGGAAAGTCATTTTCCTATACATGTATTTTACCTGTTTCCCATCCATTCCTCCCACCAGGAAATGTCCTAAGGGCCCGGCCTGGTCTCAATCCCACCTCACTTTCAAGGGTTGCTGCTTCCCTGTGGCCTCAGAAATCTGTCCTGTCCCGCAGCCCTTTCAGTCTGGTTTTGTTTCTTGTGATGGTGGACATGGCTCCCTTGGGGGGAGAGTCGTGCTCTTCAGGAGCCCGTCCTCCTGAGATGCCTGGGTGCATGCTGGCCCCTCTCCTCCTCTCCTGGGTGCTGACACTCAGCTGTAGGAGATGAGATCTTGACAAAGGAGGACTGGCCAGAATCAAACATCTCTGCAAAGGGTGTCATCTGCCTTCCACCGTCCTGCCATGCTGGCTGCATCTCCAGGCCCACGGTAGCATGAAGCCCTACCTTTGCTAAAACAAAGATGGCGCCTCTGGCCTGGTCCTGACTGTGGAGTCCTGTGCTGTAGGAGACATGCTTAAACACAGGCATCTGCAAGTCAGTTCTTAGACTTGGTGTGTAAAATGGTTTCACTGAAGAGTCTCTGAGAAGGATGATCTGAAGGTCCAACTCCGCATGTCACTCCCCCGGGTGTTCTGAAGCACGGGGCTGCCTTTGAGAGTCACATGCTCTGTCTATCTCTAGGCTTCTGCCTCAGCCTTCAGATCTCCATGAGTGAGAAGAGCACGTGCCCTGCAAGTTGAGCAAAATCCCTTCACTGACAATCGACTTCCAGCGAAAGCAGCTGTCCTGGGTCCCAGTGCACCCCCAGCCCACCACCACGGCAGCTTTGGCAAAGGACGGCGCCATATTTACAAGTTGCCCTGTAGCACTGTCCACCATATCTGCTGATGTTAGAGCAAGTCCTTAATTTGATACGAGCTCCTGGTCTTGTCACCCTAAGGTGCTAACATTCTATTTGGGTTTAAAATCGTGGGCATATATGGAGCTTCCTCAGAGTGCTCCCATGGAGAGTACTCCACTTTCTTTTATCAAAACATTTTTATGCCCTGAGTTATCTTCCTGACTTCATCAGACGCCTGCTGAATCACCACCTGTCTTCTTGGCATCAGAACATGATTTGAAGTGCCGACTTTGCCTTTCCAGGGCAAACGGAAGTCTGTTCTTTGCACAAGTGTCAACAGGTGTGGCTGCAGGGAAGCGCTGGGCCTGGTGGGCCGGCAGGAGGGAAGGGCTTCCTGGGACCAGAGGACTCTTGTGGTCCCACACAGACTCCCTGTGAAGAGGTCCCTTGCAGGGATGGGCCTCTGTGCTTGCTGCAAAGAGTCGACCAACTTAGAGATGGGCAAGATGCCACTCTGACAGATGGGTCTCCCTGTGGCCAGGACGCCAAGTGTTCCACGCAGCAAGTGTCCCCGCTAGAAGTCCACGTCTCTGCCAGGAGCATCCAAAGGATGTCTGTCTCCAAACCTGACACGACGTGTACGACTCCAGCTTTTCCCAGTTCCACTGCCCTGTACCTTACCTCTGTGGGGCTCATCCGTCTAGGCAGGAGGGCGTGGGACTGGCAATCCAGGGTCGACTGGCCATGGGCAGCCACGTGTCTGCCTCACCCTCTCCTGGAGATACAAGTCCACCAAACCCAAGCTGTGTGCTCGGCCTGGGCTCATGGGAATTCAAAGGAGAGGACACAAGCCAGGAAAAAGGAAGTGTAGACGTTTTGCAGACGTTGTTTCTTCTTTGCATCTGACAGGTCCGTTTAAATGCCCCAGTGTCTATCTACAGGATCTGCAGTTGCTAGAATACATGTAATACGTTTCATCAGCAAATGGCCTTTGACCTTTACAGGAAGTCCATGTAGAAAAATCTGCCTTGGGAAGTTGGGGTGGGGTTCATGTCAGGGTTCATGTGCTTGTGTACATGAACGTAAGCACTGTGTATAATTCCACGTGTATGCATATACACAGTTCTCATGTATATGAGGGTGTGCATGCAGATTCTGTGTTCATCACACAACCACGATTCCTAAGGATCACCATGCCGCGACCACATTAGATGTGAGGAGCTGAACGGTCCTTAGGATATTTATTCAAATGAAGCCCCATGTCTCCTCTGGGTACGATGCCCCAATTTGACATGAAACAGAATGTGTGTCACCTTCTTTGGGTACATCACTCCTTTCCCACATTCTTTGGCTTGAGAATATCCCGTCTCCTTGTGAACCCAACAAGGATGTAGGAAATAGTAGCACATCACTGGGTGTCCATGGGCCCGTCCCCTTTACACTGCTATGGTGTGTGGACCAGGGTAGTTACACAGGCTGAGAAAGCATACACTGTTCTTGAATATGAGAGCTTCTGACTTTTATTGCCCTTTGCTTCTTAGAGTTTATCATTTTATTACCATGTAACAGAATCTCCTAGAAACTTTGCAATTGTGACAGGGCTGTTCCATTTCCATTTTCTGATTTTTTAAAAATGAAATGTCCCTTGCCTTCCCCAATATGTGTGTATAACACTACAGATTTCAGCAGACCATAGATCTGCAAATAGTGTAGTTGTTCATGATTTTACATTTTTTTTACTTTTGCCTTTCATACATCTTGTTAGAAAGAAACTATTCAGGGAATTCAACTCAAGTTAATCATCCATAGGTTTAAGGCTTTCTCTCTCTCTCTCTCTCTCTCTCTCTCTCTCTCTTTCTCCTTAATTCATGAATCAAATTGCCATTTGCCTTTTCCAGAAATGCTTTTAAGAAAATTCAGCATCACACCTAATATATGAAACAATAATCATAGAATTTACAGTTGAAAATCTTAATTGGTTACAATTAATTAGACTCCTATTTTTATAGATTCCTTTGATAATTGCATTAATTAAGAAGGATGCACAGTAATTGGGTTCTGTCCAAACAGTAATATCCCTGCAGCTGCTGGCTGGAGACGCTCTCCTCGTTACGATGCCCCACAGAACATGGTGGAAGGTTGGTGTGGGATTTGGCAGTGTGTGCCTGAGTCTGGAAGCACGTGCAGGATTCCCTCGATGACGGATTTGTCAGTGGTTCTTCTTAAGATTAATTACAGTCAGGAAAGGTATGGAAGTGGGATTCTAATCTACAGAACACAGCTGGTAGGCTGGAACTCAGTCTTGGCCCTGAAACAAACAGCGAACCCATGTGCGTGGAGAAGCATGGGATGAGCTGAGGATGCAGGTGTCAATGACATGCCCTGCAGGGTCCTTGAGGGCAGGGCTGCTACTTCACACACTCTTCTGGGACAGCTTTTGTTCTCTATTTCCTATTGATAGACAGTGGGCCATTCATGACTTTTAGCAAAGAAATATCCACCGAGGGCCCCAGCCACCTACGAGGCGTGGAGAAGACCTTAAAGGAAGGACCCACTCAAGAGAGTGTCTAGTGCCAGGAGCTGGACAGAAGCAGACACTCAGAGGGACTGCCAAGCCACGTGAAGGCAGCCACGGAATGCTCACGACTGTGACATCAAAGACAGAACCAGCTAGTGTCCCCTGAGGGCGCTCCAGGCTTCCCTCCAGGAGACACTAGCTGCAAAAACCAGAGTCCTCTCTCTGTTCTGGACTGCCCTCTCTTTTCCTGACTCTACTCTCCCTCACAAATTTCATTCTCAAATTAGCTGCTCTTCTACATCATTTGACCTGCAAAACTTTCAAACTAATTGAAATTCAGGGGTGGTTATCTTGTTTCTCTTGGACCAACAACAACAACAAAAAAGTGCTAAACTCTTTAATACTTGACCTAAGTATAGCAGGTACTTAGCAAGGAAGCAAGGAAAACGAGCTAAAATAGCTGGGCCAGCTCTGCAAAGTGCTGATTCCAGGCTTCTGAGCACAGGCTGAGAAGCTCTGTGGCTTCTGGCATGAGGGTGGCAGCCTCCTTCCTGAGCCCAGAGGCTGTTCTACCAATGCCCTCCTTGGGCGCTCACCACCTTCTCCTGATGAACCTTTTCTGCTGGCGTTGACCTCTACAAGTCTATAGCAAGTGCTCTTGCAAAAGAGTAGCAGAAAATATTCCCAAATCTAATCAAGCCTTCCTTCTACTTTTATTCAGCTCTGATTCCAACCATGTCCTTCCAGTGTAGCCAAGCGCCTTGGCATGATCTTCCCAGCGAGGTCAGCATTGGCTCTGAAGCCACCTCCATCTTGCTTAGGGGGGAACATGTCTAAGTGTAAATAAAGTTTTTTTTTTTTTTCTTTAGAGCTATGGCCGGTGCTAGCCAAGCATGGGCTTTGCAATTGGGAAGAACTGGGAATCAGGTTCTTTCTCCCTTAATAATTACATGATTTTCTCATTAATTTCTGAGAGCTTCAGCTTCCTCATCTAAATATCTACAAAAACATTTTGCATAGTAGGCGAGAATTAGAGACTTCAGATGGAAACACTGGACAGAGAGCCTGGCACATTGTAGACGTCAACACATGGCCAGCAGTCATCTTCACGGCTGGCTTCGTATCCATACCTTCTTCCTCCTTCTCATTGTGTGGTTAAGGGAATATTCGCCTCTCTGGGCTTCATTTGTAGAACCAGAATAAAGCACACCTCAAGTTTTTTTTAGGAAGTAACAAGATGAAGTAGAACCCGTGGTGTGTGAGCCCCGTGTGTGAGCTTGCATGAGCCTCAATTGCCAGAGCGTCTCCCATGGACTGATGAGGGACAAGTGCTACGTGGGTTGCCATACACTTGGAGATTCTTATCCACCACGACTGCCAAACCCAGAGTGAATAATGATCCAGGCGCTCTCATCACATGTGCAAGAAACGCTGCTTGGTGTGTTTGCACTTCTGTCAAATGTCGAGGTCTGTCCTAAGTCACAGCACTGACTGACACTTTTTCTAAGGAAAAGCAAAGACCAAGAAACTGAGAATGATTAACTGTAAGTTACTGCTCCTGTTCCTCAAATTGGAGTAGAGTGACTGCATTGCCATGTGTATTGATATTTAGGAAACCATAGAGACAAGATTTTAGAAATCTCTATTGATTTCAAGAATAGCTTCCACTTCAGTGCTGTCTGAGCCAGAAAATATGGTCAGACAACTGCAACTGTACAAAACTATTTTATTTTTTCCACATTTAGCTACCAATATATACCTGTGTATACTTTAAATTCTCTACATTGACCAGCTTTACCATATAGTTGATCAAGAACATTTTAGAAATCCCAAGTGTATGGTCCCAGCAATTTTTCAGTTAAATCCATTGGTTTGTGTCTGCACATAAACCAATATGGGCATTTCCAAAATCTTGCAATTTATTTTTAACTTAAGACACATCTGAGCATCATTCAAATCATTAATTGCAAACAAAATCTTCCTGCACCTGTGGACACTGATGGAGAAGAGACAGTTGTCCTGGGGTAGCAGGAAGACGTGAAAAGTGAGCAGCCAGGTCTCAGACAAGTGAGGAGCTGTGGGCCATCACCCCTGGAAACCCTCTCCCACCCCTCACCCTCGCACACCAAGGTGCTCTGTTCACCCTGGGGCTCCTGGGACTCGCCTTACTGATCCTGTGAAGGGTTACAGGAGGAAGACAGCGGAAAGTGCACTTCCAGTAAAGAACTTACTCAATTGAACTTTCTGGGCAGGACTTAATGTTGTGCAGACCAAAGGACGAAGCCACACAATAGCACTCACACAGAGTGAGTCCCTGATGGCCTGGTCAGAGCCTGAGAGAGGAAAGCAGGGACTTGGAGGGGTTAGAGGAGGTGTCCTGGGACGTGATGTAGTAGTGCATTTGCGTGGAGGCTTCGGGATTCAAGCCCCGAGAAGATACTCTCCAGCTCCTTGGCAGGGTCGATTCAGTTTCAGGGTGGTTACAGGACTTGCTAGTTCAGCTCATTTACAGAGTTTGAAGGAGTTATTTATTCTATAGATTATATAATCATTTCCTCACAGGAGCTCAAAATGCTTCTGTCAGGAGGGCTCTGCGTCCCTGGAGGCAGTGAAGGGCAGGTGTTAGTGGCAGATTTCCACTGACTAGATATTAAGGAAATTACTAAGGAATGCTAATAACCCAGGGTGTGGGTCTGTATATTAATCATGGAAAATCATGAGAGAATGATCCTGAGACCAGGATAAATATGCTGTGCCAGAGGTCAAGGGAATTACCTAACAAATTCACAAAACAACCAGTGTGTTCCCCGGTGACTTTCAAAAATAACCGCGTCCATCTGCCTGGGCACTGGGTCATTCCTCAGCACTGGATGGAGATTTTTCTCCAACAGAAAGGGCATTGATGACAGGTTGATGAGAGTCATCCGATGCTGATGGAGCAGACGGAATCGAGGAAAGGCAAAGATCTTAATTTGCTTTATCAATCAGATGGATACATTTTCCCAATTTATAACAAAGGTCTGTCCTGTCGGAGGAACACATCATGTCAGGATCTCCTGTATCAGGTTCCTATCTTATCTCACTATCTGTAGACTGTCTCCTGCCAAAATTCATAAACTGAACCTAATCACCAAGATGATAATATATTTAGGGTCAGGACCTCTAGGAAGTGATTAGTTCATAAAGGTAAAGTCCTCATAATGGAATAAGTGTCCTTAGAAAAGAGGCCACTTGACCCTCTCTCACCATGGGAGGACACAATGATAAATCACCATCTGCAAACTGGGGAGCGGCCCTTGTCAGACATCACATCTCCCAGCACCTTGACCTCGGACTTGAGGCCTTCAGAACGGCTAGAAATAAATTTCTTTTGTTTACAAGTGACTGAGACTATGGTATTTTGTTGTAGACACTCAAAGAGAATGAGACACATTTTGATATGTGAAGACTTTATATCATGGGAATCTGGGGGATACTACAGTGAGGATTCATTCTTGAATCGTCTGTGAATTTGTGAATTATAGAAAGGAGGGGCTCAGCACCTAAACTGAAAAAGTGATTCATAGAGTTCAGTAGAGGATGTATCAGAAAATAAAAATTTTCAAGACTTCAGTTGTAGTTTGACATTCAAAGGGCTTAAATTGTCCCTCACATCCTTGCCAAAGAAAAAGCATAAACTAAAAATCTACAACTTTTCTGTACCCGCCAGAAAACGGAGGTGTAGAGCAACTGCCACTCGAGGATGTTGAGAGACAGATGTGTCCAAAGAGTCACAGCCAACCTGTGCACACCCAAGGTAGAAGCCTCCAGGGCTCTGCACTGCAGGAGCAGAAACATGGCGGCTCTGTGACGCGCTCTAGGCTGTGTGGCCTAGGACGAGAGGAGGAGAGGCCTGGGTCTGCAGTCTGGAGGAGCCCTGCCACTCTGTGGGGTTCAGCATCACCAGCTCCACCTGGTCCTCACTGGGACAACTCTAGACAGACTGCCCCACCCCTGGCACAGCCAGGAGAGGTGTTCCGGATTCTACCCTGTCAGACAGGCTTCCTCTCAGGGAGGTGTCATTCTGGAAGCTAATTAGGGGACAAAGTGTCTTCCATGGAAGACTCCTCAGATTTCCTGTCTCACTAATGGAAAAGTCAGATCAATAGGTGTCAGGGCTTCAAGGAAGCAGGGTGGGAACACTATGAATAGGAAAGTAGTTGGAGGAAGGATGGAAAAACAGCTGTATTGACGGGGGTGGGGTGGGGAAGACCTCAGGTCACAGACCCATGACACACATTTGGTATAAGGTCAACAAAAATAAAGATTATGAAACTCTCTGTCACTCCTTGCCACCACTCCAACAGGGCTCCTGTGTATAGGAGTGAGTCCTTATCTGACAGCTGAGAAAGCTCTCTGAGAGGGAATCAGAGCTCGGATACCTACTGTCATAGCAGACATCAAACACAGCCCAATCTCTAGCCAGATAAAGGAAATTTTTTTATACTATTTTTTTTATTCTAATGTCCTTTATACTAATGTCCTACTTACCTCAGCTACTTTTTATCAACACATTTCAGACTAGATGCTGAAGGCAAAAATTAATAATAATAATAAAAGAAATCAAAAGAGACAAAAAGATATGACCGAGATTGGACAGCAATGTTGGCATAAAGAAGCAGGGAATTTAAAATGATTATGATTTACTGGAGACAATATTTGAAATAATTCTGATTAATATTCCAAGAGTATTAGTGGGGAAAGTAGAGAAGACGCAAGAGCAGATGAGCTATGTAAGCAGAATGACGCAGACTCTCAGAATCAAAGGGAAAAAGTGCTAGAAATCAAAAATACTGTGAACAAGATGAAAAATGTGTTTGATGGGCTCATCAGCAGACCAGACACAGCTGAGCTAAGAATGAGCTCAAAAACTGCTTAATAGAAACTCCTCAGGCTGAAATAAAAGATGAAAGAAAAAGAAAAACCAGAATAGAGCCCTCCATGAATTGTGGGAAGTTTTCAAAAAGGAGGAGTCATTGAAAAAATAAAGAAGGAGAGGACTGAGCAGAGTAAATAGATGAGAGATTGCTGAGATCTTTCTAGAATTAGAGATAGACATCAAACTATAGAACCAAAAAGCCCAGAGAACACCAAATAAGATCACATCAAAAAATCTACAGTGAACAGCATCAAAGTAGAGACGAAGGGAGAACCTTGAAACCAGAGTAAGGAGGAGACACTGTACCCACGGAGGAGCAAGCAAGAAAAGAATGGAGTAAAAGATTTAAGAAAAACTTCCTTGAAGAAACAAAACCTGCCTGAGAGGATTCATCCCTGCAGACCTGCCACAAGGGAGCTAAGAGAAGTTCTTTAGAGAGAAGGAAAATGACGTATGTCACAAACAGGAACCTACCAAAATAGCACAGGACACCAGGAGGGAGGAATGAGCAGAAAGCAAGACCTCCTCACTTCTTCCTCTTGATTTAATAGGATAATGGTAACAGTGTATTTGTTGCCTATAGATGTGGATGATTAAAATGCATGGCAGGAATGCCACAGAAGACAGTGAACTGGGAAATCCTACTGTAAGGCGTCTGAGCTATTTAGAATATTATCTGAAGATGGACTTAGTTTGCATAAAATAGATAATCTATATTCTCTGGCTGCCATTTAAATGATTTTAAAGGAATTATAAGTCAAAAAGACTGAAGGCAAAAATGAATTACTTCATTGGAGACAGTAGAAAAATAGGAAAAAGAAAAAATGCTACCAGGAATAGACAGCAATTACACATATGGTAGCTGTTGTTCTGACTGTAGCAACAATTACATGTGAATATTGCACATGACTCTGCCTACAAAATCTGGTAACTAAGATGAAATGGACCAACTCCTTGACAGGCATAAACTACCAACTCTCACACAAGAAGGATGAAAACCGAACAGCCCCATATCTTTTATATACATTGAATAAATAATAACCTTCCAAAATCACCAATCAAATATAAAAGTATATTAATATTAGGAAAAGAATAAAAACACTCATGGATTGTTAGGATTAATCATAGGGTTAATTCTCTCATGGGTTAATTTTACCTGTGCTTGAACGAGAGCAAGGTTAATGGTGAAAACAGAATGTATTTGCTGACCCACATCAAGTAGGCATATGGAATGTTCTGGAACAGATATAAAACCTTCTTTTTCCTCATCCTTGTTAAAGTTGATCTAACAAAACAAGAACAAAGAAATGGATTATCTGGGGACGAAATGCATTTAACATAACCTCAAACTTTTAGTTGTTAGAGTTAAAATTCATTTTAAGAAGATATTTTTATGGCACATTTTCCTCTGAGAAACTTTGTTATCTCTTTGGGGCATGTCAGAAAACAGACGATTTGCATTTATACTGATGCAGGGTGGAACTGGGCTTCTGGGCGGGAAGGTGGACAGGGACAGGAAAGGAGACCCACTCTGGGCTCAGGACATGGAAACCACAGGTGGAGGATGTCCTAGCTCAGCCCTTGATGGCGGTTATTCCACACAACAGACCACCCTCATGTGGGAGTGCCTCTGCCACTGGCCTGGGGCAAGGCCTTACTTTCATTTTCTAACAAATGTTTTTGACACATTTTTTAAAGAAATTCTTCCTAATTGGTGGTGGGTTAATGTTGTATGGCCGCAGTTATCTTGGAAACCTGACCATGTTGAATCTAGTTTGAGTGCCACGGGATCAGGGCTGTTAGAATCTGTTTGAGATGGCGAGGATCCTGCGGTCTCACGGATATTGAGTACTCATGGATCTTGCCCAATACTCATAGCAGGAATTGGTACTTGAGGGATTTGAACGTGGGCCATCCCAGTTTGAAAGCCCAAGCCTGGAACCGCTGTGTCTGACTGCTAACAGTGGGAAGGGTCTTTGGGCTTTAGACTTAGAAATCAATATGGAGGCTACATCACAGAATAGGCTATAATCTATTTTAAGATAGAGAAATATTTTCCACTAGAGAGAATTCAGAGAGGACAGGCGTTGTTGGGCAAAGCAGGAGCACAGGGAAGATGAGCTAAGCAGAAGCCTCCCATCCTGTTTCCCTTACTGCACAGAGGTCTGCAGGGCAGTTGGTTAGGTACCAGACAGAACGTGAAATTCTCTCACCATTGTGCCAAATCTAACCATTCCGATGGCATTTAGACATATTGATAAGTATTGAATAAATACCACTGTGCTCTATTTAGCAGGAAAATCATTTAGGAAAGATTCAGGGAAAAATAGCTGCAGATCAAGTAAATCTCTGCATTCTCACCTCATGGAACTGAGGGTTCATTCAAGAAAGAACCTCAAAATGCATGAGATACTTTAAAAATCCAAACCTTAAATTATTTAAAGAGAATGAAAAGCACACTTGAAAAAAAAATAAAGCAAAGTATGTGAAATATTGTCAGAATATACTTTGATATCCAAAGATTATTCAACGACTCCATGGCCCCTTAAGTTTCTGGGGCCAGGTCACCTCTGTGAATCCCATTGACTTCTAAATGGCTTGCTTCAGTGCCCCATGCTACATGCAAGAATGTGTTTTAACCTAAGATAGAACTAAATAAACAAAAAATATACAGAGCTTTAATTCAGTGATGGTACTGATTCTGTTGGCTCTCACCTTGAGAAGAGTCAAGCTGAGCGTGAGCACTCCCAGGGCCTTACAGCCCCAGCTCCTTGTGCTGGTCAAGGGGTCATTGTTTAGACAGGTGCATTCTGTAGTCACTCCCTCTCTAAGGACTGTGCATGCAGCATCCAGCAACCCCACGAGAACCTGCAGGGGGTTTGCTTGTTGGTGAGACCCAGGGCCCAGCGGATGCAGTCTTCAGAAAACTTTTTCTTGTGTTAGGTCAGACATTACTTCCTACCAAAAACGAGTTCTCTTTGAAATGATTAAAGATAGGAAAAGTTAATTGAAGAAGGTGGGGAAGAGTAGAGAAAGGGAGTAGATCTGGGGAAGAGGTAGAAATAATTTAAAGGATATTAGGTCGGTTTTTTTTAGAGAATTAGGGACATGAAAGAAGTGGATCTTGAATTCTTCACTATGTAAAAATCTATGTTCTTATAAGTGTCTTTATCTGATTTTTCATATCTATCTGCTAATTATCTATCAGTCAGTTTTCATCTATTTTATGAATAGTATGACGATAAAAGCTTACGACCTTTCTGATTTTTTTTTAAATTTCTGAAGTGTTCTGAGGGTCAGTTCCCGTGCAGTCTTAGCCTGTGGGCTCTTCACACTAGGGCAGCACTGCTTTCCGTGGCCTGGCCTGCCCTGGGCTGAGAAGAAAGGACCCTCTAGACTCTGCCAGCCCCGAGTCTCAGCCAGTGCCTGGAGACGGCTGGATAATGTATACTCATAGATGCAATAAAGCCAGGATCAAACTCGCAGATGGGATATCAAATAGGACTTCTTTTTTTTCAGGGATGTATTCAAATAGTACTCACAGAATTTTATTGCTTATGACATTTAAAAGCTGAGTGTATAGAGCACTAAAAATACACCACAGGGAACAATCCTATGCTGGCAGAAAAATGTTCGAGAGCTTCAAAAGGTCCCTGCTATTTTTAATTCCTACTCTCGCACTACCATAGAGTGAGTAATACCTTGCCGGTGCCACTATGGCAGGTGAAGTGGTGGCAAAGTTCCTTGGCCCGGGGAACCCTGGTCAATGTTCAGGCAATCGCCTGAGAGCTCCTCCTTCTTGGGAATGAACATCTCCAATGAGGGAAGATAGCAATTTTAAAGCTGGTGTGGATCTTTATGTGGGACTTTTCTGTTAGATTTTACTCTAACTACCCAAGAAAATCCTTGAAGGTTCTATGTGTAAAAAAACTAATTCTTTTTTTCTAGAAATTTCCTCTAAGACTGTTTGCCAGTGATACATCCTCCACTCTCCTCCTCCCCTGTCTGGGGGGAGTGTCACCACACTCCGCACTCCTGGCTGACCATGTGGGGGACGGGTCACCCCTCACTTCTGCACTGGTTTGCCAATACTCTGGCCATCACCGTCTTGTCCCTGTGTGACCACAGAGAAGCAGTGCCTTATCTTGAAGGGGTGCTGGGCCCTGAGCCAGGAAATTTAGGTTGTACCAGATGTTTGACTTTGGATGTCTCCTCTTCAAATCATTAGATTTTTTTTTTTTTTTTATATGTAGGATGCAGGTTCTGTTTTCTTCGCCAGGAAATGGTGAAAGGGATAAAAATTTAAATCAAAACATTTCTGCTGGCTGTCATGTCCTTATAGATACAAGAATTCATCTTCAGTTTTAAATGAAAAATGTACTTACATACTTCCATTGTTTCTGAAATTAACAATTTAAAATCCATCAGGGACTATGCTTGGTATCATGCCCAAATTTAATTGATTCTTAATTGTAATTTAACTGGAGATCAGAGATTGGAAGGATGTGGGGACTGCCACGCTCTCTCCTACGTGGGGACAATTCCAGGCTAGTGCCTCAGGTTAGGGCCTGTGCTCGGCTCTTTCCCACGTGCAGAGCTTTCTCCAGTCTAACTCTGATGTCAGTCCTCCAAACGAATACTGCAAAGCAAGCAGGGGCGCAGGGCAGTAAGGTTTTATCATTCTGGGAGAATTCACTTGCATCTTAAGAGCAGATTCATGGGCTTGAGGAAATGCAACCCTATTGTGTATCCACACAGCTGATGGGGTTAACGAGGGGATGGGGAGTTCTTCTCGCCATTTAAACAGGAGAGTCCTGACCCTGGGTCCCACCACTGAGTCCTCGAGTTAAGCTGTGTTCTGAACCTTAACTGCTCTGTACTGCTGCTCCTTACAGCTGCAGGGGCACCTTTAGTCCCTCATCATACCCAGTTAGTCCTGCACAACTCAAAGAGAAGAGATGCTCATCAAAGTTGACTTCACAGTGCAATATAATATGACAAGCTGAGGTCTACAGGTATTCTTAATTGCCACAGATAGACTGTGCATTGCTAAATATATCTCTGGTTTGAGTATTTACATAATTTTAAGCAAAATAATTCATAAATAATTAAAGACAAGCATCTCTACAACTACTGTATGCTTTAGCATAGTGTCATCTTCAAGGGGGAAAATCAATAGACTATTTGGACTTAGCTTTAAAAACAAGAAGCTTTGGGAAATGAGACCACAGACTTGCATTTAGGAACTAAGTACTAAAGAGGGCAATTTTATCTGTAATGCTATTGCTAAATGAAAATCAAAAAGGTCAGTTGCAGTGTACCCCAGGGAATTGAGATGATGCTCCAGGCAGGTTGCAGGTGCTGTGCTGGTCAGGGAGAGACCGTGTTCTAAAATGGACCTCCAGTCTCCCAAGGGAAGACTGCTCTTAGACCTGAGCTGACCTGAAGTCCCAGCAGGACCCACCTGCCTGTCCTCGGTCAGGTCTTGACCTGAGCCTGCCGGTGCGTTCAGGAGGGTGACAATGCCAAGTTGTGAACGACAGAACTGGCTGCAGCTCCGGAGCCGTTCTCCGCCCTCGCTGGCTGGGTGCACCCATAACGGTTTCCTTTTATAGCTTCCTGAGTTATCTGAAGCCAACTAACATCAATAAGTGACTGAAAATGCTACATAGTACTTTGATTGCATTTTTACTTTTCTGTTTCTGTTTTTAACAAACTTATCACTCAACGTGTTGGTGACTCTTGTTAATATTGAGATTAAAATTATCCTTGGCATTGCTTTTTTAAAGTTTATTTATATGTGTACACACACCACACACACACACACACACACACACACAGACATGGCTATATATAACTTCATTGGAAATTAATTTCCTGTCTATAACATGAGCAAAATTTTGTATATTTTTCTGATAACAAAAGCAAATAGATATTTCATGGTATTTCTATAAGAGATTAGCATGGGGTTTCTTGCCAGCTTATTTCTGTTAGGAGTGTTGGTTTCAGTGAATAAGATTTTTAAGGGTAGCTGTTTTCGAAAGCAAGATGACATTAATATGTTTCTTAGAAAGAAGGACTTTGGTTTGGCCTGAGTCATTACCTAATCTTAATTTTAATTTTCTCTAACATACAATAATTCTAGATTATTTTAATCACTTAAATGCCCCTCAAGAATGCTTGATTTTGAAACTTCCTTACAATTATCAGACTTCAATTAGTGATGTTTTCTAATTCCATTTTCATTAAAAGGAAAGAAAAAGAAAAATTTAAGTATAAAGTAATTGTTTTTTAAAGCAGTTCAACTGGTGACATTACTAGAAAATCCATTTTTTTTATTTTGTTGTTTCTGACTCTGTTCCTCTCATTCTCATTCTTTCTTTCTCTAATTCTGTATTTGCAGCAATACTAGTTTATTGTGAAATTTGCAGTATTTTGTTTAAGAATTCATACTTACTGATGAGGTTTCCTTTGTAGCATGTTAAATGGTCAATAGCACCATCAAAAATTGAATCCTATATTCTTCTAGTGTTGAAACGGTGTGTGTATAGCAACTTCAGAGATAGAGCACTGCGAAACAAGAACAAAGCTCTAGGTTCGATCCCCAGTGCTGAAGGAAAAAAAAAAAAAGAGGAATTATAAACCATAGTTGAAATCCAAATGAGTGTCCTTCAACGTAGTATAGGTAGATTCCTCTCAGTACTCCCTGAATCTAGGTATCTGATTTAGAATGGGCCTTAACCTTGTCAGTAAATGTAAAAGGCAATGTGTTAAGTGTGTGTAAGGTAGTCTATGGCTTGTATTAAAATACACAAGTAATACCTATGTCTGTGAGAATAATAAAAAGTCAATGATAACTAAAATAAAAAAGCTTGTGTGCTTCTCTCTCATTAAGAGGATAAATAGAAAACTGGCAACTATGTTTATTTCCTGGCCAGATAGGTTTCAGAGGTCAGAGATAAATATATTTTCCATTTATTTTATAATAAATGTTTAATAATATATGTTGAAGTTTGTACCATGTGTATGTACTACTTATTCCCCATAAATTAAGTAGTGTAGGCATCATAAAGTCTATGCCGAGGTAGAGACAGGCTGTGATATGGCAGTGGTGAAGGCCAAGAACAGGCACAGCACCATAACATTTATTGATTTAGCAGAGTTGAGACTCGAGTGTGGCATGTATAGTGTGGTGTAAAGATACTGGCTGCTTCAGAAATGACATTGTATTTTCATTTATTCCTGAACAGTATATTCCTTTCAATAAACGTACTATATATATTCATATGTACAAAAAAAAAAGAAGATAAAATCTATGTTAGCGCCTGATTCCTTAGCGCAGGGACTGCAATGGTGCCTCCATGCCCCCCCCCCCCAATGTTCAGTGCACATCCCTCCTAAACACTGTCTGAGGCTGATGCTGTGGTTCTGCATTTGAGCTCCTCTGTGAAGATCTGCACTGCACTGACAATCATTGTAACATACTTAGGTAAATATAAGTGTCCTCATGGCAGAAAGAAGTGGCTGTCTCAATGTTGATACTGTTTCAACAGATTTATCTGATTTCTTTGAGAATATGTAATCAGCTTTGTGCTTCCCTACCAGGAAGGTACATCTTATCATTTATCCTCCGTCTTCGCTGCAGTACGCGAGCTGGCATGGAGAGTGGAAGGTGCATTTTAAAAAGCTGCAGGGTGCTTTGAGAACACAGGAGTTTTAAAATGCATATGCAGTAGGGAGAGGAGCTAATGAAGGTGCCAGGGAGAGGACACAACTGAAAGACGGCTCTTTCCTTTTCTTCTTGGTGGGGAGGTCATCTGAATTCTTACAGAGTATCCCTTTAAGCTAGCAAAGATGAAAGAAAATAATTGATAGGGCTTTACATAAAAATAATTCTCAACTATCCATTAAATTCTATGAAAGTTCAAATAATGGAAGAGTCGATGTCAAGAGCACACCTCGGCAGTTTTGTGTTGATGATTACACTTCTTACACCAGCACACTAGATGTGTCCTCTTCACAGTATGAGTGAGGAGGCAGAAATGCCTCGAAAATTAAAGTGGCCATGTTCGGGGGCACACCCTGTAATCCCAGTGGCTGGGGAAGCTGAGGCGGGAGGATCACAAGTTCAAATCCAGACTCAACACTTAGCAAGGCCCTCAGCAACTGAGCAAGACCCTGGCTCAATAACAAAAGTATGGGGATGCGGTTGAGTGGCTCAGCACCCCTGGGTTCAATCTCTAGGGAAAAACAACAACTTGGAAGTATATCTTCGTTTTCTAGAAGATAAAGCTTTTGAAGATGATTCCGAAATGTCACTGTTCTGAGAAAACAAGAGATGGATCAGTATTGACCTTTGGTTGGGAGACCAGGGACATTGAGGACTTTGGCACCCGCATGGCTGATGAGTGTGTGTTAGGACCCAGGGCTGCTCCTTGTGCAGTGCTGTGGGATCACTTCATCCTCATGCCCTTTAGGACACGGTGGTCATACCTTCCCCCACGTGGGTTGCACTGGGTGTCCCCGAGTCGGGCACTGTGCTGGGCAGAGTGGACAGGTTGGGGGGTGCTGGCTGAGGCAGCACCTCGCACAGGGCCCTGTGCTCTGCGGAGAAGGGGTGTGTCCACCAAGCTTTGATGACACAAGACAGGAGTGCTCCTGTGTGGCCCTGTGGTCCAGACAGAAATGTCCATCGCTCCCGAGAAGAGAATGCGAGAATGAGCTAACGTGGGCAGCGGGAGGACGGCCCGGTCTTCTGACCTCGGACAGCATCCCCACAGCCCCTGTGGCAGCAGAGAGTAGGGCAAGCACAGGGACCGGTGCCCAGCCGGCTCCAGAGCAGGGGAGCCAGGAAGGTGCCATAAGGCAAAGGGAGCAGGACAGGCACCGAGTGATGACAGGTGGACACGGGTGACGGCGAGGACCCGGAGGAGACGGCGAGCGCGCACAGGAGCTGTGATGCAGGGCCTGGGAAGAGGCTGGTCGAGGACAGATCCAGCTCTTCTGGTGTCGCTGACGCGTGTCAGAGCAGTCCGTGAGCCCTGTGACACGGAAGGAGGGAGTTGCACATGCCCATGCCCAGGGAGCTGGCCAGTCGGCAGCGGGGCTCCCAGGGGAGTGGGGACGAGGAGCAGCAGTCTGCCTGGTTTTGACGTCCATGTCGGTGGGCACTGGACCTCTGTGCGCTGAGCCCGGAGGAGAAGCCAGAGGACACAGGGCCAGCAGGGGGCAGACTGCCCAGGGCCTGGCAGTGGTGTGGGAGTGGACAGGAGGTCTGCACCTCGCAGGGGAGAGAGAGTGTTGGAGGAGGGAAAGTGCTGCTTAGAGGGCAGGGGGCCTCCCGCAGAGCTCTCTCCAGGGCTCGGGGCCCTGCAGTGCACCCGCAGCAGGGGGACACAGAGCGCTGAGCCTCAGCTTGCAGCTCCTCAGAAAAGCCCACAGCAACCAGCTGGTAAAAACAGCTGGCCCGGCCTCCGCCCAGGGCTGGTGGCACTCAGATGAGGGGACTGTAAGGCCCTTCGGCCTCATTTTTTGCCTCAGAGGAAAAAGATCCATTGAGATGTGATTAGAGATTTTAAAATTTATGACTTTAAATGAGAGTCCATTCAAACCGCGGTTATCTCACATTTTTGACTATGATTCATTCAACCAGAGGTGACTGATACAAGTAACAAATATTTACCCAACTGCCAGACAACCGTCACAGGAAAAGGTGACTGAGCACGCTCCCACTTCTTTCTTTCTTTCTTTTCATCAGACTGTGAGACCTAACATATCAGGGTTCTTTCTGTTTAATTAGTTATCAATTTCTCATCTGAATTTACTTTCATTTACATAAAACAACTCTTGGGAAAATAATATTTATATTCTTCCAAATGATTTATCAAAATATACATTTTTTTTACAACTGTAAGCCATTTCAGTTTGGGGAGTGAAGACAATATTTATGTTAGCAATAAATTCATGTTTTGCTACTTATGCATGAATGACCATATCTCACAAGCACAACCCAAACTTTTCTGAAGTTTTAAATTGAATGACACTTCTTCCAAAGGCACATATCTGCAGATGAGAGGAAGGTTTTGGTTCCCTGCAACTATCTATATTACGTATATAACCAGCTCATCATATCAGATATTGTGTGGCTAATCTCACTCAAGTCAAAGGACACTGCCGAATGTTAAATGATTGAGCTGTCCCAAAGTGGAGGAGCTGGGTCAAGTGTGCAACTCTCTCTTCTATTTTAAGTAGACATTATTTAATCAATGTTTAAAGGCACTTTTATAACTATCATGTTAGAATAATATATATTATTTCCACATCTAATTTCATCAAGTTGCAATTAATGCATTTATGCTAAGTTAATTTAGCATGCTACAGTGATGTGGCCATGTCAATGTTCATAGCAGCTCAATTCACAAAAGCTAAGCTATGGAAACGACCTAGTTGTCCTTCAATAGTTGAATGGATAAAGAAAATGTGGCATATATACACAATGGAGTACTACTCAGTTATAAACAAGATTGACTTGATGCCATTTGGCCGCAAATTGATGAATCTTGAGACTACTATGCCAAGTAAAGTGAGCCAGTTCTCAAACAACCGAAGGTTGAATGTTTTCTCTAATGGGTGAAAGGGAACCCACAATAAGGATTGGGGATGAAGGGAAGAATAGAAGTGTGGTAGGTTACAAAATGGGGAATGGAGGGAAGGGAAGGGGTATAAGCAAAGGAAAGAGAGTGGAGTGAATTTGACAGAGCTTTCCCATGTACAAATATCAAAACTACACAGTGAACCTGCCATCGGTACATCCATAAGAATGGGACTCCAACTAGAATAAGCTATATTCCATGCTTATATAATCAGATCAATATGGATTCTTCCATCATGTATAACTAAAAAAACCCAATACATATAAAAAAAAACTTAAAGAAATACACCATAATCTGTATTCTGCCAATTTTTAAAAATTTACATAAAGTGTAGATTCTTCTTCTTCTTCTTCTTATTATTATTATTATTATTATTTGGGAACTTCTTACCCCTCTTCTGGCAGAGAACTAAATTAAGACCCATTGACAGTGATGTTGAAGAAATATAATAAAATGTATTTCATTTAATCTTCTCAGACTTTCCTTGTTTGACAATGTTCATGAAACTTTTTCATAAAGAATTTCACTGCACACACTGTGTTTATTAGCCATTCAGAGGGTCGGGGCAGGATGTGTGAGCAAGGCCCAACCTTGCACTTGGAAGAGCAGAGGCCTGCAGACTCGCGGTTGCCCCAGGGCCTGGGACTCAGGGCAGGCATTGGCTGGAACTTGGGTCTTCTCTACTTGCTCTACCCACAGTGGCGCCTCTGTGCCCCTCACCTTATCAACGTGGCCCTGAATTGCTGTGCTTAATTGCAAAAACTCGGGTGTGACACATGCATTACAACAAAGAATTATAAATCTAATGGCCACCATGCAAGGTGGCATGTGTCTTGGAGAAAAACTGAGCATTTTACTTCTAGCCATGATGACGTGTCACCCCAAGCACCTGAGGCTCACTACACAGGCCTCGAGGTCAATCACTCCCTGTGCAACCCCAAGGTGGGTGCACTTCCCTCTCCTGGGGGCTGGAATACCAAACACAGGTCCATAGGTATGCACACTATTTATTTACTTACCCAGCTCTTCACTTTTATTTTACAAATAATCTATTCTTAAATATTCACAACTACCTGAACTTTTTAACATTTTATTCTTTCTAAAAAAAATTAAAATAGGGTCAGTTGTTCCAATGCAGAACAAAAATAATTTTTTAAAAATGATCAAGGAAAAAAACCTAAAGTTAAGCATAGCATAAAACAGATTTATGCCAAGATATACAATGTCATTAATTAATGAAAGCCAGGCCTTGTCATTGTTCCTGGAAGGGGCCCATGGTGACGTCAATCGGAGTTCTTAGTGAGGAGGGCAAGAGTTTAGACACTGCAAAATCACATTCCTTTTTTAAACCTCAATAATACAGCAAAAACTTGAGCATCTTGTTTCATCTTTCTCTCTCTTTCTACCCATGAACGTATGATTTCAATTCTCAAAATAGATTTAAAAATACAAAGTATAAAATAGTAGTAAATAGCAATTTGGTATTTTTTTTGTGTAGATGTAATATTGGAAGGTAAAATGTTTAAAAATGGTACTTAGGCTGAACATATTGTCTAGGTAGTGACATATTATAACCATAAACATGATGGTAAAAATGAGCCTTAAGATTGGTGACTGAGGATTGCTCAAACCGACTGATACATGATGCCCTGTGAAATAACACCAGGTAAATCATTTAATTTGGTGACTAAAGATGATGAGAGAGGCCGGATCCAGGATCCACAGACCTACAATAGCCCACCCTCTTTTTAAAGATACTCCTATCAGTAGCTGTGGAGGAGTCATTTATTTTCTTAGTAGGTCTTATCCATTGCTGATTTATCTTGTGGAAATGGATTCAATCAGTATCTTCCCAGATCAGGACCTACACAAATAAAGAATAATGGCATGCTTGGCAAAATTCTGTTGGTTTCATCTCTTTTCCATTCTTGTTTTTCCTTTCCTAATTGAACACTTAAAATTTGTTGGATATTATCAAAGGGGACCTCGTCACAATAGAAATAAAGCAAGCCGAATGTGAATTTCATTCTGCCACCGCTGATCCTGAAGTCTCTTCCTCTGCATGCTGGGATGGAGGAGGCAGCTGTCTGGGTCCTCAATGCCCTGGAAGGAAACACCTGAGGCCAAGCCTGAAACAGAGGCATTTCAGGAAAGCCCGGCTTGCTTTAACTCCTGCCTGGCTTTTAAAAATTGTCATGCCAAAAGAGAAGTCCTAGTCAAAGAGAGTAGAGAGATCAGTCAGGCATTAGAAATGTGAAGGAGGATCCATTTCTGGGGTTTGCTATGGGAAACAGGCAAGTAAGAAGAATAAACAGCCTGTCCCCTTGGCCTTGGCCCCAGTGCCCTGCAGCTGCTTCCAGCCCTTGGTGCTCAGGAGATAGCTGCCATTACCTAGCACCCGCCCTCCTGTCCTGTACTGCCTCCTCCCTGCTCCTTCAGTCTGGGAGATAGGCTTCCTGCTGCTTGGAAGGAGGGTGGCCCACTGCCCCAGGCTTGGAGACTGCACCTGTGCCATCAATCCCCGGGAAACCACTTGAAGTGGTTCCTGTTGTCCTCTAGGGACTCAGGATGAATCATCAATGGATATGGCTGGACATTGAAAGAGTGTCTATAAGGTGGTACAGGAAATGTCCCAAGTCATAAAGCAAAGAACCGAGATTGACAGGACAAGATCAAAATTCGGAGACTGCCATCAGCTCAGGAGCTTGACATTTGCTGAAAGATGTTCCATAAGGAAAGATCTGAGAACACGTGAGTAAATAATTTTTAAAATGTAGAAGAAAAGCTTCATGTGCTAAAGATAAACTCAAATGTGCAGATTAAAGAGCTAATTAAATATTGAAAGGCATGAATGAAAAGAGACCCACAATTAGCAATACAAAAATGAAAAACTTAAGAAGGACTAGATGAAGGTGACTTGCAGAGTCAGAAGAACTAGATTGAAAAGTCACTTCTCAGTAGCCATGCTAAATGCAGAAAGCAAAAGAGAAATCTCTTCACATTGGAAGAAAAATTATTTTGAGGCTATAATCCATTAAACCTAGCAGCATGAAGATATTTTTAGACATGCGAAGGCCTTTAATTGTGCAAACCAGACATTGGTTAGGAGCAATCAGGCAAGGAGTCATTACAAAGACCTCTGTCAGAACAAGGGCAGCGGGTAATGGTGAGACGGTAAGCATCAAAGATCAGAGTTAAGTCTAAATAAGTGGAGGGAAGATTTTACAGTGGATTAGTACCAATCCTGAACCAAGACCCGGTATAATGAGAACGGGAAGCTACGACAGGCAAATGGAAGGAAGATAACTGATAGGCTAAATTCTCATGCCATGAGGGTTTTTAGGGTGGCTCCAGAGGCTGATTGATTCTGATCATTACTTTAGAAAGGTTTAATATTTTTCATAAAATTAAATTTTAATGCCTATAGAGTTACGATGTGGAGCTTCGAAGACTTTGATGGAAAGAACCACAGCCGTGGAGTGGTGGCCGGCAGGTGGGAAGGAGAAAGCACCCATCCAACAAGGGCAGGGTCAGGTGGAGCCCATCCAAGCCTGTCCGCAGTCCCTGGGTCAGCGCAGCGTCCTTGCTAGGACGACACTCTAACTGGACACGGGAGACTTGGGATGTGTGTGGCCTGAGTGTGGCAAACATTCACTTCCACTTGTTAAACCATCCTGGCATTAAAGTGAGTGTGGAAAGCCAGAAGACTCAGGAAGGAAACGTGGGGCACAAACACTCATGGCGGTGGTCCTGCTGCGGAGCAAGGCCGTGCTGCCCCTGGTCTCCATGAGAGGGAGCGTGTGCCCCGCAGCTGCTCCGAGCCCCTTGGTGCTCAGGAGATAGCTGCCATTACCTCGCACCTGGCCTGCTGCCCTCATGATCTGGGGAAAGAGGAACTGGGAGTGAGCAGGCAGCAGACCTCTCAGGCCTGAGGTTCATGTTCATGAACACCTCCTCCCACGGGGAGATGACGCAGACATTGGAAACACTTAGGGCGGACCATGGGGAAATGATCGTAGCGATAATGCAATGGGGCTAATGATGGCGAAAATGACCCATGATCCTTAAACACGTATCAGGGTGCCAGGGGGTACTCTGAGCCCCTTACAGGATTGATGGGCTTTGTTCATAAAACCGGGAGCTCAACTCTGAGACCACAAGCAGCTGAATGCGGAGGGGGAGCCCCAGTTCCTGTCCATCACCGGGCAGGGCTGTGACACTGCTCGGCTTGTCTTCTCTGTGTGGGAGTTAAGCTCTTTTGCTGTAGCTCTTGAAGCTTAAAACAATAGCCCCCTTTTTTTCTGTAAAGAAACAGAAATGAATCCAATTTTTTGAGCCAAAGTTCTTTAATAATCAATTCCTGAGAGTGAAGCAGATTTAGAAGTTGTTTACAATAAGCCAAATACCTTATCAGTGAGAAAACTGAGGCCGAGAGGCTAGGCAGCCTGCCAAGGGTCACAGAGGAGGGACATGGAGGAGCAGGGTGGAGCCCTGGCATCTTGGCCCCCGACCCCGGGTTCCAAATGCCACCCACTTGAAATGCACATTCTTGGCAGGGTTCATGGAGCAGGCCCATGGGAGTTTGCACAGAGAATCTCAATGACATTCTGGAGCACATGGGCAGGGTGGATTCTCTGTCTCTGCTGAAACACACAGAAAATCCATGAACTGATTTCTCCCGATTCTACACCCATGAACACAGGCATCACCATGCGTGCATGCATACCCACAGACCATCCAAATAACTAGAGTTTCCCAAGCAGGCAAACTGAAATTCATATGCATTCTGATATAAATGATCACTAGTCGGTCGGGCATTACTTCACACAGGACCTTGCTGCTGTGGTTCAGATGACAATTTTCGTCACCTGAGATGCAGGGCTGAAAGAGTGACACAGTGGGAGACTGGCAGGAAGTGAGCCCTGGGCTTTTAAGATCCTATGAGCAGTAAATTGACATGAAAGAAAACAGACAAAGCAAATACAGGGGAAATTAAATAAAAGTCAAAAAACAAAAGAGAAGGCCTGGTAGGTAACCGATTAAAGCTCCTTCTTCAAATAGTCAACTTTTAGCATATCTGATGAAACAGATAGATAATAGATGATTGACAGGTACGTTACAGACAACGGATCAAACGAAGTACCAATGGAAAGAAACAAATATCTTTCTTAGTTAAAGACAGGGAGATTTTTAGAAGTGGATATGATAGAGTACACTGTTTATGCAAAAAAATTTGGTAAACTAAGATGCATGATTCTCCTGAATCAAAAATACAAGGGAGCAAAGTCCAAAGGCACTGGTCACAGACGCTGGAAACCCTGTCAGGGTCCCCACCTCAGCCATCAGCAGGACAAAAGTCTCACTCGTGTCAAAAGAAAACTCTGAGGAAAAGACACTGTTCTGGTTGCTGTTAAATAAGCGTTTTTCCCAGGTTTAGGGGAAGAAGTGTCAGAACAATGGACGATGAGTCACCTGGCCAGACACGAACAGGTACTAAAAGAGAGAAATGGGCAATGTGGCATCAGCTCTGAAAGAAGCCAGTCGGTCAGCCAAGTGAAGCAGGTCGCCCAGGGCTGCGCTGTGCAGCTCCGATGCCCCAGGCTTGGCTCTGCACTTGGCTTCAGCGGGTTGGAAGAAAGCTGGCTGAGTCCTCCTAGAGAGCACGGGCAGATTACCCTATGTCCTGAGAAAAAGGTAATTTATGTAAGTGCGTTGCACCATTTACAAGGCAATTTCCATCTGGATTACAGAGCCAAAATATGAAATAATTATCAAACCATTGAGAGAACAAGGCAAGACATTAACCCTGAAGTCATAAAGGAAAAGCCTACATTTAAGACAAAATGCTTATTAAGGAAAAGCCTGTCAACAAAAACATAGCCAAGTGAAAAATAATTAATACAGAAAAAGACTTAAAATATACAATAAGAGATGACACTACAGAATATATAGCGAACTTCTACAGTTCAGAAAAAAAGTCAGTTAGAAACCTTTGTAACAATATAGCCAGGCAATTAAAAGAAGATACACAAATACTAGTGGAACTATCTTATTCAGGAAATTTGCCTGATTAAAATCAAAGAAAGCAAAGTTAGATAACAATAAGGTATCGTTTCTGTACATTACACTGTCGAAAATCAGAAGAGAAATAAGTCGCAGTGCTAAAGACAGTAGAGGGATCCTTGACATGCCAATCTTTCCCAGATGTCAGCCTGACAGAAACCGGGCAACTTAAAATGCAGAAGTAATTCCATACCAAGCAACTTAATTCCTAGAGAGCCTTACACAACATGCTCATAGTCCTGCAAAAATAGACACATAAAATGCATTCATTGCATTATCAGTTCATCAAACATAAGTGGGAGAGGCTGATGCCTGTCAACGGGGGAGTTTTTAACTGAGTTAAGGCACACTCTCCTGCTGAGCAGGATGGACCTACAAAGGAGATCAGTGCACTGCTGCTGTATCACTAAGGGTGAAGAGAAGCAGCAAATCAGAATATAAAATATTAAAAACAACATGTCAATAAATGTACAAAAATCTACACATTTTATTTAGTTTGGGGTACTGGGGATTGAACCCTGGGCCTTGTTCATGGTAGGCAAGCACTCTACCACTGAG
This sequence comes from Urocitellus parryii, assembly GCF_045843805.1. Classification (NCBI taxonomy): domain Eukaryota; kingdom Metazoa; phylum Chordata; class Mammalia; order Rodentia; family Sciuridae; genus Urocitellus; species Urocitellus parryii. The sequence continues at coordinate 61,795,826 of NC_135544.1, read as the reverse complement.
CCATATCCCTGCCCCCCCCCAAATCTATGTACATGCATAGGAAACATGCACCCAAAGGAGAAAGCATTGTATAGCTCAGGGCTCCCCTCCAGGGGAAAGACCTGAGTGGGGCTTGGTGGTGGGACAGTAGACAATGAAAGGCTTTCTCATCTTTTACACACAATTCTGTATTGCCTTCTTATTTTGCTATTAAATAGTACCTAATCCTAGTACAGACTTTACTGCATGTAATAGTCCTGGTGTCTTTGCAAGCACTTACTATATTTTTCAGTTAGGAAAACAAGAATCCAAGACTTATATGCCCTGTTTTTTCTAAGCTACATTTGCTGTAGTGGAAAACAGACAGATTTTCACCCGGATTCTTGGCAGCCCAACCAACATGTTCACACCCTTCTTTCCCAGGGATTGACTTGAGTAAAATAAGTAGCAAGCATCACTGGACATGATTGATTTCTTATTAAGATAAAGGGACACCTGGCTACCTAGGTGCTCTTAATTTAGAAGAGCAATCTTTTATTGACAACGTATTTTCATGCTTCAAAAGGATCTTGAAATATTTCATATATCTAAATGAAAGTACCTTGCTGAAATTGCAGGTGAGAGATGGAAACAAAGTTCACATGTGACAGAGAGGAAGAAATAACCTGTTCTATTTCATCCCTCCTTCAACTGACACAGAGAATGTTGATTTCTATATATGGGGCTGTTAGTGGAGAGCTCAGCACAATGCTTAAAGTCTATTTTGGTCTTACCTCTTTTGGAATTTATGTCTCTGAAGGCCATCTTCTTTCTGCTCCCATCTTTGATAACCTACCATCTGTTTCTTTGCTAAAATAGAATATAAAAGAGTGAATGTCAACGGATGGAATCAATGAATAAAACAAGGTTGTGTCTAAACAAATAATGTAAACACATTTAATTAAGTTAGACTTCATGGGTTGCTAATTAACGGCTTGACTAAAATAACCAGAGAGCTTTAGGAAACAACTGGGTGTTTTCTTTGAAAACTATTAAAGTGATTTGTGTGCATTGACATAAGCCCTAAAGAAAGTATATATCATATTTCCAACTTCAAGAAATTTGGATTCAGCATCTTTCAACAAAAGACCTGATTATGTGCTTAAGACATTTCCTAAAAGAGATAAAAATAACAAATTGTAAGATGTATGATTCTCAAGGCAAACTGCCTACATATATTTTTAGCAATGCACTAATATCTACTTCAATTACAATTTCTTAAAAATAATTTTTAGTTGTAGATGGACACAATACTTTTATTTATTTATATTTATGTGGTCCTGAGGATCAAGCCCAGTGCCTCACCCATGCTAGGTGAGTGCTGTACCACTGAGTCACAACCCCAGACCTCAATCACAAATTTTTAAATTAAAAAAATGTTTTAAAGCATGTTTGCACACAGTAGTCTATGTGAATGTACTGAAGCCTAACTTACAGAGCTGATCAAATGTCAATTTATTCAAGAAATAAAATGCTTTCTACTAAATAAATTTGCTCTACACTCTCAGCTTTTTAATAAGGACACACACTATTAACTGATTGTCTCAGCTTATATAGTCATTCTCATTTCTAGGATCATCTGCACATGGAAGTTCACCTTCACGTAGTTCCGGATGGTGACAGATCATCGTCACACGTTTAGCTTTCAGAGACATTTTCAGAGAGCTCATGGTGTTGGAGACACAAACTAACCCATGAAACAAAACACAGGTCCTCTGTCCTCTCCTGGCACAGGACACGGGGAGGGTTGTGACCAAGCGCCAGCCAGCATGGCCACCTGGGCGTCCCCACGACTGGAGGGCTCTCCCCCTGGCCTCCTCCTGACACACTCCTGGTGCCCCTTGCCACACCACATTTGCTCTACTTTGTCCTGACCAAATCACCAGCCACCAGAAGCAAAGGCTGTCTCTCCAGTGAGCCTCTTGTCTCAGGAAGCACTTACCAGGATGACCAGACCTGCTCCCTCTGCAAGGAATTGAAGAGGCAGCCATTGTTTCTCACAGCGGGAATCCTAAGGTGGACATTTTCATTTCTCAGAACTGGCTTCTGATGACACAATGGTCCAAGGTGGCTTTAGCCCTTTTACTGTCCGCATGTTTGTGAACATGCCAAAACAAATTTCTGTTTTGTAAGTACGACGTAGCAGAAGGGTCCCATGTTCTGGTAGTAAAGAGGATAAATTCCAACACTGGTCAAAGAACTATGCATTTGGCTTCTGTTTCACCATCTGTAACCGCAAGGAGACGGCTGGCTGGCTGTGGTTGCTGTGATTGCACATGGACTCAGACATCACCTGGCTCAGAAAATACCTCCTCTGCTTCCTGTTGGAGTCCAGGAAAGCATTGACTGCTTTAGTTAGGCCTGCTTTTCCTCGCCCTTCATCTCCTTTACTTCTTCTTCTTTCTAGTTTTGTTCGTTTTGTTAGTGTGTGTGTGTGTGTGTGTGTGTGTGTGTGTGTGTGTGTGTGTGGTACTCTACCTCCCCAGCCTTATTGGTTTTATTGTAAGACAGGGTCTCACCAAATCACCCAGGCTGGGCTCAAACTTGCCATCCTCCTGCCTCAGCCTCCCCAGTTGCTGGGATTACATGCGCCTTGGCACCTGGCTTTCTTTCCAGTTTTCAGTAAAATGGTGCATTTGCAGCCCCTGATGGTACTAATGTTCTTAAGGATGCCTTTTATATTTCTATTTTTACTTTTTCAAACACGTAAACACTGCAAAATACAAAGTATTCTTGTGTACCCTGCCTCCACTTCCTCTAGTGATCACACCTAAGACAATTCTGTCAGAATGGAGGGGACGAGGAAACTGACAGGGGTGCCCAATGCTTTTATCACTTACAATCCTTAGTCAAATCTGGGCAAATTTCCAGGGCAGGAAAGAACTGGAGACTGCACAGGTGCTGCATCAGGTAGATCCTTGTGTAGACCTGTCCCCTGGGCAGCAGCTCCGGGTTCCCTGGTCTCTCAGAGGGTCACACCTTGAAGAACATGTTACAGAAGGCCCTTGGTGTGGGACTGTGTGGTCCCCTCACAATCACACCTCAGCTGTGCAGTTACCATGGCGACAGAGCTAAGGTTGATCCCTCCTTGGTGCGACGCGCCTCCTGACTGGTAATGTGAACCGCCACACCTCGATCAGGGCATATCTGCCAGGTTTCTCCACTCCACAGTTACTTTTCTATTTGCAATTAGTGGAAATACGGTGAGCCCTACTGTGAGATTTTTGTAAATACCCTGCTTCTCATCAAACTTTCATTCACTGTGTTTAACGGGCCCTCATGCTGCTTGCCTGGGACAATTAGTGTCATTGTGTTTGCAAAATGGTGGTTTTTTTTTCTATTTCCATCATGCCTTTGACGATCAGTAATTCAGATTCTATTTTATATAGGATTTTCCCATCTCCTCATTAATTTGTGTGGGAGCATGAGTGGCAAACTGTTTATTGGTTTCTGAAACTGTGGCAGATTTTCTACAAGTGACCCTGTGTCCTCTTGATGTGCCCCACAATTTTTTGAAGCACTTCTTGCTGTCTAACCCCAACATGAAATTCAGACTTCCTTGTGTTTCCCCATCCCTGGAAGCCATCACGTACCCAAGGAATCCCTGTTTCTTTTCTTTTATTCGAGGATTAGATTCATAATCAAGATCTGGGCACAGCTTCAGTTGGCGCCTTATGTAGACCCGAATTTGCTTGTGGGGACCCATGTTTCATTGTTAACAGACCCTCTTAGCACACAGACTTGGGGAGGAGGTGTACTGGTCTTACAGGGTGACCTGTGCCTACTCTTTCCTATAGCTCTGAGTTCAGCTGCCACCTCTGACTTGAGTGAACAACATGGAGTCCGTTTCCTTCTTCGTCCTCCTTATTTCATCTCCCTTCTTGCGCTGAAAAGTCTGGTTTTCTTTATCCAATGTGTATTTATTTATTTTCTTTTTTTAATATTCATTTTTTAGTTGGACACCATACCTTTATTTTGCTTATTTATTTTTATGTGGTGCTGAGGACCCAACCCAGGGCCTTGCATGTGCTAGGCGAGCAGTCTACCACGGAGCCACAACCCCAGCCCCTATTTAATTATTTTCTAGAAAATAGAACACACAGTCATTTAAGAATTACTAATCTATACCCCAGTGAAAAATAAATTTGTCATGTAGAGTGCAATATTTCTTCATTCCTGCTCTCAATTTCCAATAGTCGAAACAGTGTTATCCAAGTTGTTCAGACTTTGCTGTCCTTATGCTGTATATTTGGGAAACTCTGTTATTCTTAGTGCTCCAGTGGGCCCTGGCTGATTATTGTGTGGGTCTGAGGAGATGAGATGTCACAGCAGTACCAGGGACAGAGCCTTGCAAACAGCAAACGTGGAGGACAGTCTGAGATCACCCTCTGCTCTTCCCTTGGCTTCTCAAAGTCTTCCCCGCACCTCCAGGGCAACCCTTCTCCTTGGCTTTGGCTCATGGTTTCTATCTTTTCTTTTTTTGTAAGTAAGTATGCACCTGTGTATTCGTGTATTTCCTGTTTTACTGTACAATTGGTAGATTACTATTTGTGCATATGAATACACACATACACACATGCACATCTAAAGCTAGACCCTGAAAGACTCCCTATCAATTCTTGGAGAATTTCCTCATTTATTTAGTACATTATTCTCTTCTTATTCATTCACTCTTTCTTTCTTTTTTTTTTTTTTAGTATGCTATAGGTTATTTCCAATACTTAACAGTTACAAAAAAGTTTGTATTTTTATATTACTGATATTTTATCTTCAGTGGAAATTCCTAAAAATAGCATTGATGGGTGACAAAAAATGGCATATGTAGTTTTGTTAGACATTTTAATCTAGCCTCTTAAGAGAATTTAAATTAAATTCCTCCTTGAAGATTTTATTGCACTATATAAATGATAATTTCTTCACAAATTTAGATGCCCAATGTTCTCTTTTCTCCCTGAAGATCCTATATTGGTTGATTTAATAGAATGCAAGGGTTATGTTTATGATACTCTGTGTCACTCTCCTATAAGTATGCTTAGTTATGCAAATGAAGTAGAAATGTCTTGTCAGATATAAAAATTCATCTCTGTCCTAAGTTCATTATGAAAAATGTCAGTTTATATTGCCAGAATTATATCCAATACTATTCTTAGAATATATTTTTCAAATACCTAACCTTTTGTGCATTTCAAATATACTGGCCTTTAATTTTAAACTTTCCAAACTCAGTTTCTTAGGTTCATATAACTTTACTAAAAATTCACATACATTTTATGTTTAATAGTCAGATAACTTGTCAATATTTTATCTAAATATATGTACACACAAAAGATCCTTGCTTGTCAATAATAAGAATTCAAAGACAATGAAAACAAATAACTCAAAGAAATGTCACACCAGGAACACTTCCATTCATTGATGACTGGAATACCAGGTGACATAACTCTTTGAAAAACAGTGGCCAGTTTCCTACTAAAAGAGCACACACTTATATCACCTAGTGTTAGTACTTAGTGGTAGTTACTTGAGTTGAAAACTTATATCCACAGAAAACTCTGCACACGGATATTTGTAGCAACTGGATTTGTAATTATCAAAATGGGGAAGCAGCTGACATGCCCTTCAGTGGGTGAAGAGGTGAGTCAACTGTGACACACTCGGAGGATGGGACTGTGTCCAGCACAGAGAGGATCTGCTCTCCCACCATGAGAAGCCAGGCCTTAAGCACACAGGACTAAGTGACGAAAGTCAATCTTAAAATCTTTAGGGCAGAAAACTCTTCTGAGTGGTGTTAAAATAACGGGTCCAAGCTCTATCCACTTGTCCAAACCCACCCAAGGCCCAACCCCAGCTGTGGGTGGTAGTGGTGTGCCAACACAGCCTCCGACAGGGGAGCGATCCCCACTGTAGCGCCGATGTCAACAGGAGGGCAAGTTGTGCCTATGTGGGGACAAGGGCGTAGGAGGACTCTGTGTCTCCTACTTATGATTGTTGTGAACCTAAAACTACTCAACACAGTTATGGCTGTTTGCTGCCAGGAGAGCTCCATTTCTGGAAAGACAGGGTGAGGAGCTCCCCAGTGAAGCAATCACAGACCCTAAACAGTGTCAGAGTTGGGAGAAACCACTGGGCGTGTGTTCAGTTGTACGAGATGCAGAGCACACGTGAAGAGCAGCCACTCGAGCGCGTCTTCCTGTTCAGAACAGCAAGGCTGACCCTGGGGCTGGCTCGTCCCCCTCCCTCCCACTCCAGCTCCACATGGGTGAGTGTGGGGACGACATGGGCTCCCTCTGTCCACAAGTCACAGTCTCACGGCTGTGACTCCCCCACGTGCTGAGGTGCAGAGCTTCTGCTTGGTGAGTGACGCCTGGAGGTCCAGGGTGCCCTTCCTTCCTCTGGCCCCACTCATAGGTACAGCCTCTCCCCCAATCCAGCACCTTCCAGGAGAGGTGGAGGCTCCAGGCCCAAGTGGACGAGTTCAGAAGAACTGAGACGACGGTCATTGTCCATGCTGTGACCACAAAGGCAGCTGTTGCTCAGAGAGAAGAAGACCCCCATTCCAACTCCAAACTCGGAATCTGTCCCTCAGGACTTTCAGCTATGAAAGAGGCAGTTCCTAATACAGTCAACTTTGAAGCTCTCCTCCCAAAGAACTCACGTTATTTGTACCAGCAAGGGCAAGTTCAAGGCCAAGGCAGCTCTCCAACACAAAAGTTCGTGTTGATAAGCAGTAAAGACAAGATGGGTAGCTCTGGGGGAGATAGAATGGGTGTGTGGGGTGGTTATGCATCACATAGACCAGAAAAGAGCAGATGAGAAGAGCCGTGTGTGCCATCAGCAAGACAGACAGACAGACTGGGAGATCAGGGAAAGAGACAGAAGAAGAGATCCCCTCGAGTCCCTGAAGTGTCAACATGACTGCATGCGTGCCAGGGGGTGCACCTGCTGGGGGGCAACCTCACGACTCACACTTCAGAGAACACGGTCCTCAGTTAAGTCCTCCATCCAGCTCAGTAGGCAGGTAACAGCAGACTGTAGGGTGGCACATGGTCATAGGGACTGTGACATACAGAGAGTGGAAGTTTCAAAACAGGATGAGCAGAGCTTGAGAGATCTATGACACCACCCAGCACACCAGTGTACGGGGTACTGGAGAGGATAGACAGAGAAAGGGGTAGGAAACATCCAAGGAAATCATCTTCCTGTTTTGACAAAACAAAAACAAATAAACAAACAAACAAAACCCCCAAAACCTTAATCAGCACTTCCAAAAAGCCCAGTAATTTCCAACTATAAAAATGCAAGGATTCTCAGCTAGTTACAACGTAGTACAACCCTGAAAGTATAAGACAAATAAATACTTTAAAATCTGAAGAAATACAGATGCAAGACAACCAATCTGAGATTAACAGCTAATTCCTTACCAGAGATAATGAAAGCCAGAGGCAATGAAATATCATATTGAAAACACTTAAAATAAAAATATCAATAAGAAATTTTACATCCAACAAAAGTATCTTTCAAAAGTGAAAAAAGAAAATACAAACATTTCCAGTTAAACTCAGAAGGAAAGATTGTACTGCTCCCAAACCCATCTTACAAGAAATACTAAAGAACCTTGTGCAGGCTGAGAGCAAATGATTCCAGACAAGATTCCAATGTTAGTTTAATAAAAGAGCCTATAGGTAATTAGGTAACTATAATGGACAATGTAAGTGCACATTTATTCTTTCTTTCCTAAATATTGGAACATTTATTTTACGAAATAATATGTACAACCTCATGCTTTTAAATCTAAAATATAACAAATGTAATAAATTTGACCGAAATGGCCCAAAGGATATGGATTGAACAAACCTGTATTGGAATGTGGACTAACACCAGGGGATTACTAAATACTCTAGAGAAGCAGGACAAGGGGGGCAGCAATGTTGAATAGGAATGTTATTATAACTCTATAAATGTACTTGATTTCCCCTCTTCTCTGAGTGTCTTTAAGATACTTAATCATACTTGAATCATTATTACAAAATGTTGTTGGGTGTGTGAAGTGTGTATATAATATATATACCTATACATTATAATATATAGATATATTATGTATTCAAATAAAAATAGAAAGGGAAGAGAGAACAGAATTCTATAAAAGCACTGTATCTTTTCAGGCCTAACCTAGGATGATAAGACCTGAAGCAGTTATGATGTGCATGTGTGTAACACTCATGGTTATCTTCTCAGTGCTATATATCCTTAAAGGAATTGCAGTGTTACAGAATATATTTATTTAATGTGAAAGACAGATGTAAAGAAGAAATAAGGGAACTAAAAGACCAGGACATAATGACAGATCTAAATGCAGGTATATCATTAATGGTGGAAAGTGATAAGGGGTTAATCCACCTGTTTCAAAGGCTGGAATCAGAAACGATGTCCAACCGTGCACTGTTGGCAGGACGCACTTCACACCACCATGCATATGTGTTCAATAAAAGAATGGAGAAGGTATATTTTGCAAAAACAATTTTAAGGAAAGTGGAGTTACTATACTAATATTGGTTAAAATGGACATAAAACCACAAACACAGAAATAAAAAGGGATATTTTAAAATTATAAAATGGTTAATCTTTCACAAATATATAACAATAACAAACATATATGCACCTAATAAGCCCCAATTACATGAAATAAAAACTAATAAAACTGAGAAATAGAAAATTTAAAAATTACAGAAGGATACTTCAATATATCACTCTCACTATTGAATAAAAAACTCTGCAAAAGATGAATAAGGAATTAGAAGACATGAAAATAACATACCTAACAAAATCATCTGTAGATCTAGACTAGCAAAAATAACAATACATTTTTTCTTACTTGTAGAGGAAATATTCTCTAGGATAAACTCTAAAATCAAGCCTTGATAATTTTAAACAGGAGAAATACTACAGTGTGCTCCTAGATAAACCCTAAAAGCTTTTAACCCTATAAAAAGGCATTCACTAATTTAAATAGATTAAAATTGGTCAAATGTGCTCTCCAAACAGTGCAATCAAATTGAAGCCCAGAAATTTGAAGCTCAGTGTGTAGAAATTAAACAATGAACACCAAAAAAATAATAAGGCAGATAAGAAGTCATAAATGAAATTATGAAATACTCTCAAATGAATGCAAATGAAGACAAAGCATACCAAAACTTAGGGAATATAGCTAAATCTGATTGTGCAAGGACACAGAGAGCTGGGTATACTATTGATACCCAACCACCTAAACTTACACCTTAAGACACTTGAGACAGAAAAGCAAACTAAACTCCGAATTGGGACCAGGATAGGAATAATAAAAATGGATCAGAAATTAATAAAATAAAGGAAAGAAAATTAACAAATAATAGAAAATTAGAAAAACAAATGCTGATTCTTTGAAGGTAACAAATTTTAAAAAATCTTTAGAATCACTTTCTAATAAGAATGGAACATTTAAATTTATTTAAATCAGAAATGATAGAATCCTATTAACAGCTTTACAAAAATTAAAATATTCTAAAAGTATCTATATTTTAGATATAAAGATGTGTAATATCTTTATACAAATTAGATAACTTAAAACAAATGAACAAAATATTAAAAAGACAAAAATGATTTATGAAGAAATATAAAATCTGAATGAACCTATAGCATGTACTGCATTGTGATTAGTAATAGAAATATCTATTTACAATGAAAAGTCAAGGCCTCAATAGTTTTACTGTTCAATTTTAGCAAACACTTAAAGATGAATTAATACTAGTACTTCAAAATACATTCTACTGTCATTTATAACTTAAAAGAACAAATAAAAAAATTAATGCTCCACACTCTTCCAAACACTTCCCAACTCATGAGTTCACTATAAATTTGATGCCAATAAAGTAAAAAGGCATCACATCGAAATCTACAGATCAATATTTCTTACAAACACAGATGTAAAATTCTTCAAGAAAACACTAGCAAGACAAATCCAGAAAAACATTAAAAGTTTTATGTATGTATAATAAAAATTGCATATGATATATATATATATACATATAATATAATATATACACATACATATAAAGCATCATATGTCATTTAATGATGGCAATGCATTCTGAGAAATGTGATGTGTCATGAGTGATTTTTTTGTTTTAGTTTGTTGATTAGTGATTCGGTGTTGCAGAAACATTATAGCATGGACTCGCACAAGCTGAGCTGGCAACGGCAGGTCTAGGCAGGGTCACGTGGGGCCACTGCTGTGAATACAGTCTAGCACTGACCAGAACATCCTCATGTCGTGCATGATTGTGACTGCACCAATGTGATAAAGGACTAGAGCCGTACTGTCATCTCAACAACGCAGAGAAGGCATTGGCCAAACCCAGCCACTCTTTATTATAAGAACACTCAGCCAAACAGGAGCAGGGGAGCCTCCCCAACCTGCTGAGGGGCGTGTAGGAAAGCTGCCCGCTGACCCAGCACCCAACGTTGGAAGACTGAGGCGCTCCCCCTGGGACGAGGAGCAGGACCAGGAGGGGCACTCCTGCTTCTTCTATTCAAGAACATGCACAAGGTTTTAGCAGCCCACGAGGGAGGGAAATGTAGAAACAAAAAGGCATCCAGGTGGATAAAGAACCAAAACTATCTCCAACTGCTGATCCACCCCTGGGTATGGAAATGCTGAGGAATCCAATTAAAAAACTTATTAGAGCCGAAAATCAAGTCAGGGCTTTCAGGTTACCAGATAAAGGACAAAAGCCAGTTTTATGACTATACACTCAGAATCTGAAATTATTATTAAGAAGAGAGCTTCATTTACAGTAGATTAAAAAAAAAAAAAAACAGAAAAAAACCCAGCAGTACTTTTACCTAAACTAAAGAAGTTTCAAATTATACTCTGAAAAGTACAAAATCTTATTTAATAAAGTTAAAGAAGGCCCAAATAAATGAAATAAAATTCAGGTTTTTGAGTCAGAAGAATCGATATAGTTAAGAAGAAAATCCAGTCGAGCTGCAGCTTTAATGCAGTACCTACGGAAATGTCAGCTGGCTTCTTTGAAAATATTAGCTGGCTAATTGAGGAATTAATGTGGGAATGCAATTTCCCAGAAGACTCAAACCTTCTCCAATGAGGGAGCAAAATTGCCAGAAACATACTCCAAACCTTCCCGCCTAGCTAGAGTCAAGACAGGACTGCCTGATTCAGTGTGGTCCTGGGTTCCAGGCAGGAAAATGAGGGTCTAAAAGTAAATCCTTACATTTAGGGTCAGTTGATCCTTGAACAAGACCTCAGTGAACTTTTATCAAAAAAAGTGCTGCAACAACTAGACATCACCCACACAGCGACAAAGCTAGAACCCAGCCCAACGCAGCGTGTGAAATTCACTCAAAACGGCTCAGACCTAAACATAAGGGCTGAGCATTACAGCTCTGTTATGAGAAAACAAAAGCATTAGTGCTGCCACAATTGGGAAGACCATGCTTTTTGCTCTTTTTAGGGGGTTTTAGATAAGACAGAAAAATCGCAAGCCAAAAAAAAAAAAGAAACCAAAAAAACAAAAACATACAAACAAACTGGACTTCATTGAAACTAAAAATGTGCATCAAGGGACTCGGTTGGGAAAGTGCAGAGACGACAATCAGAATGGGATAGGATGAGCGAATCTTGCAACTGACACGATACTTGCATCTAGAACATATTTAAAAACTCTTTCAGCTCAGGAATTTTAAAAAATCTTTTAAAATGAGTGAAGGATCTGGATAGATATTGTGCCAACAGGATAAATAAGTGGCCCAGAAGCGTTTGAGAAGATGGCCCGCACCATCGGCCATCAGGGAAGTACAAAGCAGAGCCATAGGACATGCCATTTGGCGTCACTGTGATCTCTGTTGTCAAACACAGGGACCACAATAAGCATTGCAGAGGATCAAAGGGAGGGGCAGCCTCTTCCAGTGGTTCTGGGGAATGTACAACACTGCCATGTCTTTGGACTTTCTAAAAAGTGCTAAACATAAGGTTGTCTTATGACCCAGAAATTCCACTCCTAGGTACAGACCCAAGAGAACTTAAAACAAATCTCTACACAAAATCTAGCAAGTGATTCTAGATGTTTCAAATGTTCATGTCGACATTACCATCAACCAATGAATGAATCGACAGCATGCAGTATCTCCACACAGTGGGAAATGGTCCTACAATAAAGATAAGTACTGATACCTGGCACAACATGAATTAACCTTGAAAACACTGTGCTAAGTGAGAGAAGCCAGTCACAAGGTATGTTGTGATTGCATTTATAAAATGCCCATAATTGACAAATTCAGAGAAACAGAAAATAAATTTTATTGGTTGTTCAGGGCTGGTTGATGAGGAATAAGGGGATTGGCATTAGTGGTTATGGGGATTTATTTTAGGAGTGATAGTAATGTCCAGAATTGGAGGGTGGTGATGGTTTGCATCAGAATACACTGACAACCACCATTTGTAATGGTGAATTTTATAGCTGGGGCTGTAGCTCAGTGGCAGAGCACCTGCCAGGCATGTGTGAGGCACTGGGTTCAATCCTTAGCACCATCTAAAAATAAACAAATAAAGGCATTCTGTACATGTACAACTACAAAAAAATAAAAATTTAAAAAAACCCACAATGTGGAGTTATACTGGTCATGTATTCATATGTGAGCATAGAAAAGTTAAGTCTGATTCATCCTACTGTCTTTTCTATTCCCCCTTCCCTTCTCTTTATTTCTTTGCCTAATTCAATGAATTTCTATACTTCCCCTCTCTACCCTCTCTTGTTATGGGTTAGCATCCACATGTTAGAGAGAACATTCAGCCTTTGGTATATTGGGCCTGGCTTCTTTCACTTAGCATGATATTCTCAGTTCCATTCATTTATCAGCAAATGCTTTAATTTCATTCTTTTTTATGGCTGATTAATATTCCACTGTGTATAGGTACCACATTTTCTTTATCCATTCATCTGCTGAAGGGCACCTAGGTTGGTTCCATAGCTCAGCTTTTGTGAATTGAGCTGCTATAAACATTGATGTGGCTGCGTCACTATAGTGTGCTGATTTTAAGTCCTTTGGGTATGAACCAAGGAGTGGGATAGCTGGGTCAAATGGTGGTTCCATTCCAAGTTTTCTGAGGAATCTCCATACTGCTTTCCATAGTGGTTGCACCAATTTGCAATTCCACCAGCCATGTACTAGTGACACCATTTTCCCCACATCCCTGCCAACAATTGCAGGACTGAGGTTCAGTTCCAGGCTGGCTGACCCCAATGTCATGTTCTCTTCATTACATGACCCAGCACCACTTTTCTTCTTCTTCATAAAAATCATTGAAAAATAAAACAAGAAAATGTTGCTTAAATACCTTGGCTTTTAATCCCAGGCTGTGAATGAACTCACTCCAGCAGGTTAGGGAACAGAGTGCCGGGAAAGGCCAGCGGTGTGATGAGTGGTGTGGTGTGGTGTGGAGCGGGCTGCTGTGTGCTTCTTGCTCTAGACGTCAGAGGGGTGAGGCCAGAAGATCTTAAAATACTTACTTAAACATTTGCAGGGAGATTTTGTCATTTGCCAAATACAATACAGCACTTAAACATGAGCTTATAAAATAAGATAGGGATGATCAGGATTAAAAATAATAATATAACATCTAGTTTCTGACCCCAGGGAGGCAGCCACTGTAGGCAGGAGCCTCGTGAGATTAGGGAGCTATATAGGCAGACAGACAGGCAGACAGACAGATGGGCAGGCAGAGTGGCATAGACCACTCATTCAACCACTTGTCAGTTGCTTGCCCATCGAGTGGCCGTTGAATTTCTAGAGCATGTTAGTCACTATGCATTCAAAGGCAAAGCAGGTGTCGTCCCTGTCCCCTTGTGGGGCGCAGTCTGGAAAGGGGATCCTGGGGAGACACATGCATGGACAGCCCAGTGAGAAGGATGGAGATGGACCTTGGCCTGTGGGCGAGGCACAGGCCATGCAGCCGCCGGGGAACTAGCTAGAGCTGCAGGTGAGGCGGGAGCAGACCTGGACCAGGTGCCGACAGGCCCTTGACGGGGCAGGAGGGTGGGCTGTGGCGGTAACCAGAGCCTCCAGGCTGAGTTGGTAGCTGATTCCTGAGAGTGGGGAACTTTGGTGGTGGACAGAGAGCAAGAGGGGCTTCCTCTGGTTTCCGTGAGGCTCCAGATGGGCCTGGCTCACTGTGGGTGCTTGATTAGTCCAAAGACGGCAAATCAGGGGCGCAGCATTGCTGGAGTTCTCTCTCTGCAGAGTCTTGTGAAATAATAGGGAGCAGCTTTAGTCAGGGCCCTTTGGTGACCAGAGTGGCAGGAAAAAAAAAAAACAAACCTGGAATTTTATTCTGTGTACAGAAAAGAAATGCACAAAGAAAGTAATGCATTCAAGACAAAAGACTGGCTTCAAGTTATCTGCGCATGTGTACACGCGGGGTCTGTACCGAGCACACAATGCCCACCTCGGGCACAGGAGAAAGGAGACTTTCCATCTCATTTCCAATTACTGTGCTAGAGCACTTCAAAGTAAGTAAATCTAAAACCTAATACAGGCCGTGTGAGCTCCGGGAACACAGGAGATGTGTCTATTTAATAAAGAGGATTTCGGAGGCTGGGGCTGAGAAGAAAGGTGGCATTTAAAGGCGATTGTTCTGTGCCAGAGAGTCCCTGGGATAAGCAGGGCCCCCAGAGTGCTCTTCAGGCAGCAGTATCAGCAACGCAGACGTGACTAAGGGCCCCTCAACACTGACCTGCCCACCCCAGAGTCTCCTGTCTCTGTCCCCAGAACAAACACGAGGCCCATGGGCTCCAACTTCAATACGCACTGGACTCCCTTGGCTGCAGCCAATTGGAGTCCGAGTGTGGGCGAGGTCCCAGGCCACCTCCTCTTTGTCTCATCCTTTGTGGACCTTCGAGAGGACGCAGTGGTGTGCTCTTCCTTACCTCTCTCCTGGAACTGGGATCCACTGCGGCCCAGGGGAGCCCATGGCACCACGAACAAGCAGGAGGCAGCACAGCTCTGAGGTCTTAACCAGCTCAGCACGGCCGGGAAGGAAATCCAGAGCAAAAGGGGGAGATGGTTTCAAAGCCCCCAATAAACCAGTGTTTAGGTGATTACCACGTAATGCTACTCTTTAATCAAAGGAAGTGAACCTCAACCAAGAAATGAGGTCAGGTTGGTAGTTCCTGAGATGGAAGACAGAATTCTGGGAGGCCTAAGTGATTTCCTAATTGTTGTGTTTATTTATTGCAATTGACAATTAAAAAGTGTGTGCGTGTGTCGGGTACATCTCGGTATTTTGAAGTAAGTATGATTTGTTAGACGCACTTCTCTGGCCTCCTAACCCCCTGGTTTCTGCCCTGGGTCACTCCACAGTGCCAGCCTCCCTTCCCAGTGCCCTCTTCACTGGACAGTATTCTCCCTGATTCTCCGGGCCTCTCTTGGCCAGTTGATCTCAGGTTTTCCAATGGTGGTCCTTTAAACACCATTGCTTATGGAGGTTTGGCTTGTTTTCCAATATTTTGTTCTTATTTTTATAAACTCACCCTGGAAGTCGTATTTATTTCCTTGTTTCAAAAATGCCATTTGAGTATTTCCATGCCTGATATTAACCATGAGTTCCAAATAATCTCATCTCAGTGCTTCACACCTTGTCCTGCCGTCACATCTCCACACACATCCTGAGCCCCTCTCCTGTGACCAGCTCCCTGCGGCTTCCGGAGAGGAGCGCCGGTCTCTTCCCAGGGACGCTCCTGACAGCTGCCCACCCGTCTCCACCCGCCCTAGTTGTCTTTCCAAAACACACGATTCACATGACTTCTCGTTTGTAGCCTCTGCTGAGTGTCCGCAGTGCCCAGCACACTCCCTAGACCCCGAGATCTGCCCTCCCACCCGCTTGCCTGCCGCTGGCTTCCTCTCCCTGCCACAGCCTGCTCTCCCGACCCCGCAGCCCTCCCTCCCTCGAGTCTCCCTGTCTGGACACCATCACTCTCCTGTGTCTGCCTCAGGCCTTCTCATCCCACAGGTTCGGGGACTTATATTAATAACTCCTGCCCTGAGCTGATGGCCAGCTTCTGGCTGGCGACATAAGTCCACGCTATGACCTTAAAATGGACAAATTCACTGTGGGTGTGTCCTGAGGGAAGACGCCGCTGAGTGCCATCTCAGCTTTTAAAATGGGTAGAATATAGAATATGGACCTTAGGAAAATATGCAGGTTCCTTTAAAAATGTGGCCAGATGCACTTCTCTGACCTCCTAAACCCCGGTTTCTGCCCTGTGTCACTCCACAGTGCCAGCCTTCCTTCCAGTGCTCTCTTTACTGGACAGTATTCTCCCTGATCCACCAACTGGTGATAGCAGTGCCGTCTCTCTGTATCCCACATCATTTCTATGATGGTTGTTCAAGGGGTTTCTTAAGACATGTACAACCTCCAGTGACTCGGGAGGCCAAGACAGGAGGACCACAAGTTCAAGGCCAGCATGGACAACTTAGTGAGACCCTACCCTAAAACCAAGACCAAAATGGCTGGGGTGCAGCCCAGTGGTGGAGGACCCCGGTTAAATCCACAGCACTGGCCCTGAAAGGTCAGTGGGATAATATTGTCAGGAGGTAGTGATTCTGTCCCATTCCCCTGCACCTGACTTTTCCCAAAGGACAGGAGGACACACAGGATACAATCCCTATGCCTACATTTCTAGAATGTGGAAGACGTTTGTGGTCTCAGATTAGAGTTTTGGCCTGGGGCTCCCCTCCTGTGCGACACCCCTCCTGTGTCTCGTGTGTGTGTCCCTGAGTCCTCGGGAGGAAGTGACTTGGTCATGCACGACTGCTTTTCTCCTGTCCCTCCCTCCTGTTCCTCGCTTGCCACATCTTGAACTCTCTTCCTAATGTTCCTTGGAATCGTCTCCAGAATAATCGACTCACTCTCCAATCATTTCTCAGACTCTGCTTTTGAGGAAAACCAAAGCACAGCACAGGGCACAGCACAGGGCACAGCACAGGGCACAGCACAGGGAGAATGAGCGGTAACAGACGAGGGCAGCGGGCTGCAGGGTTTTTGCCCTTAGAGTGGGGTGGCGCATTCTCCATGATGGACAAGAGAGGCATTAGTCTGGAGCAGGACCTGGGGACCCTGGAGTGGACTCACCCGTCGGCCGCTCCCCAGGTAGGAAGGAGCTCCTTTCCAGTGAAATGCTTTAGTATGTGGTCACGGTGCGCCTTGTTCCCTCGCTCAGAAACCTGGGCTGTTTAAACATTTTCACTAGAGGAAAAGAAAATGAATCTGTTAGTCACAAGATTTGAGCCACCAGGTTTTTAGGCTTGTATCTCCCTGAGCCAGATCTGTGCCCCTTTAAGGGCAAGCACATTGCCAGTCTGGTTCTCCTTTAAGAGCCTACTGGGATGATCCCCCTTATTGCCTTAGTGCAGTTTCTTATGGTCAGCAAAAATGTAATCTAAAGAATTACCATAGAAATTACCATAGGATTCACTACCATAGAATTTTATGGCACACAGACCTTATAGGTCTTATGAAAGTCAGGCCCTGGCCACAGGCTGGACTCTCGTTGATCCTTTGGGTTCAGTTGCAATTTCATTCAGCTCCATTTCTTTCTCTGCCACGGCCTTTGATGGCAGACAGACCTTTGAGTGTCAAGCAAGTGGCATTATAAATAAGAAGAATGTCATCCTATGTAAACCCAGTCACGACACCGTGAACTTGGAACCTGGAACTCTTAAAAACCAGTCACTAAATAAAGAGTACGGTTTGGTTTTGTTGAGCAGAAGCGCTTTCTGTTTGGAATTTATTGTATTCCTACCGTGTTTTCATGAGGTTATGTAATGTGTGGCATGTGTGAACTGGGAGAGAGCGAGCCTTCTCATATCGAAGTCTCTTTGCCTTCTTATCCATTCTCACCCCCAGGCTTCCTACAGCGTTCTATTCTTGCTTTCTATTACTTGAACTCATTTAGGTCCAAGAAGATAAATAAGACGCTCCTATAAAACTGAGAGATGACTCCAAATGTAAACTGGTGCAGCCAGCCTCAGGAAAGAGGTCACAATTGCCATCTTGGAAATTAACACAGGAAAAACCATGTAAATACAAACTAGCTTGAAATACGAGCTTTCTTATTGGACTTCTAAATAAACAATTGTCACCTTGTTTGCTAAGTTAAAAATAGAATATTGCAAGAATAAACATCCCTGTATAGTTAAAATTGAGGAGGTATTGAAATATGCTGATTTGTTTAAAATTTAAACACAGTCTGACTAAAAGAAATCTAACTCAAAGAACCAAGTGAAAAAATTAGTAAAGATTTTTAATCAGCATGCAGTTAATATCTTTACAAAAGCAGACCACTTGTGCTTTCTGACAATTTGCTCTGAGTTTCAGGGAGGTATAAATTTTGCACAACCACTTTCACAGATTCTAGGTGAAAGGTATTGCTCATGAGTTCCACTCTCTTTTGAAGAAGCAATGATTGCAATATATGAATTCTCTTGTCGTGAAGGGTCAGATCCTACCATAGTAACAGATGAGTGGAAGACTGAGTTCTAAAAGTGGCCTGCATAGTTAAATTCATGTTATTACCCAGCAGGGGAAGAGATCTGAAGCCATTTGTATTCCCTAATTTTGCCATTGTTCAGACCAAGCCGAGCTTACTTTACTTTTGTTCCAATCATTATATGATGTGCTAAGGGATCGGAATGGCTAGTTTTTTCCCCTTTTCACTAAAATTCTTTTTATTCCTTGTTCTCCTAAGAAAAATTATCTTCAGAAAAAAATATAAAAAGTAGCATCCTTTATTAATGAAGTAAATTCTTGGAGTTGTTGAAAAGCCTGTAGTTGATTGATTACTGATTGAATGACTACGGTAATTATTTAAGATTGTTTACATGGGTGTCAGGTGTGGGTGTGCATGCACCCCGCTATTGCCTAGGGGTCTCTGACCTCAATGTTTATGGTCATTTACTGGAGTATGTGCAAGTGCCTGTGTCTATCTTAATTTCCCAGCTCTACCCAAGGGTTTTTGTTACCTGGCTTTTCCAGCCTTCCTTCGCCTAATCTCTCTTCCTTTCCAATCACATGCTGCAGTAAACAGCCCAAGCTCCTGTGCAGGGGCCTGCTTTGAATCACAGGGACGAGCGGCCTGCTCCTGCTCGACTTGGGCAGCAGATGGCGCTAGACAAATGCCGAAGCTCCATCTCATGGCGCGGCTCCAGCGAGAGGCTCCACATCCAGCAGATCTAAATTGATCTGCACTTTAATTCGAGTTTAAAATAAAACCTATATTTAATAATTCATTCTGGAGAAATAATAGCTTTGATAGAAGAAAATAGGTCACTTGTCAATTCCAAAATATTAGATGACTGTCACATATGACAAGCCCAGATCCTGTTTTTCAGAGGGAGAGTCAAGGAGCTGGTGTGTTGTCGGTTGACTTGGGCCTAACATTGGCTCATTCACAGCTCTTACTCTTATTTCAGCCTGAGTTTTTAAAGTTCTAGTGCACAGAGAAAGCCAGGAGATCTCAAGATCTGCAGGCAGGGGAAAGCCTCCTAAGACAAGGGAAGAAGGGCACCAGGGGGTGCTCTGAGTTCTAAATACCAAGGCAGATTTCCAAGACAGAGAGAGATGAGGGAGGGAAGAGCAAAGGGAGAGAGGAGGAGGGGGAGGGGGAGGGAGAGGAGGAGGGGGAGGAGGAAAGGAAAGGGATGAAAGAGGAAACATGACCCTTGTGGAAAGAGGTTCAGTGGGTTGACCCAGTGAATCTCATTATGCCTGCATGTCAGTAGTGCACTGTGCATATACTAGGTTCAGTCTGCTGGATATATTATAATATAGTACTATAGATTAACCAAATAAGGATGAATTTATATATCAAGGCATGAAGAATTCAGATATAATTCAAAAGTAAGTAAGGTGACTGTTAAAAGCAACTCGTCTCTCCCATCATCCCCATATTTTTTCATTTTGTATTAATAAATCATAAATTACATAATAAGCCAGATGATAGACAGTCCAAATTAAAATTCAGATCATAGGTTAAAAGTAGTAGAGTTCATTCTTTGGTCACAGTTGTGGCCCATTGGCCACAGGCTCTGTCAGTGCTGAAAGTCACATGTGCTCATGGTCATTGACTATAACATAAGTACAAGGGTCTTTGGAAAGTGGTAAGGGTGTCCAAGGGAACTGGCCAGTATTCCTTAGAGTAAGACCCTGTGCCATGCCTACCTACACTAGAGCTCGGTGACAGAACAGCGATAGATGGATGACGGATAGATGATGGAGGGATGGATAGATAGAATCACAAAGCACACAGTGGTGGTTTCCGCAAACAAGATCGCACATTTACTCCTTGACACGCCCCATCGTTCCTTCTCTCCCGTCCGTCCTTCATTTCTTTTCTTTCTAGTTGCCATTTCTGAAAGCCATTCTTTGCTGTTTTTGAAAGCAGTTCAAATAATTCTTTGTCTGAACACCTCCTGAAGTGGAGCCAATAGCAAGACACTTGTGGGACACTCTGTGGTCCATCAGACCCTGCCCTGGGCAGCAGCCTTCTCTGTCTCCTCTGCAGATGCAGCCAAGCCTGGAAGGAGAGAATTCGGGAAGAAGCTTGGCTCCATACTGAACACGTGCAGACGCTCCTCTCTTGTCATTAAACAACACAGTCCAACAGCTAGTTAGAGCAGAATTCAAGTGTTGTGACTACCCTAGAGGTGACTACAATATATAGGATCTAGGTATATGTAAATACACAAATATATTCTGCCATTTAATATAAGGGATTTGAGCTCCAATCATTTTCTATCTCCAATTCCCTGAGAAATGGCAAGGTACAACCTATTTTATTAAAAAAAAAAATAGGTGTTCTTACTCTTTCTAGATTGTATGCTTCTTGAAATAAGGAATTCAAATATTGATTTGATGAGTTATTGACTGTATCATCAATAAGTACAAGTCCCTGCCTTGAAAGAAGGATTGCTGGTTATCCTTAGGAGGTGAAACCTGTCCCAGGTGCTGCTAAAGCAGTACCTAAAAGCAGAATCGTAGCCAGTTGAAAGGCCACCCTCAAGGAGTAGAATTTCTCTCCAGTTTTTTTTTCAGAAGTAAAAACTATCTGGGTGAAATTCTAGAGTTTTATTTGATTTGTTGTTGAGTGTCCTGATAGTTCTGTTTTATGTCACTGTGGATGTACCAGACAGATCCACTCATTCACACTATACCTACCACACACACGTACACACTTACACCATGCATACCCCACATCTCACACACATGCTACACACAACTACCACACACACAAACACACACACACACACACACACACACACACACACACAACTTTTTGAAATGGAACCAGAGTGTGAATTAAGGAAAAGAACTTTTTGATATTTTCAAAGAAATTTTGATCTAAGTAAATTTCAAATCTATATAAAATACCAGCACCCAACCATAAATATTGACTATTGATGACCATTTTTCTCTTCTTCTTATAATATTTAAGCAAATCACAGCCAGTACCACCATTTCACAAATCCCTATCACATGTGAACGTCTTGACGGTGTGGCCACATCTCAGTGTGTGCTTATTCCCAGACATTGCTTTCCACGCCTCGAGGGTGGATGATTCTCATCAACCATTCTCCAGTGAAGTCAGAAGTGAAATAAACAAAATACACTCCTCAAAAAATCAGATGTCACACTAAGAATTTACTAGCAGTACTCATTTGATAACCAACATGCATTCAAAATCTGACTGATTTCTTAAAGTTCAGAAGAATTTATCCCCGGGGTTGGATCACAGTAAAGGACCCCTGATTTACACGCGGGGTCCCTCTCACTCCTGGGCTCCTCCCTCGGCTGTCTCCTTCCGGTCTCTACTCACTCTTGCTGTGATTTGTACTGAGAGTGTTACTTGGGAGGTATTTAAGGCAGTATTGCGAAAAGACAGAGAGAGAGACAGAGACAGAGACAGAGAGAGAGACAGAGAGAGAGAGAGACAGAGAGAGAGACAGAGACAGAGAGAGAGACAGAGAGAGAGACAGAGACAGAGAGAGAGACAGAGACAGAGAGAGAGACAGAGAGAGAGACAGAGACAGAGAGACAGAGAGAGAGACAGAGACAGAGAGAGAGACAGAGAGAGAGACAGAGACAGAGAGAGAGAGAGAGAGAGACAGAGACAGAGAGAGAGACAGAGACAGAGACAGAGAGAGAGAGAGAGAGAGAGACAGAGAGAGAGAGAGAGACAGAGAGAGAGGAAGCACACACACAGAGGGAGAACTCCACGGCTCCAGCTGCCCTGCCCGTCCCTGGCTGTCCCTGTGGCCTGTGGGAGGCCCAGGCTGGCCGTGGTGCCTGTTGGCTCCCTCACTTGCGTGACCTTCATGCGGTGGAGACAGGACGAGTGAGGACCCTTAGACCAGGGGCAACCCAACTTAGACCAACTGCAAGTTCCGGGTGCCACCGTGCGCAGGCCTTGGGTCACCGGGTCCTGTGCACACACATTGTTTTCTGTGGCCCAGCGGGAAATGCCACTGTGCTGAAAACCAGGGCGTTCCATGATTTTTTCAGGGTTTCCAACACCTACTGGATTAGAAATGCCTTTTACATCAACATGAATATCTGGAAGCAGGCGAAAATCTAGTTCTATGGACAAAACCATGAAAATTAAAAATTTCATAAAATAATGCTGGAGAATTACCAGGTTGTCACAATGCCTGTGAGCACAGTTCTGGACCTTGGAGTGGCTTTCCTGGGACACAGTCCCTGGGAACACTGGCACCTGCTGCCTGCCACAGCGCTGCAGCCTCTCAGGTGCAGATTCTCACGTCCCCTCCTGTCTCTCAGCCCTCGCACCTGCCTTCTCCTAGACTCTAGCAGGAGCAGAGGCCACCAGCTGGTCTGCAAGCACCCAGCTGCCCAGCTCCCTGGGCTGACCACAGCCTCCTGTGCTCTGGGCCAGACCCTGCACCCACAGACCCCCTCAGCACTTGGGACTTGGCTGAGGCTCCACCCTTGCAGTACATGGTGTTGGGCTCCCTCTTTGCAGCCCTCAGAACCAGGGGATGCAAACAGGAGATGCCTGGCAGAGGGATCCGCTGAGACAGAGGGAGCCAATGGCTACGTTCCTCTCTTCCTCAGATGGAAGGTTCCGCACTGCAGCTCTGCACAGCCCCTCCGAGCAGCCTCTCAGCTGAAGCCCTTCTAGGAAGCTGACCAGCTTTGACCTGTCCACCTGCCTCGACACCCTTCTGTGCTCATTGCTCTCCTCCCTCATGCTGGACGTGCTGGGAAAGTGACCACTCACCCCAGGCCCTGTGCCCCAGGCAGGCTGGCTGGGCACACCTGCCAGAAGCAAGTGTGTGAGATGTTCTTGGCTGCATGCATGGGGCCACTGGGTAATCTGGAAAGGCCCAGCTGAATAATGATATGCACATCTACTTACTGGTTGCCTGTGGCAATGCATTCAATGGGCAAAGTTGCAGGAACATAAAATATTGAGAATATCCACGTGTATGAAAATGAATCCATTTATTAGGATGGTCAATAACATGATTCTCTAAGTAACTAAACACAGAGTGCATTGGCCTCTGCTGTGGCACCCTGTCTGGGAATCTCCACAACCCAGTCAGGGTCCCCAGCGTGCACCTCCCTCACCACCAACCCTGCGTTTCCAAGTTTGCAGATCAACATCACAAAGTCAAGTGCAAGGTGATACAAAATGCAGCATCTACGGATAAATTAAAAATAAAGCCACGGTGGGACGATCACTTGCAATTTTCTTATTGCAAAAGTGAAGAAAGTTAAATCATTGATCGGCTTGGGTGGGAAACAGTGGGCTCAGACAATCACTGCTCATAAATAACTGTGCCTCAGGGGAAGCTCCTTCCTCACCTAGGCTACGTCTGGGTTCTGCACAGGATCTCTATTGTCATTACGATTCTCTTGTGTGTGGTGTGGGGATGAACCCGGGGCCTCCAGCATGCTAGGTGAACACTCTCCCGCTGAACTGCCTTCTCAGCCCTGAGGTTGGCATTTTAGTACAACCTTTCAAATAACTGTTAGTCAACTCTGTAAAGAAAAAAGAAGTTAATCAAATGCTCTTCCATGACAGGACATAAACAGTAGGGCAATTCATTTTCTAGACATAAATTGATGAGTAAGGAGGGTCATCAATTTGCATAGCATTTAACCACCCCACATTCTCCAGCTTTCTTAGCCTGGCAGGTGATTAGAAAGATGCACCAGAAACTTCCAGCTTTTGCAATGGCTAAATGGAGGGTGAACGTGCACTGCACAGGTCCGCTTGGATCATATATGTCATTTTGTTTTACTTTTTTAATCCCAACCTAAACATTATTTCCTGAGTGTTTAAGAACGGAACGGATGATTAGCATGAAGCTCAGCCTCCGAAATGTCCCTTGTATTCAATCACATTGCACATTAAGGAGCAAGAGGACAGTAAATGCGTGCTCTGTATGGATGGTAAGGTCACAACAATAAGAGCACAGAGTCAGGATGTGGCCTCGTTGGACCTTTTCACCTATTAACTTATGTTTATAATAAATTAAGTAGAAAATAAGTTTGGAAGATTGAGTTTGGAAATTATTTTTCATCTTGAAAATTTCATCTTATTTTTATTTCTTTCTCAATCTGGTAAAGTAAAGAGAATACAGGAGCCTTCATGTGAGCTTTGTCTCAGTTTCTGACTCGGCTGTTTACAAGCTGTGTGTCATGAGGGAAATAGCATGGCTTCTCTGAGCCTCTATTCACTTGGTGGTAAAAAGAATGAATAATACTCTCTTGTTGGGAATGTAAGTGCCTACCACGAAGTAAGTGCTAAAATACATCTTGACAAAAGTGGGGGGAGCAGACAAACTCCTTTCATCAGTATTACCTTAGAGAAACAATTAAGAAGATGAGATCTGTGGGAGGTTGCGCTTCAAAGACAGTGGTGGTTATTTTTTGGCTTGTCAGTGTGGGAACAAATCCCTGGAGAAGTCAGTAGATTCTGGGGTGTGTGTAATATTTGCAGAAGGATGAAGGATCAAGGAAGTGAGGAAATTCAGTGTGAATTCTGGGGAAGGCTGTTAAAGGGAGTTTCTGTGGATTGAAACGCTTTCCTTTGCAAGGGAGACGGTGGTCTCCACCTTGAAAGGGAAGGCAGAAGCCTCACTGTTCAGCAGGGTGCAAGTGAAGTCGCTTTGAATTAGCAGTGAGTTGAGCTCCCACTAATGATGGCTCCCACGGGCCTGGGACCCTCAAGGTGTCCAAAGCGGGGCACCGGCTTTTACACCGAGCTCTGGCTGTTAGGTCACATCTCAAGGATTTCCTGTGTAAATAGACACCGACAGAAATAAATTTTTGAAACGAATTTTCAAATTATCTGCACAGGAAGGTTAAACTCTTGGCAGTGATTTTTCACTGAACTCATGATTGAGTTCAGTTAAAATTAAGTGGAGAAAATGTGCCCTAAAAATGAAGAACAGTGGTCGAAGCTGGACCTTCCAGCGAGGTGGTGCTGGCTTGGTCTATTTCGGGGTTTGGAGGAGCTCTTCTCTTCTATTAGGCAAGTGTGCTCTGCCCAGACTTCTTGTTGGGGCAGCCCTGGTGAGGGGCCATCCCTTCGGCCCACTGCAGGGTACCTGGAGTCTGCAGGGCATCCTGCTCAGGCCTCCCGAGGACCAGCGGCAGGGCCACGTGCACAGGGAGCTGCCGCCAGGGTGCGCCAGTGAGCAGCCGCCCTCCCCACCACCGCAAACTAGGGGAAGGACAATGCGTGTGGAATCCCTGTCGGTCACTGCAAGTCATCTCCAGGAGCTTAAAGAAAGCCAAGTCACTGACTTCGCTGCTGACTTCAATGACACAGATATAGAAAGTCTTAGTGAGATTTCCTCCTTATTCCAAATGGGGCCATATGCATTCCTTTTATAAGACGCATGACTGCAAGGATTTTAATTTGCTAAATGAGGGGCTGCTCACAATAGGAGAATCATTTCAGTGCCGTATGAAAATCAAACAAGAATCGGATGGTTTCAGTAAGACGGTAGGACACTCTGAATTTTAACGTTGCCTACAGTTTTATGGGCAAAACTTTATAACACGTGTACTCACAAATACATATGATTGTTAGGTAAAAGTGAAATGTGCTTTTTTGAATACCAATGTAGGACACTTGTATTCAATGTCTGTGCATACATGGGTATGGTGTGTGTGTCACACGTGTGTATGTGCACACGTGTGTGTCTCCACAGATGGAACCTGATATTTTCAGGGTAGTAGGCCAACTCTGTGAAATGTTAAATGAAACATTAACATAAAATATTAAAATGCATGGAAATAAAACTTTATAATGTTTATAAAACTTTATAAACATTAAAATGCATGGAAATAAAACTTTATAATGAATTATTTATTGAACTTTTCCTAAATCAGAAGGTAGTTTCCTTGGGTCATGCAGAGGCTTTTAGTTACACAATCAAATTATTAGAACTCTTTAATTTGCTTGTGGGTGTCCATTGAATAACACTTTTAAATTAATAAAATCAATAACTAAAATGACAACATAAAATAAAGACCATTATTAACTTTGGCTAAACATTATGATGATGACTTGGCTGGTTTAAAAAAAAATTAAATTTGCAAAATCCAAATGTAAAGTAAATCATGTTTTATTTAGGTCCTCTGGGCAATGACTTCCAACCATTAAAGTGGACAGTTCAAGGAAATACACGGACAGCACAGTATTAAAAAGTGTGTTTTATAAACAGCTGCAAGATAAATGTAATTCAAGTCATTGTCTTTATTTATGTTCTAAAGATACCTCATTAATATGGCATTAGTACTTCTTAGTTACAAATTGCACTTGTGTACATATGTTTATACTCTGAAAAAATGGTATGTATGTTCCTTTGGACACTTTGATAGCAATTTGTTATTCTGTCTGTCTTGTGTGTTATCTAGTATCACTTGAGATGAGTCTACAGAAGCGATCAAAAAAATCCAGGATGAAATCTTAAATGATGATTATAGGCTAAAGTCTATAAATACAGTATTATTTCATATGTAACATGGCAAAAGAGGATTAGTGGTCCAAGAAACAAAAAATGCTATTAATATAAAGCATGATAAGATTACCAAATATAGTTAGGCATTGGATCAAATACAAGTCACTTCTGAAAAATTCCTCCACGTTTATTTTAGGAAACTTTCATGAAGAAAAGTGACATTTGACTTGCTCTTTGCTTTTATTTTAATTTATGCCATTTTAGAAAGGCAGTTTTAAATCAAGAGTATAGGTACATAATTTCATTTCCTAAAGGGCTTGCATATTCTGTTCAAATTTACTCCAAAAAAAGGAAATACACAAAATAGCTCTGTCATCAAAACCATAAACTACATTGCCTATTAACCAAACTAGATGATCATTTTTGATCGAATGATGAGAAGGTTTTCATTATCGATTAATCCAATTTGAGAAATGCACCTCTTTAGATCCAAACTCCAGACTCTGCAGGGTCCCTGGGGGAGGACACAGGAAGGATGATGGTGTCTCTGCGAGGAGACTAGGGCCCTGAGAGAAGGCTCTAAGACTGTGAGAATGAGAGTGTGAGATAAAAATAGAAATGAGCCCTTCCACTGAAATATTCAGCTGAGATTTGAATGTTACTAGATTACGTGTAAGATCTGGAATTCTTGTGCTAGAATCCGAATGCAGGAGTCTGTCAGCTCTCATGGGGGATCATAGAGATTCTCTCGACCTGTGCTCACCTCGACGTTGAGTAAAGGACTCGGGACGGTGTGATGGGAACGGAACAGTGCTGCCACTTGCCAACAGCTTAGGTCATCCCATGTCTTCTTTAAGGTTTCTTAAGCATTTATTCTTCTCAGATCATCTTCAAAACACACTATTAGATATGCTTCCCCCCATTTTGTAAATTAAAAGGAAAACCTGAGGTGAAGAGTAAAGACACTTCTCTAGTTCAGGTCGCCTATGGCCTACACAAACCCAGTGACTAACACCTTCATATTTATGACCTCAGTCCCTGGGCATCCAGATGACTCCACCAGATGCCACCAGTGGACAACCAGTTCTTCCTCCCGGATCTATAGCAAGCGTGGCACAGTTGCCCACTTCTATGGTCTGACGTGGTTGGTGGCTGTCACCTCTCCAGGTTCCATCTGACCTCTTGAGCTACAGGGTCCCCTGCACACTCTCACAATCACTCCTCACCATCAGTTTTGATTTCTGAAGCCCTTGGGGTCAGACTTGGCTTTCCACCTGTAGCAACCCAAAGTCCCTTTCTGCTGTCACCTGATCACAGGACTTCAAGAACCTTCAGGTTGTCACCTACCACCTTTATATTTCCTGACCAGAAGTCCCTGAACAGTTTATCCATGGTCTCTTCTCATGCTGGGAAAGGCAATTCCAGGTACTATTTCAAGAAACTTGGAGTTTTGTTGACTTCTGTTTTTCTCTTTAATTGATCTTCAAAGTTTTCACCTTCATTGTTTGTTTTAACATCAAAATATGTCCATCATCTAGCTGCTTCTCGCTGACCCCACCAGTGCTTCTGGCTACCATGATCTTCCCTGGTTACCAAGTGAAATTTTACCGATTTTCTTTCTTTTTAAAAATTTTTTATTTGTTTTAGTTAGTTATGCATGACAGTACAATGACCTTGACTTATCATACATTTGAATCAGATGGGGTGTAATTTCTCATTTTTCTGAGTGTACAGGTTGCAGAATCACCTTGGTCATGCAGTCACGAATATACCCACAGCAATAATAATAATAATGTCTGTTTCATTCTACTGTCCTTCCTTTCCCCCATCCCCTCCCCTCCCCTCCCATCACATCTTTCTACCCCATCTAAGCTTTGACTTGCTCTTCCTTTGGCCAATCCTGATACCCAACCTAGTCTGTCAAGTACTTAAGGCTGCAGTGGTTCCTCGAAAGAACTAGCACCGCTGCTCTGGGCCAAGCCCTCCGATGGTCCCATCTCATTCAGAGTGAGGTTGTGACAATGGCCACCACGGGTATTCCAAACAATGGGTTCCCAGCACCTCTCTGCCCTCCTGCTCAACCACCCTCCCTGTGCATTGATGTGTCACACCACCAAGGCCTCCTGGGCACACCTGAGACCCTCGATCCACTCCCAGCCCAGCTCCTGTGCCCTCCCCCCGAGACCTTCTTCCAGATATCCATGGGACTCCTGCCTCCCTCCCTCAGCTCTCCCACCAGAGCCACCTGACCTGAAAGGGCGTCCTGAGCTTCCTCTGTCCCCATGAAAGCTCTCCTGCTGTGTCTTCACAGTCCTCCTGAGTTTTAATCCATAATGTGTGATATTCTTGATATTTATTTGTGTGCTGATATTTTCTCTGTAAATTCTGAAGTATAATATAAGCAAAGTTCCTCTCTCCCCCCTTCTCTTCTCTTTTCACCCAAGCCCATTAATTATTCCTGACCCATATTATAAATTCAGTAAATAGTGCTTCCATAAATCGTGAAGAAAAATCCTTTAGACCTCTATGTTTTAAACGTTTTATTTGCAGCTCGTACCCTCTGAGTTTCTTTATCTTATGTCATACTGAACACAAGTTAACCAGTTGCTTGGAAGTGCTGTGTGGTTATGGGGTGGAAAATCCCGTGTCGTTGGGGTGGGTATGTAATTAGACAATTTTAGACTCATCCTGACCTCTGTCAGAGAATCTCAGCTGCAGCTTCTGCAGATGGCTCTCCTTTCCTCTCTAACACCCACCCGTGCCGTGTATTCTGTTCTCCTGCAGGCTCCAAGTCCTACGCTCATCAAAATCACACACCTAGAGGATTTTCAAATTCCATACGTGTAACTCCGAGAACTCTGACTCTCTTCTTCGCATCTTTGCAGTGCCCTGAGTGAGTGAAGCTGCTGTCAGGCCTCACATTTTGCCCGCACGTCTAAGTAATTTCACCACTATGCACACTCCATACGTGGGTCTCTCTGCCTTTCTTGATGTGCAGTTGCGATGAGGTATTACTTTCTATATCCACAGTGAAATGGATTGGAAAGGGCTCTGGGACAAATGTCAGAACCCAGCATTAACTTCCATTCATATATTTGTTCAACAAATATTCATTAAGTGGATGCTAAGGGCAAGGACACTTTCTCAGCCTTGCAAGTAAGATAAGACTCTGCCATCAAGGGGCTTTCAGAACAAAAGGAGACAGGTGTTAGTGCCCAGAGGGAGTGTCCAATAGCAGCAGGTATTTGATCTGGTGAACAGGCTCACATTCCTGAGCCTGTCAGCGCCAGAGCTGGCGTCTCTAGGCTCAGCACATTCATTTGCTGAGCAGAGGCAGGTTCCCCAGCAGAAGTGGGTGCAGAAGGTTTCAGAGAGGGGAGGTCATGCGAGGGCGAGGACACTGCAGAGGACACGAGGGAGGGAAGGCTGTAGAAAGGGCATCTCGGGTCACATGTGCGGGGGCGCGAGGGGCATTCCAAACATCTTAGTAGATGAGTGACACAGCCGTATTCACCATGGAAGCAACAATCCTTTCAGAAATAGATGGAGAGAATAAAAGTTCTACAGTGTGCCTGATGGGCCACAATAGCTCTACCGCGTGTGAAAAACAAAGGGGGTCTGATCTCAGGAAGCAGATGGATTTGGGACCAGCCACAGAGGCAGACAGGTGAGATCTTAGCAAGAGACTAAATACCAGGGAGGGAGGGAAACTGGAGGGGAATAAACAGATGACAGGTCCTGGGGGGCTGAAGGGGGCAGAGGAAACTAGGGGTGGTGCCTAATGGCACCAGGGCTCTTTATGGGATGGGGAAAGAGTTCTGAGTTTGGATGACGGTGATGGTGGCTGGGGTGGAAGACACTGAACTGTACTCATTAGAGAGGAATTCCAACGTCTGTTCATCTCAGTAAAGCCACTCTCCCTCAGGAAGTCCCAGGCTCTTAGACTCTGTGTGACTGCTGAGCACATTTGCTGGAGACCTCAACTTGAGCAGGCGTGGAAGAGAGATGGCTCTGAGTGCCCAGGGCTCCAATTCCCGCTCAAGGGCCAAGCCCTGGCTCAACCCCAGGGTGAAGCTTCTGGGTGCTGCCCTCTTCCAAGCCTGTTTGCATGCAAACAAAAGTCCTCCAACTCTGTAAAATTAATGAGATGCTTACACTAATGATGAATTCTAGTTACTTAACTATTAAGTTTTTGCATCTTCCAAGTTGACCTATGTCGGTTAGGGAAACACAAAGTTAAATAGAACTGACTATACTATTGCATAAGCAATACCCATGCATTTATTAGTATTCTGAACTTCCAAAGGCTGGTTTGAATTCTGGTATAAGTCAGAAAACTTATCTGTTGGTGGATATGTCTGGGGAATCGATTAGGCTACTGCACGGATGTATGGATATGAACAGTCATAGTTACCGCTGAGGTCAGTGCTTCAGAGTCAAGCATGATAATGAATGAAGCCTGTTTCTTGGGTGCTAAGCCTCCTGCAGAGGCTGTTTGGAAGGGAGGCTTGTGACGTGCAGATTCGGGAACAGCCCCCCAGGTCCCTGTGGTCTGCCTGCTCCCTTGGCCGGTTCCTGACTGGCGCAGCAGACTGGGAAGGCAGGGTGACCCTGGAGCAGCAGAGTGCTGACTGAGGCAGCTGGGAGCAGAAGGATGGCATTGTGCTGAGCAGATGAGAATCGGAAATAAAAGGAGTGGGTGAGAGCAGTAGCATCCATATTCAGATCTGTTAATTTCCTTAGGGAAGGGCGGGAGTCCATTCCCACAGATGCTCTCGGCAATAAAAGATCCAACCAGAGGCCTGGGCCGTGTCACTGGGGATGTTCAGGTAAACATAACCTGTCCAGAAATGCTAGTTCTGGTAGGTTGCCACCTTGGGCACTGCTTGAAGTTTCCAGGTGGCTGCAGTCCCCGCTGTCCCCCACCCCGAGTGCTATATATAGTAGACACCGTGCTTATTTGGTTGGAAAAATACAATTTGTAAACCCAAACTTCGTCCTATGTTGGATAAGCACGATGTGGACTGGTTTTTCTTCTCTGTGGTTATAAAGCTGAAGCATTTCACAGGACACAGCAGGCCTCACCCGAGATCACCCTTCTCGAGCGCAGCATGGTGGCCTCCCTCTGCTGGTCCCGAGATGCGCAGGTGTTTCCAGAGAGCAGCTTCCTCCACCTCAGCTTTGAACTTCCTAGTTGTGCACCAGAAAATGGCTGGCTGGACTTGGGAGTTGTGCTAGGGCTCTCCATCACATCACAGTCAGGGCCAAGGGCCCCCTTCCCATCTCCAGAGCTTCCCTGCTCCTGTTTGGTCTTTCACAGATACTTACAGGAGACGTTTAATATGCAAGCTCAAGGCACTTCACTAGGTGCTGCAGAAACCGGAAATGATACTCTGGAGGAGTAGGTCAAACATGCACCTGCGGTAGCCAGTGTGGTGGCCTTAAGGCTCAGGCAGAGGCACCTGGGTTCCCAGGAAGGGGACCTCCTGGTTGGGACACAGGCATGTGTTCTGCAGATGGGCAGCGACTTCAGCCGGGCCTTCAACCATCTTGCCTTCTGGATGTGGAGGAGTCCCTGGAGACATCTGGCCTCTTCCCTTTGTATTCATGACTTCTTTCTAATTTTGTTCTAATCTGTCAACATTCACTGTCAGGGAGGATCATGTGAACGCAGGAGAGCTAGGCTTCTTGAGGTGCTGCTCTCCACAGGGTGGAGATTGTCACGAGCTATTAACTTCTAAGCCTCAGAGGTGGCTCCTGTGGGTAGAAGCACCAGGCCGTAAGTAGGACCTTCTCCAAAGCCATGGTGAGCCGTATCCCCCAGATCCAGGAGGGTATGCAAGCGCCACATGTTCGTTACCTTCTTTGCCCCTCCGCCTCTCACTCTTAGGAATCACTAATGCCAAGTCCAGAGGCAGAAGGGCGCCTGACTGTCTCCTGTCCCAACTTGAGAGCATGGATAGTGGAATCCTGACACAGGGCGTGAGGACCCAGGACTCCATGGAGTCGCTCTATTGGATGGCTTCTGAATACAAAGGACAGCTGCTCCTCGCCAATGTTCACATCTGCTCCCTCGTTGGTTTCCTGTATATTTTTCCTAACTTAAGTGCCTAACCCTGAAGATCCGCTCCAGTTCTGCATTTCTAATATTCTAGGGGTAAGACTTTAAGCGTCACGAAAAGCGTGGAGTTAGGAGGTGCACAACTTTTCTGCTTTGAAGATGTTTCTTAGTAATCTCTAAGCCTAGTTATTGTCTTTGCATACAGCCATACAGCAGTTGTTAACTTGTGTCTTCAGTGCTACCTTCAGGAATAAGGTGAGACTGATGGGCAGAAGCACAGGCTGGTTCCAGATATCTACAGAGTGTTCAAGAGGTCTTTGGTCCCGTCCTCTCCCGCTCACCAGACCTCGGCAGATGCTGCTGACCACCTGAGCGAGGACAGCGCTGGTGGTGCCTTTGTAGGTGGATGTCCCCCTCCCCTTCAGCAAAGACCTGCAAGCTCGGTGTCAAAAACGGCTTCTGCGCTGCTGCCTGCGGTGTAGACTGTAGGTGGTACTCGATGCCCCTTTTCAGGAAGCCTTTTCTCAAATTATCCATTGCACCTGGAAAGATGTGAAAGGTTAACAAAAAGTAGTTCAGATGATAAAATTCATTGAAATTGGGCTGTATTTCACATTTTAGCAATTGCAAAAGCAAAATGGAACAATGAAAAAAATATGTCAAATTCAAGCCAAAGTCAAATATGAAAGTCTATCATAGGATGCTGGCAAATAGTGTTCCATGGAGTCCCTCTATTGGAAGGTTCACACTGACACTAAGTCTTCTTTCACTCCCTTCCTTCCCTCAGTTCCCGTCACCTCTTTACTGCTAGATAGCTTTCCTAGGACATCAGTACTGCCGGTTCTGGGAAGGCCCGGCTGGTGACTTCAGAGTGTTACGACTCTAATATAGTGTGAGCCACCTGAAGACAGGTTAGGTGCTGATGGAAATCCCCTCTTTTGCTCAGGCTTTTCTACTAGGTTTCCCTATCTACTGAAGGGAGAGCAAAGACATTCAGAACAGCAATATCCATCGCGTCATCAATACCTTTTAATTAGCATCTCCCAAGAGTACGCAGGCATAGGGAGCAATACGAAGTTCACGTTAAGCTCATAGTTTAGGGCTATCTAGCTTTCATCCTGAAGTTGAGGCTCTGAAGCATTATAGGACTAGCATCTTACACCCCTCAGATGTGTTTTCATGTAGCATTCACAGATTTACCTTTGGACTGTCTCATCCACGTGGCCACTGCCTGTTGTACTTAAGAGGATCTAATGACTTGTCCACCCTGTCCCACTTGTCCCCTGTCATTCTGTCTTGATGGCACTGACATGGACTAGGGTCTTGCTGCATGTTTAGAAGAGAAAAGGCAGAAAAATTTGTAGTTTCTGCCATCAGGACCCCTGTGGTTCCCCGACCTGCGTCTTTGGAACAGAAGAATGGTCCCAGAGCAGAAAGGCCTGGGATGATGTTTTCAGTATTTTAAAGAAATTCAAGGAAGATGATACACTGGTCAGTAATCAAAGGCTGCATCAGCAAATGGAAATATGACATTTATTTTTCACTAGATTCATAATTGATGCAACTTACACTATCTGTTTTTGCAAAAAGAAGATTGTTATAACCTGTGTTCAGTTATAACGGCGATGATGCTCATTAGATGAAATGCTGTTGTGCATAAGCATAAGTTCTTCACAACAGCATTCTTCTAATGGTGGGAATAATTGATAGAAAATGTCAGTGGTGACAAGGTAGAGCCCAGGAGCTCACTGCAAACTTCCAGTTCCGAGGTCTTGCTCCTCATCAGCCTAGGCCAATGGATTCCATATCGGGACATTTGTTTACACCCTAATGTTTTTGTGGTGATTGTGACCGGTAAATGTTAGGTGCTCCATAAAGTGTGTTGTGTCACTTGTAGCTCCATGTTTACTCACCACGCCAGCCTACCAGGTGCAGCAGTCCTGTGTGTGAAGACTCTGGCCTGACCGCAGCTTATAAGCTAGTGCTGAGAGACCACAGAGCCCGCACAGCATACACCAGAACGGGAGTCTCACCCGCCATCAGAGTGACCATAGAGATATGGGATGCATCACTCAGGAGGTGTAGCTTCTTCACTAATGTAATCCTGTGTTTTGACTTTATGACATTACATTTGGGATATTTCTTCATATATTCTTTCTCTGGGAATTTTATTTGAAAGTTATTCCACCACCAAATGTCTTTTTTTTTTTTTTTTGGTCCTAGGGATAGAACCCAGGTAGACTTTACCACTGAGCCACATCCCCAGCCCTTTGTCTTTCTCATTCTGAGGCAGGGTCTCACTAAGTTGCAGAGGCTGATCTTGACTTTGGGATCCTCCTGCTTCATCATCCAGAATCGCTGGGATCTCAGGTGTGTCCCACCGTGCCCAGCTGAATACCTTATCACTGCACCTTAATCCAACATTGGCCGGCTGACTCATCCTGTGAGTCCTGGCACTTGACTTGCTAAGCCTCATGCACTGTGCAGAGAGACAGGGACACAAGTAGAAGGAGCTGTGTTCTTTGCACTTCAGAGGCTTATAATCATGTGGCCAGCAGACAAGCACCAGGTTGTAACTGGATTGGAGCACAGCTTCTTCCTCAACTGGGCTGCACCACAGTGTGACATCGCTTCCTCCTCCACTGGGCTGCACCACAGTGTGACATTTTAGTGGGGCCCTCACCACCTTCTAAACACTAATTGATATTTTATTGTTTAATTATGTTTCAGAATGATCATGTAACTGATGTTACTATCCCAATTCAATAAGGAAGCTGAGGCTTAGAGAAGTTAATATCTTGTCCAACTCACAGTGATAACTGGCCGTGTGGTCAAATGAAAATGTGGTTTGCATCTGCAGCATTCTGAGGCATGGTCATCTTGCTGAGTGACCCCATATTCACAGCTCCGAAGAAACCAAAGCATCAGTGGCCTGAGGGAAGGAAATCCATTCTGACCAGGGGGGGATTTGTAGTAACTTATTGTGGGTCATTTCATGGATCATGGAGTTTTCCACACACATTCTCCCTCCAGGCTCATTAGTGTCCTGTGGACTGTTAGCATCACCTTCAGGTGTTCCCAGCACCTTCATCTGCCGCAGTCCGGCTGCATCAAAATAACCAGGGGATGACGAGCAACTTGTGTAGATTGATACAGCAGGAGTGGGAGCCGTTTATTGTAGGACAGGAGGGGTATATACACATTCCACACAGCTTATCTTAATTAACATAAACTAGATACAGCAGTCAACCCATAAGGAATCTCCACACTTAATGGCTCACTGGCGTTACTTCACAAACCACTCCCTCTGCAAAATGCCAGGCGCCATCCAGACTTGTTTACAGACTCTAACATTTGCCAGGCGCCATCCTGACTTGTTTACAGACCCTAACATTCATCTTAAGGAGCTGTTGGTGAGGCTCAGAGAGGTGGCTGACTCACTGAGGTTGCCAGGGAGTTGGGCAGGGCTAGGTATGAGCTTAGGTCTTTGGTGCATGCTTTGTGCATACTGTGAAAGAGGAAGGACCATCTGAGGTGGCAGAAAAAACACAAACTGTGACCAGGGACAAATGGGAAACCATAGGTGGGGTGAGTGAGCTGCTCAACCGCCCTGAGACGCACAGCGGTGGTATCTCCTTGGGTTCCAGGTAGTGGTGAGCTGAGTCTCCCCAAGTATGGGTGGGGCGCACTAAGGAGCAAAGCAGCAGCTGCAGAGCCAGGAGGTAGCAAGACAGAGCACCCAGCACCACAGTGCATGTCTCAACTGCACACACCACAGGAGCGTTAATGAGAGGTGCAAGAGACGGTTTTCTGCCCCCAGATGCCAGTATTAAGCAGGCAACTGTGTGGCGCACTTCCCAGCATGCAAAGATCAACCACACTAAGAAAACTTTAAAGTTTTTTTTTTAAATAAACATTTAATTAGAGATGTTTAAATCCATTGTTTGTGATTTTCCTTGCAATGACCAAAACATTTTTTGAGGGTAGCAGTGTTTGTAAATGATAACTCAATACAAAGACGGCGTTGGGTTTGGATTTTGTGAGAGGAGAGGACTCTGAGTGCTGACGCCATGCAGCCCTGGGTACCAAGGAAGGTGAGGGGGAAGGCTCCTGGCCACTGGTACTCTACAGAAATCCGCACTCAGCTCACTCTGAGGCTGCGACTTGTGTGTGCTCCTAGTCCCTGTCTGGAAGGAGGAACAGCACCCCAAAGGGGACGAAGTCCCATTATTCCTTCGTATTTAGGGTTGCTCGGTGCTTCTGGAGTTCTGTTCCCAAAGTCACTGGCCACTGGTTGCAGAATCAGAGGTGAGACGTGTGTGACACGCGGAGCCGAATCTGCTCTGCTGCGAGGGCACTCGGTGCCCCTCTCTTGCTGGCACTAGGTCAGCTCGGGTGTTGCTCATCCTTGTCTCTTCTGGTGGCAGTCAATAAGTGGGTGAATGAACACCTAAATAACGTGGGGTGGAAGTTAGATGGTGTCATGAAGGGGAGGTTGATGTCTTGAGAGAGAATCATGAGTTTCCTTCCTTGGCCTTGATGAGGGACAGGGGTGCTGTTTTAATGACAGCACCAGCTCTGGGAGGAGCCATAGCCCTGAAGGAGGGAAACTGAGGCAGAGGCCTGAAGGGGAAGTTGGGAATCGGCAGCAGATAGTCAGAAATCTGGTTCCTGGAGGCTGCAATGACACCCAGGTGGAACATTGAGAAAGAACAAATCGTCTGCAGTAATTGCTAGAAAAAATGATTACGAATTGTTTAATTCTTACAAAAATGGTATCTTGTGTACAGTAAGCAATTTATAATTAATGGAAGCATAAAGCTTAATCGTGGACACCAGGAAAGAGAACTGATGAAGAGCTGGCAGAGGGAGAGCGGCACCCTCAGGTGGAAACCTGTTTTGAGAGAGTGGCAGTCTGTTGAGACGGGGAGTGGGAGGGAGGTTGGCTCACGAGCTGTGGGTTCTAGGTGAGCTGTTTTAGAGGAAGGATGTGAGGAAGCCCCCTCAGAGATCAAAGCCCTCTGATGAATGCTTTTCCTACTACCACGGAGAGCAATAGATCACAGTAAGAACAGATGCATGTGCTGATGGCTTATGGACGTAGTCTCAGCATGTACCCCGGCCCATGGTAGGCAGGACATCAGGGTAAAGTGACAAGCCAGTATGTCCTCATCTGTGTGGCACCTCCATTTGGAGACTATGTTGCTTTCTCTCCCTGATTTGAACTGTTTGGTTGCCACAGCACTTATACAGTAGACCACTTATCCACAGCTTCACTTCCCAAGGTTAGTTACCTATAGTCAAATAATGTCTTAGAGTATCCCAGAAATTAACAATTCGGACGTTTTCAATTGCTTGTCCTTCTGAGTAGCAACATGTTATACTGCTTGGCTTTCCGAGTAGCACCAGGAAATATTGTGCCACCCCCCCCCCAGCTCCATCCTTCTCAGGATG
Source organism: Urocitellus parryii (assembly GCF_045843805.1). Lineage (NCBI taxonomy): Eukaryota > Metazoa > Chordata > Mammalia > Rodentia > Sciuridae > Urocitellus > Urocitellus parryii. The sequence goes on along the minus strand of NC_135544.1, from coordinate 61,757,245 downwards.
TGAATCATCTCTTTTTGCAGAGTATGCACCATGTATATGCTACCTGCCCATTAGTCACTTAATAGTCATCTTAGTTTCAGAGGCAATGTCACTGTATGGCAGTGCTGTAGTTCAAGTAACCTTTATTTTTCTTAATGACAGTTCCCAAGAATAATATTGGTGGTGGCAATTTGGATGTGCCAGAGAAGACATTAATTGTGTCCTTTTTGAAAAAAAGTCAAAGTACCTGACTTAATAAGGAAAGAAACATAACCCTATGTTGAGGTGGCCGAGCCTCACAGTGAGGGCAGGTCTTCCATGCAATGTGAAGAGGGGAAAGGAATCTGTGCGGGCTCCGCTGTTACACTGTGGACTGCAAAGACCATGGATGCAGTGTGCAGGGCTGAGTGAAAACAGAAAAGGTGCAGGGAACAGCTTCAGTGCTCTCCGCGGTTTAGACGTCCCCTCGGGTCTTGGAACCTGTCCCCCGGGAGAATGCTGTGTCACTTGCGACCATCTGTTTCTTTTTCCATCTTCACTGTGTGCTGCAGTCCGGCTGCAGGGAACTAACAGGGCGTGACAGCAGCTTGTGTACATTGATACAGCAGGAGTGGGAGCCGTTTATTGTAGGACAGGAGGGGCATCTATACATTCCACACAGCTTATCTTAATTAGCATAAACTAGATGCAGCAGTCAACCAACCACACTTAATGGCTCACTGGCGCCACCTCACAAACCACTCCCTCTGGCAAAATGCCAGGCGCCATCCTGACTTGTTTACAGACCCTAACAACTGTGTGGCTGGAGTCTTCAAGGCAGAGCTGCTCTTTTAATTTTATTTCCGTGAAAAAGTGCGAAGACAGTGGCTGGCATGTGCTGGCCCTTGGGCGTGACCTGCTCGGTGAATAAGTGAATCAGGCCTTGAGGAACTGCTGATGTGAGTGTCCACCGTGCTCAAGCAAAAATTTGAAGGTTGAAAGAGTTTCACTTTTTCTGTTTTAAAGCCTTTCCTCCTGTGTTCCCCCTGGCTTTCACTAGTTGTCATGGCCACCTAAGTGACACTACACTTCACCATCCCCCACTCATCCCACCTCCCGTAGTCAGCTCCTGGGGTCAGGTGAAGGAGATGGTGGAGCGGCGCCTTCGTACCCACTGCCACGCGGCCCCTTTGAGATTGTCCATCTCTGCCTGCTAGCTTCATAAAATCGCTGGCATCTATTGGACATGAGATTGCCTATTGAAGCCCTCATTAACTATCACTGCTTTCCGTCCCAGAGCCCCCTCTCCTGTGTGATCTTCTCCAAGCACTTCATTTTTATGAACTCTACTTCATTTCTTATTGAAAATGCAGGGTGGCAATGCCCGAAGAATCTTAATATAAAAAAAAAATGTTACCCGAGCTGTGGAAGATGGACTTCCAACACGCCCGGGAGGACCCCCCTGGCCAGCACTCTGCACTGCTGCATTCTCAGGGAAGGGAGGGCTGTGGGCCTGGGACCCGTTCATCTGTAGAAGGCACCTTTCCTCACCTGGCAGAGTGCTCACGTGGCGCTGTGTACAGCAGTGATTCCAAACGGGAGTCAGGGCCCTTGAGCCGGCATGCATGTTGACTGAGAGGCCAAGATCGCATGACTTCTCTTGCAAATAGAAAAGTGGATTCGGAGAGATGAGCGAACAGCTGTAAAATTTCTGTAAAATTTCAAAGCATCATTTAGTAATGACTGCCTTTTAAGAGTAAGAACAAAAGCTGCGTATACAGCTTGCACTGCATACTAATCAAAATTTATTCATAAAGTTCAAGTTCAAACCTCACTGTGTCTAAATATTTTCATTATTTATTACAATTAGCATATGCATGATTCATGTTACCTGTCTGCCTTGTTTTAGAGCGCTAGTCCTGCCGAAGAGCACTTGGGAAATTGGACAAATCTCTCCCACTAGCTTGTGATAACAATCCCAGCTGAGCTGAGTAGCGTCAGTCAGCAAGGTGCCAGGCTGCTCTGCGTATAAATGCTCATCAGATGGGGAAACAGTGCGATGCAGAAATGTATTAATTACTATCTTAGAGGCAGAAGGTAAGGAAAATTAGTCTTCATGTTATAATTTGGAAAAATGAGTCATGGTAGTTAATTAAGCTATCTAATACCTCAAGGCAAATGAATGCCTGAATCAATTCACAATTAACAATTCAAATAACCCCACTTTTAAAGTAGCCTTATAATACCTGTGGTTAAAATTGGAAGCTGAGGCTCTCGGTGCTGCTCTCCCTTGCCTACACATGCGTGTGCAAGGTACATTGAGCTACACACCCGCTGCAAGGAGAGACCGTCTGCATCCCTTCTTCATGCCCTGCTTGGAATCCAGGAGGTTACGTCACACCTAGACAGCCCTTAATGAACTCTCAAAAATCACATTAGAGTTCTCTTCTTTATCACCAGAGTTTATTATGAAAATTTCCCCAAAAAAGAATAGGATGTGACGTTTAACGCCCTCAGCGCCCAGTGGCGGTGGCGCTGGCTCAGTCTGTGAACTGCGTGCCGCTCCAGGAGAAGACCCTGGTGAGAGCCACTGGGCCCTGCACCATGTCTGCCCCGGGAGGCATTAAAATGGACTCACCAAATTCAAAAGAAATCATCGAATCACAGAAAATTTAGCTTTAATTATTAAATGTAAAGGAACATGTTTTGTAAAATCTCATTACCTGGTCAAATCAGGGTTCTCATGTGGAAAACACAGATGGTCAGATGTGTGTCCCTGTAATTCCCAGTCCTCTGTCTCCTAGGTTGACATCCCCATGCTTCCACTGTCTGCTGGATCCTGTACCTAAATGGGTGAGGTTTCTCAGTTTTCCAGTGCATGAGCTGGCCTTTCGACTCCTGCCTCCATCTGCAGAGTGGCTGCCGGGGCTCTTGCTTCCCTTAGTCTAGCTAGCCATGTGCTCATGAGCTCAGGTTCCCAAGCATCTGTCTCAGAATATCCAGAGACTACTGGCTCTCTGCCTTGTCCCTTCCAGGGACCAGACTTATCAGACCTAACCCCAAAGGCGTCCCACCTTCTCTCCTGCCCAGGACATCAGGCCTGACCTGCGGTCCCCCACTAGTCCCATCTGCCTCCGCCTGCCTGAGCCAGGCTTCTGGAACAACCTTCTTAAGAACACTGGCTCCCAGGCCCACGGTACCAGCGGGGGAGCCCATCCTCTGTGTTCCTCACCTGAGGCATTTCAGCATTTCCCACGCAGCAGCCACCTCCTGCACCGTCCTCCACCGTGGACAGGTCCATCTTGCCTGGCTAAAACATTTGCCCCTTCCTGGAGCCGTGGCTTGTTCTGAGCATGCTCACTCACCTCCTGCACCTGCTGATCCCGCCATGGCAGCTCAGACCTCGCCTCCTGGGCCCAACTCCCGGGGCTCCTCCCCAGGCCCTGGCCTACTGGATTCTCCTCCCTGTGCACACTCTCCTCAGGACTCACCTCTGCCTGCATGCCTCGTCTCCACCGTCTCCTTCCACAGAGGATGCGTTCTCACTAGTGGGCGAAATTCTCAGCTCTCCTTCCATCCCCCACACCTAATGTGTCTCCACATGATGGACACCTAGGAGACAGGCGACCTCGTGCCCTCTGGCCATCATCTGACCTATCTGCCCCATTTGAAGACTGGCTGTCCTCTGAGATGATGGATCTCAGCTAACTGTAGCTGCATGAGTTAGATGCTTATAAAATTAGGCCCCGATTTAGGCCATCTGCATAAACAAGCAATGAGAGCATTTGCTCAAACCTATGTAGGAGTCAAACTTTTTAAATCATGTGGTTGACGGTGGCACCTACTGGCCATGTACAATATTGCATCCAGGATCTATTGTGTTTATAAAAATGGGGGCAGAAGACATTCTCCTGGGAGTCGAGGGGGTGGGGGACTGTCCTTGGCCACTGTGGTGTGGAGGTGGGCACGCCATCAAGGAAGCTTCTTCTGTCTCCTTTAAGAGCTGAAAGCCATCCTGAGGGACACTGACTCCTGTGTGCGCAACCCTCTCCAGGGTGTAGGCCGGCCAACAGGGCAACTTGCCCTCGTTGATCAGAAGCTTCCACTATAGTTGGTTGGTCCACCATGGATCCCACCCTAAGACCGCCAGAAGTCCATGGCCATCAGAAATTGCCCGAGCATGCACGAGGAACCATGCACCTTGTTTTAGGATTGGTCTCTGTTAAGCCTACGCACACGCAGCAGCGCCTAAGACACAAGCACACAGAACCAGCATTTCAGATCTTCGTTTTCAGTAATGCTGTGCTCCATTGGAATGTAACAATCAGTTCATCACAGTCCTTATCTACTGTTGATAGCAAATTTAATTGGTATGCATTCACTCACCATGAAGAATACAGAAGACTCACACACATATTTAAATCCAATAAGGATTGGAAAGTAGTCTATGGTCTCCTTAAGATGCTTTCATGTAAACTGTTGAAACTGGTCGGCCTGATAATCCCTCCTGGGGATGATGACCACGACACAACAGGAATTCCCTCCCAAAATCAGGTTAGAGCTTTCTGGGCCAAAGCACAGAGCTCAGAGTGCACGAACAGAAGCTCTTAGCTTGCCATCTGGCGGCTCCCACCTGTCCCCTGGCAAATGCACTTGCTAGGACAGGGGTGGTGCTTGTTGGCTCTGAAGGCAGGTGTCCAGGTTAGCGGGGCCACTCCTCCACAGACCTGTCACCTGCCAACCAGCAACCTCCGTCCTCTTTAACTCCTTATCTGTAGAAGGTGAGCACTGTGGCATCTACCTGAGAGAGCGCTCAGGTACTTACAGGTGGGTTTGACACATGCTATATACTCAGGAAATGCCACAGTTTTGATTTTCAGCCTGGAGCGCTCAGCCAGCCATTCCCATCCCATCTGTGAACCTCGTGCCTCAGAGCTTCAGCCCTGTCCCCTCCTCCTCGGGAAGTCCTCCTTACTTCTTTGTGTGGGCGAGGTTCCTCATTTTTTCTCGGGGTCACGTCGTCTCTTCTGTACCTTCCTGGATGCATTAGCAGGTGCTGACGCCCACCATGTCTGAGGACTACGTGCCATTGTCTCCCCTGTGGCCTGCCATTAATCACCACAGCTGCCTCGAGTGTGTTCAGCTCCATGTGCTCTGAAGGCGGAAACCTCTCTGGGAACTAGAACCAGGGACACTCACTACTGGCTAATGATTTCTCTCCCCTCAGCCAACTCCCGGTGCCTCTGTCCTGGAAAGCACACACTGAGCATTCCACACGTGTTTGTAGATGTGCACAGATGTGACAGAGCACAGGGAGCAGGTGTGTGGAGGGATGGAGGAAAGAGGTCGTCACTCCTGCAATTGCCTCTGGGGAGTCTCCTTCCGAGCCTGGGTATTTGACTAGAGGACATTCACTCTTGCTGGCCTCCCGATGCAGTGAGTGGACCTGTCTCACCTTCTCCCATCAGCCTCCTCCTGCTGGGAGCACAGAGAGGTTGGGGGTGGGGGAGACCCTGGTCCCCTGAGGAGTTCCTGCTGCTCTCTGTAGAACATGTGGGTGAGCCTGGACGCCCAGGCCAGGTGCAGGCATCTGCTTCCAAAGGTCCTATGCATACCCGCTGACCACTGCACTGAAGTATGGAGGAACCAGGGCCATCGCTGGGCAGATCTCTCAACCTGAGAGTAAGTTTAGTGTCACCAGGAGTCCTGGGGTCAGCCAGATCTTGGTTTCTCTCCTAAACTGTATGAACCTTTGGAAAAGTTGCTGAAACCCTTTGAAGCCTCTTCCTTTCCAAAACAGGAAATGAGTACCATGCCATTATTGAGCTTTGACATGCATCAAATAAAATGGTGTATGTGGGATTCGTGGCACACAATAGGCACCCATGCGGACATTCATAGGCATTCAGTAAATGCAGCTGTTCTGTCCTCTGTTATTATGGTTTTGCTAATAAAATTAAGGGTGCCCATAATTATACGAGCGGCAGCCATCATTGAAACTCTAGGGACACAGTATGACGCATGAGAGCCTCAGAGTGGAGCCCCCTCCCCATCACACCCACCATCTGCCCCTGGACTTCTCAATGCCCTTTCGCCAGGTCCGGGAGGTGAAGGACCTCTCAGTTGGTTCTAGGTTCCTGTCCACTGACCACCGGCTGACTTCATGCAGACTCCACGGTTTCTCTATTTGAAGGTGTGGTGGAGTACCCTCGGGCAGCCCGTCCACCTCTTGACCTCACAGGGCTGGACAGGAAGGAAGGGGGAGGTCACCATGTACTCGCTGCTGCAGCCCCAGGGGAAGGGCTGCTGCCTGCTGGCTGTCTCCCACAGGCAGCAAATAGCTTCTGAGCAACATAAGAAGGAAGTTCACCAAGAGTCCATTAAACTCTACTCCAGAGGCTTCTTCTGATGTTTATTTACCCAGAGCTTCTCCTCCCGTCTCATTTCTATTCCTCCTCTCTCTTTCTTATCCCTCATTCATCTCAGAGTAATCTGACTGGACTGTGTGGTGAGTTGGGCTTTCATTTCTTAATGAGGCAAGATTCCCCTAAAGCCAAGATGCCTGGGAGCACAAGGTTACCAAGAGTGCTTTCCTCGGTGACCACCTGGTAATGGGTGAGTCATGGCTCATCTGGCCCTATCATTGATCTATCTATCATCTGTCTGTCTATCCATCACTCTCTGTCTATCATCCACCCACCCATCTAATTCGAAATTACCTAATTATGTTCCTCTTTACATGGGACCGTAAGCTCCTGATAGTCCTTTGTCAAAGCCAGTAACTTCTGGATCCTTGCATGTTGAACATCCAACAATTAAAATCCCTTGTTTGAAAAGAATAATCTTCTCCAATGAATTCAGTTTTTAAAAATTGTTTCACAGCTAAATACTGTTCTTCGACCTTCTTCTATTATCTATAATGTGCCCAGGATTTTCATACATGCTGGTAGTGAGGACATAGGAACAAGAAAGGGAACAGCCATCTCACAGTTATGATTTGTTTTTTCAAGGTCATATTTATTTATTTCTTCATTTATTTTGTGTGTGCACGCAGTGCTGGGGTGGAACCCAGGGCCACGAGTGTGCTAAGGGAGCACTCCACCACTAAACTCATCCCTAGTCAAATGTGGGTTCATTTGGATGCCCTGGCCTAGGGCTAAATGAGGTTGCAAAGTAGAAGGAGATTTTCTCTCTCAAAATGCCATCATGGAAGCAAGACTCCTTATACCCTGTCAGTTGTTCAGGACTGACACAGGCCTGCATGGAGCTGAGTCTGTGGTGTCCCTTGAACACCTGGGTACTGGGCAGTGCCTGCACACTGTGGGCCGTGGCCTTGGGATGTGACCAGTGCACACGGGGTCCAAGCAGCCCATCGTGGGGACTTGGAAGACCCTGTGGGGTCTGTGAGGGAGCTGTGTGCAAGTTTCCTTTCTACAGGGAGAGGCCTCCTGGGGACAATGGTGGCTGCCTGAGGACTGACGAAGGGTGGCCTCTGCTCCACCACCCTGAAGTCCCTCGTCCCCAGTGGAGCGACTCACTTTCTGCTGTCAGAGCTGTTCCTCGATGGGAGTCTGTGACAGCTGGGAAAAGTGGTGTCTGCTGCAGACTCAGGACTTCCTTGCAGTGAGATCAGTGCCTGTCATGGTTTTGCCCCTCTCTTGTTAGCTAAGAGCACGTGTGCTGCCGTTGCGAACCTTTAGTGCACGCATGTTGGTTAAATGAAGAAAGAGGCCAATAGGCCAGTTTCGTAGGGTAGAGCTCATGAGCAGATATTGTAAAACAAACTCTTTCACCGAAAAAGAATATCAGGATGGTCTTAGTGTTTTGCAAAATTGGGTCTTGCCAAATTGAGAAGTCTTTGTTAAAAGATTGAAGGGAGAAGTTTACTGGATTTGGGTTCACAATAGGCAAACTCAGTCATAGATAAAAGGACTCAGATATTTTAACCACCATTTAACCATCAAATCTTATTGGAGAAGGTGACCTCTTACATTATCACTAGTTATTAATATCATAGTGTGATTCTAATGGTCGTTAGCATTTTGAGAAGCCCCCATCCGTCAGGGCAATGCAAGAGGAACAACTGTGAGTCCCATAGACCAGCCTGTGTCCTCTTGGGGTTGCCAGCTCTGAGCCTGGGCTGATATCCTGGAGACAGACCAGCCATGTCCTCTTGGGGTCACCAGCTCTGAGCCTGGGCTGGTGTCCAGGAGACAGACCAGCCCATATCCTCTTGGGGTCGCCAGCTCTAGCCCTGGATGGTGGACACTCTGCAAGTGCCGGCTTTCAGGTATCAGTTAGTATCTGCCATCATTCTCGTCCACGTACTGCAGGGCGCTTTTGAGCCATGATCTCACGAAATCTTCACGACCCAGCCAGCCTGGCTGCACCCCATTTCCAGGTGAGGAAACTGAGGCATGTGTTTTCTGACTTCTCTGAGAACAGACCAGTGGTGGAGAGGGCTGAGCCAGGCCCCCTGACCTGAGGCATCTGCTCTCCTGCCGCCTGCCTCGCCAAGCCCATGACAGCGAACGCTGGAGGTGGTGCAGGCTTTAACCCACGGGGCTGCAGGGGAGAGGTCTCCCTGAGAGGCAGTAGGCAGGACCGTCTGCAGTGTGGGGTGTGCCCTGGGCGGGTGGCCCACAAGTGCTTGGGAATCAGACTCCTAGACAAAAATGAACAAGAAGGAGCCTCACTTCCATTACTAATTTGGCTGAGAGAAAATGAGGTGCCTGTGGTGCCCCTGGATGATGGTTTTATTAGGTGCCTGAGCAGAACCATCCTGTTCCAGGTTCATCTTAACAACGGGCTTATTTTGCCTTATATTCTTTCGCCTGTAAGAAAAATCAGCAAATACGTTTACATAACTTCCACTGAAGTTAACAAAATACCAAGGGCGTGGGCTCTGTTTTTTTCAGATAATGACGTGGGCTTGGCGTGTAGACTATTAAGTGTTGTTAGTGCTGCTTTCTGCACTGAAGTGAGCTCTGTACTCATGACTGGCCATCAATTACCTTGTGGGTTCACTTGCACTGTTGGAAAATCGACTGCATAATTCTGTCCAACAAAGTTGAAAAATGTTTAGCCATGAAAAACAAACAAAACGACCAGTAAACTACTTTTGATTGTAACTGGCTGACATATCTAACATGCATTTTGCAATACAGGATTTATTATTATGTGTTTGTTAAAATTTTGTATTTTGATCCTTATATTTTTAAAACTCAAAAAACCATAGGATTTGTCATTATTTATTGTGCTTTGAGCAGTTGTTTGAGGAAAGCAGAAAATATATTAAATACCAAAGGGTAAGTCAATTAAGAAGTTGAATAGGTTGGAGCTGAGAATTGCACTAACATTTCTCAGGGGGTCTAATCCTGAGCTTAGGTTGTCAGTCTCGAATATAAAATCTTTGGGGGAAACAGCACACGCACAGGTATAAACACAATCTCTCTGGGTGTAGCGATAATGAAAACCAACTTATTCCTTGGCTGGTTTTGGGGGAGTCAGGGTACAAGCCATAAGCTGACAGTGCCTGAAGACTTAGCCATGCAGTCTCTGAGACGTAAGCCCTAAGACGAAATGCAGGCTACACTCTCGTTGATAAAGAAATCCTTCATATGTTTACAGAAATGTTCCAAAGAATCATGCAGGAAATGTTCCAAGGTATTTTGAAAACCAGTCAGCTTATCTTAAGTGCATTTAATTTTACTTGACTGAAGAGATTTCTTCAAAGGAAAGAGAATCTCTGAGGTGTTGTCTGCCCTTTTGGACAGCCAGGCAGTTGGGATACTGAGGCAGACTGCTCTTTGTCCTGTTGCCCAGGGTTAGGGTTAGGATATAATGGAACTGGAGCAATGAAATAAATTGTTAAATCAATGTAAGTTACAAAAACAAATGCAAAAAAAAAATCAATAAATTTGGGTGGGTAACTTTTCAGTTTCTCAGTTCCATAGATTGCACAGGAGTGAAATCTTTGCTTTCTTCATCTTTTCTTTAATTGCTTAATTACACTGGTTGATTAATCCTAAAGACAAGGGCATTCCAAGAACACAAATTTAGACTTTTTTTTTTCTATTTTTAGTGGACTAGAAACCAATAAATACAAAGCTATGTGTGGTTAGTGGGAGATCCTCCAGCACTCTGGGTTCCCGGGTCCCTGCCCTCCAGCACCCAGGGCCACAACCACACCAGGCTGGGTCCGACTCAGCTCTTCAGGCTGCTCAGGTACTTTCCCCAAGTCTGGTTCCCTCATCTGGAGACTGACAACAGGACTTTCAGGACCCAGCAACCGGGGCATTAACACGTGCTTCCACAGAGCAGGGCCAGAGTCCATATTTGTTAAGGACTGGCTTTTTCGCTGTTTCCCAAGGCACACAGTTTTGGACCAGAATTGGCTTTTGACCTTGGCTCCGGGACATGGTGGTATCAAAGACCCGACTGAGAGAAGGAGGGCAAGTGGGGGCTGGCGCCAGAAGCGGTTCCCTCTGCCTTGCCTCCCCTTGGCTCTGCCACCAGTGGTTAAGAGATGCCACACCTCTGTGAGGGGCTGAGCATGATGCCTTCCAGGTCCATCCGCCTTGCTGTCCATGTGGAATTTTCTTGCTTACTAAGTTGAAGGCCATGCTCTGGTGTGCAAGCACCCATGCTTTAACCCACTCACCCAGGATGACACATGAGAGGCTTCTGCTTCTTGGGTGCTGAGAACAATGCTGCAGTCAGCCCTGCATGCTAGCAGCTCTCTGAGATCCTGGTTTCAGGTCTTCTGGTGTACACTGGGAACGAGGTTTCTTCATTACAGGGTCATTCTAGTGATTTGAAGAGTCTCCATACTGCTCTCCACCATGGATGCACCACTTTATAGCCCTACCAACAAAGACACTCATCTTGCTAATCCTGAGCGCTCAGCACTCCTTAAATTCTGGTTTTCATCATGGTGCTCCTAACAGGAGTGAGGGGGTCTCTCACCAGGGTTTTGCTTTGTGTTCCCCTCATGCTTAGTGATATTCTGCACCTGTTCCTGTACGGTTGGCTGTTTGTGCATCCTCTTGGAAAAATGCTTATGCAAGTCATTCACTCATAGTTCATTCAATTAATGGTTTTGCAATTAGGTTGTAGAAGTTCCTTTCCTATCTTGGATAGACCCTTAGTCAATGGCGTGACTTGAAAAGACTCCTCCCATTCTGTAGCATTCCTGTGCCTTCTGTTGACTGCTCTGCTCTGCTCTGCAGAGCCACTGGTTTGACCTAGTCCCTCTTGTCTTTTTGCTTCTGTTTCCTGTGCTTTTTGATCCTACATGGATAAAATAGGCAAAAAATAAAATAAAATAGAAAAAGCAGACACCTAGAGGCAGCGAGTGCACTGCGGTTTCCAGAGGCCATGGAGGCCAACGGGAGGGGGGGGGCGGGGCGTGGACTGGCGATGCACAAGGCCTTTTGTTCATGAGAGTTCTGCAGATGCGCCACTTGGGGCCGTGCGGCCCTGCACACTGGAACGTGTCACAAGAGCAGAGCTGAGTGTGTCCTTGCCACCAAGATCTAAGGGGGAGGATGAACGGCCAGGAGTCAGCCTTAGAAAGGTGTAAGGAGCCCGAGTCAGGAGTACAGTGTTGGCCCGGCACATCTTGCTTTCAAACCAAATTCTTCAGTTACTTCAACTTCCCTGTCCCATGAACATCTCAGCTTTACATTAGCATTCACATGGCAGTAAGGGCCATTATCTTGTGGTGACAGTTTACTACAATGACATGATTTCACCTGGAAATACTAATTGTTTCTTAACTATTGTCTACACACCTGGTTGTTTCCAGCAACCAATGAAATATGAATTATTACTCTGGTGGGTGTTTGTCTCTGAGCGACAGGTTGCAGAAGCACTGTGCAGAGGAAGGCCAGGGTGTCCACTTCCATTTATTTGGATAAAAATATGTAAACAGACATTGCGAATATTGCAGTGAGACTCTCTTTATTTGGTGCACACACACACACAAACACACACACAAACACACACATGCACTTCACAAGCTGCTTCTTTTGAAATGAAGAAGACTGCTGTGTTTGAGATTATTTCTGTGGTTTAATCATTAATAGAACCCCCTCTGCCTCCAAAATACTTAAATTAGAACAGCTGTGTTACCACTCTGCTTACAAACCTTCCCACACCTTCGATAAGCAGCGCACTCTTCTTAATTACGCGATTGCTCTGCTGAGGACCAGGTGAGGTTGGACGGCACGGGCGTCATCACTCTTCACAATAAGTAAAACCTTGGCAAACCATCAGTCTTTCCAGTGTCCACCTCACAGCCAAGTAGCAATGAGGACTGCTTCAAGCTGACCTGTGCCCCAGGAGAATGATCAGTTATTCATCCGCACAGTTACCCTATCACTGTCCTCTTCCCTGGCCCATCTAGATGCCAGCAGAGAATTGATTAATCTCCATGGTCTGTTCTAGTCCGATTTTTTGCTGCCATGACTGAAGGATCTGAGCAGACCAACCATAGAGGAGGAAAGGTTCATTTGAGGGCTCAGGGTTTCGGAGGAGGTCTTAGTCCTCAGAAGGCTGGCACGATTTCTCAGGGCTCAAGGTGAGGCTGAAGATCAAGGGAAAGTGTGTGGCAGAGGAAAATAGCTCAGATCATGGTGATCCAAAGCAGAGACTCCAGTCTCCTTAATCAAAAATAGACACCATTGCCACACCCAATGCCCACCTCCTCCAGCCACCCTGCCCCTCCAGTTAATCCCATCAGGAATTAGCTCCCTAATTAGACTAAGGCTGTCACCCAATCCTTTCTCCCCAGAACTTTCTTGCATTGTCTCACACCTGAGCTTTTGGGAGATATCTCACATCCAAACCACAACAATGATCCAAAAATATGTATCTTCAGGCAGCAATTATATTTCTCCACTTTCTTACACATGTGTGAGCATTGTGGGTGTGTTTGCATGTGTCTGTTCCTGGGTGTGTGATCGTGCTTCTCTGCCTTGATTTGGGCTACTGTCTCGAAGTGCACTTTCCTTTCTTCGCTTAGTGAGATTCTGTTTAGCTTTCAAAGTTCCCCTCTGATACTAATCCCTTGCCTCCTCTCAAGCACATTCCTCTTTCCTCTCTGCTGTCCCCTTTCTCACCCACTTCCCCAAGGGCCACCCGGCCACCCTGACTGCACTCACCTCTTGGTAGCCATGCTCCATTGCATCAGTTCTCCTACAGAATGATTTGCACACCACCATTATTACCATCCTCCCGGGGCTTGCCACCCTTCCGTGAGGTCTGAGCCTTACTCTGTAAGGCTTTATGGATCAGGTCATTCCTGATGCCTTCATTTGCATTGTTCTAATCAATCCTCAATTTCCCTGAGCACCCCATTTTACCAGGAAGGAGGCAAATTAAGGTTAAGAACATTAAGGTAATTTTCTCCAAGGTGACACATCCATTTACTAAATACCAATGGGTCCCTCACCACTGCCCCCCACTTTTCCTTCACATATCAGAAATCTCTAGGATTAATGGTCCCCTAAAGCCACCAAGGGTTATGAAATATGTCAAAAGCCATTTAGCAAAAACTTTATTTCAAAAAAATGTAAAAATTTGAGAGATTTGGATTTGTAGAATACAGAGTTAAACCTTACAGAGGAAGAGATGACTGAATTCATGAGGCAGAACCAGAAGAAATCTCAGTGAAACGTCTTCACTCTTTTACAAGTTCTCACTTGTGCAGTAACAAAATTATGAATATAATATTTTAATGAATCATTGAAAACCAAGTCATCATAAAGACTAAGATTTGGAAGGAGAAATTAAAAGTCACCCTTGTTTAATTCCTAATTTTCAACATTAAGAGACATAGGCTTGAGCTTTATATAGATAAAGAATTGAGTCATTTGAATTAGACCCAGGAAAAGCCTAGGGCTTAGCAGACCCGACAGGAGCCAGAAGTTGTCAGAGTTGCTGCACAAACCACCCAGCAGCTTCGACTAGACATCAGCAAGCTGTGCTCCATCAAGACGTCACTTCCATGAAGTTAGTGGACAGAGCAGCAAAAATTCATTTCACAGACACGGTGCTGGAAGGAGAAGTGGATACGGTGAAATAAAATTAATTACTGGATCCCCAAATGGTTGCCAACAGGACCATCAGAGACAAAGTCAGAACAAATCAATTATCAAAACGAAACATAGTCACAGAGGTACCCAGCGCTTTTCTCCAATTGACATAAATATAAAGGCAAAGAGACAATGAATATGATAGAGGAGAAAGTTATTTAAAGGACAAATTGCATATGGTTTCATTAAAATGAGGGATGTGCTCTGGAGAGACGAGGTCGACCAAGCAGAGGTGAGATCAAGGCTGCTTATGTAATTATCAATTTGTCCTTATGAACTCTGACCTGTAGGAGACAATATTGCATGCACTCCATTATATTTCCATGAAAACCATGGGGAAATTTTCTCAAATATCTTTATTTGATCATATTTGTGCATTGCCAATAATTCACTTGATCTTAACCTTTCTAATGCCTATTGCTTTTACAAATAGTTTGTTAAGTCAAAAGCAGGTTAATTGCCTGGTAATCCCCTGGCCCATGTGAACATGGAAAATCTCAATCCAGTCGTAATCCTCTTACACTGACTTTTACTCTTTTTTGAATCTTCCTAATTGCATATAGACTATTGTTTGAAAAACTGTTAAACTATCAGGGGAGGTTGAAGACACACAACACTGAGCACACTTTCCCCCTCACTAAGCATAGGTAAGGTTCTGATTACCTACAGAGGGTAAGACGTCAGTGGTATCCAGCTTGTAACACAGCAAGAGCCATCATCCTTCGGTATCCAGCATGGTAACAATAAGTCACCAACTCACACAAGACTTTCTCTTACTTTCCTCAAATGCATCGACTCACAGGCAAATCCAGAAGATTGCAATGTTTAATCTCAGAGAAAAGATGGAAGTATCTGAGGGCACGGTTAATTTCACCCTGTCTGTCAAGATGGGGCACATTCAGGGTGCTGAGGGCACCAACAAGAAATGAAGGGTGAAGAGAAGGAGAGGGTTAGGACCAGTGACAGCGGTGGTGGCATTAGAAGTCTTTTCACAGTACTTGTTGGTTACTTTTTTCAACTTGGCTTTCATAAAATACCTGAAGTTGACTAGTGAATGTGCTGGCCTGCATTCTCGGCTTCTCGTGGGCTGCAGAAGTTGCATGGGCTGTGGGGGGGACAGGAAGCAGACCCATGACTGACTTGCAGCTCCGAGTTCACATTGCATTTGGCAGCACACACCTGCTCAAGGGTCGAGGTGTCAACATGCTTTCTCGGGAGCCATAGCCTGGTTATAGCACGGAGTTTCTCTTCAGCTTGGGATTCAACCAGCACTGATAGAGCACTTTCTTCAACGTGGTCGGGTGTCGCCACTGGCTCTTTCAAATACAAATTCCCATTAGGTTGAGTAAATTTACCTACTTTTCTGAAAGCAAGGGCTTCATAAAACCCTGTAAGAATAGCCCTGATTACTAGGGGATTTCAACAATGCTATGAGCTCTTTCCGTGAATTGCTCTAAGAGGTTTCATAATACAGGTAGAATGTGCATGAAATATGAGAGAAGTTTATCATCTATAGCATATTATTTCACAGTGTGACATTTTTTTAACTTAAATTGCTATGGAAATTCTCAATAAATGGTACCTAAATTTGCTTTTGGGGGAGATAAGCACCTTTGTGAAGCACATTTTATTTTTAAGATAAAGTTTGCATAATTAATCATTTCTTAAACTGGTCAGACTAAGTTGACACATCTTTCCAAGCTATTCATATGTATCTCAATTCAGCAATATTTTCAAATGGAAACTGCATAATAGTCCTTGATATTGATAAAAATCTTTTTGCATTCTTGACACGACTGAGGTGTCACAGTGACCTGGTTTCAGATGAGAGGAGAGGACAGGCTACTCAGAGGAAGCTTGGTGTCTCACCCGATGCAGGTCAGACCTGAAGCGTCAGTTCCGCTGGTTTTCACCTTGGAGGAAGGACTCCCTCCACTGCAGGCTGTCCTCCTGCGTGAGTGGGGGACAGGTGGGATAGCAGCATCACACCCTCAGTGGCAGAACAATTTCACCGTTTTTCCAACATTAGGAAAGTCAAGGTTAAGAGAAGAGAGAGCAACACAAAGATGTGCACGCCCAGGGTCGAGAACACCTGCACCTCATCCACACACAGACATGGGGAAGAACCCCCCTTCTCCCAGGGACTGCCGTCCTCACAGGTCAGTGCCCCGAGTCAGACAAGCGGGGCGAATGCTGGTGCAGCTGGGCACAGAGCTGGGTGTGATCCTCTATCCCAGGCTGCCCAGCTTTCCTGGAGAAGCCACTTCAATGGAAAGGATCAGAAAACACCTTCGGAATTATCTGAATTTCCAGTGTAATTGAATAATTTCAGTGAAGTTTTGCCACAATCACTTATTGTCATGCATTCCTTGGGTTAGTATTTTAGGACATTCTCTTATTATCTCTCGGTCGTTCTGAGAAGACATTGACCATTTTCTCATGGTTCTATGATGAGCTTTCACTTACTACCCAGGGGAAAGCCATTGGAAGAGTCGTTGTAATTTATGCTGGCTTATATTTAGATTTTAATTGCTACCTAAGCTTATTAAAATGGGCCTACACAAACAACGTGAGTGTCTAGTGGTCATGTATCTTTTATAAAGCTTCTGCCTATGCAGGCTTACCTGTTGGTGATATTCAGTACTTTGTATCTTTGCTTGGTGCACCCAGACCATTGTTTCCGTCCAACAGCAAAGAGCAGTTGAGCCCCCTTAGCCACAGTTTTGCTTTCCATAATTTCAGTTACCCACAGCCAACCAAGATCCAAAAATATATGTGGTGAATTCCAGAAACTAAACTGTTCACATGTGTTAGGCTGCATCTCTTTCTGATCAGCATGATGGAATCTGATGCTGGCCTACTCTGCCCCACCCAGGACATGAATCATTTATTTATTTATTCATCTCTCTCTCTCTCTATTTATTTTTATTAGTCTATCCACACGGTATATGCTACCCACCTGGTAGTCATTCAGTAGCCATCTCAGTTATCAGACCAAGGACCATGGCATTTCAATGTTCAAGGAGCCTTTACTTTATTTAATAAAGTCCCCAAAGTGTAAGAGCGGTGATGCTGGTGATTTTGTGACAGTATATTCTTAAAATTATTTTACATTACTAGTTGTGGTTGTTGACCTCTTTCTGTGCCTGGTTTATACATTAGCCTTGATCATAATTAGGTCTGCACAGGGAAATATAGCCTGCATGTGGCCTGACACTGTCCTGGGACCTAGGGACATTGCCACAGGTAAGGAAGTCCACTGCACATCACCCTGACCAGGCCATAAGAAGGTGTTCACTGCAGCTGGGGAGGAGCTCCACATTTGCAGAGAGGTGGTAGGAGGACGCCCATTGCGGTCCCAGTTCAGATTCTCAGAGGGCTCCTTGGGCCAGAAGCACAAAGCAGGGGGCGTAAGTGTTTTTCTTTCAACAGGAAGCTCCATAATTGGAAACCTAGGTGCTGGTGAACAGAGCAGCTTTACAGGACTGCCAATTACAATGAAACCAATTAGTTGCTTGGCTAACAAATATTTCAGTGTTTTCAATTGAATGTGTGTGTGTGTGTGTGTGTGTGTGTGTGTTTTCCCTGAAAGAACTCTATACAAACATTTCCAGAAAATGCATTCATTGCTAGTACAAAGAGGTCCATGGAGAGAGGAGACAGGAAGATATTTGATTGAATACGTGATATCCCAATCTTAAGAGGAGAAAATTGGAAGATGTTTACCAGGTTGCATAGTCTTATTCAACAGACATTGAATGCTGAGAGGAAAATAAAGTCAGAATAAATAAAGGATAATACATACCATACATTTTGGCACACATTGGGTGTACATGTAACAGTACTATTTTTTTTTAGAAAAGAGTTGGGAAATTTCATGTGTCCTATAAACATTGCAGAATAATTACATACAATGAAACAAATTGGAGAGGTCAAATTTATTTCTACATTAAATAAATGATATGAGTTCTTCATGTGGGTGTGAGATATGTCGTCTGATGCAATGTTTAGAGCACAAGAACAAGTTTTCGATGACATGGTTTAAGTTACCGTAATTGTGAAATGCTGAATAATATATATAGTATAATGAGTTTATTATTATTATTTTTGTTAAAATGGTGTATATAATACTGTATATGTCTAGTATTCATCAACTACTATAGTACTGCATACATCTTGGGCAGTAAAAAAAAAAAAAAAAGCAAGTGTGTTTCGGTCAATGATGCAACAGAAGGAATCCATATGCTATGGATGCTTTTAGCTCTGGGAACCGCATAGGTGCAGGCTGCCATCAGCATGTACTTCTCTAAGGGGTTTGTCTCCTAGGCCTTTATTCTTCGTCAGCCATGGAAAGCCATAGTATCATCTTCCTCTAATTTTCAAATGAGGAAACCAAGGAACAGTCTTAACATAAATCAAAGCTTGGGAATCAGACACATAGTTCTAAGTCTCACCCTCACCAGGTAGCAAACCAAACTTTCTTTAGTAAACAGTGAGACTCCTTTGATTTTATCTGTGAAATGTGAAACTACATATATCCTGGGGCGGAGCACAAATAAAATGAAACCACTCTGTCCTACAGACTGCCAGCGAGCAGCAGGCATTTTGTCCTTAGGGCCAGGGTGTCGGACGGTGCTCCACCCCCAGGGATTACCCCTCCACCTAGGCTTCCTCATTCCTCAGGCCTGGGTCCCGCCTCTGCTCATGTCACTTCCTTCTCATGAGGTTGTTATTGATAGATGTTTGAAAATATTCAATCAGGAGGACTCGTGGTATTTGAGAATCTACAGATGACATTAGTCACAAAGCTTAGTCCATGGGTGAATGGCCCCAAGACTTACAGTGCTGTGTCCTGTGCTTGGTTTGGTGTGATTCCTGGGTTGATTACAACACATTTCTGTTCGCACTGAGAAAAATGATGGTCACAACAAAGCTCACCCGATATCCTTATAAGTAATATATGACACCTGAGTGAAATTTAGCATTTTAACACTACTATAATACTGGAGTTGACAGGGTAGAACATAGTGTTTGAGCAGATGTTATTTGTGGCTGATTGTTCTAATTTCCTATGCCAACACTATATCAAATCATTAACTATTTTCAATTTTCCCCGAGTGATCCCATAGTCACAGGCTTCCTGCATTACCATATTACTCCTTATGATTTATTTCTAATCACAAGGAGAGTACATAGACAGCGTGATAGCTGGATTGCATTAATTTGACTACAAACAAAATGACACAGTTTAAAATATTGATTGCAATAGGGTTCTCTCTTCATAAATACACCCTGTAAGGCAGTTGATTTAAGCGTGTGATTAAATTGTTTGGTTTGATTCACAAATTGTATTTTGATTATATGAGAAAATGGAAAAAGTGAGAAATCACCATGTTAGGTTGAAAAGGAAACCACTCCCCTAGGACAAAGCCATGATGCTGGGCCTGTCCCGTGGGATTGGGCAGGGGGCTGGGTGAGTGGGCCCAGGGCCAGCCTTCTCCTGGGGTGCCTTTCAGTCTTGCCTCCCTGAAGCCACACTCCCTGCTGTGACACTGGACAGGAAGTGAGCTCCCAGCAGGCATTGCTTTTTCATTTGTTTAGAGATTTTTTCCTTTAAAACATAATTATGAACATTAAAAAGGACAACTTTTTAATACACAGTTGGTTTGGGCAGCCCTGGCACATGTGAGTGGGAAACCCTTCCTACTTCATCACTAAGCACAACTCTAGATGAAAATTACCTTCCTCCATGTGTCTAACTGGATATGACGTAGCCCTAAGTATATTTACGTTTACATGCAAATACCTGCTGCAGACACGGGTCTCCTCGCGGGAGTCCCGGCGCGTTCTCATCCGTCTCTGCGTTTTCCTTTCCTCTGAGATGGTGGCCGTCCTCTCGGGGCAGCACTTTTGCTAGCAATAAATAGGCATGATGACGTCAGAAGCCCCAGAGGAGTGAGTGGGGCTGTTTCTAAGACTCCAACTACCACCCATGGTCAAGTCCCCCATTCCTGACTGCAAGGCATGGCCATCTTCAGCCCTAGCCAAGTCCTGCAGCAGCCTCCTGTTGACCTCTGCAGTCCATAATCCTTCCCTTGCAGAAGTCATGTCCTCTTCCTGATGGACACTCCCGGTTGGAGCCTGAGGTTGAGGACACATGCTTGCCACTATCTACCCAGTGACTTAACTGTGCATGACACACAGAAGGCCCTGGATGGACACTTGTGCTGAGTGAGAAAGAGAATGGAACCACAGAGTGACCACTCAGCACAAAAGCAGGCCCTGCCTCAGCCCACAGAAGCTCTGCCCGCTGGACCTGAGTGGGCTCCCTGTCTGCTCAGCTCGGCTCCCTGCACCCGGCCCCCACCTGTGCCATCTGGGCACCTGCTGGGCAGTGTCTGCGCGCTCTTTCCTCTCTACTGTCTTGGGTCTGAATGCTCCTTCTCTGAGCAACTGTCCCACCTTCCATGTCCCTATCTTGATCCCCTCGCAAGGCTGGGTTCAGAGGTTACCTCCCCGATGGCCCAGGGGTTCAGGACTGCTCAACATCCAGCAATCTCACTTCTCCCAGGACAGGGCCGGCTCCTCTTGGAGCCGCCATTGAGGCATTGATTAATTTCAAACTTTAAATGGACAAATACCTGCAGTATGTGTCATAACAGTGTAAACTCCTTGCCGTCAAGATGGAAGCCTGGGGCAGCTCTGCTTCCCTGTGCCCACTATCAGCCTTGGAGAAAGGGAGGCATGGGACATGTCTGTCTATGACACCAAAGGACCAGATGGGAGTCCCTTGAAGTCTGGCCAAATCAGTGTTTGGAGACATCTCTTCTCTCACATCACAAATGACGCCATCCCAGCTTTAGGAAACGATGTATGCCATCCCATAATATCCATTAATTCATTTTCTGTTCCCCAAACCCTCAAAAACAGATCAGAGCCAACAGCCATTCCTGGATATCCCTGGGGGAGGGTGCCGGAACCCACCCTGGAGAGCAGGATGCCTGGGGCTGGGCCCTCACTCACAGTGGCCTACGTGTAGGGACAGACAACCTCCACGTACCCTCCCGTGTGAGTTCCAGACTACACAGGGCATCTAATATACTGCAGAAGCTGCGTTAAATGCTACCGTACTACATTATTTCATGAATATAAACAAGGAAAATTGTGCTCAGTAGACCCATTTTTTTTTTCAAATAATTTTGATCTGTGGTTGACCAGCTGACGCCATAGATGCAGAACCCAGGATCTGGAGAACCCAGTTGGGTTGTGTGCCAGTCAAGCCATGACGTAGAAGGAGATTTAAACTATGTTTATACAATTAAAACATTTTAAAAATGGAAAATGATTTATGTGAGGATCCATACTCCTCCCGCAATAAACAGATATAATATCAAATTATTGATTTCTTTGACAAAATATATAGTTGTGTAAGTAATTTATTTTTATTTTTTTAATTGTGGTAGGACACAGTACCTTTATTTATTTGTTTTTATGTGGTACTGAGGATCAAAACTAGCATCTTGCACTACTATGTGAGCATGCTACTGCTGAGCCACAACCCTAGCCCCTATATAACTAATTTTATCCATTAAATATGAGCTAAGTATTATCCAACTAACGATTAAGAGTTCCCAACACTCTAATTTTAGTTGCTCTCATTTTAATAAGCTGACCTTAATAAAAACAGCTTTTGGGAGTTCAGAACAATTTCCCTGAGAATCACTAGGCGGGAACAAAATCCCAAGAAAACCTGGCACAGGATACCTCTGCATGAGCTGTGGGTGTCCGCTGTGCTCACCTGTGTCTACCAAATCTCCTGGTGGCACCCAGCACACAGTAGGCACTTGACAAATAAGGTTAGAATAATGCTTCATTATTGTAACCTTCAATAAAAATTACTACTTTTTAAAATATAATTAATCTAATATTCCTGCAATTTCCACAAAACACATTTTATATTCCAGGAAATAGACTGAAGTCACAATGTAGGTGCTTACAAGTTTTGTTAGAAATCATTCTCTAAATGTCATTTAAGTTGAAACTATTCTACATTACTTTCTTTTCTTATTTATTTATTTATTTATTTATTTACTTACTTACTTATTTACTTATTTTGCAATACCAAGGATTGAACCCAGGGCTTTGCATATGCTAGAAAAGCATTCTGTTACTGAGATATACCCCCAGACCTTTTTTAATTTTGAGACAGGGTCTTGCTAAGTTGCCAAAGCTGGCCTTAACCTTGGGATCCTCCTGCCTCAGCCTCCTGAGTAGCTGGGATTACAGGCATGGGCCATTACCCCCAGTCAAAACTATACATGATTTTCTCACTGAAATGTGATGATGAAGTTTATAAATGTGTTCATCAGCTATACAGCCATCACTGTTGAACTGATTATTAAAATTTGCACGTTCTTGAATTATTTCCTCAATGATACAGAACTCCCGACACTGAGGAAATTTCAACGGGAAGAGTGGATCTTGTGAAGGCCTCCCTAGGCTTGCACTACCTGTGTGGATGATGTGAAGGTGAGGAACCCAGTGGCAGAGGACAGAGTTCACATTCTAGAATGGTTTTCCTGGGTTTGGGGATGTTTGGCAGCATCCTCAGAGGCCTCAGAGTCACGAGTGTCCCCAAGAGGCTGCATGGCAGTGGCTTGTCCTAGCCACACTCTGTCCTGTGTGGCTGAGGCTTCTGGGTGGCCACAGGGCGTCACCCCCTTTGCAGTGGGATGCTCAGGTTCTTAGGGCTCTGGAGATCCCTTAGAAAAGAGCAGGGAGGGTCTCCAGAGGTGAAGGTTGAGGAGGCAGCTTCTCCAGGGCTTCTGGGGAGAGCTTGTTCATTCACTGCTATTTGCTCATTATCATTAGGATAAAAAGCAAACCAGAAAGCTTCTGGTATTGATTTTTAGATCCTCTCTGTTGTATGTAGGAGGAATCCAGGAAACGAGTCCTATTTGAAGGCTGAGTTCCACAACATTAAACTTTTGTTTTAAGATGGAGCAGGTGGCAGTTTTATGTTCTTCCATTTTTGGTTTGTTTTTTTTTCCCCAGAATCTTTGCCAATTGTATTCCTCTTTATAGTGAAGGCTGTGGACAGGAGTGATTCACTGGCATTTCATATTTTATTTTTCTAAGCATCTTTTCTTCTTGCATATATATTTGTAAGACCAAAAACATGCAGTATTACTTTCAGCCCATAAATTGATCAATGAAACCTTTGTATGTTAGAAAGAACTTTAAGATATCTTTAGATATAGTTTTTCTCAACTATGTAAATCATACATAAGTATATATATCTGCTAAAGGGATCTTAAATATGGGTTTATATTTTGTTGCTTCTTGTGGAACCCAACATTGATGGGAATTTTGACAGACAAATAGGAAAAGACTTTTGGGGTTGGTGTGTGGAATTGTTCATTCTTACAATTTTGACAAGAAACGGGTGATTGAAGACCTCTCCACACTGATTATAAGCACTGTCACTTGGCTCTTGAGGGTGTGGTAAAGTCTATTGACCACCCGTCAATGACAGTGATCCCCTCCTGAAAGATGGGGTGGCAGACACGTCTCCCCTGTAATGGCGACTCATAAAAACGCACAGGAACACAAACACAAGGTCTTTATATTCCGGGGACTTTGGGAAGAAAGGCTCTCCTTGGAGCAGCGTTTAACCCTTCACACCCTGTTCTTTGGTAGACTGCTGTACGCCCAGTAGATGGGGAATATTTCCTGTCATGATCTAGGCCGCTGCTCCCCTAGATCAGAGTTAGAGTGAAGGTGACAGGAAGCAGCCATGATTCCAACAGGAAGAAGAAATGTCCCCTGACCTCAGCAGTTCATCTGTGAAGTGCAGGTCTGACTGAGGTGGGCGTCTCGCTGTAGGAGAGCAGCAGAGGGACAGCTGTGACACGCAGGCCAGCAGTGACTTCACCGCAGGAGATAACCGGTTGTGTCCTCTTGCTGAGGACCCCTGTCTGGCTGGGTGGGGGCTTCTGAGGCCACAGTTGTATAAAAGGCAGGCAGGTGAAACCTTGATGTGCTTTAGCCTCCTGCTATAAAAGAGAGCTTCCATTTTCTCTGTATATTTGTTAATAAAAAGCATCATGTATCTGTATGGCTTATTCTAAACTCACTATCGGAAAATTCTACCAGGAGAAACTGTCAATTCATTAAGGAATATTTCTCTGAATTGAAACAGCTGTGGTACTGAATTTCACTGTTTCTTAAAAACCACATCTTTTTTAAATTTCTCTGCAAAACTTGGTATTTTAAACCATATTCTTAAAATAATCTGGGTCTTGGAAAGAGACTAAAAGATTTCAAGGAAGGAAAGAAATGAATGAATCTGAATCTTCCTTTTGTTTGTGTAACTCAACGAACCTCTAGAAGTACTTTCAACTTCAAAACACAGGTCTGATGACCAGAGCTCCCTCGATACTTTGAAGTAAATCACAGCAACCGTGTTTGATAAGATATCTTAATTCATCCTAAAGCATAAAAGTCACATTTATTTCCTCTCTTCCAAGAGCGTGGCTCCTGTGGGTCTAAGTTATTGTCAGCACTCCCCAGGTTTAGTAAGTCTGCCTCTTTTGAAACAGTATTCAAAAATGGTCACACATCAATAAATTCATGTAATTCAACACAACATGTAATTTCCAAAAAATAGCCCTGATAATTAAAACTACAATGGACTGATGTTCAGGGGGGTTTGAAAGAAGGAACTTCTTGGATTAGGTCAATATTCTCAATTAATATTCGTTCCTACATTTCTTATTTAAGCAGATTAATTTGAAATTCAATGAAGCACAGACGGCCCCAGTGCTTAGTTAGCCTTATTCTTCACAACTACCTGTCATGAGAAGAGGCTGATGGGGGCCATGATTCTCGAAGCCACCATGTCATCTCTTCCTCACTCGACCTTCTTCAACGCAGCCCCTTTCTCTGAGGGGATCTGATCTATCCCCTCGTCATGGTGGACATCCATGAGGCAGATGGTACAGACAAGCACATCCTGGGAACAAGCAGCCCCCGACCCAGGCTCTTGCCCTCACCCCACCCAGTCCTACCCCTTACGTGGTAGCAGTTGATTTCCTGTGACTTGGTATAAAAGGTCTTAGAGTTTCAGGGACTTCATGTCATGTCTCTGGACTAATTTACAAAGCTCTCCTCTCCATTTTTTACTCCATCTATTATTATGTAGCTGATATGCAAGGAGCTTTGTCAGGCTGTTTCAATTTCTTCAGAGTAAATACATTGTTACATACGAGTTATGAAAACTTCCAGTTGACTGATTCTCATTAACTCACTGGAACAGGATAAAGATTCTATTAAATTACCTATGCAAGACAAAATTATATTATCTGCATATTCTCCTCAAATCCCAATTAGAAAGGAAGAATCATCTCTGTGAATTCTACCAAGTGTTAAAACAGCTTTAAATCACATCAAACATATGCCAGGAGTTTCCATGAAGAGAAGCTGTGACATGTCTCCTGTTTAGTTCCCCTGTGTCTCTCGAAGGTGTCATCAAATTACTAATGGCTATGAAATAAATTACCAAAGGAGAAAACAGAAATGGCAAATTGTTCATTCACAAAAGAAAAATGAATTCAGCAAAATTTTAATTTGATTATGAGAAAAACAATTCGAATTTTGTAAGCTACATTGTAAATCTGAAAAAATAACTTCCACTTAATCAAATGAAGGTGATTTGATATTATCAGTTATTTGAAGTTTATATTAAGATAATTCAAAATTGTACAAAGTGATAAGGCTCAAACATTTAGTTCATGTTTTTGTGTATGTAAAGGCTATTGCAATCATGACTAGATTAGCTAATTATAACTTTTTTCACATAACATTGGTGCTGGGTGTGTTAACCTCCATTCTAAGCACTTTATACATATTAATTAACTTGATGTTCCCAACAACATTATAAGAGAAATACTATTCTTACCCCCACTTAGAGAAGAGGAATTATAAAGAGGGGAGGTAACTGGTTTAGGTTTACAGAGTTAGTAAAACATTGAGACTTGAAGTCCACAGCAATTTGTTTTATTCCCAATTAACTAGAAAGGAGAAATAAACAACAGACTTGAAAAGTCAGCTACAAGAAAAAAGAAATAAAATATTGCATGAATAACTTCTACATTGGCGGCATGTTGAAGTAAGAAGTATTTTTGATACATTAGGTTAAATGTTACGAAGTTCAATTTTTTTTCTTTTACAATTTTTAAATTATGCAATTAATTAAAATTATGTATGTGAATTGCATATTATTTCCATTCTGAGCATAGATTTACATTTTAGTCTGGCTCTAGAGATTGGACCCTTAATGCCTCCTATTCAAGAAAGAAATGAAGTTTGAGATTCACATTTATGATTAGTGGCATTGTCCTAAAAGTCTCTCATTAATTTATAAATTAAGTGTTCTTGGGTTTCAGGTAATGTTTGGAGATAAGAATGGTAATTCTTATTGCTCAAAACAGGGATCTGATAGGATATTGGAGGCAACTGATTCACCCCATAACAATACCTCGGAAACTCTCTATAGGAATGCATAGTATTGTTAATAAGCACAACATTTTAATTAATTTTTTTATTGTATTTCAAAGGTATTTTTCCTAATTTATAAATCTGTATTTTTACTGCCAAAGAATAAAGTCTTTGAATTCAGATCATAATGAGATATGCATTTGTCACCAAAGTTCCCATTAGTTGACCCGGAATTCACAGGCTAACTACTTTATTGGTAATGTAGTTCATGTGTTTCACGGTCAGTTAGATTTGGCAGCCAGTGGTCATGAGTCCATAGCCATCTGCTTTGGACTCAACAAGAGGGGCGGCAGAGCATCCTCCGTGACCCGGGCAAGGTTCTGCTGCTCCCTCATGTTCCACCCCTGACCCAGAGTAACCCAGCTCTGTCGTTTGGAAACATAGGTGAAGTACACGGGCCTCACCCTTATTTAGAGCTCTGGAAAGAGAGCTTTGATCGTGAGGGTACTGTCACTTTATGTCTGACTCCTAGCCTGGAGGAAAGGAAAGACCGTCCTGAGATTCTAAGTACACTTCCCCTCCGTGTTTTCTCCCATCAGACCGTCTGTCTGAGAGGTCACATCTGGGAGAGGAGGTCTTAAAACCCAGGGGCTTTCATGGGTCAAACGAGGTGCTCAGAGAGTGCTGGACTGCTGGCTGTGTCTCCTGGGACAGCACCACATCTGCATGACAGGACCCAGGAACACCGCTCTGACCCCTCCTCCAGCACAAGGAGGAGTGGGCGTGCTTTGTTCCCCAGGCAATTCCTCGGGCTGAAGGAAGGAGTCTAGGGAAGTCACAGGAGCTTCCCGTCCCAGGCCACTGGTTTCCTCTCCCCTGGGAGCACTCGGAACGTAGCACAGGTCCTATAAGGTGTTCTACGAAGGCTTGCCTCAGGGACAGGGGATGGAAAGATGTATCTAGATACCTTCCTTTCCATAGTACAGATAAACGGCTCCATTTGCACAACGGTGGTCAGATTGTGGGGTGCTTGTGCCCCACAGAGCAGCCCAAGACCACTGCTGCCCGGGTGGTGCCCACGGTCAGTGATCTCTGCACCCCCAGGACTACAGGCTGACCGACTCCAGAAGGTGGCTCTCCGGTGGTGCTGTCCCATGGCGTGTAAATGCCAGGGCCCAGCAGCAGGAGTGTCCGCAGGCACTGCTACTAAGCCAGAGGCACCGTCCAGCAGTGAGAATAAGGGAATGCCGGGTGGGCTCGAATTTCACTGCTCGGGAAAGGCTTCCTGGTGAATTCCTGCAAACTGTGGGCTTCATTAAACTTAAAAGGGCATTAGAAAGAGAACTGGGAAGAGCTTTTAAAATATGCACATTTTCTTGATATTAATGTCAGTAATGAAATAGTTTACTAGT
This sequence comes from Urocitellus parryii, assembly GCF_045843805.1. NCBI lineage: Eukaryota > Metazoa > Chordata > Mammalia > Rodentia > Sciuridae > Urocitellus > Urocitellus parryii. The sequence goes on along the minus strand of NC_135544.1, from coordinate 61,729,278 downwards.
CATATTGTAGCAGGATTTTATTGAACTATTTCCTTTATTTCAAAAATAGAACTAACAAACTTAAATACAGGTATGATTTGATTATTACATTAATAAAGCTATGGAAGATATTTTTCTATTTAACAGAAGATATCTATCTGTGCATTTACACTTGTATGTATACATATGGATAGGCATGTAATGTATGTGCATACACAAGTTCATATTGTCCATGGATAACCAATGTCACATTCAACTATCGCCACCAAATTGTTGAGTAACCAACCACTCAGAAACTTGACGGGATGTTTATTCATCTCAGGCACCTGTGGCTTGTCTGGCCTTTGGTGGGTTCCAGCTGGGCTAAGCTCAGCAGGATCTGAGGGGTAGCTCTCAGCTCCCTCTGCACTGGGTCTTTTATTTTTGTGAGATGAGCAAGCCACCTGGCTATGTGGGAGGCTCAAGAGACCAAAGCCTCTGAAAACACAGGTTGGAATTGGCACACTGTCACTCGCACCCTGGGTCTTAGCCAAGGCCAGTCACACAGCTTGCCCAGACGCATGTGGCTAGAGATTCTGGGAGCACAGTTGGCTGGTTGTGGAAGAAGCTGTAAGAGGCAGGGTACAGGGAGTGAGGGAATGTGGAAGGACGATGTCATCCCCCACTGTCAAACACTCAAGTTTCTTAAATACTCTTCTATATTCAGTTACTAGGAAGCAAGTGTCTTCTGTGATTAAAAAAAAAATAAAGAATGGAAAATGTTTAATTTTTTCCATATTTAAGATAAGTCTATTTAGGCAAGATGATATTTGAAGCTGTTTCTGTTATATGAGTCTCACTATAAATGAAAACGTTACATAGAATTGGAAAATAAACAGCCCAGGAACTTCCCAGCACTCCACTTGCCCATCCTGTGCCTGTGATGGGCGTGGCAGTCTCTCGGCAGCCATTTTAATGTTTTTTAATGATATTTTCCTTTCTTGCTCATTTTCCTGAAATCCATAGACCAGGCATTCAAGATAATTACATATGACTAGATTATGGTGGGTTTTCCAAATGGAATTCATTGGTTAATGAATGGTTCTAACAAAATGTATTCTGCATCAACCATGAAGGGGATGTGACAAATGTAAAAAGACATCTTTTCTTTGTTTGTCTTGAGAGTGATTTTAATTGCTACTTTAGGATGAGAAGAGAAAATTAATTTCCTTTTTTAAAAGTTCATTGTATTTATTTTCACATTTTCCCTCTCTGTTAATACGCCAGTAGCGTGTCGCTCAGCAGGTGCTCTAGATGAGAGTAGTCATTCAGTTTAAACACAATTATTGCCATCTGAGAGTGGGGAGGAGGGTCTCTACTGATGCCCACCTCTGTGAGGGACTTCTGATGTCAGAGGACTCTGTCTGAGGCTGGGGGATCACTAACAGACCAAGTCACACTGTTGCAGAGTGGAGGGACAGGGCTTCCCATCTGGGGGGGCTCTGACCACTGCCCCAGGGTCTAGCCCTGGGAAGCCGGTGTGTTTGCCACTCCTCCAGGAGTAGGTGTTGTTCTGTGTGTGAGTGCCCATCTCATATAAAATTCAGACACCACTTTCTAGAAACTTCTACAAAGCCAGGTAACCAAATGTCTTTATTGTGCTCCTTTCAAAATTAGACAGTAGGGATCCACAGAGGATTCTCCCTCAAAGACAGTGAGAGGATAGTCCAAGTTTCTATCCTCTCCCTCTATTTCCTCAGGAGGGCGTGGGCAATCCTCTTGTTGATCATTAAGTATGAAAAAGAATAGTGCTTGGCAGTTAGACCTCTGTTGAAGGCTCAGACTTACACACTGGGGGTGCTCAGCTCCCTCACGTCATAACCTGTGGCCCAACTCACATTTCCTGGCATGGTGTGCCATGATCCAGAGCGACCCTGGGTTCTTGGTTTCCCATCTCGCAGGCCTCCTTCCCTCTGGAAGATGTCCTCTTTGAATCCTCCCCGATGGCATGGAATGGGCAGAGTGTGAAACTTGATCAAGTCATAACAGGATTCCTTATTAGGTCAGGGTTTGTTTGACTTTAAAATAACGTGTGCTGAGGAAGATGCATGGGATGTAATGAGAACGGCCGTCCCTCTGCTTTGGCTCAGTGTCTTTACGCCCATCTCAAACCTTAGGCAAGTGGGTGAGAAAGGTGGAAAGGTGTGATCAGGTGAGTGTGGCAGAGAGATGGCCCAGAGGACCAGATGGCCCAGCCAGACTTCCAAACATTGGCCTCCCAGCTACACAGGAAGGACTTGATCATCCAGAGGGTGAGACACCACAGATCTGCAGATCCCAGCATGAATATAACCATAAACTGGAACACACCTGTGATATCCAAAGGACATGAAGCTGTTATGCAAGTGAATAAACAGTCCACTGGATATATACACGGAGTGCAGCACGCACGTTCTTGGACTGTGATTTTAGGGCTAGAGTGATCTCAAATATTCCCACAGAAATAACAGACATCTAGAAGAACAGGCCCCAAGGGCACAGCTCGTGATGCCTGAAGTTGCATGCTATGTGGTGATATCAATGTGACAGACAGGTACTTTATTCAGTCTCCAAATTTTAGTTACTCTACTACAAGTTTGTTTTCAACTTAATCCTACCTTCCTTGGATGCAAAAGTATTTCATGTGTGCTTACCAGGAAGCAGAAATTAATTTCATGTTAGTATCTCTTTTTATTATTGACAGTGCTATTTTTAACTGGTTTATGTTTTAGACAAGTACATGTAGGGAAAGATTGCTTACACTGGGTGTCTGGTGATGAACTGTTCTCTGTATTTGTTAAAAGGTATCAGGTGTTATATATCATGAGTTATATTTCTTAAAAACATATTGTATCTTGTAAACACGATAATTCTGAGACACTTTCTGAACGTTTGCATATATTTCATGAAGCAGTCATATCAGTATAATGTATAGCACATATATTTTTGTGTTTCTGATTTTTATTCTTTATTAGTTCATTTTAGTTTTACATAACGATAGGATTCATCTTGACATAATTATAAATGCATGAAATACAATTTGTTCTAATTCAGTCCCCAGGACTTGCCCCTCCTCTCCCCTCCTCCTCCTCCCTCTCCCCTTCCCTCTGTTCTGCTGATATTTCTGCTTTTTCTTTCAGGTGGTTTTAACTTAGTCTGTGTGGATGTGCACAGTGGGAGGCTCACTGGGGCGTAGTTTCATGTGTATGTAGGGGAGCGAGCTCAGCCTCATTCTGCTGTTCTTCCCCTCTCCCTTCTCTCCTGCCTCCCCCCAAGCCCCTTCCTTTACTGATGTTTCTTCTATTTTGATGGAATCCCTGCACCTGTTTTTTTTTTCCTCTCTTTTTTTTTTCTTTTTAACTTCTCTTTTTTTCCTTCCTTATTTTGGACTAGCTTCCACATATCAGAGAAAGCATTCCACCTTTGACTTTAGGGACTATCTTATATCACTTAGCATGATCGTCTCCAGCTCCATCTGTTAACTGGCAAATGCCAAAGAGCCGTTCTTCTTTGTGGCTGAGTAGTTCTCCATTGTGTACACCTAGCACATTTCCTTCATCCATTCATCTACTCATGGGCTCCTGGGTTGGCTCCGTGGCTTGGCTCTTGTGAACTGTGCTGCCAAAATATTGATGTGGCTACATCACTGTAGAATGCTGATTTTAGATCTTTTAGATAAAAACCAAGGAGTGGTATAAGTTGGTTCCATTCCTAGTTGTTTGAGGACTCTCCATATTGCTTTGTGGTCCTACCAATAACATATGAGTGGACCCTTTTTCCCACGTCCTCACCAACACATTATTGTTGGTGTTCTTGATAACTACCCTTCTGACTGTGGTGAGATGAGTAACAATATTTTATAATTATATCTTTCTTAATCTCCTTTCTTTCTCTGCCTTCTCCCTCATTCCTATCTTGTTTTTCTGGTGATGATATAAAGTAAGTAAGGAGTTGCTTCTTACACTAAAAAATCCTATTTATACTAAAAACAGTACATGATTAGCAATTTATCCAGTTATTTCGGAGAAAGATTAGTAATATGTTTTCTTAAAATACTGACATTGAAATCAATGGATTTTGTAATATATTTTTAATCTCAGTATGAGGGATTTTTCCATTTAATTGGTTCTGTTCGGTTCATTTCCTGACTTTAATGATTCTAATCATTGGTCCCATATTTCCAGACCTTAGAAGATATGTGTTTTAAATCATCTGCTCAAATGCCCTGAATTTAGTGCAGTTTCAATATTTACTTCCTCAGGCCTCACAGGGCATCTGCTTGTAAACCAAGCCCTTTCACATCACTCTAGGGGGAAATCTAAGACCTGAGCTAATAGCCGGTCACCTCGAGATGCAGCCCCACACCGAGGCTGTCCTGTGGATGTGGGGTGTGACTTTCAAATTCATGAGGTCATGTTGCTGGGTCTGTCACACAGGAAGCAGCCACACTGACACAGGGGGTCCTTGGGAAGGAAGCATATCACCGGAGTGTCCATCTCATTATGGGCTGAGTATGGTCCAGTCACTTTCTTAAACCCTTAGCACAGGGCTGCCATGTAACCCTCACAACAAACCCACCACACAAATGTGCTCATGGGATCACAGATGTCCCATGAGATGGAGGAGGTCACATGCAGAGCATTAAGGAGAGGAGCACTGAAAATCCCGATAAAAGTGCCCTTCCATGAGAGGAGATCCTGCTGCAATTCAGAGGTGTACACATGTGAACCGGCAGCAGTGGGGACGTCAGGAAAGGGATAGACCTCACTTCACTGACGGTTTTCATTTGAATGGCATGGGGTGGAGTTCAGTGGACATAGATCTTTCAGTAACTAAGACCTATAAAGGAACCTGAGAGTCAGTGCATACCACTTGCTCCTGATGAAGTTGTGCTCTAATGAACGTCAGGATGCAGCTCTGCTCCCCCCGGGGCCTGTGAACCTATGGTAGAAAAGAGGAGGGGCCTCCTGACGCAGAGATGGAATGTCTTCCTTGACCAAGCTAAAGCCTGGTTCCTGTCCCCAAGTCCACCTCCATGAAGCCATTGCTGTGACCTGTGGGAATGAGCTCTGCTACTGATCTTCTTTGGAATTCTGGGTAAACTACAGACCATAACATTAGCTTTAAAAGCTGGACACTCGTCCTTGCTTCAAAACATGGAGTGGCCCTCCTGTGCATCAACACCTAGTTAATACTGGGGAAGAGCCCACCTCAAACCCAGCGCACCATGCCCACCCGACCTTTCAAACACCACTACGAGGAAACTCTTCTGCAACGGACTTTACTATAAACAAGGTCTCAAGATCCCTTTCTGTTGAGTCAGAGCTGGCGCCGAAGCAAACAAAATGGCATCTGGGGACTTTAGGGCCAGATCTAATGGCATAAGGACTCTGAAAATAGAATTCACTGCATCAGCCAGGACCAAGATCAGTGGATTGCATCTTTCTCCAGTGGCTAAGGTCATACAACTTGAAAAGACATGGATTCCACGTCAACACTGCATCTGTCAGGATTCAGTTTTCCAGGAATAAATGTAGTTCAATGGCCTCTACCTATGCAATCATAAAATTTTCATATATCAGGAGGTAAGGATGAATATAATAGAAGTTGGCTCAAATATTAAACTTTATCTCTGGAAGAGAAACTCAAAATAAGAAAAAAAAAAAACCCCTCTTATAACATTACTAGGGCATTACAGAGTAATCAGGACCAGGGAAATCCAGGTCAAGAAACTGATGGGGAACCTAGAGATATGTGAATTGAATGAAAGAAAGGCAAATGGGAATCCTTTATGAACTGTTTTGAAATGATGGACTCTCAGTTGCTTGGAAGTTCACTATCTGTCCCTCTCAAACAGAATCTAATTGTTTCATTTTGTTGTTTGTTTCTTTCAGAGTCCAGGATGAGATAGTAAATGTGGTTAAAATCAATCCCTCCAGCTAACTTACTCACAGGCTGCTCCTCACCACCATGCATGCATACGCACAGACACACACACACACACACATACACCAGTGTCTGTATTCCAGCCGTTCCTCCTTAGACTTGGGTGGAAGGTCAATGGTGAGATGAGAGGCACAGGACCCTGGCTAAGGCACTGTTCAGGAAAAGGAGATGTGAGGGTATTGGCCAAAAACACTATTGCTGCAGAGTGAACACCGCATACTTCAGCAGAGGAGATCTGGAGTGGGAGTACCTCCAGATACCCTTAAAACTCTGTGGACAGCTGAGAGTCCCTGGTTATCACGGTGCTCAGATTAGCTGTGAACTTACACGGACTTTGGAAACGTTTGTCTATGACATGTCGGCACCAAGGGAGCAAAATACAGAGCTTTGCTTCAATTGCAGATGCAATAAAAATGGAAAAGATGATAGAGATACAGAGAATGTTGAGCAGTGGTGTCTTGCAGTTGTGCCTGAGCATGGCCTAGCTGATCCAAACAGGCTGAACACAGGAGTCTGTTTGTTTTTGTTTTTTTCATTCTAGAAAAGAGTAGCTCCATTCATCTCCCATTTGACTCACAGATTTTTATCTTCTGTCTTTTTTGTTGTTCTTGTTGTTTCACAGGCTTTTTTCATGGTTTCTTTTCTTGAATCTTTTAATCTTTGAAATCTTTGTTTTTCAATTGTGCAGTTGTATGGAGTACCATGTGATGCTTCCTGTATCACAGGTATGCATGCCGTAGTGTTCAAATCGGAGCCAGCGTGTCTTGTCCGTGATCTATCACTTCTGTGAGGTGAAAGTGTTCCAATTCCTTTCTTCCAGCTCTTTGAAATCTACCCTGTGACATTGTCTACAGTCGCCCCACTGAGTCCGTTCTTAGTGAATGTGGTGGGTGAGGGTTGCAGGAGGGTCTTGGTGCATATTGGACAGGCTCATGACATCGCTGCAGGACAGGGTTGGCTTCAGAGCTCCAGATGCTACAGAGCACCTGCACTTGCCAGGACTACAAGGGTGAGATGTGAGGGTCACCAGTGGGAAAGATTTCTCTCTGTCCTAGGAGCTGCTGTCCCTCAGAATTGCACTGAGGACTCACCCTGGCCCCTGAGGACAACCAAGAGGTGTGCTCTGTGCCTCAGGTACACGTGGAGGGGGAGGCGGGGCCTTGGGGAGAGTGCGGCCCTGTCCCTGCCCCTGGCTGTAGTCCCTCCCAGGTCACCTTCCCCAGCTTGGGTACAGCCTTCAACCCCCCGGGTCAGAGGTGGCAGCAGCAGGAACCTGCCGCCTCAGCACTGAGCTGGACAATCTGAGGCTTTGATGACCTGGGGGCTGGGCCAGAGGCCCCTGTGCTTCCTCCTGGTCCCCAGGTGCCCATGGCCTGGTCACCAGAGAATGAGTCTGAACATCCCTCTCACGGGAATGCTGGTGTCCGTGCACACCTCTGGTGAATCAGACCTAAGGCAACCATCGATGATTTCTAACTTGCCTTTTTTAATATTAAATAAAAAATCTACACACAGTCTGAAATATGTACTTTATATGAATAAAAAACCACACTCTTCAATTTCTAACCTTTCAAAAGAACTGCTGTCATCATTTCATTTTTCTTTCTGTTGTTTTCTTGTGCTGATTGAAGGAGCCACTTCCACGTGGTGTGTGAGTGTGTGCGTCATTTTTGAAAGCTGAGTGTGGAACGTGTCACTCCATGCCTGTTGGGTGTTTGTGTGTTTGCTTGCGTGGAGGCACACAATGCTCAAAAGAACCCCCTCACACCTCTGTCGGCACCGTCCCTCTCTTTATTGTCACACGGTTTCACCTGGAGTTCAGGCGTGGAACCCAGGGCCCCCTGTACCTGCTAGACAAGCGCTTTGCTTTGAGCTACTTCCTGAGCCTCACTTTCATTTTCTACCCATGAAAGATCTTCCTATAAAGAGGCCTGCCCGGGCACAGTGTGAAGCCACTTGACACACAATGCCAAGTTCTTTAGAGAAATGTTCACTGACTTATTCTTCTGAAGGCAGTGGAAACAAAGTCTCAAGTGTCCTCGTATCCAAGTGAGTGCTCAGAGATGACTCTTTTAAATCTTAAATAGTTTGCTAACCCTGACCTGCCCCCCATTGCTCTAGTATATACTTCTTTGTTTACAAATCCTGTGGGGAACCTTCCAGAGACTCCATGGTCAGGGAGGGCTGGCCAGTGACCCTGGTGCTAGCGGTTGGTGCCCCCTTCGGTTCACCTTCTTGTTTGTGAGCCCATTGGACAGCAAACTTACTAGGTCGTATCTTTCATATTGATTTTTTTCTTTTTCCTTATTGATTTGTCAGTCCCTCCTTACAGTCACCTTATCAAATGGTGTCTTTCATTTCCTGAATTGGTCAAGATCCGGGAGCCTGCGAGGGGAAAGCAGGCATTCCCAGGGATGGATTGTAGTGTTGACCTATGAAGGGCTGCAAAGTCACGGGCATAAGGCCGCTGACCCAGGGTGGCGAAGCCTCCTCGGACGGGTACCTTTAGTAAACGTTGGCCCCATGGTGGACTGCAGCAGCGAGGTGTTCTACACCAGAGCACCCTGTGGGGCTAGGGGCAGAACACGCCAAAGAAGCCTTGACTCTGGGGAATCGGCCAGCTCTAATGAAAGCCTGGGAGGAAGATGGGCGGGGCTTTGAATCACACCTGACCTCTGACCCCTGACTTACAAGCCTGCTCTGCAAACCCCACTGGAACTTGTAGCACAGGGACTTGATGTGGCTGTGCCAAAGCAGGGGCAGATCTGGAGGTGAACCAGGAGTGGCCGTCACAGGCACCTTGCAGAGTCTGTGGCCTGAGATTCTGCTTTACCTTCTGTTTTTACTGATGACCATGGTGGTTACAGATAACATTATGGAGCTAAAATGACCCGTTTCTCCCTCATTCTAGTTTTGATGTTCTGCTCCTCAGGTCTTTATCAGCATATTGCATTAATTTGATACATATATGTCTGCTACTTTTTGAAAAAAGATATATTTCTAGAAATTATTTTGGAATATGCTAGAAGAAAGAATGTTTTTCTCCCAAAAGTTTAGCTAGGTTTTACAATCGGTTTTCATTAAAAAATATCATTACCATATATATGAGCCAGTATCTTTTTGAGACTTTCCTGTAACTTATATGTCAATACTAAGCTGTTTTCAATTTTGGACTTTCTAACAGATGTTCTATTTACTGTGAACGCCCCTTTTCCATTACGTAATTTCTCCCTTAACAATTGGAATGCTTGGGGTTATTAAGAATGCTCTGTGATTTCTATTAGGATTACTCCGCGTTTATAGATTTGTTTGGGAAAACTGCATTCTATGAATGCTCTATGTATCTCTATTTGTTCAGCCCTTTTTTACCCTCCATATTTTATAAATATTTAAGATATGTCAATTTTCAATCACTGAGAACATGGCTTTATAATTTTCTTTACTTGATAATTTGTACTTTTGCTATCTGAGTAATTTTACATTTACTGATTAGTCATGGAGTATCTTAATGGTATGTGTTCCATGCCTTTATTTTGTATCTACACCACTTTCAGATGTTTTTTCATTGCTAACCAGGTACAGGGAAAGCTTTCCTGTCACTACCAAATAATGTTCACTACGTCAACAGCTTCTCATTTATCAGATCTTAAGCTCTCCTCTGCCTCATCCTCCAGACTCCTTGCTTTGAAATTGTGCTTATTTTGGCATAAACACCAATTATGTTTACAACATAGAGTCCTGACATTGATTTTTAGCTTTTGAAATGGCAGCTTCATTCCCAGGTCCTAGACTCAGCCTCATCAATAGATTTATTCTCTCATTTCAATCCAGGGCACTCTCTCCACTACAAAGGCAAGTGCCGTATAACTTTTGATAATAATTTTACATGATGGATTAGTTTTTGATGCATCATTTGGGATCTGTCCTACTCTCATAGGGTTCCGTCACCTCCCTGTCCTGAGCCTTAGTTTCCACTGTCTCCATTTCATGTCTTCTCTGGACCACTCAGTCATCTCTGTGTGCACATCTGATTCTAGCCCCAGAACTGTTACTTCTAAGAATCCCCTGCAGAGCTCCCTTCCTTTAAGAAAATGAGAGGTAAGATGTTTAGGGTGGGTTCCCTGCATGTTATTGGTGGGAATGTAACTTAGAATGGTCACTATAGAAAGATTATAGAGGTTCCTCAAAAAACTAAAAATAAAATTACTCTATGTTCACTAGAACGTATTTACATGAAATCACTATCAAATAAACATCTGCACTCCCATGCTTGTTGCTACATTGTTCACAATAGTGAAGATATAGAAGCCACCTAAGTGTTCGTTACTGGATGACAGATAAGGAAAATCACATAGGCATCCAATGAAATGCTGTTCAGCCTTGGAAAAGTAGAAACTCCTGTCATTTATGATAACGTGGCTAAGCCTAGACGACATCATGTGAAGCGAGGTGAAAGCCCTCTATAGAACACTGAAGAAAGAAATCAAAGAAAACACATGAAGGTGAAAAGACCTCCCGTGTTCATGGATAGGCAGAATTAATATTGTCAAATTGCCATACTACCCAAAGTGTTCTATAGAGTCAATGCAATCTCATCTTAATACCAATGACATTCTTCACAAAACTAGAAAAAAAAAATCTTTAAGTTTGAAAGAATAAGAGACCAAAATAGCCAAAGTAATACTGAATAAGAAGAGCAGTGCTGGAGGCATCACAATTCTAGACATCAAATAATACTGTGGACAACAGCATGGTACTGGCATCAGAACAGGCATTGGAATAGAAGACACAGAAACAAACCCACAGAGTTACAGTTATCAACAAAAGTGTCAAAATATATGTTGGAGAAAAAAGTGCCTTTTTCACAAATAGTGCTAAGAAATCTGGATATCCATACATAGAATGATATTATATCCGGATCTCTTACCCTGCACAAAAGTCACCTCAAAATGCACCAAAGACTTAGGAATTATATCAGAAATCTTGAAACTGCTAGAAGACTCAAAAAGCAGAATGCCATCAAATTAAAAAGTTTCTGCACAACAAAAGTAACTATTAAGAGAGAGAAGAAAGAGCCTACAGAATGGGAGAAAATCTTTGCCAGCTGCTTCTCTGATAGGGGATTAATATTCACAATATATAAAGACCTCAAAAAAACTTAATAGCAACATCAAAAAATAATCCAAACATAAAATAGAGAAAAGAACAAAAAAAAAGAGATTTTTTTCAAAAAGAAATACAAAAGGCCAAAAATACATGAAAATATGTTCAACATCTCTAGCAATCAGGGAAATACAAATCAAAACTACACTAAGACTTCATCTCACTTCAATCAGAATGGCAATTATCAAGAATAGAAATAATAATAAAAGCTGGTGTGGTTGTGGGGGTGAGGGTGGGAGCTGCACTCATACATTAGACTGTAGACTGGTATAAATACTCCAAAAAGCAGTATGGAGATTCCTTAAAAAACTAGGTATGAAGCCACCATATGATCCCACTATCTCACTCTTTGGTATTTATCTAGAAGAACTGAAATCAGCATATTATAGAACTACAATCAATTCAATATTTATAGCAGAACAGTCACAATAGATAAATAATGAAATCAACCTAGATGTCCATCAATAGATGACTAAACTAAGAAATTGTGGTATACATGAAAAGCGGATTTTACTTGACCATCTCTTCTTTAAGAATGAGATTATGGTATTTTCTGGTAAGAAGATAAAAATGGAGAACATCACGTTAAGTGAAATAAGCCAGGCGAATAAAAATCAGGGGGTCAAATGTTTTTTCTCAGATGTGAAAGCTAGAGCAAAATAAGGGTAAGAAGGAGGGGGAATCAGATAACATAAAGATATAGGGACAAGGGTGGAGTAGAAAGAGGAGATAGATTAAGAGGAGAAAGGAAGAATGGGGAAAGGGAGGAGATACAGAACAAATATTTTAAAATCATGCCATGTGCATATATAAATATTCCACAGGGAGTCTCACCTTTATGTATAAATGGAAAGAACCAATAAAAGTACATAAATAAATTAGTAAAAGGAAGGTCCGTGGAGCAGAGAAGGGAGAATAGAAGGGGGAAGTAGGAGGAATGCGGGGAGGGGAACATGAATTGAAATACAATTCCAGGCCTGTGCCATCTCAGGAGGGACCCAACTACTAGCATCACCATAATGCTCCAATAAAAAAATAGAAACAAGCCAGACACAAGGACAAACTCCACAGGTTCTCACCTACACGTGGAAGCTAAAAATGTTGAAATCATAGGAGCAGAGAATAGGGATTTTGGGGGGAGATAGTTGTTCAAAAAATATTCAAATGCGAGTTTTCTAAAGCTACTGCTCTAGAAGAAGGAGGCACAGGGGCCAGAGGCACTGCTCTGGGGTTTAGCGCAGCTGAAGGGCGTGTGACACTCTTGGTCACCCGCCATCTTCCCTGCTGGAATGCCATCTGCCAGATCCATCAGCTGAAGGGCTCTCTGAGTCTCACAGTGAGTGATGCCGCCCCAGGTGGCCTTCCAGAGCCACCTGAGGTGGCCTGCGCTGCTCTTCTGTGTACCCCCAAGCACCAGGGGCTTTCAGAGTCTAGGATGTAGATCTCTCTGGACTTTCTGGAATGAGAACCTCCTCTGTTCTCATTTCAGAGTCTAGAGAGATCTGCAGCAGCTCTGCTGGTGAGCTGTGTTGTGAGTACTTCCCTTGGCTTTCCGTTAGGTATATTTATTTGCTTTTATGAGACAGGAAAGGCTGCAGAGAAATAGCTTCTCATCAAGCAATGATTATTTTAAAAGTTTCACAAACTTTCCTTAGTGGCAGTGTTTTGGAACAGATAAGAGCAGATCTGTGGTTCCATTTACAGCTCATTTGTGCTTAATTTGAAGAACCTTCACCCCAGTGCAGCTCTTATGTGGTCTGCCTGGTGGGCACTGAGGGCCAGAGGGCACACATGAGGACCAAGCTCCCGGAGGGTGGGGGCCCTCCTGGCCCAGTACTGCCTTCCAGTTCAGCACAGATAATTAACTCCCTTATTTACTCATTTATTCTACAATATTTGAGAAGAAAATGCATATTGCTGTGCTCCAAAGAATAGGAAATTTGAAACACTGCTTATGAAAGCCTCCACAGGGGTCAGCACAGAAGTGTTTTCCGGTGGCCTTGACTGCAGGTCTCAGCATGCAGACGGCTCCACCTCTTCCTGCAGGCGGGCATCGCCACCAGGCCCTGCCCGGAGTTTTTGCTATTATTGCTCTTCCTCCCATGCTTATTCCACCCCCTTCTTCACTGTCTTTAATGTGCTCAAGACTAAAGAATCCTGGACACATGTCGCTCTCTCTCTCTCTCTCTCTCTCTCTCTCTCTCACACACACACACACACTCACACACACACACACACTCACACATACACACACACACACTCTCTCACACACACACACACTCTCTCTCACACACACACACACACACTCTCTCTCACACACACACACACACTCACACACACACTCACACACACACACTCACACACACACACTCTCACACACACACACGCCTGTCTTTGGCCTTCCCACCCAGCTTGCCCAGACCCCACTCTTTCTCTTCTCCTCCTTCACCACATCATGGAAATGATCACATGGTTCTCTTCCCACCATGTTGGTGACTGGCACCTGCTTCAGCTCCTGATGTGGGACATCAGTGGTCTCCCCTGGTTCAAACCTCCCTCCTGGAGATCAATTTTCCTAAATCACAACTTGAAATAGAGAATTCTGCTCCGCATTCCTCAGAGTCCTCGACCTTGAACTTAGGTTTCTCCCTCATTGAGCTGGAGTCTTGTCTGGAGGAAGGCCACCCAGTGTGTCCTAAGGGCTGGCCGACTGGTGGGGGAAGCAGGGGAGAGAAGGGGTGGAATGTGGGGCTGCCCCTGGCTTAGTGCTGTGGGCCGGGGCAGAAGCCCAGGGGAGTCTGAGGAATGAGAGAATGAGGGAATCTCTAGGGCATCAGTGGGCGCCAGGAGCCAAGTGGTTTGGGGTTTGAGTGGAGAGGAAGACAGAGAGAATGTTAAAAAGCACCGAGAAAATGTTTTGTTCTGAGGGTGTGGCAAAGAAGATCATCAAATCTGATGCAGTGTTGACTTTCAAAAGATGATATTAGAAAAGGATTTTCTTATCTACTTGGAATAGTCAGTCATTTGTAAGGAAATAAAGATACCAAGTTGTAACAATAGTTCCAAGAATATTAGATGGTATATATAGTACAGTATTTTTCAGAATATTAAAAACAAGAAATGTGATCAAAATTATTCAAAGGGTTTGCCAAAAAATATAAAAGTAGCCTATTATTAACAACTGAAGAGAAAAGTATTAAAACTAAGTTAATTAACTATGTTAATTTGAAAAGATACTATATTAGGGCAAAGTTTCTCTCAGACTTCTCCATTTCGAGGAGAAATATAAAGCCAACATTCAGGAAAGTACTTCAAGGAAGACAGAAGTACTTTAAGAAGAAGCTGCTTTTGAAATCTGTGCAAAACACCCCACAAACCTTTCAGTGACCTTTTCCTGCTGGATTGCTATTTGCTTCTCAGAAGCTCCATCTGCAGAGCACCTGTGGACCTGGGCTGCAGCGTCCCCCAGGCTGGGGCTACGAAGTCCTTCCCAGACCACAGCAAGCCCTTGTAAGAAGCAAGCCTTTCTCAGAGAAGGAGAAAGAAGGCCCACCTCCTAATGGATTTTGTTTGCCTATAAAAGCAGCTTTCATTTTGTTAGAGCTTTGTGTCCCTTTGAAAAAGTATGGTCATTAACAGTGCCACAAATTAATGAATAACTTTTTGTCAACGAGTTTCAATCCGGCATGACACTTATTTCTCTGCACAGGTGTCCAAGGTACAAGGAGATACAGGGGGAGAAGGTGGGAAAGGGACGGAAGGTGCTAGGGTGGAGTAAGAGAGGGCCAAGAGAATGGAGAAGCTCCAATTTATCTCCATTTCTTATGTAATCCACAAATACAATGTAAATTATTGTTAAAATGTTAAGACTGTAGAAATAGTAATGAATAACAGCACAACACACCTCTTCATATTGTCACTTGATAAAATGTATTTTCCAACCTTAAACAAATGGGTATGTCAGACCCTGGGAACCGGATGGAAAGTTAATGAGCAATCATTGCCTACTGTGCTTGTTTCATTGTTGGTTACTAAATGCTCAAGGACTGTCAAGGTGAGAGAAGTTGGTTCTTGCCTTTCCTGGTTTCCTGTAGGTTTTATGTACCAGTGCCTACACAAAATTCCCCAGCTTTTCAGATGCTTGATGCCAAGTTCTGCAAATCCTAATTTGAAAGTTGCACGTGCACTCGTATTTTTTCCTTGGCTGGCGCAAGGCAGAAAACAAGTGGAAAAGTAAAGATCCATCTGAGATTCCTACGTAAAAGTCACCTCAAGAATTCTTGGCTATTTTAAATGTGGCAACAACAGCTGGAAAGTGTGGTACCCAGTGAAAGAATACCCCATGCTGATGGGCATCTGTGCCACTGAGCACAAGTGTTTGGCAGTGCTTCCCGGAATTGTTCCTTTGGTCCTGAACACACTGATTATGAACGGAGTCTTCCATGTAATTAAGAACAATTAGACAGTAGTAGTCTGAAAGGCTGTTGGAAGAGGTCCTGCTCTCCGGTTCCCTGCACACAGCCGTTGTCACCTGTGGAGCATGGCATGTGGCTGGACAGGAGCACCATCACTCACAGCAGTGACAGGATCCACAGGCACTGATGGAGCAGGAATAGAAAACTCAGAATATTCAAAACAGCTGATGAGTTCAAATATAGAATGATTTGCTGTACTACTGCTGAATATTGAGTGGATGTGCAAGGATCAGATGGCTCTAGAATCAAAACTGGAGTGTTAATTTTTTTTGAAGCAAATTACTTGCTGCCTGTGGATTATTTTAAGGATTTGGGAGCCATTGGGGCTCCATGCATTCCTAGGGCAGCTGAGGAGTTCACATGTCCTATTGTCACACTGTGTTCAGTTACATAAACCTAACATCTAATGTGCCTGTTTTCTAAATACCTATAGGAAGAAGGGAAGGGGAGAAGGAAGGGTGGGTGGCAGGAGAGTGTTAGAAGCACATAGGAGGAGATTTCCAGAAAGAAAGCATCCAACCCTCTGAGGGTAGAGTTTCTTATTGCCAATTTTCAATTTCTGTAATGCCATCCCTGGGTGGAGTGATCTAGTGTAAATGTCACCCTCGGGAAATGTCACCCTCAGGAGAATGTTACCTTTAGAGGAATTTTTGAGAAATTCTGACTTCTGTATTCTTAGAAAACAGGTAGTAACAGTAACTTGTAGAGAGAAACCCATGTGTGTGGGGTGTGTGTGTACGTATGTGCCTGTGTGTGTCTATGTGTGCAGGGTGTGGGTGTGTGTACGTATGTCTGTGTGTGTGTCTATGTGTGCATATGTGTGTGTTGGTGTGTGTCTGTGGCTGTGTGTGGCACGTCTGTGTGTTAGTGTCTATGTGTGTGATGGTGGAGGGATGAGCGTGTGTAGGACGGCTTGCCCCTGCAGGTGATGTAAAGAAGGCTCACTAGCCTCAGGTGGACTCAAACCACACTATGAGCACTATCTTTTTTTAATATTTATTTTTTCATTGTTGTTGGACAAAATACCTTGATTTTATTTACTTATTTTTATGTGGTGCTGAGGATCGAACCCAAGGCCTCACAAATGGGAGGCGAGTGCTCTGCTGCTGAGCCCCAGCCCCAGACCTGGTCACTATCTTTTTAATTAAATCTACAATTTTTGTATGTTTATGTATCAATTTTTAAAAAATTGAACTTAAAAAAAATAACTAAAGTAATGAATTCACTCCTTCCTAGGCAAGAGAGCTTGCTGGCATTTCACTCCGTCAGGCTCTGGAGGGTGCCAGACTGAGGTGGCGGTCCCCTGTCTCAGCACCGGCCTCCTGCAGGCTGCCTGGGTGCCAGCGGCTGCACTCCTCCTGGGCTGAGTGTAGTAGACTGTGGACAGCAGCCCGCAGGCTTGTCAGCACCGTCCAGCAGCCAGGCTTGACTTACTGCAGTTCCTCCGACGTGCCTTCATAAATGCGCTATTAGTCTTCTACCTGAGCATTTGCTTTGCAATATCCTATATTTCAAGTTCAATGAAACATCAAGTAAACTGAACATTACTATTAAAATTCATGCTTTAAAATTTCCAAAGCCAGAATAATCTCGCTGCTTTGAACTCTCCATATTTTCCATACCAGTTTGTCAGAGTTGAATATTGACTACTAAATAGGATGCAACTGAATACTTTTCCAGAAGACCTGTGGTGGTGTTGCTCCTGGGGTTCTCTGCAAGCACTCAGGAAGTCCCTTGCTCGTCACTACCACTCCCCTCTATTGCCTTAAGCCTTGGGGGAAGGGTGACAGCACTTTCAGAGGTCATGTTTGGGGTCCATGATTTTTTCCTAGCACAACAAATCTGGTGACTATCTAGAAATGTTGTTCTGCAGGTTGGACTGGAAGACAAAAGCATACCAAAAGAGATGAAAAAAATCGAGACTTATATTCTATAAACAAAATATCATGGAACACAGTGGCATTTTCCCCCAGGTTATGGTAGTATTTGTAGAAGAAGAGAAATCACCTTAACATGTGCTCATGAACAATGTTGTCTTCATTACAATGCCCTCAACTTTTAACTCAATTATTGCACTCCATCCTTGACAGTGTTCTGAAATACAGTAATTCTAGAATAAGACTAGTTTGCTAGAATTGAAGAATGAAACACAAAGCACTTTACAGTGGACTGGGGAAAATTCTCAATGCCCAGCACCAGTATTCTGGAGATGCTCATGGGTCCCATATTCAGGGTATGCACATATTCAGGTAGGGCTATGGCTACATATGTTCAAAGGCACTTAGGAGAAAAGACACTGGCATTTATCCAAAGTCAACCAGGTGGCAGGCATTCAAATGTTATCTCATCAACTCTCAGTGTGCATGGCTATCAATTCTGAACGTGAGGGTCTGAGAGCCGCTGTCGCTGTGCCAGTCATCTACGTAGAAACAGGGCTGGGACTCGTTCTCCGTTGTCTGATCTTGCAGCCTCTAAACCACAGACTTTGTCTCCTGCACTAGAGGCCAGGGACACCCTGAAACAGTGTCGGGCTGGGTTTGTGACTTCCACCACAGGGAAGAGTAGTTGAACACTGGCCACGTGTCAAGCCTTAGTCTAAGCACATTACACGGCATTTCATTTTTCAATTAGTTCTGACAAGAATCCTGGAAGCCATTGTCTTCTTTTTTTTTTTTTTAATAATTTATTTATTTATTTATTTTTTTAAATTTTTTTTTCTTCTTTTTTTTTGTAATTTTTTTTTATTGGTTGTTCACAACATTGCAAAGCTCATGACATATCATATTTCATACATTAGATTGAAGTGGGTTATGAACTCCCAATTTTACCCCAAATGCAGATTGCAGAATCACGTCGGTTACACATCCACAATTTTACATAATGCCCAATTAGTAATTGTTGTATTCTGCTAATTTTCCTATCCCCTACTATCCCCCCTCCCCTCCCCTCCCATCTTCTCTCTCTACCCCATCTATTGTAATTCATTTCTCTCCTTGTTAATTTTCCCATTCCCCTCACAACCTCTTATATGTAATATTGTATAGCAATGAGGGTCTCCCTTCATTTCCATGCAATTTCCCTTTTCTCTCCCTTTCCCTCCCATCTCATGTCTCTGTTTAATGTTAATCTTTTCTTCCTGCTCTTCCTCCCTGCTCTGTTCATAGTAGCTCTCATTATATCAAAGAAGACATTTGGTATTTGTTTTTTAGGGATTGGCTAGCTTCACTAAGCATAATCTGCTCTAGTGCCATCCATTTCCCTGCAAATTCTATGATTTTGTCATTTTTTATTGCTGCATAGTACTCCATTGTGTATAGATGCCACATTTTTTTTTATCCATTCATCTATTGAAGGGCATCTGGGTTGGTTCCACAGTCTAGCTATTGTGAATTGTGCTGCTATGAACATCGATGTCGCAGCATCCCTGTAACATGCTCTTTTAAGGTCTTCAGGGAATAGTCCGAGAAGGGCAATAGCAGGGTCAAATGGTGGTTCCATTCCCAGCTTTCCCAGGAATCTCCAAACTGCTTTCCAAATTGGCTGCACCAACTTGCAGTCCCACCAGCAATGTACAAGAGTACCCTTTTCTCCACATCCTCGCCAGCACTTGTTGTTGTTTGACTTCATAGTGGCTGCCAATCTTACTGGAGTGAGATGGTATCTTAGGGTGGTTTTGATTTGCATTTCTCTGACTGCTAGAGATGGTGAGCATTTTTTCATGTACTTGTTGATTGATTGTATATCCTCCTCTGAGAAGTGTCTGTTCAGGTCCTTGGCCCATTTGTTGATTGGGTTATTTGCTATCTTATTGTCTAATCTTTTGAGTTCTTTGTATACTCTGGATATTAGGGCTCTATCTGAAGTGTGAGGAGTAAAAATTTGTTCCCAGGATGTAGGCTCCCTATTTACCTCTCTTATTGTTTCTCTTGCTGAGAAAAAACTTTTTAGTTTAAGTAAGTCCCATTTGTTGATTCTTGTTATTAACTCTTGTGCTATGGGTGTCCTATTAAGGAATTTGGAGCCCAACCCCACAATATGTAGATCATAGCCAACTTTTTCTTCTATCAGGCAAAGAGTCTCTGATTTGATATCAAGCTCCTTGATCCATTTTGAGTTAACTTTTGTGCATGGCGAGAGAAAGGGATTCAGTTTCATTTTGTTGCATATGGATTTCCAGTTTTCCCAACACCATTTGTTGAAGATGCTATCCTTCCTCCATTGCATGCTTTTAGTCCCTTTATCAAATATAAGATAGTTGTAACTTTGTGGATTAGTCTCTGTGTCCTCTATTCTATACCATTGGTCCACCTGCCTGTTTTGGTACCAGTACCATGCTGTTTTTGTCACTATTGCTCTGTAATATAGTTTGAAATCTGGTATCGCTATACCGCCTGATTCACACTTCCTGCTTAGAATTGCTTTTGCTATTCTGGGTCTTTTATTTTTCCATATGAATTTCATGATTGCTTTATCTATTTCTTCAAGAAATGCCTTTGGGATTTTGATTGGCATTGCATTAAACCTATAGAGGACTTTTGGTAATATCGCCATTTTGATAATGTTAGTTCGGCCTATCCATGAACAGGGTATATTTTTCCATCTTCTAAGATCTTCTTCTACTTCTCTCTTTAGGGTTCTGTAGTTTTCATTGTATAAATCTTTCACCTCTTTTGTTAGGTTGATTCCCAAGTATTTTATTTTTTTTGAGGATATTGTGAATGGAGTGCTTTTCCTCATTTGCGTTTCAGAAGTTTTGTCGCTGATATACAGAAATGCCTTTGATTTGTGCGTGTTGATTTTATATCCTGCCACTTTGCCGAATTCATTTATTAGTTCTAGTAGTTTCTTTGTAGATCCTTTTGGGTCTTCTAGGTATAGAATCATGTCATCTGCAAATAGTGATAATTTAAGTTCTTCTTTTCCTATTTTTATGCCTTTAATTTCCTTTGTCTGTCTAATTGCTCTGGCCAGTGTTTCGAGAACTATATTGAATAGAAGTGGTGAGAGAGGGCATCCCTGTCTTGTTCCAGATTTTAGAGGGAGAAGCCATTGTCTTCTGCTCACCTAATCCAGTCTGGGGGACTGAGAAATAAAGAATGTGTGGAGTGAGGAGTCTGACCCAGGCCGTCTGACTTCAGAGCTGATCCTGAGGGGTCACTGCCGTCTAATCTCAGGCTGCACCTGTCGCCGCTGTCGGTGTTGTGCTCCTGCCACCCCCTGCCCTCCCCAACACAGGCAAACTCCAGGCACGGGCCAGCCCTGGAGTCAGAAGGAGCAGAGAGCTCCCGGGGTGTGACTCACAACATTTGCAGTACATTTCAAATACAGCTGCCTCCGCAGGTCCAAAGTGATAGTTCCCATTTTCAAGCTGAGCAGGCTGAGGCTCAGGGTGACCACCCCTCTCAGGAATGCGATTCCATATTAGGAGTCATCAGTAATTAGAATGATAACTGTATTCTCTAGTTCATTCCTCAGTACAACAGGAAGGTGAGATGCCCTAGGCTTGAACAGGATGCCCAAGACATTGCTTTAAAAATATTCCAATAATAAAGAGTCTCTGAAACGGATACCGGCTAAAGAAGTGGGTTTTTGTTTGTTTGTTTTTTCCTATTGCTTATTGTTTCATTTAATGAATTTCCATTTAAAAAAAAACCACTCATCTTCTATGGTCTGAATTATATAAACCTGAGTGTTTTAGAATTTATTGCCAAATTTATGTATGACTCTAGGTTTGGGGCAAAGACTGAATATATGTAAAGAGAAAAGTATTCTCGTATTTTGAATAAAACCAGATAGAACTGAACTGGTTTAGAAATAATAAAGATATTCTATATTGGATTCAGATCAGAGAGAGACCCAAACATTATGATAATAACATGGATGTTTCCAATGACACACACTGCTGTAGTTGAGATGGTCCCTAAATATAAGTAGCTTGCCTAAAACAGAAGGCAACCAGCTGCCGGTTTGCACCTCATTGCCAATAAAGTTAAAGGAGGCGTCTGTGGGGTTTGCAGAGTCAGCAGGAAGCCCCTGGATGCCCAGACACCACGTCAGAAGTGAGTACATAGTAATTCCCTTAACAAATGCCTTTTCTGCAGCCACCCCAGGGGTATTTATTTCTAGAACAAAGAAAGAAGAACAAAAATGAATCCTAAGTGTATATGTGTTTAATTCCTCAGTGAATCCAAATGGTACAATAAGATTCTTGCTTAAAAGCAAAGGTGGTGGACAGGAGGAGGCGTCAGGCTTAAAACTCATTCTAAAAATCCGTTTTAGAACCAGATGGGCTGTTTATCTTTCCCCTTCCTCTCGCGGCTCACTGCAGCATGGCTGTCTCAGTAGCATTTGGAGAGTTTGCTGGCTGTGAAGTGCTGGCTGGCTTTCTGTTTCCCAGGGACCTGTGACCTGGCAGAGCCACACTCACAGACCTGTGAAGCCTCCGTCTTTCCTGTCACTGCTGGACACCTCCATGCAGAAGAATGACTGACAAGTATCCGGCTCTTGGTACTGTTAGTGCCGGGGTTCAAATCCAAGGCTTGCTGTGACTTAGGATTGGGAAAAAGACCTCTCATCATTTCTAAGTACCAGTTTTCCCACTGATAAAATCATTGCCTGAGGTTTTTTGTGAGAATTAAAATACTGTAGCATATATGATGAACTGGTACCAAGGAAGTGCTTGGTGAGGACCTATCCTCCCTCTATGGGGTCTCACAGTTTGTGTTTCTTTGGAAAGCATGGTCTCCACCACAGAGAGCAGCAGGCAATGTACTTAGGTGTCAGCCAGGGACAACTCTGCCACCAGCTCAGTGTGGAGGGGACAAATGTGAAGAGCTCAGCAGCTCCGACAACCAAGCTCTCTGGCCATCGTCAAGGTCACCTGCTCCCCACGCCTCTGCTGGTCTGTGGCTCTAGCAGGGCAGGGGACTTTTGGAACCCAACTGCTTCTGGCCTGCATTGGCCTTGCAACACCAACTCGGACCATCCCCACAACAGTTGTCCAAAGGCCATGGTGGCACCCGTGACTTGCTTCCCCTGACCCAGGCAGTGTGCTCTTTTGGAATGACAATGGTGAGGTGGCATGCTCTTCAGTAAGGGCCTGATGGGCCAGGTAAGGAGTCCTAGTCAAAAATGGTTAAGGAAAACTTTTCTTCTATTTTCCACATGATTTAAAAAAAAAAAAAAAAAAAAGCACAAACCCTGAGAAATGGAAATCATGCAGGACCAGGAGAAATGGCTCTTGCTGGTCATTATATAAATATCCACTTCTAATAATTCTGTGACCGGAATTGGTTTCAGGATTTCCAATACCAGTTGAAATTTGAGGACTTCCATTTCAGTGTTGAGTATTTTACCATTAGTGAAGCTAATTTAGTCATCTTTACAAACATGAATTTCCAACACTGTGGGTAAAAGGTCTGCTCAAGGGCTGGAGAAAGACCCTGGGAATTTCAGCCTTACTGGCCTCAGATCCTTCTAGTCTGCCTGCCAGCCCAGACAGCAGTGCCTGGAGCCTTCTTTGTTGCGGTGATCTTTGCAGCAATGTCTGTTTTAAGACCAATGTTAACATACACACACATCATCCTTCATTCTGTCTCCCACTCCCTTGGAATGTACATAAAGGTCTGTGCTCTGTTTTTGATAAAGGCACAATGGAAATTGAAAAATAATGGTGGAAAACATGGTGTGAGAGAGGGAAAAAAAAAACTTTAGAAAGTTGGAGGGGACAGCCTCCTGTCATCTAATAAGATATTTGCTCTATCCACCACAGTGAACAGTTAGAATTTAGGGGTAAAAGTTATTTTAGCTACTATTTGGAGATAAACAGAACAAAAACAAAAACCTCACCTCTGGGCCAAAGAGTTTTTCTTCCATGGAAACTCTTTCTGTTACAGTCCACTAAAAGACCCTGCGAGAGAATTTTCCTCAACAGGAAGCTCCATGCTTTCATACTTGAATTGGGACTGGAATAACCCGTTGTCGAGTGAAAGGGAGATAAAGTGTGTTTACTGACCTCCACTTCAGTTACAATGCACCACGATGTTCAGGGATTTCGAGGAAAACCTGCCCTTTGTAAGAACGAGCCTGTGCTCCAAGGAGCAAGTCTTCATCGACCAACTCTCCTTTGTTCCCTGTGCATTTGACAGTCCTTCAATAGACGTCAGGTTGCAGAGACTGAGTCCTACCACACTCCGTCAGAAAGGCCTGAACAATCACCTATGGTCCCCTGTGCCGTCTTGGTGCCACACTGTCCATGAGGCACACCTGTTAATCATTCCAGCCAGCCCCTGTCCACCTCTGGGGACTCCCGGGCTCTCTAACTGGCTTGAGCCACATTTCATTCCTGGTCCAGTTCCAAGCATGGCCATAGATCAGGGAAGCATACCTGGGCTGATCTGGTGGAACTGCCTGGGGTCCAGATCTTCATTCCCACCGTCACCTGTAGGGCAGCCCCAGAATGGCTCCAAAGGAGAGGGGGCTTCCTCACAGGCTCCACCCAAGTTCGGGGGCTTGGCATTTGACGTTCCCTTGAGCACAGCTTAGCTTCAGCTTGTTTTACGCGGTGTGTAGAGATGCCTGGAGCAGGGAGCTGAGAGAAAGGAGGCACAAGAGGGTGACACTGCCACCCCAGAGAGGGACAACCCATAGCAGGCCTCCCTGGCAGAGGCAGGGACACCCCCAGTTCTCAAGAGACACTTGCTATCTCCCCTCGGGTTCCATGGTGGCAGGTGGTGGATCCTGGGCCACGGTTCTGACCAGGGTCAGCCCAGGTTCCTTAGCACCGGGGAGAAGGTGTAGGCTTCGGATGCAGTTCCACTCCTCCTGCCTCTGGCTGGGGAGGCCCTGGCCTGGACAGCGCTGCTCCTGTCTGGGTGGGAGGGCACCGTCACTCCCTGCGACTCCGAGTTCCTCATGCACATCTCAGCTTTGGTTCTTCTTCTGTCAATCGGTGTCCTCTGATTTCCTGCCAAACAGAATTCTTCTTCTCATCCATGCAAGGCCTGATGATAAGTGTATTTTAAGAATCTATAAAATTTCAGGTGGGGAGATGTGTGTGAGGATTACTCATGACTTGCTAAATCTGTGACTCCATAACTACAGATCTTACTGATTTTATATTCTTTTATAAAAAATTGTTAAAGAGGTTTGAATTTATACTTACAGTCGATGCTGTGATTATCAGACTCACCATATGACTTTGCACTTGGCTCAGATATTTCTCATCTGAAGTTATTATTGCTTTAAAAATAAAGGGAAGATTTAAGGCCTTTTTTGCCAGTAAAAATCCAAATATGGTATTTTTTCCTCTAAAGTTAAAAGATGCATATCATAAAATGTTGTGGTGTTAATGTGTTCATTGAGAAAGAAGCTTGAGGCTTGAGTGATTCCAAAAATCAAATTGGTGGTAAATATGAAAATGCATATTACCAGGAATTTTGGTAACTAATACTAACTAGAAAATGATGGAGTCAAAATCTATGCATTTCCACTTTTTTGGTTTCAAATTAAAAAGATATTTATGACAAGCTCATCTGCAAAAGCATGAGTCACAGTAGCTACTGTGCAAAAATACACAGTAAAAAATAGCTGTACATGCATGGTTTATTTTCAATATCTGCAAAAATATAGGTATTTCTAAGCTCACTAGTGCAAAACTAAGATGTCTTAGCATACATTTATAGTTTATCTATGGATAGATCAAAATCTACAATTCTGATACTTAAATGAGATTTCTTTAAACTCGCAACATTCCCGTTTTTTGTATATGGCAAAAATAAAATAGTGACATCATTTTGAATGCCATATTCTCGCTGCTTGCATTACTGTGATTTTAAATAGATGGTGTAGAGTGGGCTGTGGATAGAGACTGAGACAAGAGGCAAGGTGGGAGGGGCTGTCCTGGAGTCAGACATTATCTTATTGTTGCTTGCACGTTTTTATAGAATTTGGTTTAAGTCTTGATTTTCCTTTAGTCCCTGAGCCCCTGGGGGAAGTCACTCAATAGTCCTAAGCCTCATTTTGTAACCTACAATATGGGATCCTGGAGTAATGAGTTTCCTGGTCTAGTGAGAAGGGAATCATCCTACAGAACGGACCGACTGTGAGTAGGAGCCATACAGTCAGCTTTCGTAAGATGCCAAGACATTTGCATACAGAGTATCACAATGGCTCTTCGTGGGCCATCTCATTGAACTGTTGGACAAATTGAGGACCCTTAAGTGTAGGGTCTCAGGTTGAAGAGCAGTCACAACAGGGACAAGGAGCCCAAAGCTGAAACAAGACGCCCTGGACTGCAGTTCTCCTACTGGCCTCGTTATTTCTACGCCCTTGTGGTCTGCCTGTGGAGGGCTGGCCTCTGGGCCATGCTGTTCCTTGGAGCTGACCAGAGATGAGGTGGGGGTCACATCTCCCGTGTGCAATGGCATTCTTGGACCAGGAAGGAAAGGTCCGTCTGGAGAGGCACCTAGCTGATCTTGGGTCTCCGATGCCGGCCTAGCCAGGAGGAGACTGTGTCCTGACAGACACTGTGCCTCACCACACAGTACCCTCACTCCACGGTCTTTCCTTAGGGACACTTATCAGTGAGTTGGGCAAAAAGCACAGCCATCATCGTGGTCACGTGTCACCAGTCCTGAGCCTGAAGGCAGCACCAGGCAGAAGCATCTTTGCCAGAGGGTGGGACCCAGGAGGGAGAGTCCAAGCCAGCAGTGTTGGGCAGTGTTGGCAGGTGACAGCCACCTTGTCCAGGGAAGCTGCCCGTCCTTTGAGTAAGGGATGATAAGAACTGTCCACATAGAAGTCTCATCATGTCTTGTGATTAAAACAACAACAACAACAACAACAACAAAACACAATTACATTATTCAGTCTTTGGCCTTTTGGGACTTAGCATGATGGTCTCCATATCCATCCCTTTACTGACGAGTGTCCTAAAGTCATTCTTCTTTGTGGCTGAGTGATACCCCATTGTGTATGTATGTGCATTTTCTTTTTCTATTCATCTCTTGAGAGGGGGTAACAAAATAGAAGTTCAGTGGAGTAGACAAGGGGAATGAAGGGAAGGCTGGAGCCACGGCTGGATAAGGAATGACAGTGGATGACTCTGATGTGACTTTCCTACGTGCTTAACGTGAATATACCACAGTGACGCCCACCATCATGTACAGCCACAGAAATAAATTTTAAAATAACTGTAGGTAAATGGTAGCCAGATCAGCAGAGCAGAGGAAAGAGAGCAGGGGTGGGGGGAGGAAAGGGGAAGGGGAGGTATTGGGGACTGAACTAGAGCAAGATATAGTTCACTCTTTTATAATTATGTCAAAATGGATTGTACTGCCGTATGTGATTAACAACAAAACAAACAAACAAACAAAAGCAATCACACCAGGACCTTGGTGATGATGAGCAGACATGGAATCCCCTTCCATTTTCTCCAGTTAAAAGATCTCTGAAAGAAATAACCACTATGGGGAGCAGAATGAGCTCCTTTGAAATATCAGGTGGTGACATCTAAGTCACTCCTGCTTTGAGGTCATCATTAGCTAAAGGTAATGTGGTAGAAACAGAGGCTATCTGGGGAGGGGGACAGTCTGGGCTCCCAAAAAGGCCTCCAGCCTGCCTGTTTCAGGATAGCTGTGAAGATGATCTGCAGGTTTGTTTTTATACACGTGATTTCCTTTTGTGCACCCAGTAGGTTGTGAAAGATGCTGACATCTGCCCAGGGTGCCTGTGATGTAGTCAAAGTTCCTAATATGTCATACCACTGTGTATTGTCCCCAGAGCACACTCCTGAGGACTGTACCTCGGGGTTCCAGGACTGAATCACTTGTCTCCTCCTGTTGTTAGAATGGAAGAGAAAATGACGCTTGCTGAGAAGGCACGGACTTATGCACCTACACATTAAACTTTTAGAGGAAGTCAGGTGCACTTATTTTCTTATTTAACATTAAAAACAAGGTAGAGGGAGGGAGACAAAACAGGGGTCTGGAGGGAAGAGTCTGGGGACAGGCTTGGCAAGCTGAGGACTTAAGGATCAGAACGCCCAGGTCTTCAGGGCTGAAGGGCACCCGCCAGCCTCCAGTACAGGATTTCTCTCTTATTCACACTTCCCTGGGGCTTTCCACACTCACATTTGGATTTTTCAGTGATAAAATGTTACAGCAGAGACAATTTCTAAAAGTACTAACCCATGTGCCACAGACGGCCTAGCATGCTGGAGGCGCTGGGCTGGTGGTCCCTGTGTTCCTGTGAAGGACACAGGGCACCGTTTCTTGTTCTTGACATTTCTTCCCTTGCATGATGGGCCTTTCTCCTCACTGCATTGTTTAGGATTGTTCATAGGGAAATGAGGAAAATCAAAATAGTAATGAGCTTCATAAATACCCATTGTTGTGAGGGTTGTCCTTCAGAATCTGGTGTGGCTTTTGGTGACGAAGGTTTGAAAAAGCTTTTATCCATTCTTCTTGGAAAACCATCCTTTGAGCCAGTTTAGTTAGTTACACTTGATTTTTTTTTTAAATAATATAACATCTATATGTGACAATATTGGCAAACCTTGAAGAATTCTACAAATGCAAAGCACTGAAAAGTAATGTTAGGTCTCACATGATGCTGGAGAACTTTAACATAAAAATATTAGATAGGATGGCATCCATTTTCTGCTACTGGAAGATATTTTCAAGTTGGAATTTCAGTTAGTTAATAAAGAGGGATTCTGGAGATTTTAAGCTGAAAACATGTTTGACATGCAGATGTAGCCTCAGAGAGGAACTTTGTTTCCAAATACAGGTATTCATCTATAGATATTAATAAAAATATCAGTCTGGTTATTGCATATCTAGGCCATTATATACCTGCATGTGGATACACTCTAAACATTAGCATCATGGTTGTTTTACAGGAAAAGCACATTGTCTCCAAATATTCTAATTCTCAATTTTTATTCCTCCATATACTTTGTAGCAGTCCCTAACAGAAATGTATCTCTTTTTCATCTCTTTTGCTCTTAGAAGCATTTCTTTAAAAATGCCCAATTCATTCTGTTAGATGAACCATTATAAGAGCTTTCAATTCTAAATAGCAATATTGTAAAACTGGAATACATTGACAGAAAGCTGTTTATTTGGGTGAAGCTGGCCACCCTAGGTTCCTCATCCCCAGAAAAGTCTGAGAATCCACTGTCCTGAAGGAGGTGATACCTGGGCATAAACTCTACCCAGGGAACTTCCAAGGCAGTCTTCCTTGCAGAAATTATCACTGATTTGTGGAGGGATGATATACTCTATGCCTGTGCTGTGTCTGTCACAGTGGTGAGGACTGTACATGCATTTTTCATGCATAGAAAATGCATTAAAATTCATGGCCAACATCCAGGGCCCCCAAGGAACCATAGGGTCTCTAGTAAGAATACATGCAAAGGAATTAGAGAGAAAAAAACTAAGATTTGTGGGGAAATATTCAAAAGAATGAAGGTATGAGGCCATGTATAATATTTCCCAAACTACCCTGAGATTTTATTTGCAAAAATAGATGAACAACCTATGCACCATAGTTTGCAAATCCTGATCTAGATTATTCACCAATAAGAGTAAATGAGGATATTAATCCACATAAGAAATCTCAATCATGTGATGGTATTTCATAACAACAAAACATGTAGCTTAGATTGGATGCCTATTTCTACTTACTTATATGTACAATATAGCTGTATGTGTATAGTAGGCTAACATTTTAATTTGTTAGAATTGCAAATATGTCTAATACCTTGGAATTTCAACTTTGAATTGCCACCTAAATGGGATATATAAGTACTGGCCACAAGCTTAACACAGTGGTATTGGCCACAATTCACGCAACTGTGTCTCAGCGCAGAACCACAGTGTAGTAGTCCATAGTTCCAGGGGGAAGAACCACTCAGTGGCTCAGGAGTGGGACACACACTCACCTTGCTTGAGACTCCTGGATGTAACTCCTAATGCCTTGAAGATATGGGCTTCTCTGGTCGTCTCAACTCTGAGTCCATTTGTGTTTATGTGTGTGTGTGTGGGGGGGGGTGTGTGTTGCATTTTTGAAACACACGAATATAATGTTTTTAAAGCAATTCTCTAAAAAGATTCCATAGGTTGTTGTATGTATGTAGAACTAGCTGATTAAAAAGCATTTAAATCTTAAACTATTTTTAATATGTCATGTTTAAGGATACAGTCGTTTGTTTGATTATGTATAATTCTGATTTTTATTACAGTGACCTTGGTGCCCCGTTTCCCTAATAGCTGAAACCTAACAGGAGACACACTTTGGGCCAGGCGCTCCCTGTCTCTCCCTTCCACCCTCCCTCAGCTCACAACAGACATCTCATCTGGCAAAGGCACTCCTGTTGACTAGACCAGCTTTCTGGCTTGACCCTCCTGCTGAGTCAATTAGACTTAATTGTTTCTTTCCCTGCCTTGCCGCCTGCTCCTGGGAGAATGCTCTGCTTTTCAGTGTGGTTGAGCTCTCTCTGGTAAAATAACAATCACAAGGTAAAGCAGGAAGTTTGAATCCAATCTTTTTAATTATCTATCTCAATGTGGAGCTCACTGCGAATACATTTTCTGGCAGCGCCATTATGAATGACTGATCTAAGTAAAATGTTTCTGGTTAAACTGGGCTGGAGTTCATCATACACAGCACAGAAAATTCACTAGGCAGGAATCGATCCCACAGTTTGTAAGAATCAACTAAATTTATTTCTTCATATTTTGCACGGTTGGGGATGGAACTCAGTGCCTTGGGTATGCTCCCCACTGAGGTACAACCCAGCCCAGGAAAAACTAAATTTATACTGACAAATAAATCTTAGCTTATACAGTGCTTCTACGAACACCAGTGTCTTCATTCTTCTCAGTAACTTTACAAAAGAAGTGTTACTATCTAATTTTAAAGACACTAGGCTGAAAATAGGTGATTTGCAGAAGCCACAAAATTAGAAACTGCTACAAGAATAGAATTAAAAATTGAAATTGCCTGTCTTTGAAATAATATGCTTTGTATTCGATAACTGTTTCAAAAATATAATACTGAGAGTAATTTTATTTTGCAATATAATTAAAATTAGAATTAAGCCAATGCTCTGTAATTCAGCCTACCTGATTTTCCTCCTGGCTTTTATCAGCTAGTAGCCACAAGTGTCCTGTTAAATATTTTCCATGTAATGATACCTCCTCGAGGTGTGGTTAAGCTGGCAGCTTTTTGCTGAAAAGCGACAGGGGCATACCAAAATGCACACAGATGCAGTACTTTCTTCCCCAGAGGGGGCCTGGAACCTTCCGTGCTGGGTCCTAGTCACAGCCCTTCGTCCTGCTCTCCAGGATTGTCTCATAACTGAAGGGCCATCCCATGTCACCAGGGCATCATAAGGATGATTTAATTGTAGTAAAGTAGTAGCACCATGTGATTTCAACAATTAGGAGCTGCTGTGGTGTAGGCGAAGGTGTCCCCCAAAATCTCATGTGTGAGAAAATTCAGGAAGGTTTAGAGGAGAAGTGGGCGGTTATGAGAGCCTTAAGCCAATCAGTGAATTAATCCCCTGACTGGGATTAACTGAGTGGTCACTGCAGGCTGGTGGGATGTGGCTGGAGGAGGGGGGTCCTTGGGGTGTGCCTTTGGGGTGTGTATGTGGTGAGCTGAGCTTAGGGTCTCTGTGCTCTCTGACGTGATCTCTCAAGCTGCTTCCACCACCACGTCCTTCCGCCATGAGGCTCTGCCTTGCATCAGCGCCAAGGAAGAGAACCAGCTGTCTATGGACTGAGGCCGCAAGTCCGTGAGCCACAAGATAAACATTTCCTCTTCTAGAACTGTTCTTTGCCGAAGTCTGGCTAGACACAAAATCACGAGCCACTCAAGCAGGAACAAACTTTATTATTTGAAGATGCCGCTAATGCCCCGTATGCCCCTGGGAACAATCCCGATGGACTCACGCGGCGTCCCCCCCCCCCCCCCCCCCCCACCCCAGAGGAAGTTCCTCCCCCGGAATTCCCTCCTACTGTACTTCCCCAACCAATGGGAACTCTCCAGGAGTCCTATAGCAGGCCGAGGTGAACAGCAGGAGTCCAATATCCATATGAATGCACATCTTAACATAATCATATCATCTCAATGGCTTGCTGGAGTCACCTTTCAACCAAAAATGCCATGCATCATACTACTTGGCTATGGCTCTTAGCAGTTCTTGTCAGGTCTTTGGTCCAGCAGCAGAAAGGTTGACTAGACAATAAGTAGTAGTGTCACATTGTACTTCTTGTGGCTTTAAGCTTTCAGGGTAGATTTGAAATAAGTCCAAGTTTCCCCTTATCCTAACGTTTGTGAAAATACGGGGTGCCCCAGTTGGGGCAGTGTGCTGTTTTCTAATCCCATGTGGCCAAGGCCTGATCCTCTGCAGAGGGTTTTGCTGAGGTTTTGACCTTAAGTGTCCTGTGGCACAGGCTGTTCCCAGTCCCCAGGCTCTGGGGGCCACATACCCATTTGGTAGAATCATCACTTCTGCAAGCTCTCGAAGAGTGCTGGAGTTCCGGGTTTGCACCATGGCTTTTCTGGGGTGCCTGGGGCCAGCTTTCTGTGGGCTGTCCTCTGTCTGTGGACTAACCCAGGAGGCTGGTCTTCGCCTCTTCTCTGTCAGCATTCTTGCTCCTTAGGGTGGAGGGACACTGTCCAACCAAAATCAAGGAAAACTTTCTGGTTGAGTTTTAGAGTACCCCTTCTTAAGGGGACCCCTCCCCTACACACACATCGCAGAGATGTGTGGTGGACAGGACCCTCTCTGGAGACCCACCGGTCTTCCTGCCGCTGTGGGTCACTCCTGCAGCACTGTCTCTTATGCTCTGTCCTTGGGAGGTGGGACTCAAGTTCCCAAGCCACTGACTTCTGTGTGTGTACCCTGTACTTTTCCAATGTTTCAACTTCTTCTTGGAGGCTCACCCTATTCAGATCTTGTTCCTCTCCTTCTGCTTCTCATAAAAGTTCAGAAATTCTCATGCTCCATTTGTGAGACACTTTTCCACCAAGATTACAGAGGTCCTCTCCTTTGCTCTCTGCACCTGTCACCTTGATTCCTCCCAAGATCGGCTTCTTGACCTGATTTGATCTTTCTGATCTCTGTGATTCATCCTCAGACTCCCTCTTTCTACTTTAGGTATAGTCCCAAAATTGGAAATGACAAAGAGACGAAATCCTGTTTGGTGTTTAAAATAATAGGAGAATGGCTGCAGGTTCCCAGGGCAGCTGGACTTGCAGGTGTTATTTTAACTCTTTTCTTGCTCTTTGTTGCGTATCCAGAATGCAATAGGTCTTGATCCAGCCTGTTTATTCTCCAACTTATGTGTCGCATTAAATCCATATTAATGTGCAGTTTTCTGGACATAATGATACTTTAATCCTTTCAGTACAGTGTTAAAACTTACTTCAAGCTTTATGGGATATGTGAATAAATATCAAGCACATTGCCATCGATGGTCTTCATTGGCTCCTGTACCTACGACCGAGATCAGTTTCTTTCCTTTCTACCAGTTATGAGGATTCATGACTTTAATAAATAAGGAAATTGGGGGAAATGGTAGGTATTTCTTAAAAGTACAAAGTACCTAAGATAAACTTCTTTAAATGTCTAGTAGAAGCCCTGAGCAGGTCCTGAACGTCCTCAGGGAGGAGCAGAGGCCTTTGGCTGCCCAGGCCTGCAGGCAGCTCTGGGAGTCCCCCAGGCCTGCCCAGGCCTCTGCCTTCTTTTCTACCAAATGGAAGTTCAGATTAGAAATGCTCTTATAATTCTTACGGAGTAACAATTCTTTTGGCAAAATAGTAAAATTGCTCTCTGGAATTGTTCCAAATTGTTCTTTGGTCATTGTTTTTATTAAAAAGAAAATATTTGAGATATTGGTTCATAGTTTTGTCAAAAATAATTGCACAGATTTTTTTGATAAGTGATCTTCTGATATTCAGTTACTCTAAAGTCTCTCATCTCGGAATTGAGGTTATCATTGAACTCAAACTGCCAGACACAGCAGTGTTAGTGTACTGTGTGGTGCCGTGTGTCTTATGCAGGGTCTCCTCACTGAATAAAGTCACACTGTCCTTCATGGTATTGGTGAATACTATGAACAGGTGCTTATTAAGCATCCAGAGATGATTCTGTCAGGTCCGATCTCAGACACTTGGCATCTGTGCCAGGCGCCTTTGAGTTCTGTATACACATTGCTTCACTTTGTCTTATCCACCAGGCAGGGAGGTGTGCGGTGGTACCATCCAAACCTCACTGGCAAAGGCAAACTCCAGTGGCCAGGGGAGTAGTCAAGGTCGTGGGGCAACTGAGTTCTGAGTAGGATCTGTGCAACTACAGAGCGCACCCTGCTCACCATTTTGCCTCACCATCCCTGAAAGATGCCATCTCTAAAGGGCCTTATCTCTGAAACATCTTATCTTCAAAGACTTAGTGAGGACCTCACTGTAATGCAGGTTGAGCATCTCTAACCCAAAAATCCAAAGTTGAAAATGCTCCAAAATCTCAAACTTTAATGCAAACATGATGCTCAAAAAGTTTCAGATTTGGGAGAATTTTGAATTTCAAATTTTCAGGTTAGCAATACTCACAGCAGTAACATCTATGCAAATAATCCCAAATTTGCAAAACCATAAAATCTTAACACTTCTGGCCACAAGCATCTCAGATTCACTGATACCCACTCTGTGATGTTATCATGAGCATTCATTTATTTATTCCCATGAAATGATGATTCAGCCACATCAATGAGACATCAAAAACCGATCTCAAATTTGCCAGAGGATGCAGGCCAGCCAGCACAGGAAACGGAGCCTCTGTGAGGCGCGTTCCCCTCCCATTTTGTTATCCTTGCTCCCTTGGAAGAGGTGGGCCAACGCCCCTGAGCAAGCACAGCAGCTTCCTGAGCACAGGAATACACAGGCAGTGCTCAAGGACCTCAGATAAATAGCTTTTCTGGGACACAACACCTCCTCCCCAGGCATGGTGGATCACAGATGGCAGACATCAATCCTTCCCTGCAGAGAAGAGCAAACAGGGTCAACCCAAGAGGGCACTGTGCTCCTGCAGCCAAAGCACTTGGTACACAAGGGGCACAGCATGTGATTGTGTCCAACTTTGATTGTGAGGAACGCCGCTGGGCCTCAGGCACGGTGGGCTGTTGTTGCCCACGTTAGCCACCACTGACCCAGCGGGCCCTGAGTTCTGAATGGAAAGAACTCGGGGCTTGATTCCTCCCCTTCCCCACTTCCCTGCTCCTGGGTGAGACTCATCAGGCACACACGCAGGTGCAGGGGTGTGGGACCTGCACCCTCTCAGTGGCTAGGGGCTGCTGCTGGGGACGTGGTCAGAGAGGGACAACAGGAGGCTCTTTTAAAAGTCATCCATCACAGGCCTGCTAATGTCCCTACCACTCCTGCTTTCTCTTAAAATCAATTGGTAATTATTTTTACCGATTGTGATTCAACCTATAACTCCGAGAACCTGTCTTCAAAGTCCTGAAGACACGAAAAAGATCACTGAGTCAAATCACGTACCTGGTGCGCTGGAGTGGGGTCTTAATGTCCCATGCTCCAAATGCCCTGCCGGTCTTGCCTGTGACCTCAAGGGTCTCGGAGTGTGCACTTTTGCAGAGAGCTACGTGGAGATGAAGAGACCACAGTCAGGCCCGAGGAGCAGAGCTGGGCTTCCCTCCCCCAGCCAGGTGTCGGCAAAACCCTGCTGCCTCTGTCTCCATGATACTCAGGCGATAGAGGCTTTTCTGTGCTAGTAATCCAATATCTCCAATCATTCCTGGGCCATCACATCCCTTTGCCAACTCCAGATTTTCTACAAATAAAAGGATGAGAGGGTTTCTACTGCAGAGCTAACGTTTCAAAGCAGGGTTTGTCAAAGCTGTCATTGATTTGAATCCATGCTACATATTGCCAACACGGCAGTAATTAAGAAATATTTTCTTACTTAGCATATCCCCTTCCTCTCAAAATGCCTGTTTACATGGTGTAAATAGGGCCTAATTTTTCAAGGCATTTGAAAGAAATCATCAGTATAAGGTTATTGAATGCACACACTCATACATATTAGAATTCACTGAATCAATAAAGGCTGAGCTCCCTTAATCCAGAAATCTGAGATCTGAAAATCTGCCAAATCCCAAACCTGTTGAATGCAGACATGACACCACAAGGGGACACTTCCACACCAGACCTTGTGTGATGGACTGCAGGGAAATCAGAAACGCCCCAGGGGGGATATCTCATTGTGTTCCTAGAAATCTGGTATCTTTCTTGTCCCAAGCATTTCAGGTGAGGAATCCTCTGCCTGCGTAAGACCTATCCAATTAAGTTCCATAGGATCTCATTCTTGCTGCATGCCAGTGTATCCCCACAAACCAGCACTGACAGAGCAAGGGGTCAGTTAGTCTGAAGCCCGTGTTGAGTGCATCCCTCAGGACCACTGATGCCCTGGGGTGCCTATACTCTACCACTGATCTCCTTCCTTGCTTGTTCACTCAGTAAGCACTCAGAAAGACTTGCTGTATTTAGGTGAGGTTTTTAGGAGACAGGCAGCAAGCCTATCTCTCAAGCATCCTGGCCAAGGATCGCAATGAACTCTGCAGCACAACATAGTCTCCTTTTTACAAAGGTTCCCGTTGTCTTTGCTTTGCATGAGCTCAAGTGAACTTCATGCAGTTGGATTATTTGTGAAGCTCTGTAGCCTTACATACACCAACTGTCTCTTAGCCTTGGAGTTGTCTCTCCTTCAACCTACATCTCACTTCCTTTCTGTGTCGCAGCACCTTGCTCCAGACCCCCAAAGCTGGCCCTGAGAAGGAACAGGGCAGTCCACAGGCAGGATGTTCTTAAGGTAGCCGCACTCCACATTCTCCACACGCCCTGCTTCTAGACAACCACGTGGCTGAAAAACATGTTGCATACCTTAGCATTCACTCAAATATGTACTAAGCATTTTATTTTAAAATAGGACACAGAAATATTTCTAGAAGTAGATTCACTAAGCTCTATTCTTAAACTATCTTTGCATTTAATGACGAACATGATTTTAAATACACAAATAGGTGGGTGAGTTATTTGAAGGGATGTGTGTTAATGCGTGGTCTATCAATCTGGTTTGGGGCCAAGAGCAACAGCCCAATTTCCAAGCTCCCAAGAGCATTCTAAACATGATTAACTTCATGTCCATCTATCTTTTCATCCATCTTATATTCGATTTGTTCCATGAAAATTCTCTTTTATTCAAAATCCAACTCAGATTGTGAATCCCGATGCCTGTCCTGTGGGCACAATCAAAACACCCTTCTCCTTGTTTTCCATACCATCACATGGTTATTTGGATGTATTTTTAGCAAGTTTCCACTCTGACCTGTGTTGGCTACTCGTTAGTCTGATCTATCGTCCCCACAGTTGATGAGTTATTCAGGTATTTGCATTCCTCTCCCCAGTCTGATAATTTTGAACAAAGTAGGCATCCAGCAAGCAAACACTTTTTGAAGTTTAATGAACTACATGCAGTTGAATTATGCTGGGACACAACACAGGGGATTATCTTCAGAAATTATCACCTGCAATCTGTCATCTGACCATTGGATGGTGTATTCCTTCAGTCTTGTGGAAAAAGATGAACTGTAAGCCACCTCACTTAAGACCGGGTCTTGCTAAGTTGCTGAGGCTCTCCTTAAAACTTGTGATCTTCCTATGTTGCTGAAATGATGAGTGTGTGTCCTGGCTGCTCCTGGCTGGCCACAAGAATTTCCCAGACACATCCCATATGCTGCAGATACACGAACCTCCTTCGGGTTTGAGGGTGGTGTTGTAAGAGACTTCAAGGAAGCATAGGACACAGTGTCCTCATTCTTTGGAATTCATCCCCTTCGGGAGAAGCAGTGATCGTGGCCATAAATCATGCACTAAGCAATAATTTACTGAATAAAATAAAAGTCAGAAGGCGAAAGAGGTCACTGGCCATAGAAATCCTGACTCTGGAGAGCCGCAGGGGAGAGCATTGTGAGTGGTTTAGGACCCCACAGAATCCCAACAGGGCTGTCCAGGGACACCGATTTGGAAACAGGAAGGGAGGGAGACTCACTCCCAGCAAGGCAAACACAGTGGCCACACAGATGAGCCCGACAGACATGGTGGCCAAGAAGGCAGCTGATCCAAGAGGAGGAGAGGGCTTGTTTGGTCCTAGATCTGTCCTGAGAAGGTGTCAGAGTAAAGGAGAGGTGAAGCACTGAGATTTAGACTGTGTGAGAAAAAGAGAGAGGTGAAGTATCCTCTAATAGAAAAAAAAAGAGTTTTCACCTTAGGAAACATGGATCAGAGAGGGTCGGAAAGAGAGGGCCCCAAAGAGGGTGACAGGCTGCTCAGTGTAAGTGATACTACTCTAGGTGACACTTCTCTAGGAACAACATCATATCGTGGAGCCATTTCTATGTTAAGTGATGAACACTAAGGCTCACAAACCAGATCTATGGGTGTGAGCGACAGCCCAAGACCAGGCCAGCTCCAGGCCTGCATTCTGCATCCCACCCGCACGCCACAGCTCAGCTGTCTGGGGGGTCCAGAAATGGGAGCGTGGAGGAGGATTGCAAGAAATTCAAAATAGAGTCCAGGGTTTTAAGCAGAAGTGTACACATACCCATCCCAACAGTGGCATTTTTGAAAACACAAACTTTTGTTCCCTAATCTCCTCCCTTGGATATGTAGAGAAAAAAACCTCCATTATTCTGTTTCTGCTAGAAGCAGGGTTAGAAAAACGATGGGAGAAGATGGGCTGAGTGTCGACGTGGGCCTCAGAGTGTTTGCTTCTGAGGCCACCTAACAGGGAAGGCCCTCTGCCTCTCTCGCTGCCAGGGGCCAGCTCCTGAGGGTTTGGAAACAAGGTCAGAGAGGAATGGAAAGCAAGCTGCTTCTGCCATGTACCTTTTCATGTTGTTAACCCAAACCAACGCTGCCATTTAAAATGAAGTAAATGTGTATGATTTCAGTCATTTTCCTGGCTATATAGGAACTGGTGGTGCCTTTGAATTTGAAGCGTGATCCAACCTCCATTTTGTTTTTGGCAGCATCTAGCTGGTGGCACTTTGAAGTCCACGTTTACGTTGAACTTATCGACCCTCCACCTGTCCATCCATTGTCCATCATCTATTATCAATTCATCTCCCCATCTACCATCTTTCTATTATTTATCTATGTCTGTCTGTCTATCTATCTAGTTATCTATCTATATATCTATCTGTCAGTGTGTACTAGGGATGGAGCTGAGGGACACTTTACCACTGAACTACATCCTCAGTCCTTTTTATTTTTTACTGTGTGACAGAGCCTTACTACATTGCCCAGGCTGGCCTCAAACTTGTGATCCTCCTGACTCAGCCTCCCAGGGAGCTAAGACTACAGATATGTGCCTCCACACCAGACTTCTATCTATCTATTTAATCATTCTGTATAATTCTATAAGTCTAAAATATGATTATTGGAAAAGGTTCACACTCTCCTAGTTTGGATCTGTAAAGTACAGTTTGTAAAAATTCTTATAATGGTAACTCCTACAAAGGAGAAATGTTCATGCTTTTCATAAGCAAATTTCCATGGTGACCTCCCACATGAAGATAAAACCAAAGCTACTACAGTATTGTTTTCATCAAAAAAGGTAGACTTTTTTTTTAAGGAAAATGTTTTGCAACAAAAGTGAAGCAATTTCAGGATTAAAATTGCATAAAAATAACAACAACAAGGTGATATACTTAACGTCATCATTTTTGAAGCATTACCTCAAAGCTGACATCACAGTAGCCTCACCATGGATTCCCAGGAGCTCGAGAAGAGAATGAGGAGAAAGAAACCAAAAGATGCAGGAGGAAATTGGCAGTGTGGTCTTCTCACGTGTGACTGGAGCTGTATACAGTTGGGATGTGAGACACACGTTAAGGACGTGGCAACCATTTGCCTCCAGCAGACAAAGATCTTCTTCTCACTGTTTTAGAGAGCAGTGGTTTTAAATTGATATTTTTAGAGAACAGCTTGGCTGGTTTCCAGTTTGGGCAGAACATTTAATTTGAAAAATGTCTATTCCCTGGAATGCTAATTGTCTTTGAGCTCAATACCCTCAGAATACAAAAGATAACGTGAAATTATCTGCAATTTGTTTGGACCCAAACTTGATAAAATTGTGAAAAAAAGTAATATGCTGTGAACTTATTAACCCGTGGTTGCTCCTGTGTGCATGGATACTAATTCCTAGATGCCCTGATCTGTATGATATGTGGGCAAAGGCACAGCCTCACCACCCCAATCATCTCCCTAATCTCTGCACAGTGCCACTAACAGGCTGGCTTCCATTAGCTGCTCTGAAAAGGACACTGTCTCCCACGATTTCAGAAGCAGATGTTTCACAGAAAAGGCAGGAATAATGTGGGATCTCACGTGGAGTTTACTACTCACTTGGAGATGGAGGCTGGACACAGGCGGAGGACGCTGCTGGCCTCGCAGTTCTTGGACCTCTGGCAGTGCTGCTTATGAAACTCACCCTGTGGACTGTGATTTCCACCAGGGTCTGAGATCTTGACATGTCCCAAGTAGCATGAGGCATACTAGGACTTGCTCAGACTTCATATTTTAAAGAGTTCGAGGTTACTTAATGATGGCTCAAATCTCGTGTTTTATTTAGATCTGTTTGTTTTCCTTCAGGGAAATATTTCAAGTGGAAATCAAACTCTAGCCATTTAATAAAATGAATGCTGATCTTTCAGATGCGTGTTATATATTAAGAAACCATCACATACAACTCTTCAATGTCTTCCAGAAGTATCCTATGGCATGATTTCTACCTGCTTAATAACATCTTTAAGTCACAAATTACGATTCGAGTCTCAGGGACCATTTAATCCTTTAAATGGGGTTGGGAACAAGGGACCAAGTGTCATGGATTCGTTGATTCAGAGAGTCAGCAGTGGGGGGCGTGGAAGCACTTTCCCCTTCTGCAGCGCCCAGCCCCACGGAACATGAGCGGCACAGACGGGCAGTCCTCCGGACGTCACCCGTGAGGGCAGACCTGTGGCTCCATCAGGAGGACCATGTGCTGTGGACACCATTGACCTGCATCTTGCTCTCAGTGCAGGCTGAATGAACTGCCTGGAAACTTGAAATAGGAAGGACTGCAGACGAACAGGAGATCTTGGTGTGATAAGGGCTGGAAGCAGCCTGCAGGAAAAGCACCATCATTTCATGTTCACCAAGCAGAGGGAGCACAGTGAGGGCTGATCTGCCCTGGTCCAAAATGGCGTTCAAAGAGAAACCACGGAAGAAGAGTCTCGAATTCAGCATTACCCCCCCGCCCCCAGTCCTTGAGCTGGTGTACGATTCCCTTTTTATTTCTCATACCCCCTTTGTTTTCGAAGTTTGATGCTGGATTTGGTTTCAGCTCTGCTCCTCCAACAGTTTTCTTCAGGGGCTGGGACGCATGCTGTGGACCCCTTTGGCAGGGTGTTCGCTCCCCAGGAACAGTCTGTTTTTGAAGACGCCACCCTGATGTGACGCCCCTCTGTACACACCACCAGACACTGAGAAATGCCAACCAGTCTAGACTTTCAAAATCACCACCTTGAGATGCCTAATAGATGGCATCAACTCCTATACATACCAAAGAAAGATCTTTTCTTCACGTTGGTAAATGGTGTCATTTAGATACATTTTTTTGTGCCTCATTTCAAAGAGCTCAGGGGAGACTCAGGCGGCAGGAGCACTGAATTGAGATGGAAGGGCCACAATAGACCACTCCAGGGACACATCTGTGCCCTGAACAATGACCTTATTGACTGAGAGCTGGAGGCTGGAACAGAGTTGGAGGGCAGTGTCCCAGGCAGACGGCAGGCCTGCCCCTGGACCAAAGGCATTGAGTCCTTCTGCGTTTTGCCATGTAGGCCATTCACTTTCTGATTCTTCTCCTTTTTTTTTTTTTCTTTTTGAGACATATATGCTTACATATGTAAATTAAGGTGGCTGCAATTTAAATCTCAGCAAGTTAAATGACTGAGGTACTTGAAAAGAGTAAATGTTTGGCAGAACGTGAGATATATTTAATACCTCAGGATTCAGGTGGAATGCATTTTATTAAATTACGTTTTACAGGTAAAAGCAGTCATTCACTGGATCCCAGCCCCCACGTAAAGTACAAACACGGGGACACCTCACAATCACCTCACTGGCTCCGGCTGAAGGTGGAGAGCTAAGGAGGGGTGCACAAACCCAGGGGCATGTGCAGGTGTTTTGTTGTCTTGCGCTAGGGAGTGACTTTTTACTTACAGATTAGTTTCACTGTTCTGTCTCCTAGAGGGGAAATTGGGTTAAAGCACCAGCCCCTGGACTGTGTTGTTATCAAGTGAGGCTTCTTTGATCTCAATCCGCCTCCTAACTGCTCATATATTATTTAAAGATCATAATCGAAATTTCCATGTTAATTGGGGGGACTTTTCCACCGAGAATCTTTTTATATGTAGTTTTTTCATGTACTATTTTGCTGTTTCATTTAGTAGCAGAATTATTCACAATATTAAAACAAAAAAAAATATGAAACAAATCATATGCCCAGGAGTTAAAAAAGAACTCTACCCTAATTTGTTATTAGGAAATAAATAATTGTTGGATTATTTGATTCAGCAAAAATATCTAATTCTTTTATTAAAAGAAGTTTATACGATTTTTAATGTTACTGGTTGGATTTGGGAGCATTAAAAGATAAGCAGTTTACAATTTGGAGAAAACAGCCTCAGACATGTTAGCATCAGCATTTTCAAAGTCTACCTTCAAGGCTGCCTGATGACATGCTGAAATTATGTCCAAATCCATATATGTAACTTAAAAATTTTGATATATGCCTTAAAATTATAAAAGAAGCTGGTAAAATTCATCTTAGCAGTATGCTTCCACCTAACATATCCTGTTACCATCTCAACAAGCAGTCAGTGTAGAAATGACTGGGATTTCTATGATTTTGTAGTAAGTCTTCAGTACCCTTGTGCATCTCCAGGGAGGCACAGCTGCATTCAGAAGGGCCCAAGCACTGTAGCCTGCAGCTTCAGAGGCCTCCTGGCTACTGGGGGACATAGTCCAGAGTGGCCTCGGATTTCAATTTCATTTCGATGTTTTTGCATTCCCTTTAAGTGTGTAAGTCCCTTTCACTTATTCACTGAATAAATGTAACTGCAACCTGACTAACAGCTAGGTACCTCACGTTGGTTTCTAAGGTACTGTACACTGCGTGTGCAAGGGGTGCACCTGTGCCCTCCACATTCACCAGGTCAAGATCAGCACAAGGACCCTAACACCACAGGCTGAGCTAAGAGAGACACTACCTTTATAAGTGAGCTTCAGATGGATATTCTGTGACTCTGTCCTGCACACTTTCTAAAAGACAACAGGAGCTGTGTACCATAGGTAATACAGTTATTCCTGGAGAATTCCTGCCCAGTACAGCAGATCTTAATTTAAATTATTTCTACAAGTTAGTTTACCAAAATACATTCCCTGCATGAAATCACTTCCATTTCAAAATACACAATAAATTTGAAAACTATGCAAAAATAAAAAGTGAACAAAACCATGCTAATTTAACAAATTTAACAATGATATTTTGACATATTTCCTATTGGTTTCCTTTTTTCTCTTTTTCCACATAAATAATTGTTCTAGAAATAAAAATATCATTCCTGCTTATTGGTAATATGTGGCTACACCATGTTTAAATTTAAGACACTTTTACTTATGGCCTGGGGGCCACAGAGTGGTTGTAAAGAGCTCAGGCCTCACTTGTCCTCAGACTTGTCCTCAGTGCTCCTCCACTTGGAGTTCACCAGGAAACAGGGAAGGACCGTCCAGGCAGGCCGAAGGCAAGTGCACATTGCACTCCTTCACTGGGGAAAAAATGTCCTAACGGTAACCAACACAGCCGCCGATGGGAATTCAGACTCGGAGCACCTCTGCCTGCCGAGTGCACCCCCGCGCTCCCACCCTGGTTCTCTAAGCACTGTGCTGGGCGGTCACCAATCCGGCACCCTTCTTTGCACAGGGCCTGGCCTTGTTGGCTGCTGGGGATCTGTCAAGGCTGTGGGAGCCCCTCCTCCAGGGCCAGGCCGGAGGAGGGGCACCCACAGTAACGGTGGGTGAGGATAGAAGCGGCCCAGACCAGGCCACTGGGAAATCTGCCACACCACTGTTCCACGGTGACCTCCCTCAGCCAGCTCCATTTGCCCCGTTTCTTCGTGGGTGTTGTCCCCAGAGCATGTCTCAGTGAC
The DNA here is from genome assembly GCF_045843805.1 of Urocitellus parryii. NCBI lineage: Eukaryota > Metazoa > Chordata > Mammalia > Rodentia > Sciuridae > Urocitellus > Urocitellus parryii. The sequence goes on along the minus strand of NC_135544.1, from coordinate 61,685,357 downwards.
TCAAGCTGCATCTCCGCATCTGCCTTCTGGGGCACTTTACCTGACACAGCCTTAGGAACCCTGCCGCTGACCTCTGGCTCTGGTGGGGATGCTACACCTCCCACATTGGAAACCTCCCATCTTGGGGGTCCGCCCCTTGAGCCTCCTTCCTGAGGTGCCTCTGCCCAGCACAGCCCACTGTGACTCTTACTCCTTGGAAAGCTCTGTCCTGGCTCAGATGGCTCCTGTGTTCCCAGTAAGACATCTCACATTCTATACAGACCAGGTTCTAACTCACTTCACCAGATTCTCATGCAATCTTAAAGGGAAACTCTTAATAAATCAAGAAAAAATATAAACACTAAGAAGAAACTAGGATTCTTTTATAAATAAGAATCAAAATCCAAACTAGGAAGTGACTTGACTGTACGTCCAAGATTTGAGCTTCCTCCAACAAAGAAAAGAGCGGAGCACAGAGGAGCCAGGGAATTGTTGTCACCAGGAGAAAGAAACCCTGGAATGGCCCAGGACAAGCATCTGGGCTGCTTGGTGTCACCAGCATTCCTTCCACAGATTCAGACAGAAGTTTCTCATGGAGACTTGATAGAAGTAGCACTGAGAGATGGAAGAGCAGGATCCTCCAGAGGATGTGCACAGCAGTCCTGAACCGAGGTTCTCTTGTTTCTGCAAAAATTACCTCCGTTCTTAATGAGAAGTGAAGAGAGCTCAAGTGGAGGCTGCTCCCCGGCAGACTGAGTGCAGCTTAGCACACCCAGAGCAGTGCTGCCGGCCAATGGGGGACCGACCCCATTTCTACCCAGGTTTATGCCTGGTGACACTCTCATTGTCTGCTTGATCTTGAGTAAGGGGCAACCTTCATGTCCTCAAGTGTCCTAGCTCTTGATTTCTAATTATCACACGTGCTAAACGTTTCTGTGGGTGCACAATGATTACCGGGTCAAGGAAGTGGCTAACTAGCCCACAGCAGGAATTCAACGTGTCATTATTAATCCCAAGTATCATTTGTTTCAGCTGTTGTTCTGCGAAGGTCTGTTGAGCAGAAAATCATTTTCCCTAAGGAAAGCCTGAAGTAAAACATGTGACTTAGTATCAACCAACTAAATCCAGCCATGTATCTAGGTGAGAAACCAGCAATTGACATCTCTTCTCACTTCTGATGCCTTGCTTAGTCCTTGATGCCTGCCTTTCCTGCGTCTTCTTCCTCTTTCCTGTGACGTGTGCTTGTACAAAATGCATGGTGCCTATGGGGTAGGGACCTTCTAGTAACAGTATCTAAATGCTTCCTGTGTTTGCCCTCTCCCCTGACCAGCTCTACATCCCCAGGGATCTCCTGCGGCTTGTTTCACTGCAGCATTTGAGGTGTGTGCAGTGAGAGGCTGATCTGGGCTGTCAAACTGGCTTTAAAGGTAGAAGCACAAGCCCCTGTCCTCCTGGCCCCTAATGTCCTTCCATTATCCAATGGACATGGGGAACTCAGACCCAAAAGTCCAAGAAGGTTCCCAGAAAGTCACTGCAACCCTGTTCCCCGTGTCCTCTAAGTGAAACAGGAGACCCCAGATGAAGAGGTCACGGCATCTTGCTCTTATTTGTCAACTTAAGGTGACAAGTCAAGAGCCTGGTACTTTTAACCTATCAGTCTGTTTGATGAGTTAGGGTTTTGCTGAAATTTTCAATAATTAAAACTCATCCGGGCTGGGGCTGGGGCTAAGTGGTAGAGCACTTGCCTGGCATGTGTGAGGCACTGGGTTCAGTTCTCAGCACCCATCTAAATAAATAAATAAATAAAACAAAGGTCACCGACCACTTAAAAAAATCTAATTTAAAACAAAAAAGAGACTCATCTATTTCCTACTGTGAAGATGTGTTTGTATTAGCTGTTTTTATTTATTTATTTATTAGTTAGTTATTGGTGCTCAGGATTGAACCCAGGGCCTTGTGCATGCAAGGCAGCACTCTACCAACAGAGCTATATCCCCAGCCCTGTATTAGTAATTTTCTGTGTAATTCAATACATTATTGTCACCCTTGGTTCCTATAGGTTTTTAGCAGTTTTCAAGCAATGTGCTCATAGTTATTTACCACTTAATAAAGTTGAATCAATTTAGAAAAATGTGTATCCTAAACTTTCCTGTCCAGAAAATTTTGAGAAATGTATAGGAGAAATTTCTTAGTTTCAACATATAGATGAGCTGGGATTTGTATCTTTTTAAAAATTAACTAATTAGTCTACTCAAGAAATAATCATTAACTGTCCACACAGATGGTGGGAATCCATCACGAGGCTTGACTGGATTAATAATCTGAGGAGAACAGAAACCTGGGAAGTGTTGTGTGGAGGTCAAGGGATCGAATGTGAGCCCGTGGAGGGGCTCAGGAGTGTCCTGGTCACCATTAGAAATGAAAAGAATGAGACAGACTTCAAAGAACTTTGAGCAAAGATTCCCAAGCACACGCCACGTGACTGTCCATCAAAGTGAGAGCAATGGTCAGGACTGAATGAAATTCAAGTACACATTACTAATAACAATGCCATGGAGAGGCTTTGATTAGATATCTGGGGGGCTGGAAATGACGAGGAGTAACTTCTGGATCTGTTAATTGACCAAAGAAAAGCTTTATCCAATAGGAAAGCAGAATGGGTGCATCAAACAGAGCAGAGAGCTGGAGGCATGAGTTTGATGTTAAGCAAAAGAAAAATGTTAATCCAACAAGTAATAAATCCAAATACATCACCAAAATAGTGATCAATAGCATTATTATACTGATAGTAAATAATGAAATAATCAAAATACAGAACACATGAATAGCTGAAGCCATCAGAACCAAGTTCTCCCAGACAAAGCAGGACATGAGGGTGATCCTCAGAGGGGAGGGAAGGCACTGGGGCGCCTGGGAGATGGAGGAGAAAGTCCTCGGTGCTGAGGTGAAGCCCTGGCGCTGTCCTGCGGGAGCACCCTGTGGAGAGAGCGTTTCCTCGTGACAGTGGCTGGACTCTCACAGGGTTCTTGCACAGCATGCCTGGATGTCAGTGGTGTGCACTGAGGTGCCTGCCTTCCTGGATGTGGCCATCAGAATACAACGTCAAAGGCCCCTGTGTTCCACGTCCTTCCATTATCCAATGGTCACAGGGAATGCCTGATGGGGAGGGGGCCCTGTGAGCTGTGCCTTCTCCCCTGGGGACAGGGCAGCTGCAGGCCTTTCTCCTCTCCCTAAGCCCATTTCCTTCTTGGAAGATGGAGATACCAGGCCCTGCCTGTCTGATGTTGGGAGGAGGGATGCGCAGGCGCAGTCTTTGGTCCACGATGGTATTCCACCGAAAGTGGCTTTTCAGTGCTAGCATCAGGAGTGAGCGTCCAGACTGCGCAGTGTCCATATTCCTACTCCAAATTTCTAAACATGGCAAGCAATACGAATACATACGTGTGTACGTATATATAATACACTTGTGTGCACGTATATAGACATTTTTCTCTTATGTCAAAGTTAATGGCCTTCAAGGAATATCCTCCACTGGACAGACTGTTTTCCTTCCCATGCCCTTGCAGCTGTCCATTTTCTTTTTTAAATCATAAGCATGTGGAGCCTCTCCATGAGCTTGGGACAGATGAACAGGGGAACACGTTCCTACCACATCCCTGCTTAGAAAAGGTAAAGGTTTAATTAAATTGTCACAGTTCAGAAGCCTTCACAATAGGACAAACCATGTCATGGAGTCAAGGAGGGTGCAGGAGAGGCAGGGGAGGCCAGGGTGCTTCCCACTGGAAAGGGTGACGTGTTTGTCCCCATTCAGGCCAGGCCTTGCAGGCAGAATTAGCCATGAGGGTCAGTGGACAGCAGGGAGCACATGAAAGGCGCTGCATGTGCGGCCACGCTGTGCCTGATGCCGGAGAACCAGAGGGTTAGGCCCTGGAGGATCGAGGGCTGCAGAGCCCAAGGTGGGCACTGGTCAAGAGAGGGACTTGGGAGCCATAAACCGAAGCCTGTGTACCTGGCACGCGGTGTGGCTCAGAGGGAATGAGGAGGCAGACACAAAGGACTGGTGTGTTTGGTGTGAGTGTTTGTGTGTGTGTGTGTGTGTGTGTGAGAGAGAGAGAGAGAGAGAGAGAGAGAGAGCGCTGAAGAAACAGCTCCCACCAGATCAAGGAAAAGACGGGAGGGCAGTTCCCGCCCTCCTACCCCTCCGTCTCTATGCTTTGGGACACCCCTTGGTGCCCTGGACTGAGGCCGACTCTCGCTCACTTCAGTCCAGCACAGCAGAAAAACTGCTCTATCCCCCGAGGGCTGGGGCTTTGCTCCTGTTCCCACTGTCCATGGTCCGTGATCCCGGGCAAGTTTCTTACCTGTCAGGCTTGATTTCAGTCACCCAGGGACTCCTTCAAAACAGCAGACCCCTTCTGAGAGGCAGTGAGGACTGACTGGGATAGAGCAGTGAGTCCTCGTCACAGGCAGGAAGAACGGGAACAGAGTCACACTGAACGCCCGTCACGGCTCTCAAACACAGCTCCTTCCTCTGTTCCTGCCCCGGCCACCCCGGGCAGCCTGGAAGCCCGACCTACCGGGTTCCCTGGATGGGGGAGGTGGCCACCTCTGCATCCCTCGACCCCCCTCCAGGACCCCCGCGGCCCGGCTCAGGCCTTCCTCCAGGTCCCTCTCCTGTCGCCTGCACCACCTCCCACGGCTTCCAAAGAGAGGAGCCTGGGCCCGGGTGCTGGCAGGTCCCCAGGTGAAGTCTCCTTCTGGGCCCGGCATCCCGAGTTTGCCTCTCTGAGCTAAAACATGGCGACTCCGCTTCCCGTTCTCCCTCGACCCCTTTCCTTTTTACGGAGTCTCACTCATGGTTTTGGATCTTTGGCTTCCTTGAGGGCTTCAAGGTCGGGGCATTGAACTTTGAGGTGCACAGGGCTGCCCGCTCTCGGGCCTCGTACTCAGGCCACCAGCAAACCATCTTCTCACTGCTTAGGAAAGTCCACAAACTTCTCTGAAGCCACCTGTCACATGTCGAGTCAGTGTCTACGACCTGACAAATCCATAGCTCTGACTTTTGCCCAACTTTCAAGAGAATAAAAAAGATCTATTACTGAGAAATACGTAAAACAATAGCCAGCCAGGAAAAAGAGCCTGAGTCTAAATGGCCATGGAGGGAATGGAACAGTCAGGACACGGGCAGAGCAGACCTGAGGGCAAGAAGGAAACGATGACAGCACGACTCTGGAGAAGATGAAAGGACCCTCAGCAGAGACTCTGAGGACAGTGGGTTCCCTCGCCTCAGCATGTCACGCAAAATGAGAAACACATTTTCTACTTTTTAAGAAAGTCAAACAATTTTCTTTGTGCCTATTTTTTCACGGCCATGAGAAAAGTAATATAAACTGCACTGAATTTACAAGGGTGTACATGTATGTGTTAACATGAACATGCATACGTACGTGTGCTCATGTGCTGTGCAGGCCACACATGTGTATTGTGTGTATTCGGGTGTGGATGCACACATGTGCATGGGAGCAAGTGCACACGCGTCATGGTCCCATGGCAGTCATGTCCCCATACTTCCCCTGTCCTGAGGCAGGGCCCTCCCGGGTGCTGCAGCTGAGGCTTCCTGGGGAGGGTGATTGAGGAGACTGAGGGGTGTGAGGACCACCGACACAGCAGGAAGCTGGGCACAGGTGGGTTCTGCTGCCCTGGGCAGCGCAGGCTCCCCTGGGCTCAGACAGCAGGCTCCTCGCCCACAGTGGCTGACCTGGAGAGTGGCATTGTTCTGTGCACACAGAGCAAGGCCAGCATTGTGCTGAAGTAACTGGCGGAGGGTGGCGTGGCCTTGGCGAGGAGGGAGCTGCTTATTCTAAACGGGCAGCTTGATCTGCAGAGGCAAGAACCTCTTGGGTTGGGAGACCTCGGAGTTGAAGGGAGAAAGGAGACTTAAAAGTCACCTTGTTCATGGTTCCATAAAATGCAGGACATGGTCTGTGCTCTTTAAGGGTGATGAGCCATTTAGGGAATCGAGTAAATTTTATGGTCACACTTTCTTAAATGACACACACACATAAACTTGACTCTCCTCAGGAGCCTGCTGAAACATTTGCTCATCTTAATAACTAAGCACCACTCAAGGGCTCAGGAGCCCAGATGAAGCCTCTGTTTGTGATGTCATTTGGAGTACACATGTTGGCACCTACTGTATACCAGGCAACAGGCTGGACAGATTAGTAAGACCTAATTCCACAATTCCACTCTTCTACGTGTTCACCCAACCCTCACCAAACCCTAGCTGGCCACCAGCTATAAACAGCCACACAGAAGCAGCCAGCTGAGCTTTTCCATGCAAATCTTACCCTATTTCCAACAATGAGACCTCCAATAATGAAGGTCAGTTTTGCTGGAGGAATCCAGAATCACTGTGGAATCACATCAGGGCTAGCAGTCAGCTCAAATCCTGAGACTTTAGGGATATGCATTCTTGCAATGCCTCAGTGTCATTCCTTGGTCACTAGCTACGCAGAAGTGCCTGTAAAGTCAAAAGCATCTGACCTACACCGAGGAACTTCCACACGTCATCTAGCAGAGAGAAACATTACTGTAAAGATATGATAATTATTAGAAGAATTTTCTATATCACTTAATCAAAGATTTTATAAACCATCTAATTATAAAACACATTTATAATAAATTGAAATGTTTTATTCCTGAAATACTTTTAAAGAAGCATTTTTTCAATTTTTTTTTTGTTTGACACCTTCTAGACTGTTGAGTAAAAATAAAAAGCAGCCTTTTTAGAAATAGGATGCATGAAAAAAAAGACAGAAGTTTTAAAATTAAATGACAAGAACAGGGCAGGGTGTACTCAGTGGCAGGGTGTGTGCTTAGTGTGCATGAAGCCCTAGTTTCAATCTCCAGTGCCCAAAACACCAAAACAAAACATGGAATCAAAGGAAGGAAGTGGACAGGAGAATTGCCACCTTCCCCAATCCACTCCCCAAGTTTCCATCTAACAAGCTAAAGGTCTTGTGCTTCAGAGAGAGTCACACATAGGCCCGGGCTTGCAGATTTAGCACAGCTAGATGGCTATTATTTATTACATATTCAATTATTAAAATTATTCAAATGAAAATCTTAAATTGAAATTGCTAACTTGGTAAAGTAGTAGATTGAATATTATTAAACTGAAATTATTAAAGCGAAACTCTTGATAAGCATACATTGTGGAACAAGCTGCTGTCTCCTCTGCACAAGATCATGGGCACGTGACTGGACAGACAGTGTTGTTAACATTATCCTAAACAACCAACGGATTTTCTACTCTGTTATGTTCTACAATTCATGAGAATATAGAATGTGGCATTGACACCAGGGAAGAAGCAAGTTGAAGCTGTGTGGGATGTGTGTGTATGTGTGTGTATGTGTGAGTGTGCACGTGTGTGTGTGAGTGTGCACAGTGGGGACCTGTGGCAAAGGCAACCTTTAACTAATGCCAGCACCTTCTTACTTACTAGACGAGCTGGTGGTGAGTTAGAAAGCTGAGGCACTGGGAGAGGAGCAGAAGGTCACCTTCAGAGAGCTGGGTCGGAGCAGCTATGGACCAACCGTCCCTCCCCCTGAGCCTGCGAGATACAGCTTCCTTCATGTTTAGAAAGCGATGTGAAGAGGTTGGTAGATGGTGGGTGGCTTTTCAATAATTAACCAGAAATAAATGATATTCCAAAAAATTCATTTTAGTTTATAAACATTCTTTTGAATATCTCCAACTCAGGTGTGAAATATGCATTCCCTATACATAGAATATTAAACTGAATTAAAATTTTAAATTCTTCAGACATTTCAACTAATAAATAATTCACAGTAAAATCACTGTGATTTCCCCATTTGAACCCATTCAGATTCCTGACCCAATCATCCTGAGGTCTTTTCCTTGATAAAACCTCGTCATGAGCAAGAGCAAAGAAGGATGATCAGACCTGGAGGCTGACACCCAGCCAACCTATGCTCCACATTTTCATACTCACTTGGCCATGAATATTACATTGTAGCAACAAACAAAATGTGACATCCTTAGTTACAGGTTCTAAAACTAGGCGAACGGACACAAATCATGCTAAGAACCCAATTTGCATGTACGTCCACTTCCGACACACACCACGGGCTTTGTGTCTCTTGCAGAAGAGAGACGGAGACTGGCTGGTCTGCTTTTGACATTTTAAAGGTTTGACTTGCCTCTCTTCCTTGTTTGCATTAAGGAGAAAGCATGTTGAATGTTTTGTTCACAGCCTGATGGGACTCAGTCGGGAGGGCCCTGCCAGCCGCAGTGCTGCCGGTTACCCAGTCTGTGGGCTCTCCTCCATACTTTACCAGTGGGACGAGGGCAGAGCTGAATTCTCTGCTTTTATTCCCACTCCTCCATGGAGGTTGGAAGATGGATGACTTAACTCCATGAAAACCATCTGTCAGCAGAGCCAGCAGACGGCGTGGTGAGGAGAGGGCAGAGCATATGGTAGGTTCAGCAAGAAATGACTTGTATGCCATTGATTATTCTTTTCTCAGAACAACAGCTAATACCCTGGTGTGCATTATGATAGAATAATCCTGAACATTCAGTGAATGGAGGCACTTCCAAGTGGTGCTTTGGCTTGGTTTGGATGCTATTTATTAAATAAGCCTTTGTCCCAGGCTTTTAAAGAGTATTTGAAGGGCTTGGGCCTTGGAACACTGGGCCTCATTCATCTGGAGACAAGGGTGATGGTAGGTGGGAAAGCATCATGTGTCACAGCACATGCAAAGTCCGCAGCTGTAGGTAGAGCAAAAGGACAGTGGCAGGGCCAACTGCAGGAGAAATGTACTATAAAAATCACAGTAGTCACGTCATCTAGCAGGTGACAGTCTAATCACCATAATAGGACCATGAATAAAGACACACATGAATGAGCACAGTGATCTGCTTTGAGTTGTGCAAATGCATCCACCTGTGGAGACATTCTTTCCCCTCTTTCTGCTTAACTTCCTCCAACACACCCGTTACCATTTCATACACTAGTATTGTACTTTTCCAGTTTATGTTATAAATTGTCTGCCCCAGAGAAACCTTGTCCTAGAATGCTAATTATCCTGCCATATGCAAAGGATTCGATAAATGTTCATGGAATGAAAGGTGATCTACATCCTGATTAGTTGTCAACTGTTTTTAGCACTATTTAGGAAGAAGGTATGTCCTAATAGACTGTGCACACCAAGTGCAGAAATGCCTCAGTACTGTGATCCCACGAGCGTCACTCTCCAACTACTAAATAGGGGAGGGACCAGGAAGCACCCGCCATTCCCAAATCCAGATTGTGCCCAGGACCAAGGAGTGAGCTCTCCTGAGGCAGGGCCAGGTCCCCAGGAACCCTGACCAGGTCCCTCTGGAGGATTGAGGACTGCTTCTCCCTCCCTCTGATCTGGAACCACACTTGAATCCTCAGCTTCTTTCAGGAACTTCACACACCTCTTTTTCAATCTGAGCAGCGTTATATTTACATGTGGCTTGTGGGGTGCACCACAGTCAGGCATCTTCTTTCTTCTGGCAAAAAGCCCACAGTCATCCCTGAGACACCACAGTGCCTGGGTGAGGTCTCACCGTGAGCCTTTCCAGAGGGGCAGTCCAAGTGCCCACCACCCCATGGACTGTGTGCAGCCATGCAGGGCCTCCGAGCTGCAGGCAGCCAGCTCCTGGCTCTGCGCTGAGTGGCCCTGGCTGGGAAGACTGTGCTGGACCCGGCACCTGAGCACTGGAATAGATCCATGACCTCACTCAGTTGGCTGCATCCTTCACCTTCACTGACAAGAAAATTAGGCCTTGGTATGCTCTCATCTGAGGAAGGAGACACACATCAGTCATCCTTGAATGAGCCTGACACTGTGGTGAGCAAGTCTCGTCTTATTCTTAAGCAGAAAATGCCACATTTGCCTTAAAATGAGTCTTGAGGGATAATGAAAGACTGCATCACTTAAAAATAGAGCCTGGAGTCCCTTCCACTGGGTCCATGGGCCCACGCTGCTATTCTTAGTGAGTTCTCTCTGAAGAGGCCAGGGTGCCTGGGCCAGGCTGTGACCCTGTCAGTGGGAGCGCGGCTGCTCTGCTGGAGTGTCACAGTCAGACTCTAGAAGGTTCTTTGGGGAACAGTTCTCAGGAAAGCATCCAGACAAAGGACTCAGGATAAAAAGCCTTGCACACGGCCCTGAGAGGGTCAAGGCTGCGGGGACAGGAAAGCAGTCCTGGGTCTGGAGGGAGAAGGAGGAGCAGGATGCCCTCCATAGCCGTAGTCCATTCTCACGGTCCTACAGTGTGCAAGATGGTTCTTCATAGGTTGTATCTCAGATCTAGACAGCACTGCAGTTGGACAGATAAGACCTTACTGCCCCAGTCCGGCTGCAGCAAAATAACCGGGGGGTGATGAGCAGCTTGTGTGCATTGATACAGCAGGAGTGGGAGCCCTTTATTGTAGGACAGGAGGGGTATCTATACATTCCACGCAGCGTATCTTAATTAGCATAAACTAGATACAGCAGTCAACCAATAAGGAATCTCCACACTTAATGGCTCACTGGCGTCACTTCACAAACCACTCCCTCTGCAAAATGCCAGGCGCCATCCTGACTTGTTTACAGACTCTGACACCTTACAGTTGCCACCAATGTGCAGGTGAGACAGCTGCTCAAGGACTTCCCCTGAGGACCAGGGAAGAGGTGGAGCTCCCCAGGAAGCAGCTCAGAAGCCCCTCAGGAAGCAGGTCTTATTTTCTCTGCCTCTTTTCCGACACTCATTGCCTCGAACATCTCGCTCTCCAAATAGCAGTAGTTAAAAACACATCTTCTTGCCCGTTTCCAACGTTTGAGTGCTAACTCCCCTGAAAGGAACTAAAACAGGGTCAGTCCTCAGCAGACAGAAACTGTGGAAGCTTAAACTCAGTTCCCGTTTCCCTCCCTCTTTCCTCCATCTCTCCTTCTCCCCTCCCTCCCCTTTCTCTCTGGAGTGCCAGTGTTCTGAGGAGTAGCCAGGACACTCCTCATGGATGCCGGCTCTGTTTCCACAGGTGCAGGGACACTTGTGCACCACTGTAGCCTGGCCGCGACCCCACTAGGTGCGGAACCCCAGATGAGTGTGTAGAACCAGCCCTCTTTCCACACTGCACACATCTGTGCATCAGAGCCACCTAGGCCTATTACTAACAAGACCTGTGCACTGACTACGCATCACCTTAACAATAGGGCCCAGCATCTCTGCCTTTCAGAAATTAAGACAGTGATAATCCACTGGATTATGATAATGCTCATAAAGACAAGATTTTTTAAAAAATAAAACACCTTTAATTTTCTTCCCAGAGGAAAACAAATGGTTCTATCTGGGAGCTTCAACTTGTTGAGAAAACTAACACCTATCACTTAGTATGTACACAAAAGTGAAGCCCTATTGATTAGAAGCTATCTACATAGATAAATATGCTTTTAAAGTTTTAGTCTGAATTGACTGAAGTTTTAGTCTGAATGGAATTTTTATACCTTTGTCAAGAATTTAATCACCAAAAAATAGGTCTGTTTGTATAAAAAAAGATAATTTTAAGTAAGCAACTCAGTATAACAATTGTTTGTTATGAAGAATTGATGTTTAAAACAACCAATGTGTTTTAAATACATCTGATTTGAAATGGTTGAAGGAGAACTTTGGCAGATTTCAATTTGAATTGTTGAATATGCTAAACCATTAGATTATAGTTAATAAATCCAGTTCAACCTTACTGTTTGAGAATACTAAATTAAATATAAAAATTTTTAAAGATAGTTTGCATATTTTTTAATCCTTGAGGTTAATCAGTGAAGAAATACTATAAGATCTCAATGAACAAGAATTCTATCTTCATTTACTAATTAGCATAATTTGCCAATTAGCATAAAAAGAATCATCTTTTTAAAACCTGCTCTGAGTAAAATATGGCATGAAATGATACCTGACAAGGTCTAAAGACTCATTTTCTAATCTAAGAACATTAACATTGTCAAAAAGTAATGTTTGCTACCATTGCCTGAAAATAGATATTAATGTTGTTGTTTTCCTTTTATTACAAATAATTGAGCTAGCTACTCTGAATACAGATAGAAAATATAATACCTCATGAAGCCCATTTCTTATTTTAATTGGCACATTCTAATTGTGCATATTTATGGGATTCCAACACTGCGTCATGACCAAATCCAGGAAACCACATTTCCATACTCAAGCATTTATCATTTGTCTGTGTTTGGAACATCCAAAAGCCTCTCCTCCAGCGATTTTGAAATGTGTAATACAGCATGACAAGCTGTATTTACCACAAGCTGTGACAGGACACGGATGTCCCCACGCCCTCCCCAGGCTCTGGAGGCCACTGTCTTGTCTCCCCTTCCAGGACATCGACGTTTGTAGGCTTCCCCGGGAGTGAGGTCCTAGTAGTCCTCACCTTTCTGCGCCTGGCTTATTCCACACAACATAATGGTCTCCAGTTGAGGTAGCAAATGGCAGGACTTAGCCCTTGTGGCAGAGTATGCCACTGTTCACGGGACCACCTTTCCTCCTCCATTCCTCACCAGTGGGCGCCGAGGCTGATGCATCTCTTGGCCACTGTTTGCAGAGGTGCAGTGGCCCTGGGAGTTCAGGTGTCCATAAACCTACTTGTCTGTCCTGTAGGCACACCACTGAGAGGTCGGGGCTGTGCAGCCCTGAACCAATGGGGATCAATAGTTCATAGTACAGCAAACAAATCCACCCAACCCAGGCGAGCAAGTGGAAGAGGGAAAATTAAAGCTACAAGGCCAAGCATGGGCCCTCCTTCAATGTGCTCCCTGAGCTAGGTGCCTGCAGGGCCCTTCACCACTCAGGAGAGAGTCCCAGCCCGTAAACTTGTCACTGGAGAAGTTGTGACAAGGAGGGTCCCAGCAGTTCCTAGAGAAACTCAGCTCAGGGCCAGATGGGTTCTTGGCTCATGAGTTGGGAAAGTATCTCAAGTACCTCGGCACACACCAATCAGGGCAGAGTCGGCGTATTTAGGAAAGCAGATGCCGTTCAGTGGTTCAGTGGGTGAGGGGCAGTCTCAGGGGACAGACAGCACTGTGCTGGTGTGGAGTGTTGACACGCGGATGGTGCCAGGGCCTGAAGGTGAGGGAGCCAGGCTGTCCCTATCCTCCTGCTGTGAAGGTGAGGTCAGGGCGAGGCCCAAGGGGGTGCGCTCAGGAGTGGCTGTCGCTCCTGGGCGCTCCTGCATGTCAGTGCCTCCTGGTCCTTCCTTTGAGACTCTGTGACTCTCCCTTTATTCCCAAATTCCTTCCTTTGGTGAAGAAATCACAGAAGCTGGCTTCACTGGGCACCCTCCCTCTGTGAGGTGCGTCATTGAGTCACCATGAGAGTTCCAACCTGCTATGGTCCAGGCTCCGGGGTCTGGCTTAACCCCATGTTTTCAGCACAGTTCACCAGGGACGCACCCTTGGGCTGTTATGCTCGGATTCGGGACCCCCAAAGACCACCAGAGACCCAAGATCGATGCAAGCAGCAAAGAGGTGTTTATTGCGAGCTAGCTCAGTCCTCCGCGCGCACACACAGCAACTGGTGACGCTGAGAGGCCCCGAGCCCAGGGTTTGCAGCAGTTTTACACATTCTCTGGAGAGGGCAGGGACTTCACATACATCATAGCAAATCATCACACACCGCGGGAAAACCAAATAACAACTCTAAAACATGATTAGCACATTCACCGGCGGGAACAAGTTGGGGAGGGGTGATTGGTCAGTACAAAAGGGGGATTCCTTTGAACTGATTGGTTTAAGCCAAGAGGGGTGTTCATGCTGAACTGCATGGTTTCCCAACACCATAAACCACTGGGAGGGTCATCTGGCATCCCAGGTATCTCCCTGTCTCATGCTGATTGGTGGCTGCTAGGGGGTTGCTCAGGGTCCCCACCTAGCCTGACTGAGTCAGGGACACCTGGCGCAGCAGGTCTCTCCTGTTATTTGTAGATAAACAACTCAGCAGGGTGGGCATGTGCCTAGGAGTGCTCTGTGGGTCTTTCCAAGGACAAAGGCCATGTCCCTTCCTTGGACAGCTTTGCTCTGAGGTAGAGGCTGGTTTTTCAGGGCTTGGGAAGGAGAGGAAACATGTGTGACTCACAAGCCTCTACCTTTGATGTGCCTGCAGAGATGTGGGGAGGAGTGAAGGAAAGGCCCTCGTAGGTAGAACACGTGTCAGGGTGCACAGGAAATGACGTGGAGCACTGTCATATGTCCTTAGAGTTAGAGCGATTATAACGTCACGTGAGGCCTTTTATCCACAAGTGAATTGTGAAGGTCTCTGCTGAAAACTTGAGTCCAGAGGAATGTTTATTTATCCTTCAATAAGTGATTAGGCCAAAGGAAAGCTTCAACCAATATGAACTAAACTTACTAAGGATTAATGTGTAAGCCAGACTGACCATTTATAAAGTGCTCACAGCACGTGACTATTCAGAGGCTGACCCACAGACGGGAGCAGTCCCTCTGGGGAGCAGTCATGACTGAGCCCCGCTTGAGGTCAGCTCAGGCCGGGAATGAACCCCTGATGACCCTGATGACGGTCATTTGGAAGCACCCTACTCCGGCCCTTCTTGAGACAGACGCAGGTTGTTGCCCAGAAGAAACCACTTCCGGGCTTGGTGGTGATGACTGCCCTCGAGTTCAACTACATTTGGTGATGTGTTTCTTTTCAGGCCATAACATTACCTGCAGGCTCTAGAGATGCTGTGGTGCCGACTCCAAAGGCATCCAGTGTTGCATTAACGCTGACATCATGAGAAACAGCTCAGACAGACCCCAGCCGGTGTAGGCAGGGACGGAAGGTTTCTCCCTGCGCTCCAGAGAAGGCAGCTTCTGGTGTCACCAGCTCTTGAAATTTATTTCCAGATTCACTTAGACAGTCCTGACAGACACATATCCCTTGGAAAAGCAGACAACAAAATTAGAATTAGAATTGAAATCGGTCATATCAAAAGGCGCTGCCGGAGGATTTTCTGAGACTTCTGTATTTTGGCATTTGCGAGATGCCACTTAGTGGATCACAGGTTTGTTTGTCTTTCTTCCTTGTGTCATTTTCGCAGCGAAGTCATTGATAAAACCAACCTGACTATCAACACGAAAGGAATTCCATTTTAATATTGTACGTCTTTCACTTTGATCTCTTCCACAGAAACAACCTTAACATGAGAGTTTCAACTTACAAATAATAATGACTAAGTAGAGACAAAACATTTTCTATACGTGCTCCAGATTTTCCCTTCACCTAGTATTTTTTTCTGTGCATATGCTGAATACCTCTGACGCTAACCCAAAGAAGAGTGAATGGGTGGATGAAGCTGTGGTCCTACGTTCACTGTGGTTTAGTTGGTAGCTGGCAGGCGGGCTTCTCAAAACTTAATCTGCACCAGGCACCTGGGTTAGCAGCGGATCTTCATTCTGTAGGTCTGGGACAGGAGCTGGGATTCTGCACTCCCAACAGCTTCCCACTGTGCACACCCACTGCATTTCTAACAGTCACATCTTCCACACCCACTGGGCAGTGGAGGTATGGAAGATGCAACTCACTCAACGGAGCCTGCTTTGTGAAATAAGTTACTAAGTTCTTGTCACATACTGCTACTCAAGGGTCCTACAGGCCAATCCTTGAGGCAAATGTTAAAGTCCATGACATCTAGCACATTAGAACTCAGAGGATGCATTTATTTCGATTATATTTACAAATTCTACCATAATTCTTGTGTATCTTTATGATGGATCTAAAATCTTGTATATTCAGAATCTAAGAATCACAACATACTTTTATCCTCTGTTGTTTATTATTTAAATAATCTTGTGGTGTGGACCATGCTTTGCTTTCAACATGACAAATTAAAATACTGAGAACAAGTGGTCTGAGAGGGAAGTGCAGCGGTGACATTCATTAGGACGTAAGGAAACCCTGTCTCCACGCTAGTGTCCAGGCCTGGTTAATGAGAGGTAAACCAACAGTGTATGTCACTGGAGTCCCCTCTGACAGTCACGTGTCCAGTGTACTTGAAGGACAGTGAAGGTCACTTGAGGAAAGAGGACTGTAACAGGATGGAGCTCCCAGGGAATGTGGTATTTTCATTCCTTAGGTCCCAGGAATTAAGGACGAAATTGTTAGAGCTGAGTGACGGGCCAGTAAATTGCCTTGTGGAAATTTATTTCTTTATGATGAGAAATAATGATAAACGAGGATTGCTTACTGTGTGTTAAGATTTTATTATTACATTTGCTTTGAAACTTCTTAAAGTAAGGAGCTTCAGCAACCAACGGTGAGAAGCCTGATGCTCAGGGTGGGAAGTCCCAGAATCCCCTTCTCAGGATCTGTCAGAGCCTGCAGCACCCTGGACCCGTACAGGGAGTGTGGACCAGCAGAGGAGACGTGGGTCCTCCTCCCTGTGAGGGCAGGGCTCCTCATGCTCACTAGGGCTCTGTTGTCATGACTTTTTTTTTGTTGTTTTGCTTTTTTAGCATTTGGTGGTTGTTCTGCTGAAGCCACAATAAAAATGAGTCAAAATATCTTTTCTTTTTTTGTGACGTTCTTGCACATTTATGGAGACAGAAGGTGCATTTCTGCCACTCGCCAGCCTGCTTCCTGCTGGGCCCTTGCCACCCAGTCTCCACCCGAGGCTGCCTTCAGTGCTAGAAACAGAATTGCCACAGTAGAGGAAGAAGAGCTCAGCCATGACCTCCTTGGGCCAAGGCTGTATTTCTGCATGAAAACCTCAGAGGGAAATGGTTTCATCTTGATAGCTGCATCCCAACATCGACTCAGATTGTTTTTATTTTCTTTCACATTTTTAAAATTTAGAAATTGAAAATTCTAAATCTTTTACCAACCTAGGATTCATCCAGTTCTTCCTCATTTACTCTTGAAATGGTTTACTTGCTATTGAGCAATACTCTCCTTCAGTGTCTGGATGCAAACTTTACCGTGGTGATACTTCTTCTGGTGAAATCAAACTTCTGTGCATAACCAGAAACAATTTGGTGTGGGTGTGTGTCAGGGTTAGCGGGTAGGGGGTATTCGGATATTTTTATTCAAATGGCTCTGCACCCCTTTTTATTTCCCCTATGTGAAGGGAATGTCATCCTCATGTTGGCCAGAGTAAGTGAGGTGTTCACATCTCAGCTAAAAATGTTTCTGCCACCAGAATCACTATGTGCGCCATCTTGGTTCCACATCTGGCAGAGGTCTTCTCATGGCTGCCTATCCCAGAGGCCAGCTGGGTGTGGTGGGTAACAGCAGGGCGATGATGGCTTCTGCAGGAAGACATGACGGGATGAGAGTTGGGGAGAGGTAGCAAAGTGAAAAGACCAATTTATTTTTTTGTTCCGATTATCGTGTATATTGCACGGTTGCTCATTAGATTTTTAAAAGCAAAGAAAAAAGACCAAATTGGATCTGAAGCCCCAATAGACTCTAAAACAACATATTGTTCAGGCTGTTTTCAAAGCAAAGTTCACTCCAGAGTAAACCGTGCTCATATTTCCATAATGCAACACATCAATCCTTCAGGACTTTGCCCCTTCAAGATGTGCATTTGTGTAAAACAAGATCAGTCCTTTGTAGTGCAGGCTCAACATGGGCATCACAGGGTGTGCATCAGAATCCACAGATCAGGATTTATATAGCTGTGTCCTTGATTGCCTGCCTGCCTTTCTTTCTTTCTTTCTATTTTAATGCTGGGTTAACCCCAGGACCTTGGCATGCTAAGTATGTGCTCAACCACTGAGCTCCATCCCCAGCCAGATTTCGTTATTTTCCATGAATAAAAATAATAGGTTTTTTTCTTCTTTAAAATACTTAAAAATAAAATGATCTAAGACTAGCAACTCAAAATTCTTTCTCTGAATTTTAGATAAATAATACATAAATTTCTAATGATTCTAATAGAGTTAGTCTTCCTCTTCTGAATATTTTATGCAACTTGAGATATTTTATTTTGTTGTAAATAGACCAGAAAATCCATGGATGAAGTCACTAGCCAACTCCACTTCCTCCTTTCTGGGCTTCTGCTGTGTTGACAGAATGGATACCCTTCTGGTTCCAGGGCATCAAGTTCAAAGTTGGTGGTCTCCAGGGTTGATTTAGTAGCCTGCTATGGCCCCTCATTTGTAGTCCTGGGTGAGGCTCCAGCAGTGTGCCTTCATAGCCATATGTTCCTGTAACTTTTGAAATATTAGGATATGAAAGCTGGGCATGACTCAAACCTCCTCCTTTTCCAGCCTGACCTCTCTCTCCTTGGCTACCCCAAAGCCCATGCAGTTAGTGCAGGATGTTTGAAGAGAGAACAAAGGACCAGTGGAGCTGAGGTTTCATTTGGCTTGTATTTGGGAGACATATTTGTGGGTTTTCAGCTCCATCATTAAGATTCAGCTGAAGGTCCTGGTTTAGACTTAACTTCCAGGATTCCTTGGGTTCAGTGCAATGTCACAGACCAGCCGTCAGAGACCACACTGGAGGCTGGCACAGCAAGCCCCCGGTTCCTGGCCTGTGGAGCACATGGGCGGTAGGCGGGGCGGGGGGGGGGGGATGAGGACCCACATGCCTGGAGCCCAGAGTTTGTCAAATTATGTGGAGAGTTACAGGAAAATTATGAGTGGGGGATAAAGTTTTTATTGAAGCCTATTCATGCTATCATAAACATTCTAAATTACACATAATGTCTGACTACAAACAAAGCACAATTTAAATTAATTCATAATGGCATATTTGATAATCCTCCAATGGGAAAAGTGTTCATCTGATAAAGCTCCAATATGTCATTTTATCTAGAATTTGGGAACTGGATTTAGAACATTTTAATTAAAATGTGAGAAATTAGTGTCTTCTGTTTGGGGTGTTTATGGAGAGCTTCACCTTTCTCAACTTTAAACTTAAAAAAACATTTACTAAATAGCAGAAAAGTCAGACAGAATCAAGACAATAATGATCAGTGTTGAAACCTATGGAAATTATTCTACTATAGAGATAACAAAGACCTCTAATAACAAATAACAAATATAACAAAAATCAATTACACAATACTAGACCAATTGCTTCTTATGAGAAAGGTGCATTTTGAAGAGAAGTAGTGGACAGGCTGCTGTGGTTCTATAGCCAATTAATGGAGAGAACTGAATTGCATGTTGGAAAAACAATTTAATTTCTTGCTGATCTAACTCTACATGCTGATACTACAGGGCTGCCTTCTGCTGTCAGTTTCCTAGCCATGCAGGAATTTATTTATGTGCGTATTTTTTGGTTTGCAGTGTTCGACCCTCCTCGCCATCTGCCATATACAGCCCACCGCTACGGATGTCTGTCCTTCTTTCTTGGCCTTCTTTCTTGCCCGTGAGCTAATTCGGGCCTTTCTTTATTCCTTAGATACTTTAGCCGCCTAATTAGGGAATCCATTCATTGACTACATGTAGCTTATTTCTTGGTCTTTTGTCTGATTCACCTTCTGTGCACTTATTCACTAAATGTCCGTGTAATAAAGTCCAGAGCTGCAGTAAGAATGGCCAGGGAGACCATGGTCTTTGCTAGCAGAAAGCAGAGCATCTGTAAGAGACAGTGCCAGTCCCTCTCCTGGTTGAGATGCGCTGTGTGAAATGCAAATATCCAAACATGAGGAAGCTTCCGTGAGAGAGCATGGGGAATGGGATGGTTCACCGTGACTGCATCCTAGAACAGAGTCCCAGGCTGCTGATGGCAGCAGCTGACCCAGAGTCCCCACAGGTGGGCTGTGTGCCCACATTTTCCTTCATCTGCACATGAGAAGGCTGGGGTGGATCAGCCAAGGAGCTTGCCTGCTGGCCACGAGGACCAAAGTGTCCAAGCTGGGTGAGCACAGGGGCCTGCTTCCCCAGCTAGCCCTGTGCTCTTTGAGCTAGGAACAGTTCTTCCTAAAATCCTTCTTTGAACATGTGATTGATCTCCTAAACAATTGTTTATTAATTATTTCTTCTGAAAATGAGGTCTGGCCTTTGGAGCTGGCTCTGCAGCCTCAGAGCAGTATGTGCTAACGTACTTTCCTGGTCTTTTAACCGACGGTTCACCTGGCCGGACGTTTCCTGACAGTCTGCCTGGGTTGCTCTCCCTGCATGGTCAGAAATAGGTGAGTTGAGCCAGATGTTTAGGCCCCCAATCTTAAAGTCCTTCCTGGGTAACAGCAACAGTGGTAACCTTCTTTTTAGCTGGGTAGAAAACCCACCCATATCCTCCTGAGTGCCATAGAGACTGTGCAGTGGCCTCAGGAGAAGCAGATGGGTGGTAGGTGTCGTTTCTCTTTTCTTTCCGGAGTTTCCCCTGCCTTTTCCTCCTTCCGCACACAGAGAACCGAGCAGAGGGCAGGGGGAGGACGGGAAAGCATCAGGCCAACAGAATGAGATGATGTCAAGAACAACACCTCACAACTCAGGAGACACAAAGCTTTCCTGCGAAAACTAGGTGTCCCCGAGAAAGCTGACACACAGCAATGACAAGGTCTAAGACAGTCGAGTGCCTCTGGCAGCTCTGTGACGACACAGGAAACCCAGCTGCGGAGTCCCCTCAGGAAAGCGGTGAGGCAGTGGGAATCTGAGGTGCGGCTTGTCACTCCATCCCTCAGCGCAGGGGTGTGCAGCCTTTGGGGTGGAGGCCTGGCATCCGAAAGCCCTGATTCTCCTGACACTCTGCTACCTACGAGTCATGGGACCTTGGACACCTAACTCCAGACTCCTCAGCTGAAGAACAGGGAGACCAGTCATCCAGGGGCCTTCTGAGGACAAAAGCAAGAGGCCACCCCGGTTCAAAGCCTGGCACAGGGTGGTCGTCATCGTGCCAGCTCTGTCAGCCCACCTGCCATCAGCATGGTGGCTGTCATGGCGTTATTGTGGCATTTAGTTGGTCTTCACTGCTTTTTGTGTTTGGCTACGTGTGAGCTCCTCAGGGAGAGATACTAAAAAAATAATAATAAAAAAGGAGGCAACGTTGTCCTGACCTTTCATCTAAATTGGATGAAAATGTTGCAGAAAGTTCAACATTTCAAAGGAGATCTGTCTTCCTACAAACCTTGCAGGTCTGCCTAATAACACTCCTGGTTGGAGAGTTTATTCTGGGTGGAGGAATCACTGGTAGCAAGAGGATTGCCGTGGCAACGGGGTGCAGGCCTGCATCCTGGCTTGGCAACTGGGCAGCTGGCATTTCAGAAGCAATTAAAAGAGTGTGAGATCTGGATGTGAAGACCTTTGCTTTTCTCTGTGCGGAGATGTGTGCGGTGTCCTCATCACCGTGTCAGCCATCAGCCTCTGGAGAGAAGCACGCCCCCCCCCCCCCGAAAAGTAGCACTTACCTGATGCAGAGGAGGCATGGAGACAGCTCCCCCTAACCTCCCTTGCCCCCTGAAACCTCCCTCCTACTCCTTTCCAAATCCTAATGAGGAACATTCACTGCTCCTGGACCAACTTGTCCTCCATTGACTTTGGGGTGTTTCCACACACCCCAGAGCCCTGCTCCACCACGAGGAAGCGTTTGCAGAATCCCAAGATGTGACAACCAGTTTACTGAGGCCAGCCTCCCAAAGGGGCATAAAAGCCAAAGCTGCTGTTGTCTAGGGTCAATGTGCCCGTGACCCATTGTCACCGGCCTGGACCAGCAGAATCCCGCCAGCACAGCCAGGGATGGAGGGCGCAGGGCCTGGGGGGAGTCGGTGGCACAAGGGAGACAGGCACCAGAAGAATGCCATCAGACACACCCCCAGTCACTCCCCCGGCTTGAAAGCAATGGGTACCTCCTTTAATGGAATGGACAAGAACTGAGAACCATTATCTAGTAAAAGAAAAAGAAAAATAGCCCCAGTGCATAAAAGATGATTTTCCACACACCGAAGTTGTGTTTTGTTAAACAGAATACTTTTTCTTGCTCAGCATTTATTTACACTTTTCTCCCAAATGCCTTCCCAAGTCTTTAACAACTTTTTTTTTTTTAAATAAACAATGCTAGAGCTTCTCACCTCATGAGGAAACTTTACAGCCAGAGAACCTGATTAAACTTTACCTTTCATCTTTTCCTTTCACGACCTCACTAAAATTTAACAAAAAGAAAATTATACAACATGCATAAAAGGCTCAGAATGAGCTGTAAATCGCTGTATAATAAATTACGCTGGAAAATTCACATCCATAAGTGGGAATTTGCTTTTGTTTGTACTGCACTGCACAGTTGGTTGCATTTTAAAAAGGAGTTTTATAAATTTCTTGAAAGTTAAAAAATCAAAAGCACATCCTTGTAGTCTGCAGGGGAATTTTGCAGGTAAATATATTAAGTCTCAATTTAAGTACTATCATATTAACACAGCTTATAAATATCACAGGCAAATAAAAATTATAAATAAAAAGCAGTATTGCTCACCAACGCAGGCCGAAGTCACTGGTCACGTCAGCTTCTCCAGCCTCTGAGAGTGTTCCTGCAAGTGTTTCTCAGGAGGAGACCTCTTCACCTGGGCAAGGGAGGATGGAGCTCATGTCTCTAAGGGCCTAAATACAAACTCTCTCAGGCTTTTGTGATCACTGTACACCTTTTTGGTTGTGGTGGTTTTTACCCAAAGTGGAAAAGCTCTAGGGTCACTTCACAGTCTCTCTGAGCTCAGGTGTCATTTGAGACAGAAGTAAACATACTCCACAAAATAGAAATGTTCTGCATAATGCAGCAGCAAACCCTGAGGAACTTTGGTTTGTTTTCTGGTTTGATTTCTCTTGTTTCATCAGGGATGGGGCACACACACACACACACACACACACACACAGCCAGAGAACACAGCCAGGTCCCACACTGGAGGAGTGCAGCAAGGGGTTGGACAGGCCTGTGCTGAGGTCAGAGGTGAGTCACCCGCCCTCCTGGCCCAGGCATCCTCTCCGCGGAAGTGGGGAGTGTGCTACACACCTTTGTGCCTTATTGAGAAAATTAACTCAGCAAACACGTATGGAAATGTCAGCCACACCACAGGCACGCGTGGACACCCCGGCGGCCCCTCAGTCCCTCCTCCTTCCTTCTTTCCTGGAAGAGGTCAGTTTGGGCCTCATTTGCCAGAGTCTGCTGGGCCCAGGCTTTGGGGAAGGCAGGTCACCTGCAGGTTAACTTGCACTTGTTTGAAGGCAAACACCTCTAGGAACTTGCTTCTTTGTTTTCTTACATATCACAGTTAATTAAGTTTTAATTGACATAAAGTCACATGTCCGGGGAACAATGTGATGTTCCACTACTTGTACACGTTGTGCAGTGATTGATTACGTCAGGGGACACACACCTTTCTCCTCAAACACTTATCACTCAGTTGTGATGAAAGCACTCCAAATCCTTCCTTCCCGATTCCTGGGAGCTCAGAGCACATTTCCAGGTCCTAGGGCCACCCCACATACAGAAGAGCCCCAGCACTGGCTCCCCTGACCCGGGGTAGCTGGGCCCTGAGCAGACCTCGCCTTCTGTGCTCCAGCCTCTCAGAGCCCATCCTATGGCCACCTGCTGTGGGACCCACCGTCCCACCTGCACATGTGAGTGAGAATAGAAGGTCCTTGTCCCCTTTGTCTGCTTCTTTTTCACTTCACACAGTGACCTCAGATATAGTCACAATGTTACAAAGGACAGGATTTCATCCTTTCACGCCTGAATCCGGCTGCAGGGTGTCTACGTACCATGCGTCCGTAGCCGTCCACCTGCTGAGGGACACTCGAGTTATCTCCATTCCCTTTCTATGGTGAATGCTCATAGGAGGGGAGTCAACTCCTCAACGTGCTGGCTGCCTTCCTGCGGCCACACAGGAGTAGGGGGCCCTCTGGATGACATAGCAGATCCAGCCTTAGGTTGTGGGGAGCCTCCCTAGGTACCCCCACCAGCAGGGCAAGGGCCCATTCCCACCACACCCCGCCATCCTCTAGCACCATTCCTCACGTGGGTCGAAGTCTTGCTAACTGGAGAGGAGGACCTCACTGTGGCTTTGATTGGCATTTACCTGGTTAGTGATGTGGATCATTTTTATATACCTTTCGGCCACTTTTGTGTCTTCTTTTAAGAAATGTCCATTCAGTGCTTTTGACCATTTTAATTAGATTATCTGTGACTTTTTTTTAAATCTATTTTTTTTTAAATTTTTTGCTATTAAGTTGTTTGAGGTCCTTGCATATTCTGGATACTAACCCTCACAGATGTACAGTCACAGATCGTGTCTTCATTCTATTGATGGTTTCCTTTGTTGTCAAGAAGATTTTTCGTGTCCTTATATTTTAAATGATACATAATAGTCACACATATTTATGGAGTACAGTGTGATATTTGAAAGGATGTTTATAATGAGTGATAGTCGAATGAGAGTTATCAGCCCCTCAATCTCCTTAAATATTTATCAATTTTTATGTCGTCTTGTTATTTTGGAAGACACAGTGAAGGGCTGTGCACTCCACTCATCCACTGAGCTGTGGAATCCTAGCACTTACCGGTCCTACCTGGCTGTTTTCCTTGATGGCCCTTCTCTGTCCTCCCCTGATCCCTCCTGGTCTCTGGGGACCACATGCTACTCTGTGTCTTTGCCGCCAACCTCTTCAGCTTCTGTCTTCCCTCTGCGTGGCAGTGGTGCCGGGTTTGCTAGGAGAGTTTGGAGTGGTCCCTCCTGGAATGCAGTGTTCCCTCGTTGTTTCTGCTTTGCCCAGCACTGTCCCTGGGCAGGCAGTGGATGGGTAGATGGTAAGGGGCCAAAGTCTGGGGTGGCTTGCCATCACATCTGCACTTCAAATGCCAACCTCCATCTTTTTTATAGCATCTTTTGTTTGGGGAGAAATTTATTTTATTTTTTCAGGGAAACACAGTGGAAGCTGGAGGGAGAGAGCACAAAGCCAAGGTCGGGCGCAAGGCGTCTCTTCACCTCTGCTCTCTCTCTGCCCTTGGCACCTCCCCTCGCTCCTCCACCTCCCAGGAGGCTGGTGTGTTTTAGGACCCCTATAAATGTTTGCTGAATGAATAAGTGTGGATGTCAACTAGTCTGCAAAGAGGTTCCCAGCTTATTTACTGCCTGGAGTTACTAAATCCTGGAGGATTTGGGCACAGTGAAAGCTGTAAAATGGCTGCTCAGTTTTTACCGTGCCAAGGGCTAAAATCGACATAAACTACAAGGCAAGTCCGCTCAGTCAGAGCGGGGACTCAGCTGGGGCAGATGTGCCTCTGCCCAGACATGATTGCAATCCCCAGGGGGCCGGATTTACTGTCCCCTGCTGTCTGGGGTGGCTGGGGAAGAAGCAGGGCTCTGACAAGCCATTTTCCATTACTACAAATAAAACCCAACAGCATTGCAGGACTGGAATTTGGCAAAGTTATTCAAAAGTTAATAGATTGTAAAAGATGAAGCCCTTGAAAGTACTTTCTGTGCACATTTCCAAGTGAGAATAAGGTCCCGGAGTCTGCGTGCCCAAAGCGGGAATGTCAGGAAAACCATCAGGAATCTTAGTACATTAACTCCTCAGGTGTCTTAATTTAGCATTAAGGATTTCTAGATTCTAGAAGAGTCTTTCAATTTTGATAATTGCTAATTTTGCGGTTTGCTAGAGTAGAAAGAGCTCTGCCCATGGATTCTGATAAATCTGGGTTGTTATCCGTGTTCTGCTACTTGACACTTTCGCACAGTGGGTCTTGGGCCAGGTCTCTGACTCTCCGACCTGGTGTTTGCAAAATGAAGATGAGGGTGTGGGATTGCGGTGAGGGTTAGCAGCAGAGATGCAGAGCTCCAGGTCTGCGGGGGCCTGTGGTGGACGTTGCCGGCTCAGTCTTCTTGCCCCCTCGCTGTCCTCCCTTCTTGCTCTTAGCAGCAGCAGCCTAGCTGTTCATATTGCTGCCACTCTGGCAGTTCTTGTTGCTCATGTCACTTTGGGGCCCTTTAAGAATCTAACAAGAGAAGTTTAGAATCAAAAGGCAAACAGAAGCCCGGGTGACAGACAGCAGAGAAGGCACCATGGCATTTTCCATTCCCAGTTAATCAGAGCCAGTTCCACTGCCACCGCGGCTGCCAGACGCTGTCTTCTGAACTCTTGTCCCCTGAGGGCTGCTGAGCTCCTTGATGGCAGCGATGGGTTGATTTGTGCTCCATTTTTTTCCTTGTGTTTATCAAAGCATAAAACAAAGATGTTCTGAAGCATTAATAAACAAATTAAAGAATAGACAAAACGAACTTTATGATGTGATACATCTGAAAGGATATTTGTCCCCTTCCAAGGGAAGTTCTCCAGGGAAACCAGGTTGTGAAGGACCACGATGCCTTTAGCTCTGGAGAATGAGGAAAGAGGCCAAGAACAGCAGGTGGGCAGAGTGGCACCTGCAGCCTGCTCCGGTCCCTGAACAGGGCAAATCGCCCACTGGTGAAAAGAAAGGGTGCTGGTCCCAAAGAATGGGACCTCGAGGGGCGTGGCCTCGACCCAGCCCGAGCCAGGCCAGTGGGAGGAGCTGCTGGCTCAGCTGCAGCAGAAGATGGCTTCCCTCAGGGACGGAGTTGGGAAAGCATGATCCCACTCAGATATATAACGCTAACCCTAACCTCTGAGAATAGGTGCAGATCAAAGCCCAAGTCACCACGACCAAGTTGAAGCAGGAGAAAGTCTCCGTGGGGACCCTCTGCTTCCTCAGTCTTCATTTACTAGCGTCTTGGGCCCCAGACGTGGGCCTAGGAGGGTGCGCCAGCTCTCTGGAGCTCATTGATAAGGCACTGATCTCACTCAGAAGGGTTCCACCCTCATGACCCACTCACCTCCCCAAAGCCCACCTCCTAGCTCATTCACCTCTCAGGTCAAGACTGCAGTGTGTGAATTCATGGGAACACAGACGTTCAGACCTTGGCAGCTACTAATTAGGGATCAGTCACTGTCCAGAGGTGATGGGCATCTGCTGGCCCCAGGTAGACAGGCGAGAGAGCTTCCTGTGGAACAGACCTTCAGTCGTCCTTGGCTCCCAGCTTCTTAGCTTGACTCAGCAACCAGGAGGCTTTGGATTTGCCTCCAATTGAAGTTCTTAGAAACGGGTGTACTCACTTTTTTATCATAATCCACTCTGTCCCATAGGTCTCATCTCCCTCCCAATCATGCACAACCTCCTCTACACATGGGCCAGGTTCCCACAGACACAGGAAAGGTGTGGGTGCAGCTCTGATCATCTGCAAGAGTATTCCACGTGCAGTGAGTTTTAGGGTCCTTTACCTGTTGGCATTTCTGGGCAGTCACGTGTTGTCATGGGTCCCAACCAGGACTAGGACCAGGACAGGCCCTGTCCCCCAGGCCCATGCCTAGGAAGCTCCTGGGGGAAGGGGGGCAACGTGCCAAGTGAGGACAGCAGAGGCTCAGGGCAGAGGAGGGCGAGAGCCTGCCGTGAGGACCCAGCGTTTCTGACCCTTCGCGCTGAAGGGAGGCCCAGAAGTCTCACCTGGCCCGTGTGGAAAGAGCCCTGCTCTGGAGTGAGGGTCCCTTAGATTCCTGTTAAAGCTCTGTCCAGCGGGGTCTCACTTACGAAAGGCAGGGAAGACCCCTAGGGAGCCTCAAGAGCACCAAGCCCAGAGCATGAAGACCCGGCCTGAGAACTGCAGGGGGGGTGCTCCATGTTCAGCCATTAGGAGAGAAAGCTTTGGTCATAATAACCATCTTTCAGGAGTGCGAATAGGTGCTTTTTAAAGAGCACACCCCCCACTTAGTCTCCTTCTCTACAAAAGACCAAAGAAGGGGAAAGCTCTAAGAAGACAAAAGAGTGCTTCCCGAGCCCCCCAGGGATGGAGGACTTGAATAGGAACTGCCCTGGGTGCAGAGTGGAGTGTCACAGGTGACAAGGCTGGTCCTCCGGAGGGCGCCACCCTGTGCTCTTCATGGGGTTAGGAATCCCGCTGTGGACCACGTCTCACAGGACCAGCTGATCATGATGTGTGCTCCCACGGTGGCCTGAAGCGTCTGTCACAAGGAAGTTCCGCGGCCTGTTGGGGTATCGACCTTCAACTCTGAATCTGCATTACTGCTTGATAAAGAATGTCATGGGTCACTTCAGCCAGCTGGGGTGTGCTGAAAGCACTTCCCTGGGACGTTAATCCCACCCGCAATCACAGTCAGAGTCCACTTTGGACAGAGGTAGGTGGGTTTTTTTTTTTTTGTTGTTGTTGTTTGTTTTCTTTTGGTACCAGGGATTGATCTCAGGGCACTCAGCCACTGAGCCACATCCCCAGCTGTATTTTGTATTTTTTTAGAGACAGGTTTTGCTGAATTGATTAGTGCCTTGCTGTTGCTGAGGCTGGTTTTGAACTCTGGATCCTCCTGCCTCAGCCTCCCATGTTGCTGGGATTGCAGGCGTATGCCACTGTGCCCCACTAGAGTTTGGTCTTGAAACTCCCTTAGGAACATGCTGAGGATTACATTCTGTTCCACTCCAACACCTGGAAGAGTGTGGCATTCAAAAATCTACGTGGAAACTCAAGAAATATTAAATAATCTAGGGAAAATTGTCTCTATTATTTTGAGTAAATGGAGGTTCTCTTCTTAGAGATTTGCATGAGAATTTAAAGAAGAGACTGAGCTCTGACCCATTTAGGAAGCAGCTGTAGCAGGTGGAAGTTTCAGAAGTCCACCATGTTGCTTCTGAAATTGAAGGTATTATGATCATTGGCCGTGCCGGTCAGCTTTCCATTGCTGCAGTGAAATAATTAAGATAATGAGATTATAAAGATGGGGCTGGGGATGTGGCTCAAGCGGTAGCGCGCCCGTCTAGCATGCACGCGGCCCGGGTTCGATCCTCAGCACCACATACCAACAAAGATGTTGTGTCTGCCGAAAACTAAGAAATAAAATGTTAAAATTAAAAAAAAAATGAGATTATAAAGAGAAGAGGTTGATTTGGGCTTATACTTTTGGAGGTTTCTACCCATGGTCAATTGGCCCCGTTGCTCTTGGGCCAAGATGAGGCAGCACCTCGTGGCCAAGTGCACAGCCGAGTGAAGCCCCTCACTCCATGGTGGAGAAGCAGAAGAGAGCAGGAAAGAGGCTGCAGGGACCCCAGTCTGCTGCAGGAGGATGCCGCTAAGAAGCCAAAGGCCCCCACTGCTGTCCCTTGAACTCGTGGATGTCCACCCTGCCTGTGGCATCAGCTGTGTCTAGAGACAGCTGAAAGGAGCACCATGAGAGGGGTCCATGCACAGTGTCCTCCGCAGGCTCACATAACAACAAAAGAGAAGAAATAGAGGGTGAAAATGAAAAATGCCGTACCTAAAAATACTTCATGAACAAACCACAGCACCAGCCCCATCCCTGACTCACGCTCCATGGACTTCCTGTAACTGAAGGCAGCCAGCAGATGCTGAGGACCCTCCCTGACTGGGACCCTGTGGGGACAGCTCAACACAGTCCTCTCGCCCAAGGACGGCAGCTTTCACTCCTGAAGCTCCACAGGTGTCATCCCCCTCACCCTGGCCTGTCTTTACCCTCTGGTGCCACTTTGGTCCGTTTTTTCTAATGGTACCTTTATAAAAGGAAAAACCCTTCACAGGTATACATCTGATCTGAAAAGTCAGGGTTGAAAGTAGCAAAAGTCACAGGTTTCCTTTTGGATGTGGAAAATTGCAAGTGCAAATATCTAGAACATATTTCCCTTCAAGTTTTCTTTCGTACAAAGTTCTGTTTAAGTTTTAGAATCTAATTTCCTAGTGATGTCCATCATTTGTTTTATGTCTGGAGGATGTTTCTCCATTCAAGATGTCCTTGAGGTTTTAACAGTGACACATGCTACTGTCACATTTCACAAGTAGACATGCAGCAAAATTTTACCCAATATGCTCATGTGAACCAGATTCATGCTACAAGGTGGAACCATGTCTTTACTTTTAAAAAATGTGCTAAAAGTGTAAAAAAACTGATCATTGGCTAGCGTCATCCAGACATTCATTTAGAAGGTTTTTCAATAATTTTAAATAAAAAATATAATTTATTAAGTATTTATGTGAAACTTTCAGTTATTTTTCCAAGTGGTATGATACTATGAGCCAATTCTAACTGCTGTAATAGAATTATGTTGCTAGTGTAGATTGCTAGTGTATGCAATAGTTTGATGATGTGGATGTTGTACTGTGCATTCCACTCTGTTTTAGGTTAAAGCGCACTCATGTGTTGTGAGAAGAATAGACCATGTAAGTTTTAGCGTCAGGCTAAGTGCAGCCAGCAGTGGTCTTCATGGGAGATGAGCTTACCCATGATCTGGACACAGCAGTGTCAGTCATCCCGTCCGAAATCACCATTGCTGCAACTCCAAAGTTGAAGATTTTTCTTTAAGATCACGACATCACATAAGCCATAAAATCATTAAAAGCATTCCAAAGAATAAGTGTATTACTTTGTTTATTTTTCTCCCAATGGGAGGTCTAGTTGTGGAGTCTTACTTAAATGCAAGGAGACTGTTTTGCCCTCTTTGGTGCTGTGGGAATGATTCCCTGACGCACAGCTGATGGTGCTGGCGTGGAGTGGGCAGAGTAACAGAGGCCTTCAAGGTCTCCCGGAACAGGGCTTACACACCCTCCCCAGAGAGCTGCAGCCTCCTTCCCTTTGGTTCCCAGTCCCTGGGAAGGCCAGGGACACCTCTCAGGGTCTGCAGGAGACAGATGCTGTTTCTTTTAATTTCAAAGCTTATTTGGCACTCATATTTTAGATACTGAGCAGCATTATCAAAATTATTAAATACATCTGCTTGTTCAGCATTTTTATCAGTTTCCAAAAGGCAGTTAGGCAGAGCCATTAGTTAATGACTCTGCTAGATCAATGATTGCTTCTACATAAATGTCTCTTCTTTTCATAAAGTTCAGGTGGTTAATTTTGGCCAGATACCATGTATCCCACCCTATAATGCATGGATCCTACAAGGTATAAATGGGACATTGTGTCCGGTTGTCAACTTAGTGGCTTGACTTCCAAGAAAAGGTGAATTCCAAATGTTTCCCTGCTCTGCAGTATTACCCTCCCAGTGTAGGGAGAAAGGGTGACTCGTTTTCCTGAGTGTGGTGGATCCCCAGTGTTGGAGAGCTCTCCCAACTCCAAGGAATCGATCCTGGTACCTTTGGTATTATAATCTGATTATCTCCTGTTAGCCAGTGGAAATGAGGTTAAGGCGTGACATGAAAATTGCCTGAAATGTCACTGAAAGTAGCTGTCGACATAATGCAATTCACTTCCTTGGGAGTCCTCAGGAGACGGGATAATAGAATACATTTCCACTAATGCACTCACGTAGGTTTTAATGGTGTGAGGTGCGGGAGTCAGATCCTCAGGCCTCCAGAAAGAAAGCTGACCGCTGCCCATACTTGGAAGGAGATCGATATGGTTCCGTCAATCGCCACCCAGCTGCATCTCTCTGACATGCTTGTGATGCCAGACGTGAGGAGCCAGGCTCTTCATCACTCTGTGCTCACGGCCCACTGAGCTTGGATCTGAAAAGATCCACCGTGGGCAGAAAACAGAAGTCAGGTCGTTGCATCTGACAAAGGGCGAATTTTATTACTGAGATTTCTCAAGTAGTCCCCTATAAGGAATGTTCATGAGTTTGTTCAGAGGTTGAGAAAAACGGTTATTCCTGAAATATTCAAGTGACTGAGTTCAAGTTGGTGCCATCTTCCAGTGTGAAGACCACTAGTCTTACTCTGTGAAGATCGGCCAGTTCATCACGTCCAGATTAGGAGACACTTCCCCCCTGGTGCACGGCAAGGAGAAACTGAGGTGATGCCTTCATTGTCCTTCAGGAGAAGGAAATGAGTCTCCAGGAGGGAAAATGAGTGTTTGTTAAGCATTAGATGTGTCTGGGAAATGCAGATTGTCATCCCGAAAAATTCCAAAGTTTAAATGGAAGCAGGATACAGTGACTGGACAGTAGAACTAAGTGGATTTTCATTGCACTGGAAAGGGAAGGCATCACGCTTAGCTCAGCCCCAGACGGACAGTGTGGAGAGCAGCTCGCGGGGGTGCAGCCACATTGCTTCGGGTGAAATTAAAGTGTGTATGGATAGTAAGCACATAAACGACATGTCACCCTGTCTTTTTCCTCCCAAACTAATTCCTTTTCTCTTATTGCCTATATTTAAGGTATACAACATAATGTTTTGATGTACACATGCACATATGGATTATCACTACATTCAGGCAAATCCACACACCATCACCTGATATTCTTACTTTGAGTGGCAAGAGCATCAAAAGTTTACTTCCTTATCAAAAGTTTGGTATAAATCACAATATCATCATATGCTATCAACTTTGTACCTTGGACCCCATTTCATTATTCTTTATCCCAGTTTCTGGTAACTGCTCTCCTACTCTATGCATCAGTATTTTTCCTTTTTTCTTTCTTTCTTTCTTTTCTTTTTCTTTTTTTTTTTTTAACTTTCCACATGCAAATACTGAGTCTGAATGTGTCTTTTTGTGTCTGGTTTATTTCACTTAGCAACATGTGCTCCAGGTACATCCGTGTTGTATAAGAACGGGATTTTGTTTCTTTTGAAGGCTGAGTAATGCCCCATTGTGTCTGTAAAGCACATTTTCTTTATCCACTCACCCATGGCAGGTGCTGGGCCTTCCAGTCTTGGCTTTCGTGAGTGGCGTTGCAGTGGACACAGGAGTGCACATGTCTCCGTGAGGCACTGAGGCCCTCTCTTCCGCCTGTGTACTCAGACAACGACAGCTTGACTGCAGTTTTCTGGGTTCAGTTGTTTGAAGAGCCACCACTCTGTTTTCTATAATGAGCTTGTGTTCCCATCAAAGGGTGTGCAAGGGCTTCCTCTTCTCAACACCCTCTTGTCAACACTTGCCACCTCTTGTCTTTTTATTAACAGCTATCCAGTAGGTGTGGAGTGACCTCTCATTGTGATTTTCATTTGCATTTCCCTGATTTCAAACCATTTTGAAATCAATATGAATTCTAAGAGTTCTTCTTTTTTCCATTTGATAATTCTTAATTATTCTTGGTTCTCATTGGGCAATGGAATAAGATAAAAATGTTTGTATTAATCAAAGCACCCCAAATACTTATCACATAATTATGAAATCAAATTTATTTATTTCTTCCTTCAACATGTGGAACATGATACTAGGCGGGCTAGGGGATATATGCAGAAGGAAAACACCATCCTTGTGTCGGAGGGGTTCGTGCAGGTAGGGGCAAGGTGGATGGATAGCTGCAGCTCACCTTGAGCAGTTCATGTAGGTGCAAGAATTGTGTTAAGAGCCATTGTGCACTTTGAAGAGAGCTTGGCTGGGAGGCTGTGTTGTTGAGCAGCACTTGTGCATTTCCAAACTTGTTTTCCTACTTTCTACTTAACACTCAGGTTAACCTTGAGATTTTTATTATATCGAGTTTTTGTAAATGAGCCTGGAAACATGAATTTTAGCTATGCATTTAAGTTTAGGTCCAATAAAAATTATCTTCCTATTGTTAGCATAGTGGTGCACACCTGTAATCCCAGAGGTTCAGGAGGCTAAGGCAGGAGGATCGAAAATTCAAAGCCAGCCTCAGCAATTTAGCAAGGCTCTGCCTCAAAATAAAAGAATAAAATAGAAAGGTCTGGATATGTGGCTGGTTAAGTATCCCTGGGTTCAATTTCCTGTACTCACCTCCAAAGTTGTATTCCTATTAATCAGATAGGGAAGTTCTTAGTTGTTAGTCATAGGTCTATGGAAGCTAAGACAGTTGATCCGAATCACAGGCATATGCAGGAATTTGTCTTTTAGCTTGGTTCTGTATTCCTTCCTTCCCTGTGTACATGTACACAGTGAAAGCATCAAAAATTTACTTTCTTTGGGGCTGCGGCTCAGTGGTAGAGCGCTCGCCTAGCATGTGTGAGGCACTGGGTTGATCCTCAGCACCACATAAAAATAAAATAAAGGTATTGTGTCCACCTACAATTAAAAAATAATAACTTAGTATTTTTTAAAATTTACTTTTTCTTAGCAAACATTTGGTATAAAACACAATACCTACCTAGTTAGCATAGGTAGGGACAGGTTACATTGATGGCAATTGTATATCTGTATGGAATTTAAAGTCACAAGTTATTGTCCTTCATGATCTTTCAACAACTCCAGTTAAGAAATTTACTTTAATTTTTCAAATGGGAATGGCTGTTAGCTTTGTACTTAATTTCATTTCTCTTATTTTCTCTAAGGTATTGCACTATTTCATATTATTCTAGAGATACAGATTGTGTTTTGAGAAGAAACAATGCCACATTACTTCCTGTTCTTTAGATTTTCCAAAAAATGTTATATTCCCTTTATACTTTAATTACTAAAACACAGCAAGGGTCAAAATTCTCTTTTAAATGTATGCATGCAGTCAGCTTTGAAAGTCCCTGAAGCCTGAATCCCAACCACAGAGCCAAAGGTGGTTTTCACGTCATCAAGGATCTTTCCTTTCATACAAAGCTCACCACGGGGATCATTCCTTTAAAAGATTTAATAATCTGTATGTAAGCACTTGAATTCAACAAGAGCGCTTCATTATATTACATGTAAAATAAAGAAGGGAAAAAACTTAAAGTGGAGGTGTTACGACTATCAACAATTGGAACCATCCATCAAAATTGGTGCAGAATGTGGGTATGTGAGACCTATAGAGGGGTTCTTTCTCAATGTTTTATTCCACTTTAATGAGAAGAAATTTTATTTACGGAAGTGAAAGGCAATAGTTCAGACTCTCAAAGGGAAACAGTAATTCATCCTTTTAAAATTGCAAACACATATTGGGAATGCTTTAAGTAATTTAGCACTCCCTAGCTTTTACTGAAATTCATAAATCAAATTACTCTCATCTGGGAGTACAAAATAAATGGAAATTTAGCTTGTGAACAAATAGAAAAGAAGCCAAATTTTTATTTGCCTTACCCTCCTAAAGCACATAGGGTTCCAATTCTACAACATCTCATATAGATTTCAATAATTCTTACAAATATTTGAGGAAATCAGTTGTTAAAGATTTTTTAGCGTCTAATTTCTTTGAAAGAATTCTTTGTAGGTCTATTTATGTGAATTTTAGCAACAATCATTATCGAATTTCCATTACATAAGAAATCAACATGAGTATTTTTCTTTCATTTGATAGATTTCGCAATTTTTCTGTTGTTTCTTGCTCTTTTGCTAGTACTATCTTGTATCCATATGTTAGCAGTTCTATTTAGTAATGGTTGAATGACAGAAGCTGAGTATTCTTGTTCTTAGAGTCGACCTCAACCTCCTCTTGGGATGGAGGAGAGTCCTAGAGCTGTCAAAGTGTTATGGTGTTCCACAGTCTAGAGGCTCTTGGTCTCAGAGGCTGCTCCTGCAAACCTGGATCCTCTGTGGTTCTTTGGGTCACCTGGGCTCCTCTGAGGAGTTCTGTCTCTGACCCTCCCCCAGACACCAATTCCTCCACCATAGTTGAAACACAGACCCATGGCCCATCCTCCTCAGACTCGCACGCACAGGTCTGTGTACATATGGCAGGGCTCTTGGGCCCAGGTGGCCCTCCCTCTGTGAAGGGCATAGTTGTAACTCTGAACATGTCACTGCCCTGTTTCCCCTGTTCTTCTTCTGGAACCTCAAAGTAGCTCACTCCTGCGCTTGCTTTCCCCTGAGGATTCTCTCCCTTATTTGGAGAAAGGCGGTATTTTGAGGGGGTGCGGTGGTGAGTGACAGCCTTTCTTTTTGTTGACCTCTCTTGACATTTAGGAAGGAACAAGGGACACATCTATCTACAGCAGCCCTGCCCTTACACAGAAGAATCAGTTTTTATTGAAACAGAATTATGCAAAGTTGTTTAATTAACTTATTGAATTTCATTATTAAAAGCTAGCTGTCAAATTTTCTTCTAATTTTATGGAGAATCCATTCCAGTCCACATGCACCTAAGATTTGGGTCTTTCAAACCCATTAGTTGCTAAGAGATTTCTGGAAATGGCAAACAAGCAAAAGCAAGAAGTGTGTGTTTTCTGCCACTCTTGTTTATTTAGACTTCAGTTTTTAGTTAATTCTCATAAGACCACACAATTAAAAGCATCTCGAACAGTGCTCTAATTATGTTGACTTATTTAGAATTTAAAGCAAACACTTTCTTCAAATGCTGAATAGGCCAAAGATTCAGGATACCTTGTTTTAGTGCTCCTCCCACTAATTTGCCATAAAAATATAGTAAATTGACTTAACATCTGTGCAAAAAAATCATGTGTCAAACAAAAATAGAGAAGCATAAGTAACAGATTAAAGTTTTATGAATAGTCTTTCATCTACTAAAACTTTATATTAATACCTGAAAACTTTATATTCCATGCACAAATTTAAGAAATTGTCTCAGTTGGGTATTGCCATTTAAAATTTTTAAATATAAGTTTTATTTCTACAACCAGCACATGTGAAGTGCCCTTGCCATGCAGACAGGCAAGGGTAAATCACTTGAAGGTAGGAGGCAGAGTAGAAGGGCGGTCCCTAAGCCACATTGCTTGTTGCTTAATTAAACAGAAGGGGGGAGATGCTAAGAGCCATAGCCAAGTAGTATGATGCATGGCAGTTTTGGTTGAAAGGTGACGCCAGCTAGCCATTGAGATGATATGATTATGTTAAGATTTGCATTCAAATGGATATTAGACCCCTGCTGTCCACCTCGGCCTGCTAAGGGACTCCTGGAGAGTTCCCATTGGTTGGGGAAGTGCGGTAGGAGGGAATTCTGGAGGAGGGACTTCCTGTTGGGGGTCCAGGAGAACACTGCATGTGTTGGTCGACATAGTTCCCGGGAGCATACAAAAACAAAGTTTGTTCCTGCTTGAGTGGCTTGTGATTTTGTGCCCAGCCAGACTGCGGCACAGGGGAAACTCACATTCTCTGCCATGTCTTTTTTCTACTCCATAAAGGATTACTCCACGTAATGCTAACTGATCCTCTTTCCTTCCACCACCAAAGGATCTGAATATTTGGGAACTGGCTGAGATTTTTGAGACTCCAGAGATTTTTTTAAGAAAAGGTAGAACACATTTGAAAAGCAATGTTGAGGTAGGGTCAGGTGTTGTAGCTGTGGGCGGATAGGAACAAGAGACAGTGGCTGGTGAGCCCAGGCCAGGCTGTGTGTTCCTGCTCCCTCCATGGGTCTCTGGAGTTCACTGGGGAAGGTTCACACTGGGAAGGCTTTAGGGAGAGCTAGTGCGGCAAGGAGTGCAAGGCCGTCAGGAGGAGGGACGCGGTCTGCACATGTACAGAACAATAAGATGAACCCCCGAGTATTTCACCAAGATGGGACGTTCTAGAACTGTGCTCCCATAGCTGGTCTTGTTCCTGATAGGGTAGTATGGGAAGGCTCAAACACTCATCATCCATTATTTATTTATGATAAAATGATGAAGTCATTTCTAAGAATGATGTCTGTTGCC
The DNA here is from genome assembly GCF_045843805.1 of Urocitellus parryii. Classification (NCBI taxonomy): domain Eukaryota; kingdom Metazoa; phylum Chordata; class Mammalia; order Rodentia; family Sciuridae; genus Urocitellus; species Urocitellus parryii. The sequence goes on along the minus strand of NC_135544.1, from coordinate 61,647,903 downwards.
CAGATATAGTACATAGGGAACATGGGATTTCTCAACTGTGTCCCTATGTCTTAGACCCACGTCCTGTGCCACGTAAAGCCATCTTTTCATGGGACTATATTTACAAGGGAATATGCAGCTCATGCGACAAAATAGATCGACAAAAGATAAGAAAGTTTGTTATGAGTTAAATGACGAACTTTTGTGGGAAAAAAAAGGAGTCAATGTTTGCCTTTGTGTCATCTTTTGGAAAGGCTACTGTTAGGTGCCTCTAAGTTCTCCTGGGATGTTAAAGGTATTTTGAAGAGTTCTGGGTTTACAACTAACTTCAGATACTTGTCCTAAATGTAAAAGTAAAATAATTCTGCAAATGCATGACATTCATTATTCCATGATACGTTTCACTGTATATTAGAAGAAGGCTTGATAAATTAAATTAAATTATTTATTATGGAGATTAACAATTAAAGATGAACAATCACTTAAATTTTATTTTAATGTCTATTTAGAGCATTTTTCCCTCTCAAACACTGCTAATCTCAGTCACTACATTGTTAGACCATGCAATCTGATAAAAGCCACTAAAAATTTTAGCTACCCACTATAATATGAGCATGATTTAAAAATGATATCATACATGTTAGATCACATGTATATGTAGACACATTTTTCAAAATTTTAAATTTAAATTAATATTTATATAGTAATATTGTCTTTTTATATCATTGCATTCTTAACATTATCAAATCTTTAAGTGAAAACAGATGTATTAACTTTCATCAACCAGCTACACATCATGCTAAGTAGTAAATGATATTTAACTTATATTTTAACACAAATAAATATAAAAAAGTAAGTATTTTATAGAGCTGGTATTGATTCCTCCCACATAGATCCTTAACTGCTTTCCCAATGGTTTATCTTAATAAACATAACAAAAGAATCATGGTAAACCATCTAACACGGTTTAAATGTCCTCTGGTTCAATGGTTACTCACTGGAGGCAATCCTTGTTTTCCCTTAAAGACCACCAGAGTGCTCCTTTCAGCTCCCTCTGGGTGTCCAGGGATGGCCCAGGCCTCTTTGTTCTTGTGGGTGAGGGACTTGGTGAGTTGTCCTCTGCTCTCAGTAACTGAGCTCTCCATGGGAGTGTCCTGCCTCAGTGGCATGCCCAGCCCACAGATGTGGCTGTCCCTAACAGTGTGGCTCATAGCCAGTCCTCTGTGACGGACAGCCACGCACCACCTGCCTGGTCCGGTGAGTCACCTGGCACCACTCCCTGGCCCTGTGGCCCTCCAGCCTCTGTGCCTAGGCTGGCTGGAGCAGTCATGGCAAGATCTGATGGACGTTCCGCAAAGATGATTTACAGGAGACGACCAGTCATCATGCCACTAATAGACGCTGGAGGGCCGAGGGTAGAAACAAGGACACTTTGGGAGGCCACCGCTGGCGTGTAAGCCAAGGAGACTGGCTTGATCTAGACAAGTGACGGTGGGTGGACATGTGAGAACATGCTGATGGTTGAACAGGTGAGAGAGAGGGAGGGCACCCCTCTTTGAACTGAGCACCCGAACGTGTAAAAAAGCACGGTAAAGGGTGGTCTGGAGGAAAAGTGGTTTTGAAGAGGAAGAACGAGGAGCTGGCTTTGCGCATGTTATTAGGTGTCTGCAGGTGCCCACACCGACTGGTAGAGGAGACCCCTGGGGTTCTGAGCTGGAGATATCAATTTGGGGATCATCACTTCATGTGTGTACTTAAGCCAAGAAACCAGAGGAGATGTGAAGGGGAATGAAGACTAGGAAAAAGAGCAATGGTGTATGTTTACATTTCTAGCATTGCTTTTCAACTGGGCATTGCTTGATGAATTTATGAATTACCTTGAATAAAAAAAAAGAAATCATGTCAACCTTTGCCACAGTTAAAGAAAGTTAAAGATTTGTCAAATCTATGTACTCAAGCATATATCACATTTTCTCTTTTTTATGTTCCTGTAAAACAATAAAATCACTAAAGCATAGCTAGCTTACAGTTCTATTTGTCTTAGTAGCTTTTGGAACTGAGCTATAAGGGATTTGCAGATTGAAGTAATTTTGGATCATTTGCTAGACTTATTCAAATAACAGTTCCCTGATTAACATAAGAATTATGCTTGAATGTATAAATGATATGGAACTCTTGTCCCATATGAGATCAAAAGAAATAGCATAATTTTATGAAAATAGTAACAGAATATACATGGACAACTTTCCAAAACTCTGCCATATATCACAGTGAAGTTATATTTTACCCAACCATTTTGTTCAGTTTTATTTGAAGAATTTTGAATAATGTATATTGTCATTCCCCCATGATTTTTCTGTCTTATTTGGCCAGGATTTAAGTGGCATAACTTATAGAGCCTCAGTATTCTTTAAGTGAAATTAAATGAAGATAACTAAGTCATTCTGGGGACAGCAGTGTGCTCTGGTTGAATTTGGATCTCAGCTATATCATAATCCTATGAACTGAGGAAAGTTTCTTGTCCTCTTTGAGAATCCTCTCTTCCTCTGAGTAAAATTATAAAGGGATTATTTTAGAATTAAGCAAACCCTGTCTATAAGAGCACAATAATACTTTGACGTAAAATTCCAGTCCTCCTTTCTGCTTGGGTCCCACTTTCCTCCTTCTGCACACATATCCGTGTCTTACTCAGGCTCATGTGTGATATCTATTTACTTGCAGTTTTCCAGACCCCAACTCCAGACTTTAGTAGCAGAAGACAGGCTGGATTTCCTTTCCAAAGACCCTCTGAAATCAGATGTTAACCAAATATCCATCCAGCCTAGGAAAGGATATGCTGTGGGGCTGAGAGGCCCAGCTCTGCTCTGCAGGAACCCTAATCCCACCTGCTCAGTGAGGAATGCTGCATCCCGCTGGGCTTCAGGGGAGGTCCAGGAGATCTCCTGGGTCCACCCTTGGAGCATCCTTCTTCCTCCTTAGAACCATTTCTAGGATGAAATTGGAAGCCCTGGGAAACTTCCTATTCTCCGTATAGTGAGGCTGGAGGTAAACCTCATGGGCAGTCTTTCCCTGCCTCTTGGGATGCAGTGGAGCAGCAGAGGAGAGGCTCGACCCCTCCCACTTGGGGTGGGGTGTTTGCCGGCAGGACACTCCAGGACTTCTTAGGAGCTGCTTCCAAGAGCTTCTCCACCTCACTCTGCTCTGGCTCTGCTTCAAAATGCAGGTGCTCCTAGACTCACAGTGGGGTTGGGTCCCCAGAAACCCATTGTGAATGGGACACACTCCTGACCTCCAAGCATCCTTCCTTGGCAACATGGTATGTTGCATGCACGAGTTGTCCCCTCTTGAGCCTGTGGCTGCCTGGAAGCTAGCTGCAGGGTGCCGCCGGAGAAAAGATCCAAACTCCACCAGATGCTCCTCATTTCCCACCTGTACGTGAAACCACCATGCAGCAGTGAGCCTCAGCAGTGAGCCTCTGCAGGAAGAGGCCCGGAGGACAGGGCGCTGCACAGAGAGCCGCTCGCAGGCGTCACAGCATGTGGGAGGGCATTCTTCCAGGCTGTGGGACAAGGACAGTGAGGAGGAGGTAGGAACAGAGCCCATGGCCTTCCCTCTCTTTTTCAAGAGAAGTTTCACTTTTTCATATTTTTACTAGAGAATTTTACGTACTATTTTATTTCAAAGGAAACTGGATAATGGAAAGTTTGAAAGGCACGGTGAGACCTCACGGATGGCTCTTCCCCTCTCCCGGGTCCCCCAAACCAACTTCAGCTCACCTCTCCTGCATGGTTCCTCTGCACTTTGAGTAATTGGCTAATAAATCTGAAACTAATTTGGTCTAAAGTGTTAATGGTGGATAATGATTTAATGTGTTTCCCCACCCAGGGAACACATTTGCATTTTAATAGAGGTCTTACCAGCAATTTTCTTAACTCAAATGAATGACTTTAATGGTGGGCATTTGAGGTGCACCAGGGATCGATTTGGGCAGAACTTTTTCAGTATCCCTAAAATCTCTCCTCGTCAGGCAGCCTAATACTGCTCCGGCATCTTCCGACTCTTCTTTGTAAGAAATTTTACTGTGTGTGTGTGTGTCTGTGTGTGTGTGTGTGTGTGTGTGTGTGTGTGAGTACTTTGTATGCAGATCAAGTGTGATTTTGATTGACTTTGTTCTTGAGTTTGGGGACTCCCCCTTGGGGGATCCTGTCACCTCAGCCTCTCCAGTGACCAGAACTGTAGGCACAAGTAACAGGACTGGACATATTTTTGAGAATACTGTTCTCGAATCCATAAACACAGATTTCGGTTAATGTGTATCTGCTCTGAACCCAAAGCTTTAGCTACCACAGTCACGTCTGTGCTTTGGCACTGAAACAAAGGTTACCAGTTCCAAAGAAAAGGAAGGGGTAAGCAGCGCTGATATTGCAAGTCGAAACAGACAAGTACAGCATCAGTCATTCTGTCCGCTGGTGAGATCTTCACCAGCTGCTGAATTGAAGAAGAATGATGCTGTTATCAAGTCACTGAAAGTCGACCACTCAGGTCTTCTGCCCTCAGTCCTGCAGAACCTCGCTCTGACTGATTTCCACTTCCTCACCCGGTCTTCACTCTGGGGAAGGAGTTTCCTGTCAGAAGGGAAAAGGGGAAAGGGAAAAACAGTTCAAAGAGCGAGCTGGTGTCTGGCCTCCCTCTGTTTCTAACTTAGAGGGGACGAGAGCAACTCTATCCCTGTCACATACATTTGCAGCTTTTTAAATACCTCAAAGAGTGAGTGGAAGTGACCAAAATAAAATCATGCTGCATACAGCCCCCTCTGGCTTCCTGAGCCCACTGTGGGGGAGGCTGTCTGCTGGACTCCCCCGTGCAGACCCCGAGCCGGGCATCCCACACCCCCAGCCAGCAGGCACAGAGCCCAGGAGGCTGCCGGGTGTCAGACCTCAGGGTGAGTGACTTTTCAAGGGGGGGTCACCTGATTTCTTCTTCGTGGTTCTTAATATCTATTTTGTGCAATTCCTTACGAGAAAAATCCCCCGTGAATTCTCCATTTCTCCATGACTGTTATGAAGCCACACGTTTCAGTTCGCACATGAGAGCTGCAGTCTACCCAAAGCCGATGCGGGGGACGCAGCGTGCCCAGAGCTCCCTGTGGCAGGCGGCCAGTGCAGGAGCGTCAGGTGCAGCACCATCACCATCCACAGACAGTGAGAATCGCCATCAGGGAGAACCGCTCCTGGATCACGAGTTTCCTTAGATGTCTGTGTCCTCTGAGGAAAAAGAAAAAAAATCTGAAAAACATTCCCAAAGAATTCTTCTGAAAGTCCTTTTTTGAAACCCTTAATACTGGTGATGGAAGCCAAGTCCTTACCCATGTCAGGCAAGCACTCACCCTGAACTCCATTTCTGCCCCTGAAGTTGTTTCTAAATAAAATTTAAACAGAAAATTATTTTTAAAAAATGACCTACAATGACGAAGTATCCATGGCCTCTTTGACTGTGAAGAAGGTGTTTTCTGATCCATAGCACACCAATGTAGCACCAAGATTTTTTGTTTTTGTTTTTTTAGTTTTATCTCTCCTTTGTTCAAAAACTAAAATAAGTTCCCATTACACTTGTTTTTGGACATTGGCCCCCAAAATAATTCTCTGAAGTCAATTTCACCTCACAAAACAAAAAGTACCACTCATATTTTTGTTTGGAAACACAGCCCTCCCTGAATATATTACCTGAGAACAGTGGTTCTAAAAGGCAGCCACTTGCTGTGAGCATCCTGATATATGGGCTCAAGGTCATCCTCAGTGGTCAAGCACAGGTTTAGCTGGGCCTTGGCTTGGTCAGATGAACAGTGAGTTTGGTGGCCACTGTGTCCTAGGTGCGATGCTGATACGCCGGCCACCTCATCTGGTGGCGTGGTTTGCATCTTTGATTCTAAGGTTGACGTTCAAAGCATGATTAACAGAAGGAAGGTTTTTGTGACAATTGCTGAGAATTTCATCCATCCCCCAGAGACTTCTCTTGTCACTCTCCTTTGAGATGACACTGCTTCTGAACTGGGGTGTTGTCCTTTGTCTCAGCCTTCTCAGCCATGAGCTGCACCAAAGTCTGTGGGCATTTTCCCTCACCCTCCTCATCCTTCAGGGGTACACCCCCAGAAGAGTCCAGGCCTGTGGACCTGGGATGCTCCTGACCTATCAGACACGGTCATTTTCTACTTAGAAACAGTTTTTTGACTTTTTTTCATTAATTATTGCTGCCATTCTCAATTTTCTCCTCACTCACATTGGATGTACTATCAAATTCCCCATTTTATCAACTGTGGCTTTTAGCTCTTTCTAAAAAGAAATCTTCTATTTTATGGCCTGTGTTGTGTGTGTGTTTCCCCCAATTTTCCAAACCACTAGTTATTAAGTCCACGTAACTTTCCAATGACACTTTTATTTAGCTACCTGTATTTTTACTAGAATTTCTAAATGGACCTGATATTTTCTCATGAAGCTTTGTTTGTTTTTATGATTTCTAGGATTTCAAGCTTTGCTCATTTCAAGCATGTTCATTTGAAGTATCTGTTTCTGTGTCCCCTTTTTAGAAAGCACAAACCCACTAGGGATCTTCTCAGGGTTTATCCCCAGGTTTTTTTTTTTTTTTTTTAAAGAGAGAGTGAGAGAGGAGAGAGAGAGAGAGAGAGAGAGAGAGAGAGAGAGAGAGAGAGAGAGTTTTTTTTTAATATTTATTTTTTTTAGTTCTCGGCAGACACAACATCTTTGTTGGTATGTGGTGCTGAAGATCGAACCCGGGCCGCACGCATGCCAGGCGAGCGCACTACCGCTTGAGCCACATCCCCAGCCCATATCCCCAGGTTTTTTGGAGAGATTTTCCTACGAATAGGAGATTGCACTAATGGGCTCATTGACATGACATTTCCCATGGTGGAATCGAGGAATCTCTGTATTTTAAAGTTCATGTGGGTCATTTTCTGATCAGCGGATTCACTGAACAAAATTTCTCCCAGTATGAAGCACTAAGATAGAAATTTATAAATTCTTATTTTCATCATATTTTAAATATTAGAGTTAATGGTATAATTTGTAAATTCTGTAATTTTCAAGATGAAACAAGGCTCTATTTGAAAAACAGAGCAGAATCATTTATTTTCCAGCAGTTCCAAAGCCTAGGTTCTTCACCTAGTATGACGCTGGGTGCCAGATGGCTGTGTCCCCTCACCTGGGGGGACACCCTCGGCCAGCAGCCTGAGCAGAGGCCAGGAGAGCAGCCTCGCGTTGCTGTGCTCAACCAGAAGCTGATGAATCCCTCTGGCCTCATCCCAGCGGGAGAGTCTGGATCTGGTCCCCGAGTTCCGCCCTCCAAATGTTGCCCCGAGCTTTGTGACTCCTGGAACCCGACTACTCTGATAGATCTGTGATTCCCATCAAAGTTACAGCTTTCCGTCCTGTAAACTAAATGAATCTCAGGGGCTCTCACTTAGGGAGAGTGAACCTTCATTGAGAAAAGTACATCAATGATGTAGTGAAGGGAATTTGAAAGCAGAAGCTTTTATTTTTTATCTTCCATTTTTTTAAGTATATGAGGCTATAACCATTGAAAAATCATTAAAAAAAGAACAGGTATGAGCTTTCTGATTCCAAATACTGTACTGGCAATTAAAAAGCACTAATGTAGGATTCCTTACAATATGTTTCACCTTTTTTTTAGGTAGAAAGATGAGCTATGCAGGGATCATAAGTAACACCCAAGACAGCATCAAGACATTGGAAAGGGACAGGGTGGCCTTCTTTGTCCTGTGCAGGTCTTTGGCAGCATCCTGAAATGCTACACCTACCCACCTATAGTTACGTCCCAGTTAACCCATATCAGTGGATTAAGACACAGACTAGGTTAAACCTCTCCTAACCCGTCATTTCACCTATGAAGATTCTTGCATTATCTCACACTTAGCATTTGGGGGACACCTCACAACAAACTGCAACAGCAACTGAGACACTGTGTTCTGTAGGGACATCTGCTCCCAACCAAAAGAAGTCTGGGCATGTGCTCTCAGGTAGAGAGGGGGGCTGAGGTGTAGGCTCTCTTCTTGGGCACAGGGCAAGCATTTGTCTGTGACGGGGACACTGCAGGTGACAGTGTGATTGTGTGAAGGGGCCAGGAGGTCAAAGGGCTGGCATGGGGATTTGCACTTTTGGAAGATGTCACCTGCTCCTGTCGATGCCAGGTTGTCTTATACTACAGTTTCTGAAAGTGTGTCCTCAGCATGGAGTTTCCAGAACGTAGAAACTTTGTTCTCTTTAAGGACTTGATGCCAATTCCACTCAATTAGACTTTGTTAAAGCAAACTTACGCAGTGTTCTTCACAAAGGGAACCCTTGGAGCCTTCTCTGTGCCATAGGGTGTCAAGACTCACCAGCGTGGCACCGCTCCAGACTGCTCCCTGGTGGATCTACTTCCACAGCCCTGCCCTGCCACCACTCCCACCAGGAGCTCTTCGGAGGACAGGCATTCTACCAGGCGAGCAGGAAGTGACACACACGTGGACATGTGTTTGTTAAAGAGCCAGCGGGAGGCAGGAGTGATCAAAATGCACAGAGCCAGAGCAGGCAGAGTGGGCCAGTGGGATGCCGCTCTGCTGACAGTCTTCCGCAGTCGACAGCAGTGAGAACCTCTGTCTAATGACACCAAGACATCCGATTAGAAAAGGAGAGAAGGCACACTAAAATCCGGCGTTCTGAAATTGAATTTCATTCAAGCAAATATTTATTGAAATCCTGCCCTGCACCAGACACCACATAATAAATAAGTAAATATACAAACAAGGTTCTTACTGGGGAAAATAAGTACTATGATCAAGTCTCGGCAGAATGATCTGCATGTGCAGTTCTTGATGTGGAGCCTTGGGGCAGGCTGGAAGGGAACATGGAACACCAAGTGCATCTGGAGAACAGCTGCGGAGGCAGGGCAAGTGCAGGGGACTTAAATGACAGTGCAGCCACTGTGCAATTCTAAACTGGAGATAAGAGGACCGATTACTGGGGGTTCTAGAAGAAAGGACACTCGAGAGGGGCTGGAACACCCCGCTGACCCTCGGTGTCTCCTTGTCCTGACCCCTTTTGTACGTGCACTCTGTGAATTTCAGTAAGGCCACTGGAGTCACACTTTAGAAAGACTTGCAGCGTGAAAAATGCTAAGTCACCGCTACTGTCCTTTAGATATTTTTTCTCAAAATACAGGAAATTATCAGTCTGAAACAATTCAAATATTTCCTTAATGCCAAAGATTTATGATTACCTTTTGTGACTAGATTCCATGTCTGTTTCTGATAAAAGTGGTTCTTAGATTTTAAAATTTCAATGAAGTAGGCATGTTCTAAGTAATTGTGAGTTTTGATATTTTGGCAATGTGAGATGGACTTTGCATACAGGGCCTAACAGTGAACTACAGGTGCCTGAAAGTGGTTTTTGTTACTTGTATGGGAGAAATGAGGATCCTAGTTAGGGCTGCAGAACAGAGTGCATTAGTAAGATCTCCTGAGAGGATTCTGACACATGCATGTGCACACACAACCTGTGATTCCTCCTGCTCCACTACTGCCCATGGCCCACCACTGCCCACCACCACTGCCCACGGCCCACTGCTGTGCACTACTACTGCCCATGACTGAGAAGCACTGATCGACACTATGTGACCTGCCACAGCAGCCACTGGCATTTGCAAAGAAATCCTGACTCTTTGAATGGAAGTATTTCCCCCCCACACACCAGATTTTGTTTCTAATTGATAATATGCATCATGGTAAAACTCTCAAGAGCAAACTGTGAATGTTACAAAATAATAAAGATAACCACAAAATGTGACTAAGTGAAATAAATACATCTCCAGATGATTTTCAGAATTTCCACTAATCTTTTTTCTGAGAGTATGTATTTTTAAAAGGGTATTTTGAGATTCTAAGGGTAAATTTATCATTTTAAAATATTTTTAAACCATGCAATCTGGATGGAAATGCGTGACTTTCAAGATCCTTTCAAACTATAATAAAAACTTATTTTAAAACCATCATTAATTAAAGTAGCATGTAAAAGAAGATGTGATGAACTCCTGGATTATCATTCAACTTGCTTTCTATTATTTTTTTCTGAAAACCTTTTACTTTCCTTCCCCCAAATAGACAAGAAATTTCACATGAAAGAATTTCTTAGTAGTTAGCATAAGGAATGTGACTATTAGTGGTTACTGGAAAAGCTTCCTGAACAGCTGAGCCTGTGGTCCCTGGGACAGCACTGCCCAGCACACATCAGCATGCAGGAGGCCCTGGGTTCCAACCCAGCACCACAAAAAAAAAAAAAAAAAAATTCTTGGTGATCCTTATTTGTGATTTTCATTTTTTTTTTGTCTTTGTTGACCATAATATGTGTGAAGGGCAGGCAGTATGTCTGCATTCTACACATGGCTTCTTGTGATCAACTTACTCCTAATCCATGAGGCGACTGGGAATGCTCCAGACTGAAATGTGAGATGCCATCCCCCTTGAGGTCGTCAGTCAAGGTCACTCAAGCCCAGTTTGAAAGTCACTCTGGCTGCTTCCAAGGGCAGGCCAGTAACCAGAGACTCCTGATCTGAGCAGAGAGCTGTGTGGCCACCCAGTTCTTAGGAGCAAGGCCACAGGCCAACAGTTGGTGGGGCTGGGTGAGTTTCTGTCCCATGGGAACAAGGAAGATCATGCATTTTCATGAAATCTTAACCCAAAATTTTACCAAATGTGTCCTAAGAAACTAAGGTTTGATTTTCGAGGACTCCAACATTGGGGTTGTGGTGACCTGGGTGGTGTCTTCCAGACTGTGACTGGCCCCATATGCAGTCAGATTAGGAGGCTCGAGGTATCTCCCTGCTGACCTCCTCCACTGCAGGAGTGACCAAGAAGTACCTGCAGGTTGCTCAAAACACTCCCCCAGCTTCCTGAGGAAAAGGGGACCTTGGACAAAGAGAACAGTCTTGTACTCTAGAGTCACGGATACGCACGTTCTTACAGTTTGTAAAACTCTGAGAAAACATCTGTTTAGGTGGAAATGACAGTTTGTAGATGTATATCGGTTCAGTTTTTAAATCATGATGTCCTCAAGCATAAATTTCTTACTGCTTATATGACTATGTCAGGGTGATGTAAATTGTCGGTTTGAATAAAGCACATGCTGGCGGCACACCCTGGGGAGCACACCGTTCCCTAACCTGGGGGTATCCGGGAAACAGAGCTGATGGTGTCTCTGACATGTATGTTCTTGCAAGTTACATTAGGAGAGAAAGATGTGTATGTGAGGGAGAAGGTGGTAGATGGCAATGGGTCCCCAGTATTGGTCCCCAAACTTGACTGTTGCTGGGACAAATGAATTTGAGAGAAATTCAGTTGAGAGAAAATAAAGCCAAGCCTGGGTCTGCCAGTGTAACAGGCCCCGAAGGAGGACAGCGAGGTCGGTGGGCAAAGTGGCTTGTGGTCCTCTTCATCAGCGAGGTTTGCAGACAGCTGCCACAGGGAGCTCTAAGGACAGAAGAGTCTGCCTGAACTAGAAAGGTCCCCTGGGCTGACATGGAAGGAGAAAGAGATGGGCGCAGGGATGAAGGTCAAGGTCAACTGCGAGGTCCTCTTGGCTGACTTGGAGGCAGTTATCTTGTAAGCAAGGGGATGTATTTGAACATTGGCTGCAGGTTTTGAGTCGGTTTTGAGGTATCTATGTGGAAAATGCAATTCATCTTTCTAAACCAAACATCCTATAAATGAGCTGGCGGTGAGAAAGCAAAGATCTAGCAGGATATCCCAACAAGGCTCATGTTTTCCCAATACCATGTACGAGCTTTCAGCTGGTCAGGTGGTCTTTGGGGTGAGGCAAAGAGCAGGACACTGAGCAGGACTGGAGAGACGATAAAGTTGCAGTGGCATGATGGCGTGCGTGTCTGTGCACATGCTGAACCCACTAAATCCCATTGTCCCAGATGTGAGATACCTAAAAAACTTAAATTAAGTGACAAATATTTTTGTTGACTTTTGAGATAAATGTTTTTAGAGCACTATTTGGGGAAAGCAATAGGTGAATAAATTGTATAGACGTCTCATTCCATATGTGGAGCAAAAACATACACTAAGGCTATGTGGGCTCCAGATCATGATATCCGATCTACTTAAGGCACCCGTGTTAATTTGTTGAACTATTCAGAAAATTAAAAGCTGGGGAATTAATGGATTAGAGTCAAGTTTGCAGAATGGGAGGGCTGGGATTGTTACTTAGGGGTAGAGCACTTGTCTGTTAGGTGTGAAGCCCTGGGTTCAAATCTCAGCACTGCATGTAAATAAATAAAATAAAGGTCCATTGACAACTTAAAAAAAGGAGATTGAAGAATGGGATTGAGGGAACCCTGCCGATTAGGTTTTGCAGATTTGGTAGAGAAGTCCTACTCTCGGGGTACAAAAAGTGACACTGTTTTTATAGGGCAGCGATTTTTAAAGTAAGAAAGTGGAGATAAATGTCCGTTATGCCAACATACACAGGTTCCAGGATCAGCCAGGATGACATATGGGGTTCAAGAGGGCGCCAGGCCAGTCTTTAACAAGAAGCCTTGCTCCTGCTCCTCTGGCCACCACTCCTTGGGTGCCTCTGCCACTGCCTCCGTGCAACTGTGGGCAGAGAGCAGATGTGTGGCCTGTCTGCATGCTGGTGGAGGTCCACGCTGACTGTGGTGAAGTGCATGTCCTTGCTCAGTGTGTGTGTGGCAGGTGCGCAGCGGGCCTCCCGTGCAGAGGCCCCAGATACGCTGCTCTGGGGAAGGGGGCAGGTGAGGGCCTAAGAATCATGGGCACACAAACTCTCCTGAGTGGCCTGTCTCTCAACCCCCTGTTACAGCCTCACCTGGGCATGTGCATCAGATGGCTAATCACACACACACACACCACCATACATACTGCACATGCACACCACGAACCACACACACACACACACCATGTACACACCACACACATAGGCTGTCCTCACTCCCCAGGCCTGTGCTTTTGATTTTCTTTCAGAGTTTATCTTACAATTAAGAAGATGTCCTTGTTGAAACTTCAGTTTCAAGAGCTGCTTCCAGGAGTTTTGGCAGAGTCTGTCAGCACAAGTCCCTCTGAGGGCCCAGGAGAGGATGGTGGCTTTCAGGGAGGGCCCAGGGAAGGAGGCTGATGGCAGCCGGTCTGTGGGCTGGCTTGTATGCCCAGGTGGCAGTGTCCAGGAGGGTGTGACTGAGCCCTTAGGAGGAGGCACTTTAGATGGATTTTGTTTTGAAAGGTGCTGAAGAAAAGGGTGCAGCTTATATGCAATAAACTGAGTTTAGGGAATGAGGTGAGACGTTCCTAAGACCGAAGCTCATGCTTCCTGCCAAAGTAGAGAAGCACCTTGGAGAACTGTGAAAACACTGGCTGATTTAAAATCTCTTGGACTTTATCTGTTGTGGTTAGATTTGAACAAAGATTTAGAGGTCAAGAGTTTAGAATTCCAATCTACGGAATCCCAGGATGGTGTACCTGAACAAAATTGGGTTGAAATAAGCCCAGCTGAAGGGGCAGGGGACCTTTCTTCCACTCCATTAGGGCAGACTGGACAGGCCAAGATGCATTGCAGGAAATAAATAATTTTTGCTGCAGTTTCTGGAAGAAGAAGTGTGCCCATTTCATAAGATGACATAACAGATGGAGTTGGCAGGACAGAACCCTTGTCACAGAACGTAAGGTCAGAAAAGGGGAGAAGTCCAAATGACCTTCGCAGGTGTGCAGCTCATCAGTGATGGAATTGTCAGGAAGGGTGTTATCAAGATGAATCTCATGACTAACACCTTGCAGGAAGCTGGTTGCTTTGGTAATCGGTGTCTGCCTAGGTGAGTTGGCCGTGACTTTGAAATAACAGCCCGTGGTGGAGGTTATCAGCAAAGAGAATTAAAGGAAGCCTTGCGGCTGGAACTCCGACTCCCCACCTATTCATTCTGCTGACAGCCTGGCTCTCAGTTTAATTTCTGCTTAGCAGTACATCACCAGGAGTTTGTTGCTGATTTGCAGTTTCCTTTGGTGACATTCTTTGATTCTTTAGCTGCCTTCCCTGGCAGTTAAGATGTCCCATACTACTTCATGCTGTCATAAAAATGGAAAAAATCATTAGAAAATATTCTAGCACCATTTTAGAGGTGCATCTTTCAAAGCATAACCCAACAAGTATTCCAGGATCCCAGATCCCTCTGAAAAGACAGGGATATAATGACTACATTGATAAAGTCAGGCTGCAAGTGCTGAGATTCTTTTGCCAATGCGCTAATTCTTGTGTAAACAATCACATTTGCATAAATTAGGAACAAGCATAACTTTTGCTTATAGATTACCCTTTTATTTACAATTTACCCTTTTTCTGAAATATAATTTCATGACATAGATAGTAGATAGAATTCCCTACCCCTCAAAAAAGTCGCTATGATTTTGATTTATTCTGCAATAAAAAATTTAAACGTAAAACTTCTTATGTTTCCTGAAATCTGCAACCTTTTTGCTTAGCTCTTTGATCTTGGGAATCTGGATGTGCTAGCACCATGACCCAGTTTAATTTATTCAAGCAAATACAGAGAAAGAAGTAGCTGCTTTAGTTTTTACATTGCATTTTTACCTGCATTAGGCCAATTAACTGCTGTTTGGGCAGTGCCAAAACATTAAGAGAGTTAAAGAGCAAATGCATTTTGTGGAGTACTCTTGAATAGTCATCTTGAATTCCCAGCATGGTGGTCAGTGTTGGCCTATTGTGACCTTGGCTGGAGCAGAGTAATGGATGGCTAGTCAGGATTGTGCAACTCCTACCCACAGGACACCTGCAAAGCCAACACTTTTTTACACTTTGGTTAGTGTGGTGTAGACTGGCAATATTTGCAGTTCTTCCTTGAATGGGGTTTTTCTTTCTACCTGTGCAATGACTGGAACCACTCGTTAAAACATTTAGTTACCTGAGCACTTAAGGTGCCATGCAAGGTTCTACTGGAATTCCACCGAGGAATTCCACATGAGAAGGACTTATCCACCCTGTGTTAAAAGGAGTGAAGGCTTGGGTATAGAAGAGCTGTGGTCAAGGGTGGCCTGTGTGGTTCCTGATGGCACGAGAACAGGACAGCAAGGACCTTGGGCAGAGAGTGGCCTGACTTTGGTCAATCAGACAAGTTCTTTTCTTACACCTTTTTTGTTCTTCAACTGGCAAAAACTACTGAATTGTGTTCTGCAGTTTTCTACAGCATTCATTGGAAAATGAATATTCAAAATAACATAATGCATACAGTACCTTGAAAATAGGCCAAGGAATTGTCCAAGAAATATTTCAGAAAGTAACTTGCCTTTTTAACCAAACATTCCAGTGTAAATGTATACCTAATAAGTCACGTTTTCTGGTTATTACATGACGTATGGGCTACTTAAGATTCAAAGTAGAAGGATGATCATCTAGGAAAGAGTTATTAGGGGTTGAATCTTACCCAATAAAGCCCACATGTCCAGTTCCATATGTCCCAGACTAGGACCCTGGTAGCGGTGCCTTAGTGGATAGTGTTATAATCCACAAGATTCATGTGGAATCATCCATCAGACGGGCGTGAGACAATAAAAATGTACACACCGAGGTTCCCAGCTCTGCAGCCTGCTCCACCGGCTGAATCCAGGAATCTCAGCTGACTTCTCTGTTGTGCTGAGAATGAATTGATCCATAAAGACTCAGAGTCTTCCTTGGCTGTTTCTATGTTCCCCAGAAGATTGCATTCCTGGGAACAGACAACCAGTCTTGTACCTCACTCGATGTGGTTGATATCAGAATTAGAACATGGGCATTGTTTCAAAAGAAAGAAAATGAATGCTTTAATGGGCAATCACATTTCTGTGTCATTAAGATACTGATATGAGTTGAGGAATTGAAAGCCTTATTTCTCCGAAGGCATGTGTCACAGTGGACCATTTGTGATGTTTATGGAACCATTCTCACAAATAATGGGGAGCTGTGAGTTCTGGGCTCTCTCCCGGCTGTAATTGACACGCCCTGCGAGGTAATGAGATGGTGTTTGTAAAGCCTCGGCAGGGATCCCCAGTGGAAGGAGAATGTAAATAGGAGCGTGGTTGCTGGCTACCCCGGACCCCATAGGCCTTGGAGCCAACGTGATGTTGGGTGGAAGAGAAGGCTCACATTTTGACTGCCGCTTAGCTGGAGACCATTTAATTAAGAGCCATTTTGGAGGATTTTCCTTGGTATTTTAATGAAATTCAATCCATCATGCTTATTATCACAGTACCGGCGCTGGCCTGCTGGCAGTGGGGAACACGGGTGATCTCCTCTCGGTGTGGTGGCCTAGGTGGCACTTCGTTAATTAGGCCATGATCAGCGTCACAGCCCAGTCATTCTGGGCATACATAGCTTCTTAGTTAACGGCCGTTCATCTTCAGCCCGAGTTTATGCTGATTTATTCTCAGGAGAGAGCTGCGTCATGTGAGATGAGCCCTCGTATTGGAATGTGTAGGAGTCTGAGAATCAGGACCCAAGAACCAAAGAATCTCGACTCTCAGAACACTCTGAACCGACTCCACAGCCAAACACTTTAGAAGGCCACAGGACAGGGGAGGAGAGTGAGTGGACCTTACAACCATCAGTTAGGTGTCTTCCTAGAAGGGAGCCGTGTGTTTGTAGGCACACCAGACGGAAGCAGGCAGAAGCAGGAGATGCTCCAGACACACTGAGAGTAAAAGTCAGAATGGGAAACAGGCACCACGTTTCCTCTTAAATTATTCAGGTGGACTCCTCACACAGGGCACCCGTGTGTGGGGGGGGGGGTGAGGAAGGGGGCGTGGGGCGGGGTGTGGGGGTGAGGCATTAATGGGGGAGGGCGATGAGATGAGAGGACCAGAGCTGCAGAAGGGCCCAGGTGTGAAGGGGAGGGGGCTTGCAATTTTATCTAACTTGGAAGATCACATGCAGCAGCCCGTTGGAAGCCTACAGTGATAGAGCTGTGAATAACATCATTATACCTCACTGAGAAGGTACTTACAGAACAAGGAACTTCTCTTGTTCAGCTCTTGTGATGCTCATATGCAATTTCTGCAGCTTTTCCCCCAAATAATCCCAGAGACAGTGTCAGAGATCACTCCCCTCAGCACATTCTCCACAATTTGCTTCTAACTTGACCAGCAGAGAGTTAATATTGACTAAAAGGATCATGATTGCATTAAAGTTTTTTACTTCCTGTTTTAATAGGTATTTTTCTATGACGTTTGCAGGATACAGCACATTACCTAATTTACTTAAATCGAATTAGATCGGCTGTTCCACCACCTATCTATCTGCCTCCTGGTGTTCCTACAAACTGACCTCAGCACAGCTCCCCCTCCCATTTCTGAGGGTCAGCACCCTGTGGCTCTGGGGACCAGAAGCCAGGGGTGGCAGGAGGCCCATCCCTCTTGGGCAGTAGTGATATCTTGGTACCAATGGCCCACCTTGTCTGTTAGAGCAGCTCTCCTGGAGTTCTGGCACCAGGTCCTATGAGGCTCAGTCATGTTCCCTGTGCCTCAGACATTGGTCATGGAGCTCACTGACCACTCTGCCACCTGTCAGTCTCATGAAGTGTCCAGACACCTCCTACCTGCTGCCTAGAGCTGGGCACGGGGCTCCTCCACTTCCAGGTGTCTCATCCCTGCCGACAATAGGCCTCCTTCAACCCACTTAGGACATCCGTGGCCCTAAGCTTCTCAGTATGACTGAGGGCAGAAGAAAGAGCCTTCCTTCCTAACTCAGGTTCATAGCTGAGGTCCCCGTAACAAAAGGCAGAAGAATAAGAGAAAACACTACGGACGTGTTTGGCACAAATTGTACGTGACATGGGTCCTTCACAAGGAAATGAAGACCCACAGCGGGCAGTCGTGGAGAGGTGTGACGGCACACGGGGGTGAACTCATGGTGACACCCGGGAGGACCTCGAGAGGCCTGTTAGTTCAGGTTCTCTGTGTCTGTGTCTGCAGATCAGGGGTGCTCCTTCCTCCGTGCAAAGGGAGACTTCCTTCCGTGTGGGCCTTAGGACTGTCTCAGGAGAAGGGGGACGTCAGAGAGATCCCCCGCTCCTGGGTTTCCCTGGAATGTCAGGGGGCCAATATGGGCAGTGCGTCCTGAAGCCCATCAGCTGGGAAGGATGTGATAGAGTGTGCGTCTTTCACCCAGCCCCTGAGAATTCTCAACACCCACCCCCCAAAGGAAGGCCAAGACCCTGGGGTCAGGGAGCCTGTCTGGCCCTGTCCAGCCCTGAGGAAGGGGGTCAGGGAGGCATCCCCATTTCTCCTGTAGAGCTCAGAGGAGAGGATGGAACTCGGCACCTCAGTGGACAGCAAGTCCATAACGATACGGTGGTGTGACAACCAGACAGAACACTGATTAGTTCTCTTTGTAAGAGACATTTGAATTAACTCTGAGAAAATAAGATTTTAAAACCAGCAGGCTGTGCAGTTTGATTTGTGTTCATATCATCTTCTGTGCTTGTAGAGATAATGCCAAAGCAGTGAACCTCTGATCTCCATGTTGAACGTCTGGGTCCCAGCTCTAAGGGAAAGCAGTCCTCACCAACCTGATCAGATGTACGCCGTCCTTACCAACAGCTTGGAAGTGCAATTCCTATAAAGACGAGAGTACGGGAGACCCTCAATGATTTTTCAAGTGCAGTTGATTTCCCATCTTATTTCAACTAAGAACTACCGATCAAGCTGATGTTTACGAGCTTGTGTTTTGCATGGCTTGATGGTGAGTGTGTGTGTGTGTGTGTGTGTGTGTGTGTGTGTGCGCGCGTGCGCTTGTGCTTATTGTCTCCCAACCATTGCTTCCTTAGCTGCCCTGATTCTTATTTGAATTCCCTATGCCCGTCTTGTCCACTAATATGTGTCCACAACGTATATCATGAACTTCTGTCTTCTCTTTATGGGCTCTATTATTGTAACATTCATGAGTGATAAGTGTGTTAGTGCTGTTAGATAGGCCAGGGTCAAGAGCTTCATGCTTAAAGCTGCTGCATTTCTACTTGATGCTGAGCTTCCTATTCTTTCTCTGTTACTGTCACATATTTTTCCACTCTAAGAGCAAAACGGGCTTTTATTTCAGCAATTTGTGAATCCCAGAGCATTATTATTACTGAGTTTCACAGGGTTGTTCAGCTAGTGGTGGGTGTGAAAAGAAGCCATAGCATAACTCTTCCTTCTTCTGTCGTATTCTTTAATGTGAATACACGTATATCTTCTTTTAATTTACTATTTTCAAGAACCAAAAAAATGCAAAATCAAATTACCTGAAGCTTATGATCCATCATTTATTATATAAGATATTTTTGTGTTCATTGTTCTGCTCCTGAAGGGGATGAAGAATGAACTTGGGATGATGTTTAACTCATTCTTCTACATTCTTGCCTAGGAGCCTTCAGATTGTAGGTAACCAGGTAATTGGTGACAGTGAACTGCAGGTGATCAGGTACTGTGCTGATTTA
This sequence comes from Urocitellus parryii, assembly GCF_045843805.1. Classification (NCBI taxonomy): domain Eukaryota; kingdom Metazoa; phylum Chordata; class Mammalia; order Rodentia; family Sciuridae; genus Urocitellus; species Urocitellus parryii. Next base: position 61,628,379 of record NC_135544.1, on the reverse strand, counting down.
CAGAAAGTGTTCAAAAAGATTATGGAGGCCAAAGCACCCAGGGTCTTATTGGCGACAATGCATTTGAACATGGTGCTCCGGAAAGACAGCTCCAGCTTCAAAATTCTTTCCTACTAGTTTAGTCCTTGAGGAAATGTGCATTATATGTAAACTAAGTAATTAGCAACTGCCTAGTTGTGGTAAGACAAATGCAATCACTTCCAGGAGCAAGATGCCAGCTTCAAGCTGCGGGAAACTACTGGAATTTGGAAAACATAAGCAGATGGGAAGAAAGAGAAAGGTTATGCATTGTGAGATAAAAAGAAAATTTATTTTTTTCAAGTCTGTTTTCCTATTTTTATATAATTAAAAACCAGGGCACATTGACTGCAGAAAGTTATTCAATGAAAAAGGAAACAATACCAGAAGCATCCTGACCTGACTCAGAAATGATGTCCTGGTATTTATTGCATCTATTGTATGTAGATATGAAAAAAGCTAACCAGTTTGTATCTTGACCCTGCTAATTTCCTTATATGAAGATCCACATTTATTTACATACTCTTGACAGATCATTTTAAACATTGGGAAATGTCACAATACTAAAGAGGAGAGGATGGAACTCGGCACCTCAGTAATTCCTTTAACCAATAATTCCTTTATCAACAATTCCTTTAACCAATACCCCTCAGTTTACTATCAGAAATAAACATTTGATCAAAAATTCTCTCTAATTGGTTCTTTCCTATGCAGTTGTAGAATGAGCTTCGTGATCCAAAAAGTTAAATAGCCACTTGTTCTGGCTAAGTCTTGCCACTTCCAGGTGTTCCCGCCGTCTCTCTGCACATGTGTGAATAATGGACGTGCTAAATGAGTTGCACAAATCCAGGACACTTCCTACCAGTGTCTCGGGCCCCAGGTGAGACCACGAAGAGACAGGGCCGTGGCCTCCCTGAGAGCCTGGGCTCAGGAGCCTCCCTGTCTCTGTGAGGGTCAAGATCATTTCCTGACTCTGAAGAAAGTCTTTCTCAACTTCTCGTGAAGGATGGACCCAAGACGGCAGACTTTCAATGCCCAGGTCTCCTGTTGGCCCAGTCCCCAGCAGAGTCAGACCAGTCTCTCAGTGTTGAGGCCACCTCTCCGGGAGCACAGCAGCTGGCCTCCCGTGGTCAGGCGTGCCCTTCAGTCTGTGAGGAGGGTGTGATTGTGGCTGGGCCTCACGAAGGAAAGCCAGAGGGTGCTGACTCGGGATGCAGCTCCACAGGGGCTTGGTGTCTGGTAGGAAGCACATGGAATATTCAATTCACTTTGGATTTGGGTTTTTTGGACCTTCCTGGCCTTTAGCATGCATTCTGAAAAGACTTGTTAGTAATCCTAATTGTTTCATAAATTTAATGTCTTAGAATAAGAGAACTGTGTAGAAACATTGGCAGATCCAAAGTAACAACTCTAAACCCTCAGTTTTATTTACATACCAATAGTATAGAAATAACCTGCATAAACTTCTTATTTCTAACTTTCCCTCCCACTGATATAGTGGACTGCCTTTACCCTTCTATTCTGTCCAGAAGTGAGAGAGCTTGAGTGTGCAGGTGATGTGTGAGAGTACCCGAGTGCTCCAGTGCTCAGAGCAGTGCTTCCCAGACAAGAGGACGAACCTTTCTCTAGAAACATCCTGGAGCTATTCAACTACAAGTAGAGCATGCATTCAATATTTATTAGCCTTTGAATAAGAACATTTTAATATACTTAACATAATGAGAAATCATATTATTATACAGATTATTCATTTAAATGCACTTATTAAGCATTTAAATCCTTTTCAATATTAAGACAGCATGAACTGAACCAACATTACAGAATTAGGGTATAATTTTGCCAAAATAAAAAACCACTTGCTATTGTTGTGTTTAGCATCTTAAAGTCAAAAATGCATTTAAAAAGACCATACATGTATGTGGGTCTTTGCAGATTGCATAGTGTATTCTTGTACTAATTTATTTGCTTTAAATATCATTGTAGGAATTGGGTATTCTCCATAGACTAAATATTAAAAAAAATTACAAGGAATAATTTCAATTTGAAAAGTACTAAATGCATGAAGGACAAATATACATAAGGAAATTATTTAAATAAATTCTGTGTAATCCAAAGTTCTTATAAAATGAAAGCGTATTCTAAAACGTGCAGAATGCCTGTTGATTTAGGCCAGTTGACTTGGTGCTAGAGTGAGCTCATTTTACCAATAACTGAAAGGGCTGGGATTTTGCTAAGAAGGGGAAAATCAGGAAATAGATACAGGGAAGAGGCAATAACACCCACTAAAACTAGCAAATACTTTTGGCTGCTTCAACTCTTCTCACGTCATTTACCACAGTACCTCTCACCAAGCTTAAGACTACAAAGTAGAAAAGGAAAGCAAAGCAGAACAGTTCTACCCTCCAGTATCTGCGTTAGGATCATGGTCCCTCATTTCCTAAACTAAACACCATTCCATTGCTAAGGAAGGTGTGTACGACCTTCCCAGGTTTTCTCAACAGTCGTGCTTGTATCGGAAGCTGTGTGATTTCATCTTCGTTATTCAGGAGGGACATTGAAAATTGTCGATGACATTTTTTCAAATATCATTAATTTGTGGGTATCTCTGTGTGTTCTTGCATCACATTAAATACTGTCTTGCACATGCTGCCAGCTGCCAGGCACTTACTCCTAGTGGCTCCCCTTCTCCCCTCTTTACATCGACTCTGAAATCCAACACACTCGCCCAGAGACATCAAGTGGGAAAGCACAGTGAAGAGAGCATGGTTCCTCCCTGGATGGGGTTTCCAAGGGTGAAGCAAATTCCCCAGAAAGTGTTCATGTAGGAAAGGAACATTCCTGAGGAAAGAGCGGAGGCTGGATTCAGTGACCTGTACTTCTGTATTCCTGTTACTTCCTGGGCTCGTTTTGCTAGGTAGCATTTCCCTGTAAGATCCTAGTGGTAACATGACACATTAACACATAAATCAGCCAGAGCAGGAGTTCAGCATGCACGTTGCAGTGCACAAATTGATCAGGATACACCCCCAGCACAGGGCTGGTTTGAACCACTTGGGGATGCATAGTTTTGGTTGCCCATTTACCAAATATTACACAATTTCTAAATGATTTCAAAACCAGGTTGAAGTCATGCTAATCCTATACATTTATACACATCAGTTGCATACATTGTTCAGAACCGAGTACTTGAGGAATTCTCAAATAAATTACAAGCTTTTATAGCTAATATTTAGAAATATGGCTTTGAATCTGCATGGTTATGGAGAAAACAACTAGTAATTAATTTGGGGAATAGCCAGCTGTCTTTAAAAATCAATAACTGAGCCTTTCAACTGCATATGCATTTTATATTATTTATGCACATATTACTTAGGTTTAAAGCTCCATTTAAAAAATAAGTAGTTACAGAAGCCAATAAATTTAGACCCCAGAAACATTTACTGAGCACCTGGGCTGGTATAGACTATTATGTTGTCCAATCCTCCTAACCCTTAGTGAGATATTATCGTTTATGGACACATTATTACTGAAGAAGAAAGATGATTAAGAGAACTCACAACAGTCTTGTTTTTTAATATATATATATGTATTTATATATGTTTTATATATATATTAAAGTTGGACATCAGCTAAAAATACTTTTAAAACACTGATCAGTTAGAAGGCTCTTTCCAGAGGAATGGGGTGGAGTGTGGGGGATGATTAGAGGTCAGCCAGGGCCGCTGAGTAGAGGACAAACTTCTAAGTTCCATACCACAGTAAGACAACTAAGGATGACAATTAACTGAATATTTCAAAATTCCTGTAGAGAGGATTTTGACTGTTCCCAGCAAGAAATGATGCATGAGATATGCTAATCCACCCATCAGATCACTGCACATTGTGAGCTCCTACCAAAATGTCACTCTGTACCCTACAAATAAGTGCTGCTGTTCCCTATCAATTAAAAAAGAAAGGTAAATTTTAAAAAGTAGCTTTCTTCCAAATGAAAAGTGTTCCCCCAGGACGGTTTGCTCCATGGTGTTCAGGGGGCATCTTTAGAGCAGGACAAGCCCAGGCCCTGCCTTCCACTGGGGCAGTGCCCCTCAGGCTGCAGTCCAGTGCCGGGTCCCTGGAGGCTGTGGCAAGGCTCCCCTGCTAGGCAGGCCCAGGTGCAGTGCTCAGAGGAGCTCAGCGGGGCTCCACCTTGCTGGTCTAGAAGGCATTGCATGTGCAGAGGCTGCCTGCAGGCCTGGGGCAGATGAGGGCAGGGGCCTGGGTCCCGCTCTTCTGTGGGGGGGGGGTTGGAAGGCACCCTGCAGCCTCACAGTAATAAGAATCATCATATTGGATACCTGGACATGGACACGATAATAAAACAGGATGGTTGTAAACTCACTAACAAAATGAAATACTTCCCCGTGGACCCGTGACTCTGCCCAGTTCATTTAAATTGCACGCGTGTGTCTGTGTACTGTTACTGGAACCCTCATCAAGTGGTGTTATGGTTGTTAGCTTATCAGAGTCTGTGATTGCCCAAGAAATGGAAGGCAAGGTTTATGTCATCTAATTGTGTTGCCTCTAGTGTTCTATATCTAGGGAGTCTATATATAGCTCATTAATCCCATAATTACTGTTCAGCCTTCACGTCACTGTGGTTTTTCTCTTTCCTTTCTTCCTCCTTGCCCCCCGCTTCCTTCTACCTCCCTTCTTCCATTCTTCTTACCACCTGTCTGTCCACACATATGAAGAGCAGCTGTCACTTACTCAGGACTCTAATGTGCTTTAAGTATATCATGGTGACAAAAAGCAGAATTCATGAAATGTATAATTAATTGTGGAAAGATCAATTAATAATCATATGAAGACTATAAAATTGCAACAGTGTTAAGTGCTATAAAAAAATCGACTGGGGACAGAGATGTGGCTCAGTGGAAGAGCCCTTGCCTACCGGCACGAACTCCTGGGTTTGATCCCTAGTACCACAAAAAGAAAATCCATAAAAATAAAAGTAAACAAGAAAGAAAGAGACATTACTGAGGCCTTATGAAACACGGAACCCAGTCGCTGTGCTGGAGTGGATGTGAGGCACCCTGACTGAGAACGTGTTTCTGGCTGGGACATGCAGACTGTGATGCGAGAAGTGACAAGGGAGTAAAGAAGGTCTAGTCCAGCCAGGAAGGCTGGTCTCCCCAGGGCATTTGGTAGGAAACCAACATGCCAAAAGGAGCCCAGGAGGCCTCAGCATTAGGGAATAACCCAAAAGAAAGAGGGTGGGAGAAAGCGCCAGGGAGAGCCCCTGCCACTGAACGCTAAGGTTTGGGTGGGAGGTGTCCTCCAAAAGCTCACGCGTCAAGGAGGTTCAGAGGAGAAATGATGGGGTTGTGAGACTCCAGAGCCCATCCGTGATTTAACCCCGTTAGGGATCAGCTGACTGGTGACTGGAGTGGCGGGGTGTGGCTGGAGGAGGTGAGAGTTAAGGCTTGGCTTTGGGCAGACATCTGTATCTGGAGAGTGGAGTCTCTCCCTGCTTCACGATCCTCCTGTCAGCGGCTTCCCTCTGCCACACATTCTGCAGGACGTTCAGCTCACCTGGACCCGACCCTGAGGAATGGAGCCGGCCTTCTATGGACTGAGACCTCTGAAACTGTGAGCCCTCAAATAAGTGCTTCCTCCTCTAGGGTCGGGCCGCTCAGGTCCTTCAGACACAGTGCAAAAAAGCTGCCTGAAACCGCCGCGGACACTGTTCCTGCGGGAAGGAGGGCAGTGCAGCCCAGGGCTTGTGCCCAGCCGCGGCTGGTGAGACGGGGCAGACGGAAGGGAAGTCTGAGATGTGCTCAGAGGCAAACTGAGCAGGGCCTGGTGAGAAACTGAGGAGGAGAGCGGAAGATCAGAACAGGGCCATGGGGCAGCAGCTAAGATCCAGGAAAAGGGGAGAGGTGCTGGAGGAAGGACAGGCCACGTGGGTGGGGCGCTGTTCAGGGGGTGGGTGCAGAGGCCTGGCAAGAATGAGTCGTGGCTAGTTAGTCTATGAATGTATGGAGGGGTTGTCATAGCAGCACAGAAAAGGCACTCAAAGAGTCTTCAGTTCCAAGTACCAGGAAACTGCCCTATGCCTGGGTCCCTGTCTGTGACCTCAGAAATGCTCAGAACGCCTCTCTTGGTGAGACGAGAGCTCAGTGTGCAAAGCTGAATCAAGCAATTATCGCTCAGCAATATGGGTCATCACTTCCTTATCTACTTTCTAGGACTGCTGTAAGGATCAAAGGAGATAATTTGCTTCAAAAACCACGCAGCCTCCTGCAAAGCAAATGGGAGGAATTGGTATCTATCAAACCCAGATGCAACCACAAAACAAAAGATTCAATGCAGCACACATTTCTCTTTTGTCTTTTGCTAGTGGTTTGATAATTTCGGAACTTTGTGTTTAGGAAACAATTAGACACCTTACTACACTACCCAAATGCAATGATTAGAGGAATGCAAGATTAGAAAACCGTGGCTTTCGTTTAAAGAAAACAGAGTCCTTGAGTCTAGATACAGGCTCATTGACAGTAGAAAGCAGCTAAGGCGCTGTGGGTGGGTAGGAAGGACGGCAGACACGTATCCCCGCACACTCCCTGAGTTTCTACGACCACTGCATGCCGACATGGTGGGAGAGGTTGTCTTGCTGCCCCCAGGTCTGTCCTGAACTCATGGCAGCCTCTGCAGCTGCTGCTGCCACCACTTGGGCTTCCTTGTCCCCATGTGAATTCTCCAGGAAGCTACAAGTCTGGTTGCCCCCACAGGATTGTGATTCTCCTTCAAACCATGCTCTGCTCTGTTCTTGTCTTGTTCTTATTTAATTTCCCCACATTCCTGGGACTTTGCAAAATTAAACATGTCAATAGTGATCAATTACCTCCTAAGAGGTAGAATTCAGATTTTCAAATCTGTCTTTCAAATGCCAAGGCATCCGCTTTACTACATTCATTTATTTAACTCAAAATTTCTGAAGTTGGTAATTCTTTTCCGTTCCAACATTGTCCCTTCACAGGGCCTAAGGCTTCAGAGCAAGGGCAGTTGGTAGGGCATCATGGATGAGCATCGGGAAAGAGTTGTTCACCAAGAGAGATTAGTGCCTGAGGTCTAAACCTGAAGGAAATAGAACCTATGTGAATTCTAGGTATCAGTCAACTCAGCTCCATAACAAAGGACCACACAGAGGACTTAGGTGATATTATAATTAGTCAACTCAAGCTGCCATAACAGAATACTGATTGTTTAATGTGTACTACAGGTAGTTCCTGCTCCTACCTCCAGGTCTGCTTCTCATCTAGGATGGTGCAGACTCCACATTTCATTTCACTCACCTCTGGACAGAGTCTGCTCCAGGTTGGAAGGGGAGGTTTTCCCCGGGAACACAGAAGAGATGCATACTGATGGCCATTCTGATACCTGTGCAAATAATCCCTGAGCACCCCCCCCTCCTTTGCTGAGCTCTGAGGGCCATGGGGAAGGTGTCACAGCAAGCCTGAGGCCTCCGGACCATGTGGAGATCAATTCCCAGGCTCTGACCCACAGGAATCCTGCTCTCTCCAGAGAGACTTCATCTCCTGACAAAATCGAACCTCTGCCCTTGACATGAGTGCTGTGGTGCTCTTGCTGGGCTGCCCGCCCCACCTTAGATGATCTGAGCCAGCAGCACAATGGCCCCCTGGGCCAGGCCTGCTCCCCGCTGAAGGGATGACCCACTCCAGTGTTTGGGCAGCTGGTGGGGTGCTCCTATGCTTTGATTTTAGTGCAGCATGAAAAGGCAGGGATGAAAGTCTTCAAATGTGGATTTTTCCTGGACACCTTCAGGCTAATATCCTCCTAGAGTGCAGAGGAAAAAAATATCTATGTATGTCCCCAATAATACTTTCTGACGCATGTTTCCTGAAAGGCAGGAGAAAATGGGTCTATTAATTAGACTGGACTCTGAAAACGGTTCCATTTTAAAACCTTTTGGTTTAATCCGTCCTTTTTGAGACAAGCACTATTGAGGATAACATTATTTGCCTCTTTTGGAAGTGTCTGGGATTCGCGGGGGGAGGGTGACCCCTGTTTGAATTCTGTCCAGCCACATTCTGTGGACCTCACTTCTACTGTTCCAGGGCAGCAACTTTGCTGTGTATTTCTAGAACTGTCCCCACAATTCTGGGAGCGAAGGCTCATTTCTCTCCTCATGGGAAGGTGCCGGTTGATTCACAGACAGATTCAGGACCACAATGTGTTTCTGTAAAAAGTAGATGAACAGCATCAATTGGGGTCCAGAAACAGAAGTAGACAGGAACCAGCCCTGTCCCGGGGGCCAGCCCTGCAACCTGCACTGGAGCTCAGTGACGGCAGTGGTGGGGGATGGACCCGTTGTCTCCACCTCCACGTGGGTGTGGGGGGACACTGCAGGTGCAGAGGAGGCTGCTCCCCACTGGGCTCTGTCCCCCTGAGACTCAGAGGGCAGCCTCACACTGGCAGAGGCTCCCAGTGCTCAGGTCCCTCTGGGGAAAGCTTGCTATTCACTAAGGTCAGTCTCCCGAACAATGGCAAATGGCAAATGAAGCCCGAGACGGTGCCGGGGAAGGTCCACTACTGTCCCCGGTGGGCTCACACAGGGCATGTAAGACGATGCTCAGGATTTCAGGGAGGTACTTCAGTGTGGGCAAATTAAAAATGATAGCTCTCTAACATTTCCCCAATGAGGCAGCTTCCTTCCCATTTGTTGATGTCTTATACTTGGATCAAGCCAGTGTCCCTGGCTATTAAGAGCTTGTGATCGCAGTGACCAGGGGACGTGTTTGACGAGGTGGGGCAGTGCCTCTCAGACACTAACACATGGGCAGCTCCAGCATCTACATAGCCTCAGCAGGACCTCCGGGAGGCCAGGCCTCTGACCCTTCTCGCACTTCTAGAACCCTCATGAACCTGGTGATCTGGCCCTAATACACATTTCTTCTTGAATGGTCTCCCCAAAATCTCTCTTTGGATCATTCTCCTAGAAAAATGGTGCAACACCAACCTCCAACCCCTGAAGGTGAATGAAATCCATGGAAAGAAGGTTTAAAAAGAAAAGCAGACATTTTCAAGTGGGTTGCTTCCTACTTTAAAAATTGTAAAAGCTTTGTTCAAAGGTTTAATTTTCTGAAAGGAAATACAGTGTCTTCCATCATGTGTCTGGAGTTTCTCTCTGGAGAAGAAAGCTAAAAAATCTCCAAGAAATCTCACTGATGTGAGGCAGCCGTGAAGACCACTGGCTACATCTCCCTAAATCTAGGGAATTGAAAATGACTGAATTTTTTTTTCCTCAAATGAGGATAGATCATCTGCAAAATAGAAAACTCCACTGGTAAATCTGAATTAGAGAACTATTTACAAATTGTAGTGTCCTTCCCAGTTCGACCAACCTTCGTGCAAAGATTTTAACAGATAAACCTAGAAGATAGCAGAGGCAAAATTCAACAACCATGAGTATTCTCAGCCTGGCCGGCTGCCTCGTTAGGAAAGACGAAAGCCAGAGGAAAGGAATAGAGTGGTCAGACAGTCACACCACAGCTCTCAGGTTAGAAGGGAATACAGAAAAAACACTCGTACGATAAATGGATTTTGAAAAAATTGAAGTGACGCTTTACATGTCTTTAGAAGCCATGTGAATGCCACAAAATAGAAATACAAAAATGAGACCTCAAAATGAATAAGATTCAAAGATTAAAGATCTAAAAATAAATTAGAAGGGAATCTAACACCATATCAGAAATAGCAGAAAAATTAGCAGAAGAGAATAAAATAAATTTTAGAAACGTGAGGGGAAGACGCAGCCTGCAGGGAACCGAGGTAAACCCATGGAGAGGGGGTGATGGATATGGAGAAGTCCTCCCAGGAACAGCAGACGGGGCCACTCAGGACCAGTAGAACTACAGACATGGAAACCATCAAGGGAGGGAGGCCCCGCTGACAAACTGGTGCTTTTAATTTCATGAAGGAGCAAATCAATTGCAGAGAGGGTTGTGTGCGGCCCTGGGTGCCTGAGAGCCCCCCCAGGTGCTGATGGTGTGATTCTCCAAGAAGACAAATGTACAGAATGGAGAAGCTTGTAAGCTTGGTGAGCCCCGATGGTGACTTGGTCCTTGGTACTAATTGCCCAGTACGGGGGTGGGGGGTCAGAAGTCACAGCCCTGGCAAAGCCACTCACACCCAGCTCACTTGACTGAAGCACCCACACCTTAATGAGCGGACGTGGAAAATATCTGCTGAAAGCTGTGGTGGTCGGGTATCACAGGTCAAATAGATTCATTTCAGTTATAAATTGTGAGAGGTGAGGCATTTCCATGTGGAATCAGTGTAGCTTAAGAAGGAACTGAGTGAAAAATGCTGTAGGTTTTAAATCATTAAAATTGTCAGGTGAAATAATGACTGTATGTATATAGGAGCAATGTGAAAATGTTCACCCTGACCACTGCTATTCAACATTTTATTGGAGGTTTTAACTGGCACTTTACGGCAAGAAAAGGATTTGAGAGTCATCCAAATAGGAAGAATAAAATAAAATTCTTATTAGATGACACAAATGTCAATGTAGAAAAATTTGAAGGAATTACAAAATGTCTACCCAAACCAAAGGATGCTGGCAACATTGTAAAATAGAAGCTTGATATTTTAGAAATTAATGGAATTTTTAAACAGCAAACATCGATTACAGATCAGATGTTTTTATGTTTTAAAAGTATCCTTATGCAACAGAATCCTAAAACATCATATACTTAGGGACATATCCAAGAAAATATATGAAAAATTTGAATGATGAATTATGAAACACTAATGGGAGAAGTCAGAGAAGAACTAAATAAATGAATAGGTAAATGACACGGTCCCATGTTCATTGATGGGACTATTCTCTACAACTGTCACGTCAGGTTCTTCCCAAATTGGTTTATGGATCCAATGCACCCCATCAAACTGCTAGAAATGGACAAACTCACCTTAAAATGTGTATGGAAAAACAGGAACTAGAATAGCTAGTGTTCTGAGAAGGAAGCTCTGAGTGGGCACACCCACACTGACCTGCTTTGTCCTTTCGTAGTGGAGGACGTGAGTGTAACTGGACCTACATGATATTCCAGAATTATCTTGCTATTTATGCCATATTATTAGCAACCTTAATTCTATCTGCCACAATAACTCCCCTTTACCACAAAGAGTAACACGTCTGTGTTGTCCAGGGATTAGGACCCGGACATCATTGGGAGGCCATTATTCTGCCTTTCATACTCAAAAGATGCTAGACATTATTAGATGTTACTGAAAGTAGCTTAAAAACAAAATAAGATTCTACTGCACACTTGTTAGCATGGTTTATGGAAAACAAAAGCAAAGAAAACCTCACAAACCAAGTACTGCTGCTGATGCAGAGCTCCTAGAATATTGGACACTGATAAACAGAATGATGCACACTCATACAGCCATGTTAGAAGGTACTTGGGACTTTTCTTCTAAAGGTAAATATATCTACCACGCTATCTTGAGGTCCCCTTCTAGGTAATCACTCAAAAGAAATGAAAAAGAAGATATGTATAAAATTACATGAGTATTCACAGCAACTTTATTAATAATAAAAATGAAAAACAGAAACACAAATTTCCATTAATATACAAATTGGCAACTTTATTGTGGTCTCTGAATCCAAAATGGAACATCACTGAATAACAAAAAGTAATGAATATTGATGTGGCTGTGTCACTGTAGTATGCTGTTTTTAAGTCCTTGGGGTATAGACCTAGGAGGGGGATAGCTGGGTCAAATGGTGGATCCATTCCCAGTTTCCCAAGGAATCTCTGAAGTGGCACCCCCTTTCTCCACGGAAAAGTCTTAACTGGGATTCTCTAGAAATCCTCACTATGGCTGATTTTGGGACTGTCAGTCAAAGAGTCTCTGCAAAAGAGTCCATTGTAGATAAACTTCCTATTTCATGTCACCCTGTTCACTTGGCCACTGGCCAAGAAGATACCAACACTACAGGTGCTAGACAGCCCCTTACTAGTTTTTCACAAACATATCCACTATAGTAGTTTGTAGAAATGTGCAAACCAGGCCTCTGGCCTTGAGCTGGGCTTCACAGAGATGTCTACATTTTAAAGATAAGTTACAAATGGGCTCCATGGTAACAGCTGGCAGGGGGAGGAAAGAAAGGGGAGAAGAAGCTCTCCCCTTCTCAGGTATTATCCTTGAAGGGTTAACTTGCCCAGAACAGTGAAAGAAAAGCTGCTTTTATGTGAACTTCTGCAGACTGTGAACTTCTGAGCCCCTCCCCTTACACGCTGGGTATAAAACTCTGAAACTCCCTGAACTCAGGGTTCAGGGGATTGATTGATTACAGAAAAGGCTGTACCCTCTGAACCTGGCTGCAGCCAAATAAAACTGTTTCTTACTATCTTCGGTGCCTTCCTCGTTTGTCCCTACAACATTTCCATACTGCTTTCCATATTGGCGGCACCAATTTGCAGTCCCACCAGCAATGTATGAGTGTACCTTTTCCCCACATCCTCTCCAACACTTACTTTGTTTGTTTTCTTAATAGCTTCCATTCTGACCTGAGATGAGTAATTTTCATTTGCATTTCTCTAATTGCTAGAGATATTGAACATGTTTTTATATATTTGTTGATTGATTGTATATCATCTTCTGAGTAATGTCTGTTAGTTCCTTGGCCCATTTATTGATTGAACTATTTGGGTTTTTTTTGGTGTTTAGCTTTTTGAGTTCTTTCTATACCAGAGATTAGTGCTCCATCTGTAGGCTCTCTATTCACCTCACTGATTGTTTCTTTTGATGAGAATAAGCTTATTAATTTTAATCCATCCCATTTATTGATTCTTGACTTTAATTCTTGCTCTATAGGAGTCTTATTAAAGAAGTAGGGGGCCTAATTCAACATGAGGGAGGTTTGGGCCTACCTTTTATTCTATTAAACAGAGTCTCTGGTTTAATTTCTAGGTCCTAGATCCACTTTGAGTTGAGTTTTGTACATGGTAAGAAATAGGAGTGTAATTTCATTTTGTTGCATATGGATTTCCAGTTTTCCCAGCACCATTTGTTGAAGAAGCTTTCTTTTCTCCAATATACGTGTTTATAGCAGCATAATTCATAATAGCTAAACTGTGGAACCAACCTAGATGCCCTTCAGTAGATGAGTGGATAAAGAAAATGTGGTATATATACACAATGGAATATCACTTGGTAATAAAAGATAATAAAATCATGGCATTTGCAGGTAAATGGATGGAGCTGGAGAATATAATGCTAAGTGAAGTTAGCCAATCCCAAAAAACTAAGTGTCAAAAGTTTTCTCTGATATAAGGAGGCTGGGAGGGAGAGCATGGGAGGAATAGATGAACTCTAGATAGGGCAGAGGGGTGGGAGGAGAAGGAAGGAGGCAGGGAGGAGAAAACATGGTGGAATAAGATGGACATCATTACCCTAAGTACATGTATGAAGACACAAATGGTGTGAAAATACTTTGTGTACAACCAGAGATATGAAAAATTGTGCTCTATATGTGTGATATGAATTTTAATACATTCTGCTGTCATGTATAACAAATTAGAATTTTTTTAAAAAAGTTTAAAAAAAGAGAGTAGAAGGGACCTACTTGGACCTATCACTCAGTTTCAACAAGGATAATTAAAAAAAAAAAAAAGAATGAACAGGGGCAGATGGCATGGCAGGATGCTAAGCAGGATAAACCCTAACAGAATGGTGTGCATGCATTCACCTGCCCTTGGGCAAAGGCATAGCTAGAATGAAAGTCAGAGCCTGAGGGCCTGCAGCTCCACTGGGAAAGTGGACCACAGGGCCACTTTGTGGTGCAATGGGGAGGTTTTGTGCCTTCACTGTGGAGTTGGATGCAGGTTGCTTGTCCTTTTCAAATCTCATAAAACTATTTATCTAAAATGGGTGAAGATACTCCTTGTAAATTAGCCATCAATGAGTGGAAGTTTCGTTGAAGGTGAGGAGGGGAAGGCAGTGGAACATGGAGATCTGGGGAGGGGTCCAGGCTTGTCACTCTGACAAACAGAGGGGACCTGGAAGAGCTTTGTACACACTGGCACAATGATGGGGGCCAGGGGTGTGGAGTGTAGGCCCAAGAGCAGATATAAACTGACACTTTTCTACCAACAAACTAATTAATTAACACTTTGAAACTAAACATAAGAATTTAAATAAAATGGGACAAACGAAATGATGAGATAGATTTTATTTTTTGAATGTTTAAATTAATGAATGTACTTCAAATAAATTTTAAACACAGTCACAATATAACTCACATAAAGAGATACTTGTTATGTTGTGTATGCACTGTGCTTAATAATGTCTGAATGGTTTTTATTCCACCATGAGGATCTCATAATCGCCATCCTTCAAACTAGAGAAATATTTGATTGTTTCTATAGAATACTGGCATTTGAACATTAATATAAAATGAAATTTTGTATTTATTTCTCCCCCCCTTTTTTTTTTTGTTTGATGCATGACTTACAACTTAGACCAAGCACCTGCTGATCAAATCTGGCAATCCGAGGAACTCTAGAAAACCCTTTGTTAGCAGTAACAGAAATAATACTTTAGTGTTTCCTGAAAGTCCCCAAGGTAGTGCCAAGATGCACACTGCTCCCAGGGCCTCAGGGAGAGGGGGAGCAGGTGGCCACTCCTTACCCTAGATGCACAGGGCCCTGCAGGAGCAGTCAGCAGCCCAGGGAGCTCCACACAGGACTGGCCAGCTTGGAGCTCTTGGTGGTGACCTTGTAGTATAGCTCTGTCAGAAGAGTGTTTTCCTGATCCTAACTGCTGGAACCAGGAGAAGAATTCACCTTCTCCGCTCCTGGGGCCTACTGGGATCAGCTTTCCCAGGTCTGCAACAAGGAAGTGATTGGTAGGGAGTTTGGATTCTCGTAGAACCCCAGGATATTTATACTGATGCAGGTAAGACCTTTCTGGGAATCTGAGGTACCAAAACTAGGGCCCGGGCTTTCACTGGGCCTAGAGCGCTAGATACATCACGACACCCTTCAAGTCTTGCAAAGATTCCTCGGAGGAATAAAACACACCTGCACCTCCTGAAAGTTCACTGTCCTTCACCTTCAAGATACAGCCCTTGGTGCAGAGGCTGTGGTACCACTGAGAGTCCCACCCTCTGCTACTTACTGTGTGCAGACAGGTCATGAGGAGTGAGAAGCCAAAGGCTGGCCACTGGGGTCCCTGCTCCCCTCGCCAAGAGCACCCACCTCCCCCAGTTGCCCCAGAGGGTCTCCCCAGGACACCGCTGCAGCCACATTTCTCTGTGCTCAGGAGCCCCCTCCCCACTGTTCTCAGCCACTCTGAGAAGGAGGGCGTTGTCCAGGTGGGGTGGAGAGCACGCTGCAGGGAACTCCCCAAACACACGCTCCTTCGCTTTTCTTCCATTTCTCTCTTGATTATTTTTGTCCAACTCATGGTGAAATAAACACTGCCACCTGTGTGTCACCACCAGGACAATGTCCGGTGACCAGGTGGAGGAGACAGGGGCTTGCTGCTCCGTGAGCCTGGGTCCCTGGGAGAGAAGGGGTGGGCCTCCATCAGGGGGAATAATGGAGCAGAAGGTGTGTGTGACAGGCGCTGCCTGGGATTTCAAAGTACAGCTAGAAATGTTCCCCGAAATAGAACACAAAGGAAGCTGCGGCCGAAAGGGGCTACATTTTTGAGGAACAGGATGTGAGAATTAGCAGCAGTCAAGACTGACATTGTTGGGCATGCGAGTCACATCGTGACACTGGCATTTGCCAGGGGACCAGTGAGTCTCTGTGCCTGTCACTATCCGACAGCAGCGTCCACAGAAGCCTCCCAGCAGAAAACAAAAAGAAATTAGTGTTATTAAAAGAAAAGTGTGTCCGTGTGGTCTTTTGTGAAACCTAATTCTTTTCCTCAGCAATTTCAGGGACAATGCGTGTTCCTATAAACGCCCCGTGCTTCGCCTCATTTCCTCTTACGAATTTAGTGCACCAGTATTTTTGGAAACCACTTATTTGTCTACAAAGTAAGGTTGTTTATTAAATTTGTTATTAATTATAAAAAATCTTGTAGCATAAATTTGAAAACATGTCATTATTAGAAACCACTTATATATTTATTAGGGGTTTTATTTCCTTTGAAATTTTCACATTTCATGGCAATCCATTAGGAAAAGAATTTTTTTTCCCTATTATAAAATGCAAACACATCAGTGTCATTGACTCGTGTATGTCCATGATGGGTTTATTCACGGACTATGAACCTCCTACAGAAGTTATGTGGGACATATCCCAATGGCACCGTGGAACCACCCAGCTGCCGATAAGTGCACAGGCTGAAGCAGCCACTGACCTGTACATACCCTGTCCCTTCACACCAACTCCTTGATCTCCACACTGGCTTTGGATCTCAGAGTCTTGACCTACCTAGTGCTCACTGGACATTCATTACAACATGTTTTCAAAATGCCGAATGTTTTCTTTGATATAAGGAGACTGGTGTAAATTCTTTAAAATTATTCTAGTAATTCTAGTCCTTTGCCTTCCCATGTAAATTCCCAGTGGGACTGGGTTTCTAATGGAATTGAAGTTGCTGTGTATCAGTGTTGAGAGCATTAATATGTTTACATGTGAGTCTTCCAACAGCATATGAGTCTTCATTTATTAGATTTTTTTAATCGTGTCTTCAGTGTTTGCTAGACTTCTACATAACTAGTTTTGAATTATTTTAATAGCACTGAATATTTTATTTTTCTGTCCAAGTTGCAGCCTTCCTGAGATCATATAATAGTTACAGGGGTTTCTTTATAGCTTTGGGGATTTCTGTAGAGTGAGTCCTGTCTTCTGTAGGTATGGACGATTCATATCTTTCCTTCACATCAGTGTGGTTCTATTTCATCTTTTACAGCACTGCATTGTTTGAAAATGTCTTCAAGTGCTGGACGAGGGTATGGACAGTGGGCTTTCATTCTTTTTCCAGGCTTAGAAGGAGCACATTGAGTTTTTCACCATTAAGAATAATTATAACCACATAAAACTTTAGTAGATACTCTATCAATTAAGGAAACCTTCTTTGATTCCCAGTTTGCTAAATATTTTATCCTTAATAGATATTGAATCATGCCAAATATATTCTTCATTTTGATACTATTTTTATGATTTGCATAATTTGTAGTCTTCAGCCTGTTTATGTGGAAAGGTGCATTGACTGATTTAAAAATTACTGAAGTGATCATCGAATCATATAACATTAACCATTTTAAGGTGAGCAAACCAGTGGCCTCATTCAGGATGGGAATCACCACCTATTTCTAGGTCTGAGACTCTTTAGCATTGTAAAGAAAATCAGGCCTCTCTGGGCAGTCACTCTCCTTTCCTGTAGGAAACGGCCGGCTGTGTCCAGGACAGACCTGTTTGGACATTTTGCACCCAGGAGCCAAACACACCGGGTGTTAGTGCCTGGCTTCTTTCAATTAACATAATGTTCTCAAGGTTTAATCACTACACGGATTTTTTTTGGGGGGGGTGGTAAATGTCGTGCTGAGGATGGAACCCAGTGCCTCACACATGCTAGGCAAGTGCTCTGCCATTGAGCCACAGCCCCAGCCCCAAGGTACTCTTTTTATTTATTATTTTTTATTTTGTGACAGTGTCTCCCTAACTTGCTGAGGGGCTTGCTAGGTCGTTGAGACTGCCCTTGAACTTGTGATCCTCCTGTCTCAAGTCTCCAGAGTCCCTGAGATTATAGGTCTGGGCCACTATGTGGGCCACGGCTTCTTGTTTCATCAGCATTTCATTCCTTTGTGCGTCTGAATTGCATCCCGTTGCAGGGGTGTGGCACTTTTAGGTCATCTCTCAATTCTCTTGTTGTTCCAGTCTGCATCTTGTTCATCTCCACTGGATCCTCTAGTATTTTCCTCCACCCTTGAGCTTGGAGCTTAGTTTTTTCTGGCTCTCTTTCTTGGAGAGGGTCCCCCTCTGTGTGGGTCAGCAGGCACAGGGTGCGCCATCGGAGCGCGGCTTTCAGGAGTGCATTAGGTGCGCTGAGCTCCTGTTTTCATTCATCTCTGGGTGTCTCCTAGTTCCTTCGAGGTTTCTTCTTTGGCCCACGCATTGGCTTACTTTTTAAGTGGTTGCCTCGTCGACACGTGGTGTGGTTCTCCTGAGTTCCCTTTCCTGATCAAAACGTTGTTCCGCTTTGATGGAGAAGACAGCCGGTTCCCTTGACCTCTGTCTTCACTGCGCTCCGAATCGCTGCTGGTCTGACCTGGAGCCTCCCAGGGTCGGTGCCTGTGAGGACGGCGCCCGGCTATCCCTGGGTGCTGCGTCCCCACGGGTGCACCTCTCCCACTGGCTGGGTGCTGCTCACGCTGGGGTCCTTCCCACGCTCCCTCGGTGCCGCTGATCCAGCTGTGACTGTCCCTGTGCCCCTGGCCTGTGCTGCCTGCTCCACGCCTGTGCGCCCCTTGGGCCGCCTCTTCTCGGTTCACGCCCCTCTCCCTGGATTCCCCTGGGTCTCCGCGTCATTGCTGCGTAAAGGTCAGTTTTGTCTAACGTTAGTGTTGCCCCCAGCTCTCTGGGTTGACTGTTCACATTGAATATCTTTTTCTGTACTTTTAGTTTCAAACTATTTGTGTCTGGGGGTACAAATTAGTCTCTGATAGACAGCACGAAGTTGGACCATGTTTATTATTTTTAACCCATTTTTTTTTCATTCTCTGACTTTTGAATGGAGAGTTGAACCTATTCACACTAAAAATAATCTAGTTTAAAGGACGGACTTACATTGACATTTTGCTGTCAGTTTGCTCTCAGTCTTGCATACTTTGGTTTCCACCACTGCCGTCTTTGTGCTTGGTATTCTGAAGCACACCATTTCAGTTTCTCTCTCAGAGCCTTTTGTGTACTGGTTTCAGTTATTTTCTTGGTGTATGCAGTGGGGGGTTACAATTCACATTGAACATGAAAGCAATCAAGTTATAATTGATACTAATATTCTTTACTAAGTATGCAAATTCTGATTTAACACAGCCCGAAACTCCCCTCTTAGTTGAAAGTAAGGATATTGTCTTTATACATTATGTTGCCATTAAAACACATTTACAATTACAGTTTTATGTATTGTATTTTAAACCATACAGAAAAAAAAAAGAAATATGACATGCAGTGATAGCAAGCCTCATCTTTACCTATGTAGTTGCCTTTATTGGAGTTTTTATTATTTGTTTATTTTATTGTTAAGTTTTGAAATGCTTTTCTAATGTTCTTTTTGTTTCAGACTAAAGATTTCCCATTAGTATTTTTTATAGAATTCCAGCTTTTGCTTATTTGTGAAAGCCTTAATTTCTGCATTTTGAAATGGAACTTTTCTGGCTATTTTTGATTCAGTACATTCTTCCGAAGTTGCTTCTGATGAGCACTTTGCTGTGATGTCCCAGGTAGGAGTCACTTCCCCCTGTTGCCCTCAGCCTTCCGTCTTTGTCTTTCCATGATGTGACTGTATAGCTCCTGGGGTGGTCTGCCTTAGGTTTCCACTCCCTGAGTAGCTGAGCTTCTTGTATGGGTTGATTCATTCCTATCAGCATATTTGGGGGGTTTTCCATCACCCATATTTGGTACTTTTTTTTTAGTTAGCAAAAAACTTTAATGAAAATACTATTGTATTTTTTAAAAATACTATACTTTTTTTCCATGTTTGTTTTTTAAATTTTTAAATTAATATTTATTTCATCAGTGATATTTAAAATATTTTTTCCATTTTGCATCATTCATTATTTATGTGATTCTTTTGATTATTATATTCTTTTATGTATTTATTTATTTTTAAAATATTTTTTAAAAATTTATGTATGGCAGTGGAATGCATTACAATTCTTATTACACATATAGAGCACAATTTTTCATATTTCTGGTTGTATACAAAGTATATTTATACCGATTTGTGTCTTCATACCTGTATTTTGGATAATAATGATCATACATTCCACTATCATTAACAATCCCATTCCCGCTCTCTTCTCCTCCCACCCCTCTGCCCTATCTAGAGTTTGTCTATCCCTCCCGTGTTCCTGCTCCCTGTCCCACTACGAATCAGCCTCCTTATGTCAAAGAAAACATTTGGCATTTGTTTTTTGGGGATTGGCTAACTTCACTTATCATTATCCTCTCTAACTCCATTTACCTGCCAATGCCATGATTTTTTTCTCTTTTATTGCTGAGTAATATTCCATTGGGTATATATGCCACATTTTTTATCCATTTATCTATTGAAGGGCATCTAGGTTGGCGCCACAGTTTAGCTATTGTGAATTGTGCTGCTGTAAACATTGATGTGGCTGTGTCCCTGTAGTACGCTGTTTTTAAGTCCTTTGGGTAAAGACCGAGGAGAGGGATGGCTGGGTCAAATGGTGATGGCATTCCCAATTTTCCAAGGAATCTCCATACTGCTTTCCATATTGGCTGCACCAATATGGTTCCACCACCAATATGCAGTCCCACCAGCAACGTATTAGTGTACCTTTTTCCTCCACATCCTCGCCAACACTTATTGTTGTTTGTCTTCATAATAGCTGTCATTCTGACTGGAGTGAGATGGTATCTCAGAGTAGTTTTGATTTGCATTTCTCTAATTGTTAGAGATGATGAACTTTTTTAAATATATTTGTTGATTAATTGTATATCTTCATCTGAGAAGTATCTGTTCAATTCCTTGGCCCATTTATTGATTGGGTTATTTGTGTTTTTTGTTTATTTGTTTGTTTTTGGTGTTAAGATTTTTAAGTTCATTATATACCCTAGAGATTAGTGCTCTACCTGATGTGTGAGGGGTAAAAATTTGCTCCCAGGATATGGGTTCTCTGTTCCCCTCACAGATTGTTCCTTTTGCTGAGAAGAAACTTTTTAGTTTGAGTCCATCCCATTTATTGATTATTGGTTTTAACTCTTGAGCCACAGGAGTCTTTTTAAAAAATTTTCCCTTCCACCTACCCTACCCTGCTATTAACCCCTCCTAGTGGGGTTTTGATTTCAGTTATTGTGCTTTTCAACTCCAGGATTCCCACTTGGTTCCTTTTCATGGTATCTGAGTCTAAGCGACTTTACGTGTTGGTTCCCCCATCACTCTTCCAGTTTGCTTTACCTCTTGCTCCAAGGTTTCCTTCAGCTATTTGAGCATAAGCTAGATGTTGGTTTAAGTCTTTCTCTACCAAGTCTATGTGTGTACTTTTTCACAGACAGTCTGTGTGGATTTCTTCTATAAATAGGTCATATATTTTTTGAATGCTTTGTTATTTTTGTTGAAACCTGGAGATGTTCTTTGTTTCAGCTTATGGTTTTCCCATTAGTATTTTTTATTATAATTAATATCATAAGGTGGCAACTGTGGAAAATCAGCCTTTTCTCCTCTTTAGGAATTGTTCTGGGGCTTTGTTCCTTTTCATTGACTTTTCTAAGCTGATCTTTAAAAGTCCAGACAGTCTTCATGTCTGTTCCTGGAAACCTTTGTCCCCTACCTGGTCTTCAATCAGTGTTTTGACACTGGCTTCCTGGAATGGGGAGGTATCCAGACTCAGAGTGAGGGTGAGCTTTGGGAGGGGGATGGAGAAAGTGGAAAAGAAAAGCCACTGGCACTGCTCTCCACGGCTGCCTCCTGGCCAAGGTGGAGTGTCCTGGAGGATGGTGGACACGTGGGGGAGGAGGATGGTGACACTCTCCCTGTGGTGGGCCCCGCAGGCTCCACACTCTGCAGGGCCTCTCTCTTCTCGCTGCACCAAGTGCATCCATCAGCCAGGGAGGAAAGACCGCGGACCCCCAGGTCTTCTCTGAGAACACGGTGCGTCCTTGGATGCTCTCATTTCCCACGGCCCCTCTCCCGGCTCTTCTTTATAGAGTTGCCACCACCATCGTCTTTTGCCCCAGCTGGTTTGGTAGTTGCTCTTCCTCCCCGTGGTTCTGAGGAATGCCCACCTCTTCTGCCCTGAGTTCTGGATTAGAGGAACCCTGGGATCCAAACTTTCAACTAAACTTTAAAGGTGACCTCCACATTATGTTCTCCCATGGCCATCACCACAGTTACTTGCACAAGAGTCCTGGACAGTCAATTCAATTTTTATTTGTCCTTAAAATGTTAATGTCAGGAAATATTACAATTGGACGCTTAGATTCTTCTAATCATCGTAGGTTTTGCTTTAATTAAAAATAGACACAAGCCAGAATTCATGCCTGTAGCTTCACATTTCCCTTCCACAGAGACAGTCGCTGTAACTCAACATTTGCCTCCCATTCTCTGTCTTGTCCTGCTACTCCAAGGCCACTTCCAAAGCTTCAGAAGGAGGGCTGGGGGCAGGGGGCCCTTTGGAAGCCAGGAGGCATGTCCAGGTGCCAAGTGCCTGGGTCGCCTGGTTTTCAGATACTGGTTGGTCATCTGTTGTCCTTGAGGTAGGGTGCCAGTGTGGCCAGAGACCACTTCCAGAGTTATCTGCCTGTGTTCGCAGAGTGGACTGAGAAAGCCGCCTCCTTGCTCAAGAGATGAACACACCGAGAAACAGGAAAGTTCCACGGCAGATGAGCCTCATGGGACAAAAGCCCAGGCCACACCTTACCAAGGAGAGTGCTGATCCCTCAGTGGGCGTGCCTGGCAGGGGCCTTCCTCCTCTAACTCTGGAATTAGAGCAACCTCCTTTCTTCCCGTTCCCCAGTGAGTGCCATGCTGTCCCTGAAAGAGCGCAGCTTCGCGCTTGCTGCCTGGGGCACCTCACCCCCAGGGGAAAGGAAGGATCCAGGCTCCGCATTCTCACCTCCCTTCCAAACTCGGCAGATGACTTGCTCTACTCCCCCTAGAACAGAGTGCTTGAGAGGGGTGGAGAGAGGCCAGCGGCTCTCCACACAAGTGGAGGCACACCAGCACCTTTCTGTCTGTTAGGTATAGGGCTGTATTTATTTGAGATTTGCCTGAGCTGCTGCCTGAATGAGTTCCTGAGATACTGGGATATACTGGGATATACTGGGATGCCTGGATCCAGAAGAGTCCAGAAGAGTAGCTCACAGAGGAGACGACAGAGAAATCAGCAGACATCACAGGAAGTGGGCCAGGCTCAGGTCGGGTGAAACTGGCCGATGCGGGACATATGGGAGTCATCTCTGACCTGTAACCGTGGTCGATGCAAAGCAGATCTGAGCTTCAGACTGGAGCTGAAGAACCTGCTGTGGGTAGGTGAAACCTGCCCCGCCCTCCACCGTCCTCCATGACACTCTACCTTGGGGAAAGTGGCCACTAAGGGAGTTTTCAAGAATAACATTACAGAAAATTTAAGTCTTCTTCAGGATCCTAAAAGTAGGGCCCTTGACAAAGACCAGTTACTCGGCAGTGCCTCCACTGGGATTCACAGTGATATTTAGCCTGCTGTGGGTGCCAGCACAATGAGTTTGAATATGGATTTCCACCCACACTTCCTTCACCAGTGTGTTGTGATTATTTTCAGCCTGGGGCAACGTGGCTACCCGAGTATCACATGGTGATCAGGAACCCTGCCGTTGATGTGCCGGCTCTGAATTGTTATCTGTGACTATTTTAATGCATGTCATAAATCACAAAGAAAAGTTTCTATTTTGAAATAAATAGAAACAATCACAAGCATGGGTTTTTAAAGTCTATTTCAGAAAATCTGACGCCTGTAACTCTTCGCTTCATTTAAACCTCAGATTTTAAAACTTGCCTGGAGAGGAAAATCACATCATCAGCATCCACATGGTGACAGACAAGCCACTGTTGTGAATGAAGCCACAGGACTGGAATTCTCAGTAGTAAAGATCCTGTTTTTCCTGTGTTTATGCTGCTGCATGAACAAACAGCCACCCATCTGTTCAGTCTATGTAAAGAAAAATTCTCAGGGGACTGGTGCGTTTCCCAGCTCAGATGGTCACGTTGGTCCAGGGACTTGGCGAGTCCCCTAGCACACCACCCCTTCATGTGGACCAGGTTTTGTAGAAGGAGAGTCATATGCATGATCCCTCATGCTGTCTCCTGTGGTGTATAAGCTGTGTCATAAATGCTGCAAAGTCAGTTTTGGAAAGTTGTATTAAATGAAAGAAATTTGTGGCAAAGAAAGAGAGAAGGAATTCTCTCACTCATAAACCAGCCGCCTTCCGTGTGGAATGACACCTGCAGTGGCCCTGGTGGCTCCTCTGGGCAAATTGTTCCTGGACAGCTTGTACAGCCATTCTGTCTGCTGGTTGAGGGCTCGGCCCCACTTGTCCCTCTAAATGCAATTACCATTCTCCTCCCAAGGAGAAAGAAACTGATGACCAGTAGGAAAGATATCTCATGTTTGTTTCCAAGGACTCACTGATTTCAATAAATTAGGCTAAAATGAAATGTCAAATAGCTTCCCACAGTTACCTCATCTCTGAATATAAATGACATAGGATGTAGTTTCTTATATCATTTCCCCCAGTCCTCTCCTTAGATTTTTTTATGGTTCTTTTGGAAACTCATATTAATGCATTTCTTAATTCTGTATAATTGGGAATAGAATTTATTGCTTTTTCCTCTGCCTCTCTTAATCTCCTTTATTATTAATTTAATTGAAAAAAATGATGGTGACAAATTGATAACTCCAGTTCTTTTCAACAATATCTCAGGGTATTTGAGACTTAGGGATCTTCAAGTTGAGTCATAAAGAGACAGAGACAGAGAAAGAGGTAGAGATACAGATAGAGACAGAGACAGAGAGAAAGAGGTTGAAAAATAGAGACAGTGGTAGAGATAGAGATAAGGAGAGAGAGAGAGAGAGAGAGAGAGAGAGAGAGAGAGAGAGAGAGAGAGAGAGAGATCCTGGTGAACTAGATCCAGAGTTAACTTCCCGGTTGCCAGGGGTCTAGCTAGTGTGGTCATAGTTGGGATAACCCAGTGTCCCTAAGACACATACACTTTGCCCAGTAAAGGTACAGACACAGAGAAGGGATGTGTATGAGTCTAATTCTTAAAGAGGTGAATTCTAATGTCATGTTGGGGTAATATGTCATTTCCTGGTGGCAGGAGTTGGAAGAATGTGCATTTCCTAGGGATGCAGAGTGTTAGGTGGATGGAATTTTGCAGGCCTCATTCGGCAGCTGCTCCTAAGTGTGACTGTATGGGAAGCTGCTAGACTTTGACTTCTCTTCTCTGATCCTCTTGGGTTCATTCAACACGTTTTCTCCACAAATGAGTGTCACCAAGCTCCTGGGGAACAGTGGAGCTGGTTCACCCAGGGCCAGTGACACAGCTCTAAGGAGGAAACAGCCTCCCAGGCCTGCTGCTGGAAGATTCCGGGCTCCAGTCGAGGGTGGTTTTATAGGTTTTCTTCTGAAATTGCCGACATCCACTCTTGATAATTAAATACAGGCTTTTCATCATTTATTAAGATGCTCCTTGCTCCATACCAGATATACAGCATTCTCCAGTTTACAGGCGTTTGATGTGATAATATTCTGAACGTGAGCTTGGTTTTCGCAGTTGAAAGTCAAGTGCTTCTTTTGTCTCAGCTTTTGTGCTGCCATTCACTTGGCACCACGTTGTAATTTTCCAGGATGTCACCGAGAGATCTGAAAGTTCCAACTTGCTGTACAGCTTTGATCAGCACACAGGGAGAATGGCTCCTTGTCCCCAGTCCAGATTCCTTCCTGGTATAAATATTTACGCTACAAATATATGATTCTGGTTCATTTGCAGTGGTTAAAGGGGAGTAAATAAAATTAGTATTTTTCTGCAAAAGAGATCAACACTAATGTTCGTACTCTTTGTCTGTTTATCTCACAAGCTCTTTTCCTCCTTGGTCTGATGTCTGCTCCAAAAACTTGGAAGCTGAAACTGGGTAAAACACAGAACAGAATCGAAGACAAACTGAGAAACTACACTTGAAGAGGAAGGAGAAGCCTTTTATGCCCTCCAAGCTCTAATTAGAAATCAATCAAATAAAAACACATCGTCAACTGCAGACTGCACCCTCTGTTAACTCAAGGCCACAGACTTGAAAGGACATCAGCTTCTTTTTTGTCAAAGTACTTTGTACAACAAATTCTAATTCTCCATGGAATTTCAATATCATGCATTATTGCTTCAGAAACATTGCAAAACCAAGATAAAATGAGAGGCAGGAGCCAGGGCTTTGATTTCTTGCCCATGGGTTAGGAGTAAGTTAAAGTTGAAAGGCCACAAAAACGGATGTGGATTGCTAACTGAGGCTCCGTTATGGTGGCAGAGCCATAAATGCAGCTTCGGTCCCATTAATAATGTCGTGGTAATTATTTAGTCAGTGTGCCTGGTCTTCCTAAAATGTATGCAGACATCACTGTGTCTCCTCCCTGACCTGAGAAATTTTGACAGCAATCAAATCAAGTCCAAAAAAGGTGTGTATCTGAGAGAAGGATACCTCAGAGAGTTAGTTGTAAAGTCCACGGCTGAGCCTCAGCACATCCATTCATTCAACAAAAATATTATCACAATCTTAAATGGTTTTTGTTAATTAAAGGCACAATTCATATAGTAGTATTGGGCCAAAAAGTTATTTAAAGAATGAACCTATAAATAGAAACACCAACATTTCCTCATTAAAACAAAGAGACCAATGAGTAGCAAGAAAATGGCAATTCCTCAGAAAATTTGGATTGGAACCTCCATTTGACCCCATTATCCCACTCCTCAGCATATGCCCAAAGGACTTAAAATCAGCATAATATTTTGATGCAACCACATCAGTGTTCATAGCAGCTCAGTTCACAATAGCTAAACTACGGAACCAACCTAAGTGCTCTTCAACAGATGAATGGATAACGAAAATGTGGTACATATACACAGTGGAATATTACTCAGCCATAAATAAAAATGAAATCATGGCACTTGTTGGTAAATGGATGGAACTGGGACTATCATGTTATGTGAAATAAACCAGTCCCCAAAAATCAAAGGCCAATTTTTTTCTTTGATATGCAAGTGTATATCCAAATAGCAATAAATGTTAGTAAGGATGTGGGGAAAAGGCACCTAGACACATGGTTGGTGGTAATGCCAATTAGTAATCACTCTGGAAAACAGTGTGGAGATTCCTCAAAAAAACTAGGGAGAGAACCACAATATGAACTAGCTATTCTACTTCTTGGTATTTTCCCCCAAAATCTAAGATTGATAGGACTACTACAGTGACACAGCTCAATCTTTATAACAACACGATTCACAATAGCCCAATTATGGAGTCAGCTCAGATGCCCATCAATATGATAAATGGATTAAGAAATGTGGAATATTGCACAATGGAATTTTTCTCAGTCATAAAAGGAACGATATATCATTACATGTGTGCAGGTATGAATATGTAACAACAAATCCCATCTTTGTGTTCAACTATGACGCACCAATAAAGTGTGGAAAGAGGAAAAAGAAGAGAATGAAATTGTGGCATTTGCTATTAAATGGAGAACATCATGTCAAGTGAAATAAGTCAGATTCAGCAAAGTAAAGATTGAGTATTTTCTGAAATACGTGGAAGCGAGAGTAAATCAGGGCGAACAGAGGGGTGATCTCACAGAGGGGGGATGAGTGGAGGACAAGAGGGGATGAAGAGAGAGGGAAGGAGGACTGGAAAAGGGAGGGACGCAGAGGAACTCAACAAAATCATGCCGTGTGTGTGCATAAATAAGCCACGATGACTTCCACCCTCATGTCTATGTATAAAGGAAAAACTTTAAAATAAATAAGTGAACAAGAAGATGAATAGAGTAGAAAACAGGAGGAGGGGAAGAGAGGGAGGGTACCGGCCACTGAAAGGGAGTAAATCAAATTCCCTGCATGTATGGATTTGTCAAAATGAACCCACTACTATGTGTAACTATAATGCTCCAATAAACAAAAGGATTTGCTATTATTTGCTGTTTGATGAGGCTAAAAAGTACTGTTGGCACCCTGTGCTGCCTTCGTCCTCTGGTCTGTGCCGTTTCTGTGGAAGGCTCCTCCCTGCCCCTCTTCCCGGCTCCGTTCAGCTCCTGTCGGCTTCTCTGGTGTCCAGGCCAGGGGCTCAGGGCAACCTCCCGACACTGCAGCTTCTCACAACCAGCATGTCTGCGTCCATCAGGCCTGGGCAGGGACTGGACTTTAAATGCACAGTCATGCTGACCTAGGGATCATTACTCTCGAGGACATAAAGGGCAAGATGCAGAACATGGCAGGGAGTAGAGTCTGTCTCAGCCACTGGCATCCAGATCCTGGGAACTCCCCATGGTCCCATGGCCTTTTCCCTCACACAGTGAGGGATGCGGAGCTGATGACTGCAAGATGAAGCTTCTTCAGTGAGTGTCACAGGTTTCATGCTCTGCTTGAGGAAACGGCTTCCCACCTTGTTCCCACACCAGGCCTGGGACTCACTGAGGTTTCCTGGGGCTTCTGTGGCATTAAAGTGGCAGTCTGCAGAGCAGGACTGTGTGTTTGGGGAATGAGTAGGTCCTAGTGATCCGTAGTGATGTGTCTCCTTGCTTGGAATCCCCTTAGATGGTAGAGTCATACCTGACCTCCGTGTGTGGATGGGGGACTCCACCCTGGCAACACTTCAGAACGAGTTGATTTAGATTTAGATTTAGTTTAGATTTGAAGTCTTTGAAGGGTTTAGATTGTGTGGCGGCTAAATGTCATTTATTTTGGGAACATCAATGTGAGACTTCGGGACCATGGCTCAGACAGTGCTTATCTTGTGTTAATTTATTAGTGATAGAACCAACTTTGTCCGTCAAAATCCCTAAAGTCATATAATTTGGCCGTTGGAATCTAACATTTCAAGTACCACAGAGGAAGGGGCACAGGTCAGGCACCACACAGGCCAAGACTGACTCTCACGGCCTCCCACGGAAAGAACAGTTGTCCAGAAGGACTGGTGGACAAGGGCAATAGAATAGAGCTGCCTTAGGGCAAGGTCCCCTTCCTGTTTTACACGAAAAGTTCTCTTACAACCAGAAAGATCCCTAGCAAACTAGTCTTTAGAAATAGATGATAGTCATGATCTTTTGTCATCCGGCCTCTACCCCCATTCAGTGGGCTTCATTAGCAATCACTACAATTTGCAAAATGGGCATCATCATCTTTCACATCTGGGAAAACAGGCTCCTATCCAGGAGGCAAGTTCAAGGCCCAGAGTGCCTGCTGGCGATGAGTCAGTCTGTAATTCTGTTTGGTCCAAAGCCCAGGACTTTTCTGCCCCTGCACTCTGCCTGCTGTCCTCCCCATTTGGCTCTTGGGAGTGGCAGACTTTATTACCACTGATGCAGTAATGTCTCTGCAGGTGGAAGTGGCCAGCACAGGGGCTAGCCCAAGCTGCTCCCCAGGGTAAAATGGCCAAGCCAGCCGAGTGGTCCTCACACCCACTGGGCTCCAGGTCTGACTCACTGCTGCCTGGTCTCACCCTGGATTCTAGCCCATTCTTCCAAGAGAGGGCAGAGATGGGAGTGAACACAGAAGCTGCATGTTGGAGAAACTGTGGCTTCCAATAAAGCAGGGAATCTTCAAATGTGTCTAAGGAGCTGTTGATGATCAGGTTCCTAAGCAGCACCGAGATCGTAGCAACTCTGTTTGCCATGAGAATGAGAACACCTTCATTCTGACTCCTTGGACTAGTGTGTGTGTGTAATGTTCCCCCGTCCTTACACAGAGTGTGTGTGCAGATTTAATCTGTACCAGCAGCCACCCCCACACAGGTGCTCCAATGCCTGCACTGAGTTCTAGATGCTATGCTGGAAATGGGGACATAAGCAGGGCAGGCAGGGCCCTGGCTCTCCAGAAGTCTGCAGAGAAGTTATGGAACGAGTAAGCCCCAGCCTGCCCGAGGAGGGTTCAGATATGGGAAGATCTGGGGGAGGGCATTCTGGGATGTTGACATGTGCACTGGCCCTGAGGCAGGGACAGGCTTCATTGCTTTAAGGGAGGAAAATAAGTCAAGCAGAGCAAACCTGCATGAGGGCAGGTGTCAGGAGCTGCGTACCCAGGTTCATCTGCAGGGTAAGGGCCACCTGAAGGGGCTTGTTAACTAGCGGAGGAGGCCACAGGAAGAAGCCAATTTCCTGGCTGTCACTCAGGGCCATGTGCCTCTGACTTCCTGACTTTCTTTTGCTCCTGTAATGGCTAATTTGCCACAAGTATTTGGGATTAAAATCCAACAAACTCCCCTAAGGCTCAGCTCCAGCAGCGAGATTCAGCTGCCCTCTGTCTCCTGAGGGAAAAAACAAAACAAAACAAAACATGTTTTTTTAAACTTCCTTCGTGTTGTTCCTGCAAAATGCCTGAAGACTTTAATTTTGAAACACCTTAATCAAAGTCCTAGGAAGGGCAATTTAAGTCAGGGTCCTTCTATAAATTAATTGTTTTCCAAGCAGCAGCCCATGAAACCTAGAAGACAATGCAGAGGTTAATGCGCATTTGATTTGTTTACCCTTCAAACAGTACTTATCTGATCAGAGAGGCTTCCTCTGCCATTATTGAAACTTGAGGTCTCTGATATTGGAAATTCTGGAGCCACTTAGTCTGTATTCCTTAGTCATCACAGAATGAGGCCATTCCTGAGAGGGCAGCTGACTGTGTGCTCTCCCTGCAGAGTTGGTTTGCAGCTACCTGACCGCCCGCCAGTGGGCGGTTCTGGTGTTTGGCGCTGGCGCACAGGTATGCAGTACAGCTTGACCACAGGTCAAAACAGGAGACTCCAGAGGTCAAAGTCTGACTGAAAGGAAGTAATTAGGTTTTCATCTGACTAGTAATTTCCATAAGAGGTGAAAACCATAAATTAGCATTTTCACAGAATGGATATAAGAAATGAATGGAGACTGCCACTAAGAGTAATAAATATTTCAGTTGTAAGATTTTTTTCCCCTTGAATTATGTGATTTTAAAGATAAGTTATTATGATAATTTGGGATCGCAGGATATAAGCCTTGAATGCTGTGTTTTGTTGACTGTACCTGAGATTTGCAGTCGGGATGATTCTATAGCTTCACTTGACTCTGTTGCCTGGTGTCAGACCACACCATTGTAGACAACCACACATGTCCTTGGTCTTCCCATCCCAACTCTGCCCCTGTGGCCGGACATGCCGTTCTTCATGGGATGTGTTTCCTTGCTGGTGGGATCCAGCACGCACACTACTTCCTACAACGCTTTCTTCACATGCTGAAATCTTTTTTGGAGTCACTAGGCCAAATTCCATGTCAAAATATCCTAGATGCCCAGCATTTGCTCTCAAATAAGGGGTTTTGCATTAGCAGAGGCAAACTCTTAATGTAATTCATCATTTGCCAGCAAAGCCGTGGCAAAACTCTTCTGTACCTCAAAGGCTGTGCAAGAATTAAATGAGATAGCACATTCCAAGTGCTTAGCACATGAGTTTTCAAATAATGGATCTACTACTGTCCAAGAATGGGCATTGGGCACACAATTGGAAACAGAACAACACAGCTACAGGTGGATCCAGGAAGCCTATCTTATGCATGCTTCCATTCATCAAGTACTTATAATGAGTCAGGATGAATCACAGATGAGTCATCCCAGCCAATACCCTGTTCATGGAAATGAAAGGTATGTACTACTACTTAGCATTCAAATCAAAGACTGAGAGCCTTTCTAAACATATCGAGATCAAACATGGAGAACCTTCAGAGCAGAGGTTGGTACATCTGTGACATGGGCACAATGCTGCTTTCTCTGCTGCATGTTTTCAAGACTGACTTTCAAAGTAGGGAATTGGTCCAGGGAAGGGAACCCCCGATCCATGGGGTTGTGTTCTCAGGGGTCTAAGATGGCTTTGTGTCTAACTGTCTTCAGGTGTTGACCCACCAGGGCCAGGGATTCTGTCCAAGAAGTGGCCTGCTTGTCCTCCTCAGGAGAAAGCGCATATAGCCCCCAGGCAGAGTAGGTCAGTTTGAAGCAAGACCCCCCGCCCCAGGTCCAGTTCTCTCAGGCTTTCTGCTTAGTTGATAGCAGTGGCGAATCCTCCGAGATTAAACTGTTCCTGTGTACAGTAGGGCTCAGAAAGATGACAGCAGGAACTATCTTTGGTCCCAGGACTTCATTGACTTCAGTTTCTAAATGCTGCTTTATGGAATACCTTCATCTATGTCCATGGGGCCAGGTGACTTCACCCAACCATGGACTTCATCCAACCAGGGATAGAAAGCATTTGGGGGAAGTTTGCATCTGTACTCAACATGCACTGGCTTTTTTTCTATAGTTCTTGAAGAGTATAGTAAAACAACAATTTATATAGCATTTGCAATGTGTTAGGAATTAGAAGTAGACAGGATGGAGCGAATACAGGATGATGTGCATATGTTCTATGCGAATACTATGCTAATTTACAGAAGGGACTTCAGCATTCATGGATTTGGGTGCCCTTGAAGGTCCTTGAACTGATCCTCCTGACATACTGCAGTTTTTACTTTCCTGCAACGGAACTTTAAAGAAGGACTGACATTAGAGTAGCCAACCACATACCATCACAGATGAGTGTCTGTGCATGTCCACTGGTTTGGTTTGAGGTTCAAGCTGCTTGTTATTCTGTGCATTCAGGATTTGGAAAGCACACTTGACATAGTTAATGCATGGCACTTCCTGAGGTGACCACCCTCAGTGATAGAGCTGTGCTTTGGTGTCAGAAGATCCTGCATCTTCTCTGGGAGACTTTGGGCACCTCACTTCATGTCCACCTGCATTTCTATATTCATACAATCATGGTGTGGGACAGCTGCGAAGGCCAGCGGAGACGAGGTGTGAAGGAGCATAAGGGGAATCAAGATGGCTGCAAGTAATGCCATGTGCTTAAACTGTGGCACTGAGGACCTCCGTGTGGGTAGAAATCAACATAAATTATGCTACAGAGCCCTCTGTGCCTAACCATTTGTCAATCTTTTAATAACCAGGTGTTTCGTGGCTTACTTTAATTACAGCATGGTTTACATACTAGTTCTTAAAATCATGGCATGTATTCAAATTTTTTAATTAGAGCAGCAAAATCTTATCTGTACAATTATTCTGTGTATATTTCTGTGTTATGTGATTTTTGGTGTACATGCAATTGGGTGTTTATGTGTGTGTGTATATATATGAAATCAAACATCAGTATCAATGGGAGAAAAATAAATACATGTGCATACGCATTAATACTCACACATGATTTCTTCTTCTTCTTTTCACATTGGTATTAGTGTTGGACATCAAGATAACTTCCAGCATTGGTATAGACAGAAAGTAGGCCGTTTTACATTTTTTTAGTAATAATTTAATATTTCATCATGTAAAATAAACAAACAAAAATTTTAATTTATTTTTTAAATAAATGACAGTGGACACATTACAATTCTTACTAAACATATAGAGCACAATTTTTCATAATCTCTGGTTGTACACAAAATATAATCACACCAACTTGTGTCTTCATACATGTACTTAGGGTAATGATGTCCATCTCATTTCACCATCTTTCCTATCCCCATGCCCCACTCCCTTCCCCTCCAACCATATTTAGAGTTCATCTAATTCTCCCATGCTCCTTCTCCCTACCGGCCTATGAGTCAGTCACCTTGTAACACAGAAAACATTCAGCATTTGTTTTTTAAGGGATTGGCTAACTTCACTCAGCATTATCCTCCTCAACGCCATCCATTTACCTGCCAATGCCATGATTTTATTCTCTTTAGTTGCTGAGTAATATTCCATTGTGTATGTATACCACAGTTTCTTTATCCATTCATCTAGGTTGGTTCCACAGTCTAGCTATTGTGAATTGTGCTGCTATAAACATTGATGTGGCTGTGTCCCTGTAGTATGCTGTTTTTAAGTCCTTTAGGTATAGTCCAAGGAGAGGAATATCTGGGTCAAATGGTGGTTCCATTCCCAGTTTTCCAAGGAATCTCCATACTGCTTTCCATATTGGCTGCACCAATTTGCAGTCCCACCAGCAGTGTATGAGGGTACCTTTCCCTCCACATTCTCCTCAACACTTATTGTTGTTTGTTTTCATAATAGCTGCCATTCTGACTGGGGTGAGGCAAAATCTTAGAGTAGTATTGATTTGCATTTCTCTAATTGCTAGAGATGAACATTATTTCGTATATTTGTTGATTGATTGTATATCCCCTTCTGAGAAGTGTCTGTTCAAATCCTTGGCCCATTTATTGTTTGGGTTATTTGGGAGTTTTTTGCTAGAATTTTATTGAGAATTCTCGCATCTATGTTCATTAGAGATATTGGTCTGAAGTTTTCTTTCTTTGACGTGCCTTTACCTGGTTTTGGAATCAGGGTGATATCGCCTCATAGAATGAGTTTGGAAGTGCCGCCTCTTTTTTTAGTTTCTGAAATAAATTGAAGAGTATTGGTATTAGTTCTTCTTTAAAGGTCTTATAGAACTTGTCTTTTGTAGGCATCTTCTATTTCATCACTTGAGATTAATCTGTTGTATATCATCCTGGCTTAACTGATATATAGAGAGTATTTCAACCTGCATCAAGCGGATACACTTTTTTCTCAGCAGCACATGGATCCTTTTCTAAAATAGATCATTTATTTCCAATTTCTTTTTTTATGTGTGATATAATTTATTTCATAGTTTTTTAAAATTTTTATTTGTTTTAATTAGTTATAGATGACAGTAGAATGCACTTATATACTTTGATATATCATGCATAGATGGGATATGATTTTTCACTTTTCTGAGTAGACATACTGTAGAATCACATTGGTCATGCAGTCACATCCATACATACAGTAATAATGTCTGTGTCATTCTACTATCTTTCTTATCCCCACATCCTCTGCCTTCCCCTCCTTTCACTTCCCTATATCTAATCTAACACTATTTTTTCTTTATACATGTAGTTTTTGTTTGTTTGTTTTTTGCATTACAATTCTTGATACACATATATACCACAATTTTTGTATCTCTGTATACAAAGTATATTAAAACCCAATTCAAGTCGTCATACATGTGCTTTGTATATGATGTCCATCACATTCCACCCTCATTCCCTTCTTATCTGATAAAATGCATGGTAGTATCTCTACTTTTTGGTATTTGCTGAGAGTTGCTTTGTGGCATATTATATGGTCTATTTTAGAGAAGGATCCATGTTCTGCTGAGAAGAAAGTGTACCTGCTTGATGCAGGTTGAAATATTCTATATATGTCAGTTAAGCCAAAATTATTAATTGTATTATTGAGATTTATAGTTCTTTTATTCAACTTTTGTTTGAAAGATCTATCCAGTGGTGAGAAAGTTTTGTTAAAGGTTAAAGTCATTCAAGATTATTGTGTTGTGGACTATTTGACTCTTGAACTTGAGAAGAGTTTGTTTGATGAACATAGCTGCACCATTGTTTGGGGCATATATATTTATGATTGTTATTTCTTGTTGGTGTATGGTTCCCTTCAGCAGTATATAATGTCCATCTTTATCCCTTTTGATTAACTTTGGCTTGGAGTCTACTTTATTTGATACGAGGATGGAAACCCCTGCTTGCTTCTGTGGTCCATGTGAGTGGTATGATTTTTCCCAACCTTTCACCTTCAGTCTGTGATGTCTTTTCCTATCAGATGAGTCTCCTGGAGGCAACGTATTGTTGGGTCTTTTTAAAATCCAATCTGCCAGTCGATGTCTTTTGATTGGTGAGTTTAAGCCATTAACATTCAGAGTGTTTATTGAGACATGATTTGTATTCACAGCCTTATTTGTTTATTTTTGTTATTTAACTTGACTTGATTTTCTTGTTTGATTAGTTTTTTCCTTTAGGGTACTACCTCCCTCTGCTGATTTTCCTTGTTGTTTTTTTGTTTCCTCTTCATGGAATATTTTTTCAAGGATTTTTTGAAGTGCCAGTTTTCTAGCTATAAATTCTTTAACTTTTGTTTATCATGGAAGATTTTTATTTCATCATCAAATCTTAAGCTTAATTTTTCTGGATACAAGATTCCTGGTTGGCATCCATTTTCTTCCAGAGCTTGATATATGCTGTTCCAGGATCTTCTAGCTTTCAGGGTCTGTGTTGAAACATCCGCCTTTATCCTAATTGGTTTTCCCCTATATGTAATCTGATTCCTTTTCCTCATGGCTTTTAAAATTCTCTCCTTATTCTGTATGTTGGGCATTTTTATTATAATATGCCTTGGTGTGGATCTGTTGTATATTCAGAATCTTGTATGCTTCTTGAATTTGGATTTCCAATTCATTCTTCATGTTTGGAAAGTTTTCTGTTATTATTTCATTGAATAGATTGTTCATTCCTTTGGTGTGGACCTCTGTGCCTTCCTCTATCCCACTAACTATTAAATTTGGTCTTTTAATGCTATCCCATATTTCTTGATTGTTCTACTCGTGGTTTCTTACCATTATTATTTTGTGGTCTACGTTCTTTTCAAGATTATATATTTTGTCTTCATTTTCTGATGTCCTATCTTTCAAGTGATGCTTTCATTTGAACTTTTAATGTGGTTTATTGTTTCTTTCATTTCAAGGATTTCTGTTTTTTTTTCTTTTTTCTTTTTTCTTTTTCTTTTCTTTTCTTTTTTCTTTTTTTTTTTTTAGCACCTCTGTCTCCCTGTTGAGGTGATCTTTTGCTTCCTGTATTTGTTTATGGAGCTCCTTGTCGAAGTGATCTTTCACTATCTGTATTTGTTCTCTTATATCTTCCTTCAGTTCACAGAACATTTAACCACATACATCCTGAACTCCTTCTCTGTCATTCCTCCTGCTGTGGCTGCCAATGATCCTCATGATGTGGTGTCTGGATTTGTTTGGGGCACTTTCTTCCTTTGTCTTTTCATATTGCTCGTGTGTCTTCCTTTCCAGCTCTGTGGGACCAGGGTGATATTATTTTTACCCTATATTTTTGTAGTGCTCTTTTTGGGTTCCAAGACCTTTCCTTTGTGGGGAAGGACAATGTTAACAGATCCCAGTATCAACAATATACCATCTATGAACAATCTGTTGTTGTTAAGATGTTTACAAGTTAGTCTAAATGTACAGAAATGTTGGATTCAATTATTATCTAAAATATAATCAGTGGCTGGGGATGTGGCTCAAGCAGTAGTGCGCTCGCCTGGCATGCATGCAGCCCGGGTTCCATCCTCAGCACCACATACAAACAAAGATGTTGTGTCCGCCGAAAACTAAAAAAAAAAAAAATAAATACTAAAATTCTCTCTCTCTCTCTCTCTCTTAAAATAAATAAATAAAGTAAAATATAATCAGTAGTTTTGTAAAAGGATTTAGAGTTTCTGACAGTGGACAATGAACTGGGGGTGGGGCGTAGGACAATATGCTGAGGATGTAGGACGTGAGGATCCAGAGTTAATACACCTTAGGAAGTGTAAAAGAGGAATCTAATGAAGAGGGTTAGTAGCAAGAAAATAGACCGGATGTAATTTAGGGTACACAAGTACGTGGGAAGATAGTAGAGTACATAAAACAAACACACTTATGTATTTAGAAAAATACAGGATGTTAAAATAGTAAAATTTGGAGGGGAAAAATGAAAGAAGAAAAAACAAAGGGCATATACAACACCTCTACATTATATTATTCAGTTGACCCAGTCCTCAAAGTCCTATTTCTTGCAAAGTTCCTGGTTTCACATATGTTGGGGATGTGAGGGTCGGAGGATGGAGGGTAGAAGAGAAAGAAAAAAGATACTTGAAGGAAGAAACCAAGGTGTTGTAGAGATCGGTATCTTTCCTGCTTCTCCTCTCATCCCATCGGTGGGGTTGTCTGTTGTAAGCTGGGTCTCTGCCCTCGGGTGGTGGAGGTAACCAGGGAGGGTGGGCTGGTCC
Organism: Urocitellus parryii; assembly: GCF_045843805.1. NCBI lineage: Eukaryota > Metazoa > Chordata > Mammalia > Rodentia > Sciuridae > Urocitellus > Urocitellus parryii. The sequence continues at coordinate 61,590,510 of NC_135544.1, read as the reverse complement.
TGGTGTAGGGTGCTTGGAAGCAGGGAGTGGCATTTACCAGTCCCTGCAGGGAGGCTGTACCTCAGGGGTCTCTTTTTGGGACCACTCATGTGACTTCAGTGTCAGGTAAGGTACTATCTCCCTCTCTTGCCTGTAGATTCCCAGTTCCTGGTCTCTCTGTTAGGATCCAAACTTTAGCCCTGTCTCCTTCTCCCTTAGCGGTTCCCCACTGAGGGGTTGCTCACACTGGTGTCCCCTTGGGCGGCACACTGGTCACACTGCACACGTGTCCATTTGAGGGCCTTTTTGGTGTTGGGTTACCGCCGCTGGGGAGAGGGGGAGTTGGAAACCTGGCCAGCTGGAGATCTGATCTGGGAGCTGCCCCCGCCAAATATGGCCAGGGAGGTGAGCCAAGATGGAGGCGGTCTGCTTCAGCACCAGGTGTCTGGTGAGGTCGGGGAGGCCGGCGATGGCGTTGTTCTGTGGCTAGGTAGCAGCTGAGTGACCTGTGTGTGAGCAGAGCGAAGCCGGGAGTTCTGCAGAGGGCTGGCAGGTGATTCTGCTAAGGCGCTCTGGGGCCTGCCTTGGCTAGAACTCCGGCCTTTGGTGTGGGAGCTGGGAGTCTGGAGGCCCTGCCAGGCTCGGAGCCCTGCGCGGTCACAGTGCTGGTGATTTCTGCAGAAAGCAGCTGTTAGGGGTCCTCTGACACTCTCCAAGGTGCAGTATTCCTATTAGGTGAGATCCGGATCACAGAGCAACTCAGAATGCTGCCTCCCTCTGGCCCGCCATCTTCCTGGAGATCAATAAATCAATTTTAACTAAAATAGGAAAAATATCCCTGAAACACCACAGCATATTTTGTTGCCTGAGGAAATATACCTTCCACAAAGGTACTTACAAGAGATTCATGTGGAGCAACATATGAAAAGAGTATTGTTTGTAGTATTTAAGTTTGTAGTTGAAATCATCTGCTTGCCTTTTTTAAAATATTTCAGGCTAATACTTCATTTTTTAAAAAAATATATATGGCATTTGGGTTCCTTTTGACGTAATTATACATACAAGGAATTTTATTTCAGTTCCCATTCCCCTCCCCCATCTCTTCTCCTTCTTCCCCTCTTCTCTCTACTGAACTTCTTTCACCCTTTTGTTTATTTATTTAGATGGGTGCTTTCTCCATACCCAGAGGAGACATCCCTTTGCTGCACTTCTGTATGTATGTGATTCGATTCTGTCAGATCATCCCATGTCTTGCCCTTTCCTTCCCTCTTCCCTCTTCTCATCCCCCTACTTCTACTCCACTAATCTTCCCCAGAGCTTTGTGATACCTGACTGCCTCCTCCTGCTGACTTTCCCTTATTTGGCTCTAATTTCCACCCATGAAAGAACATTTGACCCTTGATTTTCTGAGAGTGGCTAATTTCACTCACATGGTTTCATCCATTTTTGTTCATTTTCTGCAAATGCCATTATTTCATTCTTCTGGGTGGCTGAGTAAAACCCACTGTGTATATGTACATTTTCAGATCCATTTATCTATTGACAGGCATCTCGGTTGATTCCATAATCAGACTATTGTGAATTGTGCTGTTATAAACATTGTAATGGCTGTACCTCTATGATACACCAATTTTAGTTCTTTTAGATAAATATTGAGGAGAGGGATAGCTGGGCCATATGGTGGGTACATTCCTAATGTTTTGAGTAATCTCCACACTGCCTTCCAAAGTGGTTGCACTAATGTACCGATCCACTAACAATGTATCAATGTACTTTTCTCCCACATCCTAGCCATCATTTATTATTATTTGTATTCTTGAAAATTTCCATTCTGAATACAGTGAGATATAATCTTAGTGTAGTTTGGATTAGCATTTCCTTTTTCACTAGAGATTTTATATATATATATATATATATATATATATATATATATATATATATATATCCATTTGTGGTTCTTCTTTTTTAGTTCTTTTGTCCATTTATTGATTGGGTGTTTTTTTGTTTGTTTTTGGCATTGAGACTTCTGAGTTTTTCATATATTCTGGACACTAACTCTCTGCCAGATGAGTAACTGGCAAAGATTTTCCCCCATTCTGTAGGTTCTCTCTTCATGCTCTTAACTGCTTCCTTTGCTGTGCAGAAGCTTTTTAATTTAATGTTTTCACACTTACTGGTTCTGGTTTTATTTCTTGGACTGTAGGGGTTGAGGAACTTGGTGCCAGCACCTTCATGATGGAGTGTTGACCTTGTGGTTTCTTCTAGCAGTTGTAAAGTTTTATGTCTGATTCCTAAGTTTTGATCCACTTTGATTGATTGGACTTTTGTGCAGGGAAAGGGAGAGGGATCTAGATTCATTCTTCAACACGTCGACATCATTTTTCCAAGCAATATTTGTTAAAAGTCTTTTCTCCAACACATATTTTTGGCACCTTTATTAAGTATCTGATAGTTCTAACTGTGCAGATTTTAGCTGCATCTTCCATTCTATCCCACTTGTCTTCATGTCCTACTTAGATGATGACACCATGCTGTCTTTGTCACCATAGCTCTGTCCTATTATTAGAGATGAACTATGTGTTACCTCCTCCATCACCTTTCTTATTCAGAATGCTTTGATTATTTGGGGTCTCTTAATTTTACAAATGAATTTAATAATTTTTTTTCTAGTTTTGAGAAGAATGCCACTGGTGTTTCGATGGGGATTGCATTTAATCTGTAGAGCACTTTAGGTAGTATGACCATTTTGGCAAAATTAATTCTGCCTACCTAGGAGAATGGGGCATCTTTCCAACTTCTAAAGTCTTCTTCAATTTATTTCTTCAATGTTCTATAGTTTTTATTCTAAAGAGCTTTCACTTTTTTGGTTAGATTAGTTCCCAGGAAATTTTTTGTTGTTGTTACTGTTGGAGGATATTGTGAAGGGGATGGTTTTTCTTTGTCAGCTGAACAGCTGTTGGAGTATTGAAAGACTATTGATTTATGAGTGTTGACCCTTGTATCCTAATACTTTGCTAAATTCATTTATCAGTTCTCTGACTCTTCTGGTGGAATTTTGGGGTCTTCCATATGTAGGATCATGTCATCAGCAAACAGGATAATTCTTTTTTATTAATTTATTTATTTTAATTAGATATATATGACAGCATTTAGATTCATTGTACACAATTGCAGCATAACTTCAAATTTCTCTGGGTGTATACAATGTAGCGTCACTCCAACATGTGTAGTCAAACATGTACCTGGGGAAATGATGTCCATCTCATTCCACCATCTTTCCTTCCACCATCTTTCATGCCCCCCTGCACCCTCCCTACCCTCACTCCCCATTTTCCCAGTCAAAGTTCCTCCATTTTTCCCTTGCCTCCCCACTCCCTGTTATGGATCGTCATCCACTAATCAGAGGGAACATTTGGTCTTTGGTTTTGGGGGATTGGCTTACTTTGCTTAGCATGATATTCTCCAACTCCATCCATTTAGCTCAATGCCATAATTTTATTCTCTTTCAATGCTGAGTAATATTCAATTGTGTACATATACCATAGTTTCTTTATTCACTCATCTGTTAAAGGGCATCTAGGTTGGTTCCACAGTTTAACTATTGTGAGTTGAGCTGCTATGAACATTGATGTGGCTGCATTACTATGTTGATTTTAAGTACTTTGGGCATAGACCGAGGACGGGGATATCAGGGTCAAATGGTGGTTCCATTCCAAGTTTTCTAAGGAGTATCCATATTACTTTCCAGATTGGTTGCACCAATTTGCAGTCCCACCAGCAATGTATGACTGTGCCTTTTCCCCACATCCTCGCCAGTATTTATTGTTGTTTGTATTCTTAATAGCTGCCATTCTGACGGGAGTGAGATGAAATCTTAGTAGTTTTGTTTTGCATTTCTCTAATTGCTAGAGAAACAACTATTTTATATTTTTTTCATATAGTTATTGACTGGTTGTATATCTTATTCTGAGAAGTGTCTCTTCAGCTCCTTAGCCCATTTATCGATTGGGTTATTAGTTTTTCTGGTGTTTTTTGAGTTCTTTATATCTGGAGATTGGTGCTCTACCTGACATGTGCATGGCAAAAATTTGCTCTCAAAATGTAGGCTCCCTGCTCTCCTCATTGATTGTTTCTTTTGCTGAGAAGAATATTTTTACTTTGAGTCCATCCCATTTACTAATATTTGATTTTATTTCTTGTGCTTTAGGAGTCTCGTTAAAGAAGTCCAGGCCTAATTCCACATGATGAAGATTTGAGCCTACTTTTTCCTCTATTAGGTGCAGCATCTCTGGACAAATCCCTAGGTCCTCGATCCACTTTGAATTGAGTTTTGTGCATGGTGAGAGATAGGGGTTTATTTTCATTTTGCTACATAGGGATTTCCAGTTCTCCCAGCACCATTTGTTGGTGAGGCAATCTTTTGTCAACTGTTTGCTTTTGGTGCCTTTATCTAGTATGAGATAACTGTATTTATGTGGGTTTGTCTCTGTGTTTTCTATTCTGTACCCTTGGTCTGCTTTGTCTATTTTGGTGCAAATACCATGCCATTTTTGTTACATTAGCTTTGTAGTATAGTTTAAGGTCTGGTATTGTGATGCCCCCTGCTCCACTCTTCTTGCTAAGGATTGCTTTATCTATTCTGTGCCTCTTATTTTTTCCAAATAAATTTCATGATTGCCTTTTCTATTTCTATAAGAAATGACATTGGAATTTTAATTGGAATCACATTGAATCTGTATAGGACTTTGGGCAGTTTGGCCATTTTGACAATATTAATTTTGACTATCCAAAGCATGGGAGATCTTTCCATCTTTAGAAGATCTTCAAATTCTTTCTTTTGTGTTCTGTAGTTCTTATTGTTGAAGTCTTTCTACAATAGTAGAAGTTGATTCCCAAGTATTTTATTTTTTTGAGGCTATTGTGAATGGGATAGTTTCTAATTTCTCTTTCAAAGGATTCATCACTGATGTAAAGAAATGCATTTGAGGGCTGGGGATGTGGCTCAAGCGGTAGCGCGCTCGCCTAGCATGCGTGCGGCCCGGGTTCGATCCTCAGCACCACATACAAACTAAGATGTTGTGTCTGCCAAATATTAAAAAATAAATATTAAAAAAAAAGAAATGCATTTGATTTTTGGGTATTTATGTTATATTCTGATAATTTATTAATTAATTCTAGAATTTTTCTGGTAGAGTTTTTGGGTTCTCTAAGTGTAGAATCAAGTCATTGGCAAATAGTGATAGTTTGAGTTCTTGTTTTCCAATTCATCTCTCTTCAACATTTTTGTCTAATTGCTCTGGCTAGAATTTCAAGGATTATGTTGAATAGAAGTGGTGAAAAAGGTCATCCTTGTCTTGTTCCAGTTTTTAGAGGGAATGCTTCCATTTTTTCTCCATTTAAAATGATGTTGGCTTTTGGTTTAGCATAGATAGCTTTACAATGTTGAGGTATGTTCCTACTATCCCTAATTTTTCTAGTGTTTTGAGCAAATATGGGTGCTGTATTTTGTCAAATGCTTTCTCTGCATCAGTTGATATAATCATATGATTCTTATCTTTAAGTCTATTGATGTGATGAATTATATTTATTGATTTATGTATGTTGAACCAAACTTGCATGCCTGGAATGGACCCACTTGATCATGGTGCACTTTTTTTTCATATGTTTTTGTATGCAATTTGCCAGAATTTTATTGAGAATTTTTGCATCAATGCATCAGGGATATTGGTATGAAATTTTCTTTCTTTGATATGTCTCTGCCTGATTTTGGTATCAGGAGGACACTAGCTTTGTAGAATGAGTTTGGAAGGGTTCCTTCCTGTTTTGTCAGTTTTTTGATTATTTCTTTAGTTTCAATTTCATTGATTTCTTCCCTGATTTTAATTATTTCCTGTCTTCTACTACTTTTGATGTTCATTTGTTCTTCTTTTTCTAGGGCTTTGAGCTGTAATGCCAAGTTGTTTATTTGTTGTCTTTTTCTTCTTTTCTTGAATAAACTCCATGAAATGAACTTTCCTCTGAGCACTGTCTTCATTATGTTCCAGAGATTTTTATAAGTTGTATCAGAGTTCTCATTGACCTCTAATAATTTTTTTTATCTCCTCCCTGATGTCTTCTGTTATTCATGTGTCATTCAGTAACATATTGTTTAGTCTCCAGGTGTTGGAATAGCTTCTCTCTTTAATTTTATCATTGATTTCTAATTTCATTCCATTATGGTCAGATAGAATGCAGGATAGTATCTCTATTTTTTTTTTGTATTTTCTAAGACTTGCTCTGAGGTACAACATATGATCTATTTTGGAGAAGGATCCATGTGCTGCTGAGAGGAAAGTGTATTTGCTCTTGGATGGATGGAATATTCTCTATATCTATAAGTCCAACTTATTGATTGTATTATTGAGTTCTATAGTTTCTTTGTTTAGTTTTTCTTGGAAGATCTATACAGTGGTGAGAAAGGTGTATTAAAGTCACCCAGTATTATTGCATTGTGGTGTATTTGGTTTTTGTATTTGAGAAGAGTTTGTTTGACATACATGGATGCCCCATTGTTTGGGGAATAGATATTTATGATTGTTAGGTTTTGTGGATGTGTGAATCTCTTAAGAAGTACGAAATGTCCTTCTTTATCCTTTTTCACTAGCTTTGGTTTGAAGTCCAATTTACCTGATATGAGATGGAAACCCGTACTTGTTTACATGGCCAATGTGAGTGGTGTATTTTTTGAATCCTTTCACCTTCAATCTGTGGATGTCTTTTCCTGTGAGATGAGTCTCTAAAAAGCAGTATGTTGTTGGATCTATTTTTTTTTAAATCCAGTCTGTTGGTGTGTGTCTTTTAATTGACGAGTTTAGGGCATTCACATTCTGGGTTATTATTGAAATGTGATTTGTATTCCCAGATATTTTGGGTTATTTTTTGGTTTCTAACATAACTTGCTTTTTCCTCTGAAAAAGTCTGGATGTCTTATTTTGATTGGCCTTTCCTTTAGTGTAGTTCCTTCCTTTGTTGATTTTCGTTGTTGTTTTTCAATTCCTCCTCCTGGAATATTTTGCTGAGGATGCTCTGTAGTGCTGGCTTTCTTACTGGAAATTATTTTAACTTTTGTTTATCATAAAGGATTTTTATTTTGTCATCAACTCTGAAGCTTAAATTTGCTGGACATAAGATTCTTGGTTGGCACTCATTTTCTTTCAGAACTTGGTAGATGTCATTCCAGTATCAACTGGCTTTGAGGATCTGGGTTGAAAAATCTTCTAAGATATGAAGACTCTATCTTTATTGTGGGATAGGCATTTTTATTATAATGTGCCTTGGTGTAGATCTGTTGTAATTTTGTACATTTGGTGTCCTATAAGCCTCTTGTATTTGATTCTCCAATTCATTTTTCATGTTTGGGAAATTTTCTGAAATTATCCCATTAAATAAATTGTGTGTTCCTTTGAATCTCTGTGCCTTCCTCTATCCCAGTAACTCTTAGATTTGGTCTTTTGATGCTGTCCCATAATTCTTGGATGTTCTGTTCATCATTTCTTACCATCCTCACTGTGCGGTCAACTTTATTTTCCAGATTGTGTACTTTGTGTTCATTACTTGACATTGTGTCTTCCATGTGATCTAGTCTGTTGGTGATGCTTTTAATTGAGTTTTTTATTTGGTTTATTGTTTCCTTCATTTCAAGGATTTCTGATTTTTTGTTTTTTAGACTCTTCTATTTCTTTCTTTTTAAAAATATTTATTTTTTAGGTGTAGATGGACACAACACAAGGCCTTTATTTTATGTGGTGCTGAGGATCAAACCTGGGTCCCACCTGTGCTCTACCACTGAGCCACAATCCCAGCCCTCTATCTCTTTCTTGAAGTAAACTTTTGCTACCTATATTTGCTCCCTTATCTCTTTGTTGGAGTGATCAATTTTAGCCTGCATTTGCTCATTTAGGTCGTTCTTTAATTCACAGATCATTGTAATTATGAACATTCCAGAGCTTCAGGAACTATATTGAGTAGAAGTGGTGAGAGTGCACATCTCTGTCTTGTTCCTGATGTTAGTGGAAATGCTTTCATGCTTTCAGTTTATCTGCATTCTCTACTATGTTGGCCTTGGGTTTGTCATATACAGCCTTTATAATGTAAAGATAAATTCCTTCTATCCCAAGTTTCTCCAGCATTTTAATAAGAATGGGTGCTGTATTTTATCAAAGGCCTTTTCTGCATCTATTGAAATTATCATATGATTCTTGTTCTTAATTATATTTTAGTGGTCAATTACATGTATTAATTTGTGTATGTTGAGTGAACCTTGCATCCCTGGGATGAAACTCACTTGACTATGGTTTATTATCTTCTTGCTGTGTTTTTGAATGCAGTTAGCCAATATCTCATTAAGATATTGTTTTATTCATCAGGTGGACTGCTCTGTAGTTTTCTTTCCCATAAGTTTGTCTGGTTTTTGTATCAGGGATCCACTGGTTTCATAGAATGTATTTGGTAGTGTTCCTTCCCTATCAATTTCATGAAATAATTGAAAAGACTGCTATTAGCTCTTCTTTACATGTCTGGTAGTAACTCAATTGAGAATCCATCTGATCCTGGGCTTTTCTTTCTTGGAAGTTTTTGGTTTTGTTTTTAATTTAAACTTGTTTTAATTAGTTTTACATGACAGTAGAATGCATTTATGCACTTTGACATATCATACAAAAATGGGGTAAACTTTCTTTTGTTTCTGACTGTAACATGTAGAATCACATTGGTCACACACTCATATATGTACATAAGGTAATAATTTGTTTCCTTCTACTGTCCTTTGTACCCCCATATCCCCTCCATCCTTTGCTCCCCTCTACCTAATCTAAAGTAACCTAGTGCCACCCCCCTTATTGTAAATTAGCATCCACAAATCAGAAAAAAAAATATTCAGGCTTTGATTTGGGGGGATTGGCTTATTTTGCTTAGCATGCTATTCTCCAACTCCATCCATTTACCGGCAAAGGCCATAATCTCATTCTTTAAAGATGAATAATATTCCATTGAATTTCTGTACAATATTTTCTTTATTTTAATTGCTGTTTCAATTTCATTACTTGATATTGGTCTGTTTAGACTTTCTATATCTTCGTGGTTCAGTTTGGGCATGTTGCATGTGTCTAGAAATTTGTCAATGTCTTCTAGATTTTGTAGATAAATTTTCAGAATAATGTCCTATGATACTCTGAACAGAGGTGCCTGGTGATTTCTCCTTTTTCATCTCTAACTTTGTTAACTTAAGTCCTTCCTCTCTTTCTTTTGGTTAGTTTGGTTAGGGGTTTAATTATCTTCTGTATCTTTTCAAACTACTAACTCTTTGTTGAATTGATCCCGTGTATTGCTTTTTTTAATTCTCAATTTCATTGATTTTAGCTCTGATTTTTACTTTTTTCTGTCTTCTACTGATTTGGTGTTTAGTTTGTACTTCTTTTTTTAGGGCCTTGAGGTGGAGCATAAGCTTATTTATTTGATATCTCTCCAGTTTTTAATGTAGGTTCTTAGTGCAATAAATTTTGCTCATAGAACTGATTTCATATAGTCCCAGAGATTTCAACATGTTGTATCATTGTTTTCATTTGTTTCCAAGAATTTCTTATGTTATTCCTTTTCTGACACACTCTTCATTTAAAAGAGTATTATTTAATCTTCACGTGCTTATGTGCTTTCTATTATTTTTCTTGCTTTCCAGTTACTTTTCATTATGATCTGATAGGATGCGTGGAATTATATTTAAAATATATATATTTCTAATTTTCTAAATCGTACATGGTGACCTAGAATATGGTCTACTTTGGAAAGTAGACCATGAACAGCTAAGGAAATTGTAAAGCCAGGTTTTTGGGGATGAAATATTCTGTAGATGTCTATTAAGTTCATTTGATTTATATAATTATTTACATTGGACATATCTGTATTGAATTTATGCTTTGATAACCTGTCTATTGATCATAGGAGTGTGTTAAAGTCACCCAGTATTATCATATTGGGGACTATCTGGGGTTTAATGTCAAGAAGTATTTTTTAATGTAATTGAGTGTGCTGAATTGGGGGCATATATGAAATCGACTTTGTAGAACAGGAGAATAGCTTATTCAGGTGGTTTATGAATTCCATTTCCATTCCATTATTTACCTTCAGTCTGTCAGTGTCTTTGTCTATGAGTCTCTTGAAGACGCAGCATAGAGTTCTAGCTTTTTTTTTTTTTTTGACCCACTCTGCTAATCTATGACCTTTAATTGGGGAGTTACATGCAGAGTTATTATGGATAAGTGTTCATGGTTTAGTGCCATTTTGACTTTATGTTGTATTTAACTCTGTCTTGAACCTTATATAGATGATTAGTCTTCTATTGATTTTCATCTATTTGGCAGTTCTGGGGTGTGTTTTTGGATTTCTCTGTGCAGTTCATCTTTGAGAATTTATTGTATTGCTGTCTTGGTTGACATAGATTCTTTTAATTTAACCTTGTCATGGAAAGATTTTTTATTTTCCCATAGAATATGAAGGAGAGCTTTGCTGGGGATAGTAATGCTGGATGGTAATTGTTTTCTTTTTTTTCTTTTTTCTTTTAAAGAGAGAGAGAGAGAGAGAGAGAGAGAGAGAGAGAGAGAGAAGAGAGAGAGAGAGAGAGAGAGAGAGAGAGAGAGAGAGAGAGAGAGAATTTTAATATTTATTTTTTAGTTTTCAGCGGAAGCAACATCTTTGTTTGTATGTGGTGCTGAGGATCAAACCCGGGCTGCACGCATGCCAGGCGAGGATGCTACCGCTTGAGCCACATCCCCAGCCTGATAATTGTTTTATTTTAGAGCTTGAATATCTCATTCCAGATCCTTCTTGCTTATCAGGTCTGAGTTGAGAAGTAAGAACCAAACCTCATTTGTTTGCTTCATTAGTTTGTAGCTTTTAATACTCTTTCCTTGTTTTCTGTTAGACAGTTTGATTGTGATGTGTCTTGGAGAACTTCTCTTCTAGAAAGATCTATATGGGGTCCTTTATTTCTCCTGTATAGGAATGCCTCTCATTTCTGATACCGGAAAAGTTTTCTGTAACTATCTCATTGAAAAATGTTCATAACACCTTTAGCTTGTATCTCTATGTTCTCTTCTCTCTCAGTGATTCTCAGAATTGGTCTCTTGATGCTATCCCAAAGTTTCAGATTTCTTGTATATTCTGATCATGCTCTATTCTTATATTGTATTCAGTGTACTCAGATTCATGTACCCTGTCTTCAAGGCCTGAGATTCTGTCTTAAGTACTGAAGTTCTATTTTCTACTCAATCTTCACTGTTGGTAATGCTTTCAAATTATTTTAAAAACTTTCTGTGTGTCTTTCACTTTCAGCAGTTCTGATTGATTTCTTTTTGAGAGTTCTATTTCTTTATCAAAATTATATGTCATAGTTTATATTTGCTCTCTTAACTTATTTCTTAACTTCTTTTAATTCAGAGAATATTCTAATGATAAGTTTCTTGTAATTTCCTCTGGAATTTCATCCACTTCCCTATCTGTGAGGTTCTTTGTGGGGGAGTGTGAATTTGAGGAGGCGATTTGTTTGCCTGCTTCCTTATGTTTTCAGAAGTACTGTTCTAGCACATCAATTGAGAAGGATTCTCCTCCCTATCATACACCTGTCCTTTCATGTATAGTTACTTTTTATTCTAGCTTTTCTCTCTGTTTTTGGTAAATGCATACATGTTGAGGGGTGCGGCCTGAAGTTCTGGTTCTTCCTCCTTGGAGCCTGGTTTTTGGTTTGGATTCTTTGTCTCCCCTGGTATGAGCTGAAGTAATGTTTAGGCTCAGGTGAGGCTAGATCATGCTTAGGGTGGAATTCACTGTTGCTTGGCTGAATTGTATTTTTTGGTAGTAGGATCTCTATTCTGTGATCTTGAAGTGTCCCAGTCACTTCTAGCCCTTCTTCAGGGACAGGTGGAGTGGCATTAATATCTGCTGCCATCATCTCACATCAGTACCAGCAGTACAGAACTGTGGGCTAGCTCAGGCTGATTCAACCTCAGACATCTACCCTGCCACTGCTGGGTTAATGACCACAGCACAAACAGGGTATGCATTACAGAAATCATCTGAGTCTGTTTGGTGCCGTCATAGTTTCTTAATCACAGAGAAAGTAGGGTGGGAAAGTGAAAGTTTGAACTTTGTTTTTTTAATGATCAAATGATAGCTAGTTAGCAGCTGTCAGCTGAGGAGAAGAGGAGTGACAGGTCTACAGGAAGCAACAGGGGATGTGGGAACAGGGAATTCTGGTTGTTAGTAGAGAAAGTGTGTGATACAGGGGAGATAAAAGGCTGAGAACAGAGACATGGACAATCCAGCTGCTGTCAGATCTAAATAGCATGCACCCACATAGGATTTAGACCCACCTCAGACAAATCAAGGCTAAGAAATAAGCAGGTGAAGAAGGAATAAATGTGAAAGTAAAATTACACACACATACAGATATTTTTTTCCATCTCTCCTCATGTGAGTACAAACACACCCAAAGACTCACATTCGCCTACATGCACATGAAATCATACATAATGGAAAAGAGGTAATAAAATACAATGAAATGTTTGAGCCAGGCGCAGTGGTGCACACTTCTAATCCTTGCGGCTCAGGAGGCTGAGACAGGAGGATCATGAGTTCAAAGCCAGCCTCAGCAACCAGGAGGCCCTACTCAACTTAGTGAGCCCCTGTCTGTAAATAAAATATAAAAATAGGGCTAGGGATGTGGCTTAGTGGTTGAGTGCTCTGAGTTCAATCCCTGGTACAGAAAAAAAAAATTGAATTTTTTTAAGTTAAAATTTTTTTTTTAAAGAATGAAAAAAAAATAGATTCGAATATATGAAGAAAAAAGTTAAGAAAAAGAATAAAAATAGAATGAAACATAAAACACGTAAAATCTTAGTGAGGAATAGAGGGCTGAGTTCTGCGAGGCGTTGGACACTGTTTGCAGGATGTTCATCCTGGTAGTTGTTTCGGGATTCCTAACCTTGGGTCCGGGGCTGGGAGTATTAAGTCCTCACCCTTGTGCTCCTCTCTCAGCTGCCAGCTGGTTGCAAAAGAGCCCTTCCAGTCTCCTGGTGCAGTGGGTGGCCCAGCGTGGGTGGTGACCAACTGTGCTCCTGGGGGGGTGGGGGTGGGGTTGCAGAGCTCTGAATTGGGGACTCCAGCAACTGGGGGTTAGTCTAGGTCCACTCGGGAGTCTGCGGTGGGTGTCCCAGGATTGCTCTGCTCTTGGTGGGGGATGCTGAGACCGGCTTTCGGCAGCAGCTCTCTAGTCCCTGGTGCAATCCTCCTCTAGTGCTAGGAAGCAAACCTCCCTGGGTCTCCCCCTCACCACCAGGAGTGGAAACACTGGGTGTCTGCCCCAGGGAGCAGTCAATCCTCTCGGATCCTGGGGGTCTGGCTAACTTTTCTGGGTACCAGTTTCCCTGGTTCAGGGACTCGCAGGAATTCAGGGGGGGGCTGCAGAGGCTCCAGTCCCAGCTGCAGGAACTGGGTGTGGGCCGGGTCTTAGCAGGAGCTGGGTGTGGGCGGGTTCTACCAGACCTCTAGACCTCCTGCCTTGCCGGAAGGTGGGAGCAGTGGGCCTTGGCTTCCTACAGCAGCTCCTGCCCTTGCTCTTCTCAGGGCGCTGGGCCCCGGAGGGGGGGGTCCTTCTCTGGCTCCTTGGGTAGCTAGCTGGACAGCAGGGCGGTGCCCAACCCCTCAGGGCCCCACCCCTCCTCCCCTCCCCTCCCCTCTCCTCCCTCCCCTCCCCCCTCCTCCCCTCCCCTCCCCCCTCCTCCCCTCCCCTCCCCCTCCCCTCCCCCCTCCCCTCCCCCCTCCCCTCCCCTCTTCTCCCCTCCCCCCTCCTCTTCTCCCCTCCCCGCTCCTCCCCTCCCCTCCCCCTCCTCTTCTCCCCTCCCCCTCCTCCCCTCCCCTCTCCCCTCCCCTTCTCCCCTCCCCTCTCCCCTCCTCTTCTCCCCTCCCCCCTCCTCCCCTCCCCTCCCCCTCCTCCCCTCCCCTCTCCCCTCCTCTTCTCCCCTCCCCCCTCCTCCCCTCCCCTCAGGGCCACCTGCTTTCCCTCCTCTCCCCTCCCTTCCCTTCTAGGCTACCTCCCCTCCCCTCCCCTCCCCTCCCCTCCCCTCTGAGCCACCTGCCCTCCCCTCTGGCCCACTGAGGGGGCCTACTCTGCCCTCCCCTCCCCTCCTCTGCCCTCCCCTCCCCTCCTCTGCCCTCCCCTCTGTCCCCATCAGGGTGCCTACTCTGCCCTCCCCTCCCCTCCCCTGTGCTCCCCTCTATCCTCCTCAGAGTGCCTACTCTGCCCTCCCCTCCCTTCCCCTGTCCTCCCCTCTGTCCTCCTCAGAGTGCCTCCTCTGCCCCCCTCCCCTCCCCTCCTCTGCCCCCCCTCCCCTCCCCTCCTCTGCCCTCCCCTCTGTCCCCCTCAGGGGGCCTACTCTGCCCTCCCCTCCCTTGCTCTCCCCTGCCCTCCTCTCTGCCCCCCTCAGGGGGCCTACTCTGCCCTCCCCCCCATCTCCTGCCCTCCCCTCCCCTCTGTCCCCTCTCAAGGTGCCTACTCTGCCCTCCCCTGCCCTCCCCTCTGTCCCCCTCAGGGGGCCTACTCTGCCCACCCCTCCCCTCCCCCCTCCCCTCTGTCCCCCTCAGGGGGCCTACTCTGCCCTCCCCTCCCCTCCCCCCCTCCCCTCTTTCCCCATCAGGGTGCCTACTCTGCTCTCCCCTCCCCTCTGTCCCCCTCAGGGGGCCTACTCTGCCCTCCCCTCCCCTCCCCCCCTCCCCTCTGTCCCTCTCAAGGTGCCTACTCTGCCCTCCCCTCCCCTCCCCCCCTCCCCTCTGTCCCTCTCAAGGTGCCTACTCTGCCCTCCCCTCCCCTCCCCCCCTCCCCTCTGTCCCTCTCAAGGTGCCTACTCTGCCCTCCCCTCCCCTCCCCCCCTCCCCTCTGTCCCTCTCAAGGTGCCTACTCTGCCCTCCCCTCCCCTCCCCTCTGTCCCTCTCAAGGTGCCTACTCTGCCCTCCCCTCCCCTCTGTCCCCCTCAGGGGGCCTACTCTGCCCTCCCCTCCCCTCTGTCCCCCTCAGGGTGCCTACTCTGCCCTCCCCTCCGCCCTCCCCTCTGTCCCCATCAGGGTGCCTACTCTGCCCTCCCCTCCCCTCTGTCCCCCTCAGGGGGCCTACTCTGCCCTCCCCTCCCCCCCTCCCCTCCGCCCCCCTCAGGGGGCCTACTCTGCCCTCCCCTCCCCCCCTCCCCTCTGTCCCTCTCAAGGGGCCTACTCAGCCCTCCCCTCCCCTCCCCTCTGTCCCTCTCAAGGGGCCTACTCTGCCCTCCCCTCCCCTCCGCCCCCCTCAGGGTGCCTACTCTGCCCTCCCCTCCCCTCCCCCCTCCCCTCTGTCCCTCTCAAGGTGCCTACTCTGCCCTCCCCTCCCTTCCCCCCTCCCCTCTGTCCCTCTCAAGGTGCCTACTCAGCCCTCCCCTCCCCTCCCCTCCCCTCTGTCCCTCTCAAGGTGCCTACTCAGCCCTCCCCTCCCCTCCCCTCCCCTCTGTCCCTCTCAAGGTGCCTACTCAGCCCTCCCCTCCCCTCCCCTCCCCTCTGTCCCTCTCAAGGTGCCTACTCAGCCCTCCCCTCCCCTCCCCTCCCCTCCCCTCTGTCCCTCTCAAGGTGCCTACTCAGCCCTCCCCTCCCCTCCCCTCCCCTCTGTCCCTCTCAAGGTGCCTACTCAGCCCTCCCCTCCCCTCTGTCCCTCTCAAGGTGCCTACTCTGCCCTCCCCTCCCCTCCCCCCCTCCCCTCTGTCCCTCTCAAGGTGCCTACTCAGCCCTCCCCTCCCCTCCCCTCCCCTCTGTCCCTCTCAAGGTGCCTACTCAGCCCTCCCCTCCCCTCTGTCCCTCTCAAGGTGCCTACTCTGCCCTCCCCTCTCCCCCCTCCCCTCTCCTCAGGGATGCCTGGAGCTCTCCTGCCAGGAGCAGCTGCCCTCCTGCAGGAGCCCTTGCTGTCCCTGACTCGCTTGCCCAGGGCTCTGTCTGCTCCCCTGGCCGCTGGTCATCTTCTGTGTTCCCCTCTCCCTGCCCCGGGTCTGCGGCCCTCCTGTAGCCCACTGGGACTGCTCCAGGGGCGGTGTCCCACGTTCCCTTTCCTGCCACCGCGGACTGTTCATGGTGAGGGCCACGTTACAGGGAGATGCCCGGCCCACCGCGCTGGCCCGGCCTGGCCCTGAGCTGACCGCGCCTTAGGACTGAACAAGGTGGGCATCGCGCAGGCGCGCACCACGAGGTCAAAGCCCTGCAGAACGTTCCAGCGCCCTCCGTGGCAGGCGCGTGCCACAGCACAGGAGGACACGGGGTCACGTGAGAGGCAGTAGACACCTCCACTCACAGCTTTTGGGGAAAGCCCGACATTGGCTTTGCCGGTGGTGGGTGTGTGGGTGGATCCCATGACAGCATTTACTTGAAATTGCATATGAACTGGGAGGTTACTCAGATGCCACATGTAGTCCGAACACACTCAGGGCTTTGTTATGTTCATTTATAATACTTGATTCCACTGAAGAAATCTTTATTTAGAATATATGTTAGCATAAAACCTGAGTTAATTGTGTTAGCAGTGAAGAAAATGAACCAATGTGTGCTCATTCGTTAT